>NC_133541.1:40189411-40931077 GCF_048773025.1 Camelus bactrianus
TATGTTTATTTTGGATATTAACCCCTTACCAGATATATGGTTTGCAAATATTTTTCCCATTCCATAAGTTGTCATTTGTTTTATTGATTGTTTCTTTTGCTGTTTAAAAGCTTTTTAGTTTGATATGGTCACACTTGTTTAGTTATTTTGTTGCCTGTGCTTTAGGTGTCATATCCAAAAAAAAGTCTGCCAAGATCTATGTCAAGAAGCTTTTTTTCTGTGTTTTCTTCTGGGAGTTTCGTGGTATCAGATCTTACAGTTAAGTCTTCAATCTATTTCATGTTAATTTTTATGAGTGGTGTAAGATAGAGATCTATCTAGTTTTATTCTTTTACATGTGGAGATTCAATTTTCCCAGAACCAAAACCAACTATCTTTTTTCCATTGAGTATTCTTGGCTCCCTTGTCAAATTATATTTGGGTTTATTTCTGGGATATTGATTCTGTTCCATTGGTCTACATGTCTGTTTTTATGCCAATGCCATACTGTTTTGATTACTCTGACTTTATAGTACAGCTTGAAATTAGGAAGTAGGAGACACCTAGCTTTCTTGTTTTTTGTTAGGATTGCTTTGACTGTTCAGGATCTTGTGGTTTCATGTAAATTTTAGGATTTATTTTTTACTTCTGATAAGAATTGGATGGAAATATGAGATGGCTTTGGGTAGTAATGACATTTTTAAACAATATTAATTCTTTCAATTCATGAACATGGGATGTTGTTTCATCTATTTGTAACTTCTTTGATTTTCTTCATCAGCATCTTGTAGTTTTCAAAGTAGGGACTTTTCACCTTCTTGGTTAAATTTATTCCTATGTATTTTATTGTTTTTGATACTCTTAAAAATGGGGTTATTTTCTTTTTCTGACAACTTATTGTTATGGTATAAAAACACTACTGACTTTATATGTTAATTTTGTACCCTGCACCTTTACTCAATTTGTTGATTAGATTCAACACTTTTTTGCTGAAGTCTCTAGGTTTATGTATGTAGAAAATTACAGCATATGCCAATAGAGGCAGTTTTTCTTCTTCCTTTCTATATCTGATGCTTTTAAAAAAAATTTTCTTGCCTGACTGCTCTGGCTAGGACTTCCAGTACTATGTTGAATAGGAGTGCTTAGAGTTGACACCCCTGTCTTGTTCCTGGTTTTAGAGAACAAGCTTTCATACTTTGCCATTGAATATGATGTTTGCTGTGGGCCTGTCATACGTGGCCTTTATTTTTATGTTGAGGCACATTCCTTCCATACCTAATTCACTAAGAATTTTTCTTTTATTTTTGTTATGAACAGATGTTGAATATTTTCAGTGTTTTTCTGTGCCTATTGAGATTAATATGATTTTTTTCCCTATTATTCTGTTAATATGATATATCACTTCGATTGATTTGTCTGTTGAACCATTCCCAGGAATAAATCCTTCTTGATCATGGTGAGTGATCCTCTTAATGTGCTGCTAAATTCAGTTTGCTAGTATTTTTATGAGAATTTTTGCATCTATATTCATCAGGAATATTGACCTGTAGTTCCTTTCTTACAGTGCTCTTTTCTGACTTTTGTAACAGAGTAATGCTGTCTTCATAAAATAATTCTGGAAATGTTTCCTCCTTTTCAGTTTTTTGGAAGTACATGAGAACTAATTCTTAAAGTTTTGATAAAATTCAGTAGTGAAGCCATCCAGTCCTGGGTTTGTCCTTGTTGAGAGATTTGGATTACTGATTCAATTTCCGTACTAGTAATTCATCTGTTCAGATTTTCTATTTATTCCTGATTCATTCTTGGTACATTGTATATTTCTAAGAATTTTTCCCATTTCTTCTAGGTTGTCCAGCTTGTTGGCATATAGTTGTTCATGGTTGCCATTTATGATCCTTTGTATTTCTGTGGTATCAGTTGCAATGTCTCCTTTTTCTTTTGTAATTTTGTTGATTTGAGTCCTCTTTTTTCCTTGGTTAGTCTAGGTAAAGGTTTGTTAATTTTATTTATCTTTACAAAAAATCAACTCTTAGTTTTGTTCATTTTTTCTATTGTTTTCCTGTTCTCTGTTTCATTTGTTTCTGCTCTAATCTATTATTTCTTTCCCTCTGGTAAGTTTGGGCTTGATCTGTTCTTTTTTTCCTAGTTCCTTAAGGGCATAGAGTTACATCATTTGAGACTTTTTTTTTTAATTTCTTTTTTTTTTTTAATTTCTTAATTTTTTTGGTAAATTTCTTAATGTAATTCTGTGAACTTCCCTCTTAGAACTGTTTTTGCTGCATCCTGTAAGTTTTGGTAAGTAGTGTTTCCATTTACATTTATCTCAAGATACTTTATTCCCCCTTTAATTTCTTCTCTGATTCACTGCTGATTGCAGAAGTATTTAAATTCCATGAATTTGTGAAGTTTTTAATTTTCCTTGTTATTGATTTCTAGTTTCATAGCATTGTGGTCTGAGGAGATACATGCTATGATTTCAGTCTTCTTGAATTTCCTAAGACTTGTTTTGTGGCCTATCATATGGTCTATCCTATAAAATATTCCATGTGCATTTGAAAAGAATGTACCGCTGACTCTTGAACAACATGGCTTTGAACTGCACGGTTCCACTTATATGTGGATTCTTTTCAATAAATATGTTGAAAAAAATTTCAATTTGAAAAACTCACAAACCACGTACCCTAGAAATACGGAAAAATATTTTTTAAAGTTTGGTATGTCATGAATGCATAAAATATATCTAAATACTAGGCTGTCCTTACATAGGCTTAGGGTGAGGGATATTAAAATCAATGATATCTTAGTTTCTTCATGTTTATAACTTTGCTTTCAAAGAATTACATTACCATACAGAATACGCCTCTCTCTCATAATTGGAGAAACTTTCATCATAGATAAGTGGGTCTCTTAAAAGTGTAACAGTATTTCTAATACTGTATTAAGAATATGACCATAATATTGTATGCCATAAAAAAATCTCATAATTTTATTAGTGTACAGGCTAGGCTACCATGAAACAATCACACTGCTTCTTCATTATTAGTGCATTTATTTTTTCATAGTATCTTTTCATTTTGATTCCTACTGTTAGTAATAAGTATTAACATCTACAGTGTTTTGTATCATGTAAGACAATATTGATGTAGGTAGTGATAGATGATTTATCTTGTAAACTGATGACAAGCTTATGGTATTGAGAAGCATGGTACTATAAATCTATTTTCTCTTATAATTCTCTTAATAATATTTTTCCTAACTTATTTTATCATAAGAATATGGTATATAATAAACATAACATGCAAAATATGTGTTACTCAGTTGTTTGTCATCAGTAAGGCTTCTTGTCAACAGTAGGCTACTAGTAGTTCACTTTTTGTGGACTCAAAATTTATACATGAATTTTTGACTGCATGGAGGGTTGATGTCCCAAATCCCCATGTTGTTCAAGCGTCAGCTATATTTCGTTGTTGGATAGAATATTCTGTATATGTCTGTTAGGTCTATTTTGTCTGTAGTGTTGTTCATATCCCATTTCTTTTTTTTATTCTATCTGGATGATCTATCCATTGTTGAGAGTGGGGTATTAAAGTTTCCAACTATTATTGTATTGCTGTTTATTTCTCCTTTTAGCTCTGTTAGGTTTTGCTTTTATATGTTTAGGTGCTCCAATGTTGGGTGCATAAATAGTTAACAATTGTTCTATATCATGATAGAGCGACACCTTTATCACATAATGACCTTGTATCTTTGCACCATTTTTAGTTTAAAGTCTATTGTCTGATTTGAGTATAACTACATCTGCCTTTTTGGTTACTATTTGCTTGAAATACAATTTTCCATCCCTTCACTCTCAGTCTGTGTTATCTTTAAAGCTAAAGGCAATCTCTTGTAGGTAGCATATCTTTGGGTCCTATTTTTTTTTTTTAATCCAAGCCATTCTATGTCTTTGGTTTTGAAAATTTAATCCACTTACCTTTAAGATAATTATTGGCAGGTAAGCAATTACTATTGGCATTTTGTTAATTGTTTTCTGGATATTTTGTAGATTAATTTTTCCTTGTTTCTTATCCTGCTGTCTTTTTTATGTTTTGATATATTTTGTCAGTTGGCTTTGATTTTTTAAATCATACTCTTTTGTGTAATTACTATGGGTTTTTGTCTGAGGGTTACATACAGTATTTTAAAATTATTACACCCTATTTAAAGCAGGTAACTTTAATTGTACTCCTAAACTTTACACTTTTACTTCCCCTTCCCCTCACAACTTAAGTTATTAATGTTCAGTTTACATATATTTATATTGTGTAACCAATAACAGGTTATAATATTTATTTTTACTATATTTAACTTTTAAACTCAAGTTGTAAATGAACTACACACCATGATTACCATATTACAGAATTCAATTTTGACTATACATTTGTTATTTCCAGTGAGTTTTTACCCTATCCTTTTATGTTTTATGATGTAATTAGAATTTTTTACTTCCACTCAGAGAATTCCCTTCAGCATTTCTTGTAAAACAGGTCGAGTGGTAATAAACTTTCTCAGCTTTTGTTTGTTTGGTAAAGTCTTTGTCTCTTCATTTCTGAAAGATAGCTTTTCTTTGTGTGGAATTCTTGGTTGACAGTTTTTTTTTTCTTTCAGTATTTTGAATATTATAATCTAATTTTCTCCTGACCTGAAAAGTTTCTATTGAGAAATCCACCAATAATCTTGTGTTTCCTTGTCACTTCTTTCTTTTCTCTTGCTGCTTTCAGAATTCTTTGACATTTGACAATTTGATTATAATGTGTCTCAATGTAGTTCTCTTCAAGTTAACCTATTTGGGGTCCTTTGGGATTCATGGGTCTGGATGTCCATTGCTCTCCTCAAATGTGGGAAATTTTCTGTCATTATTGCTTTAAATATACTTTCTGCTCCTTTCTCTTGCCATGATGTGGATATTGGGGGGGGGGTGTTGTTTTTATTGTGTTCCATAAGTCCTGTAGGCTTTCTTTACTCTCTTTTCATTCTTTCTCCCTTTTGCTCTTCTGGCTGGATAATTGTAGATGTTCTGTCTTCTACATTACTGATTTTTTCTTTTGCCTGGTTGAGTCTGCTTTTGAAGCTCTCTATTGAATTCTTTAGTTCATGGCATTTTTCTGCTCTAGGTTTTGGGGTTTTTTTGGGGGGTGGTGAGGTTTACTATTTCTTAGTTGAACTCCACATCTTGTTCATGCATTGTTTTCCTAATTTTGTTTAGTTGTGTGTTCCTGTAGTTCACCAAGCTTCAAGAGGACTGCTCTGATTTCTTTGTCCAACAGTTCATAGATTTCCACGTCTTTAATGTCAGTTATTGGAGCCTTATTAGTTTCAGTTGGTGGTGTCATGTTTACCTGATTTTTCATAATTCTTAATTCTTTACTGTGGTATCTGCAAAGTTGAGTAAGCAGTTTCCTCATCCAAACTTTATAGGTTCACTTCAGCACAGAGAGTTCACCAGCTAGCTCGATTTGAGTTTCTGGTCGTGTCTGCTGGCAAAATCCTTGGGCAGCTGGGGCTTGTTATTAGGGTCTATTTTTGTTTGAAGCCATTGCCCAAGCTCTGAGGTTAGAGGGTGAGGGTGTCCTGCTGGCTTGATTCCCTGCTCAAGCTTATTAGATGGCTGGAAATAGGTACTATACTCAGAAGTAGATGGTGCTATGAATTAGCTTCCCTGCTAATTCATGGCAAGGCACAGGACTTATCCCAGGGGTGTTACAGCTTGTTGTGTGGAAACCTTAATCAGTCAAGTGTGTGTAGTGAATTCTCTGGCCAGATGGGGCCCCTAGTTTTGCTCTCTGCTTAAGTGCCACTGTAGGTAGGGCCACTGGATAGACTACACAGCATCCCAGGTGCTCTGGTTAGGTTCCCTGGGCAAGTGGACTAAAGGCTATAGTCAGCAATGGGTGGGGCTGTGAATTAGTTTCCCTCCCCACATAGAAAAGACCAGACTTGGATCTGTTTCTCCTTATCTCAAGCCGCCCCACACCCTAAGTTCCCGAGCCATGTAAGGCCACTGGCTTTGCTCTGCAGAAAAACAGCTCTGCCTGCCATACTCTCTGCTCAAGTATGGTTGTGCTCTGCAGCCCAGGTGTTCTTGCCAGCCTTTTTAATCAGGCATTGCCAGAAGCTACATTCAGGAGTGAGCCACGCTGTGACTCAGCTACCCTGCCTGGGTAGGCGGAAGGCTAGGCTGCAGGGCAGGAAAGCTCTTTGAGGACCTGTGCCAGGCAGATTCGTGCCCTGCTGTGTTCCCTGGTCAGACTGCACCACCATTTTGGCCCCAATGATGAGCCAAGCCACTGGTTGTTACTGTTACTTGGGTGCTGAAGGTAGGAACTCAGTGTGCCAAGATCCAAGAGCTGGTGGGTGTCAGCCTGTCCCTGCTTCTACATTAGAATCAGATTCCCACTGGGCAAGCCTTATAGGTTCCCTCTCCATTCCTGTAGAGAGAGATGGGAATGGAGCCTCCCAAGAAGGAACCCACAATGCTGGGGGAGCGGCATGTCCACCCAGGGCTCTTTTCCCACTGGATAAACTGTAAGCTCTCGGTGTGGAGCTGCACCAGCTCGGGGGAGGGGCAACCCAATCAGCATGTAGCTGCTCCCTTACCCTGCTAATGCAGTCTCTATTGACTCTCTGGGTTGCAGGGAGGGTGCTTCAGCCTCTCCCATGTGCTCTAGGATTTTCTCAGTGCTGTCTTGTACCTGCAGAGTTGTTCTTGGGAAGGATTGAAGTCGAGAATGACCTGTGTTGCTATGTTGGTGACATCACCCCAGAAATCTGGATTTTTGGCTCCAAAATAAAATGTTTAGAAGTCTGGGCACCAGATGTAACAACACACAGCAGTTTCAGTCTTGAAGAGTAGGTTGAATTGGGAAGGGGGAAAGATGAGGGACAGTGCTTCAGGAAATAACTCACACGGGCAAAGCTGCAAGAGGCTTGTGTTCAGTCTCTTCAACAGATGGAGAGTAGACAAGCTTGGCTGAGTGCAGGGTTTTGGGGAGTCGCTGGGACTGAGAATGATGAACCGGAGCATGGGCAGCTGCTCCACCAGCAAGCTCAGACAGCATCCTTTCCTCTGTATCGTTGATCTGAACTTTTCCCATGTAAGCTCATGTCTGGAGAAAAAAGGATGGGGAGGAAACCTCTACACTGAGCAGGATTTGTCAACCCTTAGAATGATCCTTGCATAGTTGCAGAATACTGACAAAGCAGGAGAGAGCTGCCATCCGCTCAGGCCTGGCTAAGGGCAAGGGTTCAAAGACTAAAATATTTGACCTTTTATTTTAGCAACACAAACCTTTGGCTAAACTCCCATTCTCCCTTTCCTCCAGCTTTGGTCTGTGTTCTGTGGCCCTTCTTCAGGCAAGTGGGTCAAAACCCTTATCCATTCCTCCTCCTGAAGTCTGTCTCCAGGCTGGGGCTCAGCAGGGAACAAGCTAATACGATAGCTTGTCCTGCTGCTCAGCAATCCCAGATCCTGGCCTAAATGTCACCCCCCTGGCAACAGAATGGCCTTTATTTGCTGCTCTGGTTCAGCCAATTGCACAGGAAAGGGAAGGTAAGACATTGGAACTGCAACTAGAATCTGGAAATAGACTCTTCCCATTTTCTAGTTTGGGAATAGAAACCCCAGGACACAGCATAGATTTTTAACAATTAGAGATGAAAATCATTTACTGCACTATTATTTTTATAGAAAGAAAGAACAGTCATAATTTTTTTCTCTCTCCAAATGGTGTTTAGGGTTTTCCCTAAATAACTCCCCAGAACATTTTATGCAAACAAACAGTATTGCACATGGCAGAGCCATTGATATGTGGGAATAAATTGTTGCCTGTAAGTGTTTTCAATGCACTGGACAAAAGGCTGAGAAGGTAGTAAGTGCTCAATACCTGGGTTGTAATTACTACCACTAACGCAGTGCAAATGAAAGGAGAATAGAGTGTTGTGTTGGATGCTGTGACATTTCGGTACTCTTCAAGTGCCAGACGGGACCCTGCCACCTTGATGAGCAGAAGTGCCACACTTCTCTGGGACCCGGCACTCACTGGACCTTCAGGGAGCTGAGCAGAGAGAGTAGGGGGCAGCAGCCAAGCCGAGTGCGGTCGGGGTTCCTCATGTTCACCAGAATGTATTCAAATGCCCTCCCCAGTAAGCAGCTGACCTGGCATCTAATACTGGACTTGAATTCCTGTTTGAAAGGTTTGTGTTGGGCATGAGGTGCATTTTCTGATTGACAGAATCCTCTATCAGTGGAATGGTTTCCCCAGTAGGGCATGGGGATTCCTTCTGGAGAGATCTCTTAGGACAACATACATTCTCATTATTTAGAACACTGATTCTTTTTTTAAAAAAAATATAACCACCTATTGAGGTATAATTCACATACTATGCAATTCACTCATTTAGCACAATCAATTTTCACAGAACTATGCAACCTTTACCATAATCAGTTTTCATCACCCCAGAAAGAAACCTCATGCTCATTAGGAATCGCTCTCTGTTCTCCTGACTAGATAGATTTGCCTGTTTTGGACATTTCATACAAATGGAACCATACACTGTGTAGTCCTTTGTGTCTGACTTCTTTCACTTAGCACAATGTTTTCAAGGTTTACAAGGTTTATCTACATTGTAGCCTGTATCAGTGCATCTTATAGCAGAATGATATTCCATTATTTGGATTGCATATACCACATTTTATTTACCCTTTCATTAGTTGATGGACACTCAGGCCATTTCCACTTGTTGGTTATTATAACTCCTGCACAGAAATTGCTATTTAGCAAGAGTTGTATGGACTTATGTTTTCATTTCTCTTGGTAATGTACCTAGAAGTGCAATTGCTGGGTCATACAGTAGCTATTTTTAACCATTTGGGGAACTGCCAGCATGTTTTCCAGAGGCTACATCATTTTACACTCAGCAGTGTGTAAGGATAGTCAGTATCTTATAACCTAAAGTATATACCCTTTGACCTTCACCGTTTTTGCCTACATCCCCCATCCCTGCCTCCAGCAACCACCAATCTGTTCTGTCTCTTTCAACTATATCTTTTTTATTCCACATATAAATGAGATCATACAGTATTTGTCATTCTGTTTGACTTATTTCACTTAGCATAATGCCCTCCAGGTCCATCCATGTTGTTGTAAATGGCAAGATTTCATCTTTTTGTGGCTGCATAATATTCCATAATCTGTGTGTATCACATCTTCTTTATTTATTCACCCATGTGTGTGCTCTTAGGTTGTTTCTGCATCTTGGCTACTGTGAATTATGCTGCTGTGAACATGAGGGTGCATGTTTTTTTCTAGTTAGTGCTTGTTTTCTTCAGATGAGTACCCAGCAGTGGAACTGCTGGATCATACAGTACTTCTACTTTTGAGGAACCTCATACTGTTTTCCATAGTGGATGCAAAATTTACATTCTCACCCACAGTACACAAGTGTTCCCTTTTCTCCTGACTCAACAGACTCCACATTCTCACCAATACTTGCTATTTCTTATATGTTTCATAATAGCCATTCTGAAAGGTATGAGGTGATGGCTCACTGTGGCTTTGATTTGCATTTCCCTGGTGATTAGTGATGTTGAGCATCTTTTCATGTACCTATTGACCAGCGGTATGTCTATTGGAAAAACATCTGTTTAGATCCTCTGCTCATTAGGTGTTTTTTTTTTTTTTTTTTTTTTGCTATTGTTACCTTTTCATTTTGTTGGTTTTTTTTAGAAGCTGTTTAGTTTTAGTCCCACTTGTTTATTTTTGCTTTATTTGCCTTTGCTTTTGGAGTCAGATCTAAAATATCATCACCAGGACTGATGTCAAGGAGTTTACTGCTCATGTTTTTTTCTAGGAGTTTAATAGCTTTAGGTCTTATGTTCAAATCTTTGATCATTTGAGTTACTTTTTGTATATAGTGTAAGTTAATGGTCCAGTTTTCTCAGCACCACTTATTAAAAAGACTGTCCTTTCCCAATTGTATATTCTTGACTCCTTTGTTGTAAATTAATTGACCACATGTGCACAGTTTTATTCTTGGACTCTTTTCCATTGATCTGGGTCTGTTTTCATGCCACAAAATACTGCTTTGATTACTCTAGCTTTGTTCTTGCTCATGATTGCTTTGGCTATTTTAAGGGGTTTTTTGTGGTTTCACATAAATTTGAGGATTATTTATTATATTTCTGTGAAAAATGCCATTGGAATTTTGATAGGGATTGCATTGAATCTGTAGATTGCTTTGGGTAGTATGGACATTATAACAATATTAATTCTTTGAACCTGTAAGCATAAAATACCTTTCCATTTGTGTCTTCAACTTTTTCCAGTAATGTCTGCATTACATTAACATTACAGTTCAGTGTACACATTTTTTACCTCCTTGATTAAATTTATTCCTAGGTATTTTATTCTTTTCTGATGTAATTGTAAATGGGATTTTTAAAAATTTCTCTGATAATTTGTTGTTAGTATATGCAAACACAACATATTTTTGTATATTTTGTGTCCTTAAACTACTCAATTTGTTTATTAGTCCTACCATTTTGTGGAGTCTTTAGTGTCATCTTCAGGTAGTGGCCGTTTTACCTTTTCCTTTCCAATTTGGATGCCTATCATTCCCTTTTTCTTGTCTAATGTCTCTGGTGAATACTTCCAGTACCATATTGAATCAGAGTGGCAATAAATGGTATTTCTCTGTTATTCCTGATCTTAGAGGAAAAGCTTTCAGTTTTTCACCTTGGAGTATGATGTTAGCTGTGGGCTTGTCACATATGGCCTTTATTATGCTGAACTACAGTCTTTCTATAACCACTTTGTAAGAGTTTTTTTTAAATCATAAATGGATGTTGAATTTTGTCAGATGATTTTCATCCTTCATTTTGTTCATGTTGACTGATAGGCAGATGTTGAATCATCCTTGCATCCCTAGAGTAAATCTCACTTGATCATGTTGCATAATTCTTTTAATGTATTGTTGAATTCAGTTTGATAATATTTTGTTGAGTATTTTTACATCCATATTCTTCAGGGATGTTGGCCTTAATTTTCTTGTGTCCTTGTCTGGTTTTGGTATCAGGGGAATGCTGGCCTCATGAAATGAACTGTTAAAAGTGTTAGTATTAATTCTTCTTCAAATGTTTGGTAGAATTCACCAGTGAAGCCATCTGGTCCTGACCTTTTGTTGGGAGGTTTTTGATGACTGATCCAATTTCCTTACTAGTAATTGGTCTGTTCAGACTATTTATTCACGAGTCAGCCTTGGTAGATTACGTGTTTCTAGAAATTTATTTCCACTGTGATCTTTAATTCCTTCCTTCTGCTAATAATATTAAGCTTGGTAAACTTTATGTTAGGCATACAGTTCAGCATGTATTCACTTTGTTATGCAACATAAACTTTACCATCTTAGCATATTTTACCAAAATTTAAAAAAATCTTAGTGATAAATGCCTATATCAAGATACTAAAAAAAAGAAGTCAAACTTTACACCTCAAGAAACTAGAAAAATAAGAAAGAACAAAGTCCAATATTAGCAGGAAGAAAGAATTAACAAATAGCAGAGTGGAAATAAATGTAGTGACTAAAAAAATGGAAAAGATGAAAAAGTAAGAGATGATTCTTGGAAATCAACAAACCTATTTAGACTCTGTAAGAGAAAAAAGCAGAAATACAAAGGATTGTAAGAGACTGCCATGAGCAATTATATGCCAACAAATTAAACAACCTAGGGGAAATGGATAAATTTCGGAATTCATTTCATTTTGCAAAAGTAAACCTCTATACCTGTTAAACAATGACTGTTTTCCCCTCCCTTCAGCACTGGCTACCACCATTCCACTTTCAGTCACTTTGAATTTGACTCATGTAAGTGAAATCATACAATATTTGGGGGGTTTCTTGTGACTGGTTTATTTCACATGGATTAATTCCCGAGTACATCTGTGTGGTATGTCAGAATTTCCATTTTAAGGCTGAGTAATGTAGTCCAGTGTATGTCTATACCACATCTTGTTCATCCATTCATCAGTTGATGGATACTTGGGTTAGCGTCCACCTCTGGGCTACTGTGAATGATGCTGTAATGAACATGGGTGTACAGAGGCTAGTGAATCTCAGCCTTCCACGTACATAAGAAACCTAGGGAGCCTTTTAAAATACTTATTCAAGGCTTTTCTCCTCAAGAGAGAAGTGGGAAAGGATGGTTATCAATTGAAAGTGTTCACTGACGTGTGTATGCTGAAATTATTAATACCGGGTGATGCCGTCAGAGGGACAGGTGTCCAAGTCTGGAGGCTAAATCAGTAACCTATTCATTAGGGGAATCTCTGTCAGCCTTCACAGTCAGCTTGCTGTGTGACCTTGGGCTACTTATTTGAACTGCTGAACCTTACTGCCCTGTCTGGTAAATTGGAAGTTGGAAGTGATCCTTAAAGTTCTATGAAAGACTGCTTCCTACACATTACTGATTGACATGCTGGCTTTCTACTCACATTCCTGTGTATGGATGAGAGGTTACATATTTCCAAGAACAAAGTCATGTTGCTATAGTGGAAGTTCGTATGTTCTATTGGGAGCTAATAGTAACCATAAAATCCAACCATGACTCAGTGGAAGAATAAAGACTAAAGTATTTGAATTTGGGGTTAGGATTTAGTCCATGAGCTTTAAATACCATGGACACATATAGGTGTGGGGTGTGGTCTTATACAGAATTGCTCGGATGAAGATACTGAGTTCCCTGGGTGGAGAATCACTTATTGTATAGTCAACTCGCTTTGCCCTGAATCCAAACAATTAGATGCTAAAATACTGATGTTGATTTCAATCCTGAATATCTCATTTATGATGAACAGAACCGAGGTCAATGAAAGGAAGGCTAATTTCCAGAACCTTTTATATAATTCTCTCTAGAGATAGAGCTGCCCTGATGGCCACCTTGATGATCTAAAGCAGCACAAAATATCAGGGTACCTTTGGAATCACTAAGAAGAAAAAAGGTTTCGTTAGGTTCACTGGCAGTGTTAAATCTAGTTAATGGCTTTCTAATTATTTAAATTGATGAAAGTTTGTTACATTAATTGACACTGGTTCCAGTTGAATTGGAAATTCTAACAGGAGCTTCTGCAGAGTATCTGAGGGAGCAAGAGTGTCCATGTTAATAGATCAAATGCCAGCTTTGCCACTGTGACAGGCTGATTAAGTAAACATTTGAGCAAAGTACTCGGCCATTTGGTGCCTGTTTCCTTAGCAGGAAATTGTAGAAAATACAGTGTATAGTGTTTTAAATAGTACCTGTTATATATGTTGCTTTGTTACCAGTATTGCTGTTTTCATGGTCAAGTCGCCTAGTCATTATTTTTTCAGAGGCTCAGTCACACATTTGGCAATGCAAGAAACAATAATTTTGTAAAATAAGCAAAATACAAATAATATAGTTAACAATATTAGTAAAGTCATAAGTAAGAATTTAAGGCAGGAACATCCATTAGGTGTGGCCCAGTGTATCCCCAGGTCATCTGATTTAGTCTGTTCTGTACCAGCCTTTATCTTTAAGGGAGCTGTTACACGGGCACTGTTCATAAGATGCCCAGATTTCCTAGTGTTATTAGAGTGGGTGTCCTTAGTAGAGTTTAATTTTTCCCAGCGTAAACTTAAGTTTAAACTTAAATGACCATAGCCTGGTATTAACCATATAGGTCCTTCCCATAATTGAGGGAGGTTATATTCTTTGGCTGAAATTTGCTTGTTGCTTTGAATGGCTTGAGTGACCTTATGAATTTTCTTATATTTATGGCCAGGCTTAGAGCAGGTATTATTAATTAGCCAGGTGAGGGGATCCCACCTATAATTTCTTTCTGCTAGAATACATTTTCTAAGGGCTATCTAGTTAGAGCCTTGGAGTGGGGGAAACCCAAGGTAACCCAGAAGTACTAGATGTAGGTAACTGACCATAAACCTAACAATTGGATGAAGTTTAACTGTGCATAAGATTGTGAAATACATTTAGTTCATAAGTGAAGGTGTGAGCAATTATCAAGGTAATTGGTGTACAGGCCTGGTCTGGTGTCTTGGGTCAGCTGTCTACCTCCGATGTTATCTTATTCTCATCCTGGTCTGGTAGATTCTCCTTTTGTTTGAGCATTGTTTTGGGGTGATTTTCAAGGTCAGCACTCCTCTCTGTAGGCCAGTCCAGTGCAGAGGCCTTTTGTAAGTGGAGATATTAATCCAAGAGTCAATTCCCTTCAGTTGCACTGTGCATGAGCTAGTTAAGAGTACCTGATAAAGGTCCTTTTGTCTAGGCTGGAGATAGTCCTTAAATTGTGTCTTTTCCAGTATGCATAGTCTCCTGGTTGCAGGTCCTGGGGCATCAGATCTTCACCTAAAGATAGATTTTAGAGACAAACTTAAGAGTGTGCTTTTAATAATTTAATTAAACTTTACAGTAATATAACAAACAAAAAGGAACTATCTGGGAAGTGACTCTTAGGCCATAAATACAGACCTCCATTAACAAAGCTAGAATTTAATATTCACTGAATCATAATCTTTTTCTCTCTAAATTTACCCTCATTTTTAGCAACTATAGTCAAATCAAGATTAATTTATCCACAAATTAAGTCTTATTATTTGATCATATAGGCTGTTTCAAACTGGCTGTGCTGGAACTTTTCATAAGTAAGGTCGCCTAGGGCCAGGAAAGCCGCGTCTAGGGCTTGTCACAGATTTTGCCTTACAGATTTAGGTGAATTCTTTTATTTTCGAGGTCCCCAAATACCTTGAGATTCCTATACCTATTAGAAGGTGGTGTTCCTAATTTATCTGATAAAGCCACTGGGAACCTGAGAGTTTTCTCTCTGTCTGATCCCTCCAGAGATTGGAACGATGTCTGCTTACATAGGTATAATTTACCAAATTGCTGAGTCATAATTAGCTTAACTTTATATTTGCAAAACACAGATTAAAAGCCAGTAATGTTTCAGACAGGAACCATAAAAATTATAACCATTATTCACCGGTCCACTCAGTCCTATGTCACTAATCCTTTTGTTAAGTTTTATGAAGCCATCAGGTTTTCCATTAGAATTCTTTTATTTCTTACCCAGTTCAACATTATGGTATCAGAAACCTGTACTTATCAAAACAGTCTTTTCTGTAAACCTTCTTGAAGAGGAGGCATTTTGCAAAGGCATCGGAGTAAACATAACTATCTACGAATGGTAAAATACTTAAGGCATAAAAACTTGATTACAATGCAATTGACAAGAAACTTGAGTACTACGGTGACATATAACATTTTAAGATAATAACTAGAATTATGACTGATAGCATTTTACCAGGATATATCAGATTTTTAATAGTTCTGTATTTCTAGAATATCTATATTAAAATTTTTTCCTAATATAACCTAAGAAGAGTACTTATTTGCCAATACTTCCCATGCAATTTAACATACCAAATGAACCTAATTAGTTTAATATCTCTTTTGGGGATGTTTCAGGGGCCCTTTGAAGCATCCTGAAGTTAGTTAGCCAGACGTCAAAGCAACTTCACTAAAATTTGATTTGGGAAGTTTGTCAAAAAAAATATCAAAAAGGTTTTAAAACACTTGGTCAGATAGGATCATAGGTCACTGTGAAACAATACTTACTCCCTTTGAAATGTCTTATTACCACGTTGGCAAGGGCAAATATGGAAAGTTATAACAGCTTGGCAATTAAAAATAAAAGAAACTTTATACTCTGTTGTCAAAAACAGATCAACATTTTTAAGTCTTTTCAAGTTTTGCACCAGCTTACTTTTAACAACCAAATCGTTTTAATTTTTAAATTAAATCTAAATTTAACCAATCCTGATCATGCACAAAGCTCTCTTCTTAGGGTTCCTTTTCCACAAACCTTTTATCACTTTGTGTATCCATATAATTTGCCCCTATTTTTCTCCATCCAGAAACAACCAGCTATAGAACAAACCTACCTTTAATTAAATTTTTAAAATAGAATCCTCAACTCTTAAAAATCTCAATTTTAGTGAAAACTTAAGAAATAAGCAATTACTAAAGACATGTCTGTTAATTAAATCAGCAAACCTTAACACCAGGTATTAATTTAATTTTCAGTATTTCCCATGAACCTAAAATTCATTCTGGCCAGTTTCCTTTTATATTTCTGAGAATTTATATAAATGCTTAAATTCCTTTAAGTCAATTAAGTAGAGCTCATTTACAAATTAATTTTAATACTACCATTCAAAGGTAAGGACATATGTAATATATGCGTAGACATACAGACACAAAGATGTCAGTTTCATTTTCTAAACTTGGTCATGGATCAGGTATTACAATATGAAAGTCACTAGTTTCAGTTGGAATACGTTAAATCTTAAAAGCTTCTTTCCTGTACTCTCAGGAATTAGAGATGGTTTAGATGAGATAAAAATTCCTGAGAGCCCTGGTCTTAAGGCACAGAGAGAGAAAAGCAAGTTTCCTAGGACTTGTTCCCTCAGTGTCAGAATTCTGATAAGATTTTCTAGGTCTGCTTTTAGTATCTGGGAGAAGAAAGTGGGGCTTTCAGTATAGCCCTGTGGCATTACAGTCCATGTATATTGCCTCTCATTCCAAGTAGTGGCAAAAAAACGATACTGATCATCTGGCTCTACAGGAATACTAAAAAGTGCTACAGAGATCTATCACAGAAAAGAAGTCTCTGCTTTTAGGAATATGAGTAAGGTAGGGGGGTGTGGCAGTACAGAATGAGGAGTATTTTAATGGGTGATGCAGACTGTATTCTTCCAATGTCGCTGGAATCGAGTGCCCATAATTCTTAAGGTACTAGGCCTAGTAATTTGTCTTGCTCAGTGGCATCCTCGTCATGGGTCACAAACACTGTATGATGATGGAAGTCTGATTGGTCCTTTAGATCTAGAAACATTTCTCCCTGAAGAGTAAAGGAAAGATGGGCTTCATAGTTTCTAAGAAATCTCTGCCTATCAGGTGAATGGGAGCACTTTCTACTAGAAAAAAAGGAGAGACTTCCCTTAAGGAGAATTCTAAAGGTAACTGCATCTATCAGGGCTTTGTTTCTCCTTGTATAATCATTTCTACTTCTAGAGTGTTGAGAGGAGAAGGGAAAAGACTCCCCATGTTCCCTTGGAGCAGCCCTATTCTGGTTTAACTCGAAATTCCAGTGTAAAATCCAGTTTTCCTTCTAGGCTTCTCCTTAACTTACAATTTATTTTCTGATGCCCTGGTTTTCTGCAGTAAAAGCAACCTTTGGTTTTCTCTATTGAACAGGGATCGGTTAACTGTCTACTGGCATTGAGTACTTAACTGGCACAATTGAAGGTTCATGATTTTTGTAAATATCCCCTTTTCTTTCTTTTTAATGGTCTTGAAAAGTTGGTAAGCCAGTGTAACAAGGGTGTTCATAGGCAATACAGACCAACCTAGATTGTGTCCTTTGACTAAAGTAGTCAATTCCTCATCCAAGCCTTCTAAAAGATAAAGGATCATTTTGGTGATTAGAGAATGATTCAGCCGTCAAGCCAGAATATTGCTTAAAACCTTTTGTGACAGTCCAAAATTGGTTCATCAGGTCTTTGCTTGCACTGCCCAATCTCTGTCTAGTCTGCAGTTGTTTGGAAAAGCTCTGGAGTAAGTTTGAGTAATTTTTGAGCTAATTCCTTGCAGTCAGTGCGAGCCTGTGGACTATGTAATTCAAAGTCCATTAGAGGTTGCTTACAACCTGCTTTCTCTGTCCATTCCTTTGCTTTGCTTTCAAAAACTAATTGACATAGATCTGAAAACCCAAGCTCATAGGTCCAGGTGGTTAACTCAACCTCCTTAGCAAATCCCAATGGATCCTACCTTGGACTGAAATTCCTTAGCCAAGGCTGTAAGTCCTGCTCAGGTCCAGGGTGTATACGTAAGCACCGAAGACAGTTGACCTCTCCCTGTAATAGGTTTCTCCTTAAAGGGAGCTATAATCACCTCTGATTTTTTCATCCTCCTTCACAGGGGAAGAGGGAAAAGCAGGAGGTGGAAGAGGCAGCGTCTGCACTAGGCAATTCAGATAGAAAAGGATACGGCGGAGGAGCAGAGGGAGAGAGTGTCAGTGCTAGTGGCCTCTTTAAATTCCAATATAGTGTCAAGCAATTTACTTTACTTTATGATTTCCTCTTTCAGAAGCTTCTAACTACCAATCACATAAGCATTCCATTCAGTATGTTTGATCTTACAGCCAGCTTTTTCTAACTATGCACACAAAAATATCAATTTTAGAATATTAAAGGAACCCTAATTTGGCCATTTTAGATTGAGATCTCCTTTAGTATAATTTCCCCAGTTAAGTAGGTACTTGCAAGTACTATATGAATCTGGCTGGGGTGTTAGTGGGAGGTTGTTTTCTGACACCCCTCATTTCTCTGAAAGACTCTAGTTCCCATTTTAAAGTTGAATTTGTCAGGGATAAAAGTGAAATTTTGTCCCTGACAAATTCAGTTGAGGTAGCCAAGTTGAGGAAAAGTGTCACCTTAGCCTCTTAACTACTCAGTACAGACCCTGGCATCTTTCAACCAGGCCCCATCCAGCACCTCTCCAATGGGTGGGGATTTCCCTCTAGTGTCTCTCAACTGGAGGGCCAGGTACCTGGATACACCACCAACGAAAACTCAGGCTCATCAACCAATATGGGAGATTCAAGAACCAGGAGCAACTCACCCGACTTCATCTGGACTTCCCGAGGAGGTGGATGGGTCCCTTCGACAAAACTGTCAACTGAAAAATCACACAACGTGAGAATTGTGGGTTAAGTTTTATTTGGGACAAAAAGTCTATAGCCCTGGAGACAGCATCTCAGAAAGCTCTGAGAAACTGTTCCAAGGAGGCAGGGGGAACACTCAGTATTATGTTCGATTTCAGTGAAGGGAGCGTGCGTGCAGTCAAGCATGTATTTAGGTGGAGGCTTGCTGCTAGTCACGAGGAGCAGCTGTCACCAGTAATTTTAGTGCCTTTCTAGATAAGAGGAGACACAAGAACTGGGTTCATAAAATCTTGTCCTGTACATATCTAGCTATCTGAAGGCCTGTTTGGCCAGTTTTCCCAGAGCACAGAGTGCCTTATTTCTGACCTCCATCCTGAACTCCTTTCAGGATGTGTCAGAACTCAGGGGCTGCAGCGGCTCGTGATTTAATCCAGAGTTAGCTGGCCAACGTGTGCAAATTTTTAGTTCGCAGCACTGTGACACACATTTTCTCATTTGAGCCTAACGATCACCCTATAAGCTAAGGAAGACAAATGTCATAAATAAGGAACATGAGAATAAAAACATCTCCCATGGTCATAAGGCCAGTAATTAGTGCTAGTGTGTCTAGAGCTGCCATCCTCCTGCTGCTTCATCCCCCTCACCGCAGTCTGGCATCTCTTTCTCCAGGTCTTCTGGAGGGCTGTTCTAATATGATGTTCTCTCCCAGGCACACTCTCTCCTTAGTGGCCATATCTTCCTGGGGTTCCAGGTTAAGGTCAAGAGGGTGGAAGCATTCTGGCTCTTGGCATCAAAGATCATTTTACTGACCTCAAGTTGTACACCAGCAGCATTTTGTGTCTCAAAGCCCAGATTAAAGGAATCACATTTGACAAATGTTTGTATGAATTACTTTTTTGTTTGTTTTTACAATGACCAGATCTTTACTGATACCCTTCAAGTTCAGTGCTCTCCCCAGATTATGCTAATTAGACGTGTCAGCATAAGAGGTGAGAGAATTGAACTTGTAAGTGAAATCTTTGTGCCAAATTATGGAATGCTTTTCCCTAAAGTCTCATCTTGGTATCTTGACCTCAGTGGGGTTTGGTCCTCTCATGGCTTAAAGCACCCTCCTGTTACCACCGAGAAAAGCCCCACAAGGATACAAGTAGTTCCGACTTCTAGGCAAGAATGGATCTAAGCTATTGCTCTTTCCAAAAACTGGATCGAATCGCTGAAAGGTGAATGATCCAGCCCTACAGACTGCAAACATTAGGAAAGAGAATTCTGCTAATGCCAGATCGCCTTTTCTGTAAAGAAATGCAGAATTTAAGAGTGCTCTACATACAAGCATTGTCCAGAGACAAATGAAAGAGAAATACAAGCCACAGAGGCCTTGAAATAATATGTCCACTGCTTTTTTATAGAACTTGGCTCCACTCATTCTTGCTCCTTCAGCTCAAATCCTGTGGGTTATTCACTTGGATTTTGACAACAGAATACACAATAGCTAGTAACGAATGAAATTCAAGCTCAGCTACAGTCATCTATCTTAATTAAGAAATTTTAATTCCCCAAAAATGCTTTTCATTGTTCCTCTCTCCAGTACTGCTTAAGAAAATAAGTATTTCTGGGTATAAGTGCATTTTTGACATGCATGCAAAATATTAAGCCTTTTTTTTTTTCTTCTTTGGCCCCAGGAGCTGGGATGAAATCACGTGATTTCATCATTCTGAATCCATGTGGCTCCTCACAGATAGGGCCAGATGTAACCGGAAGGATTTATAGGGTGTAAAATTCAGAATGGATTAGGAAAGCATTTCTGTGTTTTAGCCCAATACCTCCTAAATCAACATCCCTGGAACGGACCAGAGCAATCTCTGGCCTAGTGGGGAGGTTGTCATGGCAACTGTCAGGCAAGCTCAGCTCGTGGCATGTGAATGCAAACAATAGAGAGTGATAAGATTGGGTACAGAGTAGCTCCTAAGGCTGCTTCTGCCCAGGTACAGTGACACATCAGGAGAAGCATGTATCTGTCACTGACTTCTTTTGTACCTTCTTGCACTTGTGGCAGTTCATTTGAAATCTATCATTGTCCTTTTCCAGATGTTGATTAAAAACATTGCTGCTGACAGATAACAGAAGCTATGGCAAACTCAGCACCAGTAGCTAGATGCAATGGTATATACAAAGCCCTGGAGGACTGTTAGGCTAATACCACTCAAAAATTTCTTTAAGGAGGCTGAAGCACACTTAAAGTAAATCCAGTGATTCTTTAGTGCCACCTTGTGTCCAGTTAGTGTCCAGCTAAATACTGGAAATTTACCAGAGGCTTACCTGCAAACACTTCCCGAGGCAGCAGTAGGACAGACAGGGAAAAAGCTGGAGCTGGATTATGCTGGAGTTCAGGAGCATAGTGATTTTGGTACAACCTTTCTTAATGATTTTGGTACAACCTGAAATAGACAGAAAACAAAAAATGCTAAGTAACACTAGTCCTAGAAAAGACTGGAAGAGGCTACATGGTGAGCCAGGTCATGGGGGAAGAGATGGCAGAGACAGACTCGGTAATTACTAACTCCTGCCAAGGTTGTTTTTTTGTTTGTTTGTTTGTTTGTTGTCTAAAGAGAATAAGATGGGACTGTCAGTAATTCTACTTTATAACTCTCATTCTTGATTAATGGCTCACAAGATTGTAGCCTTTGTCCAAATGGCATCTCATGCCTGCCTCTCATTTCTCACCCAAACCAAACCCACCAGCCACTACTGCCCCACCGTCACTGAGTCCCGTTTAATTTCAGCAACAGTATGAAATAACTAAGCTGTGGTTTCCCTATGTTTCTTCCAGGTTTTGAGTTTTTTGAAACAAGTGCCAAGGATAACATTAACGTCAAGCAGACATTTGAGCGCCTCGTGGATATCATCTGCGACAAAATGTCAGAGAGTTTGGAGACTGACCCAGCCCTCACTGCGGCGAAGCAGAACACGAGACTCAAGGACACCCCACCTCCACCGCAGCCCAGCTGTGGCTGTTAATGTCCCCACACAGGCAGCTCCGGAGGGTTGGTTGCTAAAAACAGCATTTATAAATGGTCGATTAGCCTTCACTTATACTGCCTAATAATTATTGGAGGGAAATCGATGTCAGTGGCTCATACATGCATTCAATTCTGGGGAGATTTCCTCTGTTAATATGTGGCGAATATGTGATCTTAAATTTGTAAGGACTATCCATTTACAAACATCTGGTATTTGCATGTGATTTGTTACCTGTCTTCTAGGCTCTTTGTGTTTCAGATTTCTTAGATTAAGCAACTGCTGGGACCTCCAATTATAATTTCAGTGCAACTGACTTCTGTGCCATGGGTTCAAATTCTGCTTTTCACCTGTAGGGATGAGAACCAAGGAATTGGTTATGTGTGTGGTATGGGCTGGCGGAGACCTCAGAGACCTTATTTGCTCTATTCTTAATTGAAAATCAAGTGGAAATTTTATTTATGACTAGGGATACTGTCATGGCTCTGGTCAATCTACAGTTCAGGAAATAAATCTACTTTTCAGTGTTATTAAGAAGACCATTGACTATAAAGAAATGGAAATGTTGTTTAATGCCCTTGCAAATTTCCTGAGAGATTAATATTTACCTGACTAGAAGTGAATAGTCATCTTAGTTTAGATGCTTAAGGAGGGAATTCCTAAGCCAGGACTGCTCCTCCCAACTTTTTGCAAATCTGAGGGCTCTGATGGACTGAGGTATCTGCTGAATGTGTTATGTGACAAGCATCTGAACCAAGAAGGGGATAAGTAACTGTAGAATTTCCAAAGCCTGACCTCCCCCCATAACACAGACCCCCCCCCCCCAACTTTCTAGAACCATCACCAACTCTTGGAACAGAGGTCAAGCTGAAGCCCCTCTTCCCATAGGATGTAGACTTACTTCACAGACCACTGCCTTCTCACACCTCCCTAGGTTATTCCTAGTTACAAGTTACTTAAACAGTATCTTGATGGTTCTCAGGTTGAGGAAAAGATAATTTTCATCTCTAATATTTTTCAGTCCAAGTGTTTATACTTCTTTTAAGACATATCCACATTCTGTAAGGCTATTAATGTTAAACATGCTTAAATTACTCAGAATACTCTTTAGAGCTGAGAGTTCCAGAAATACTTTAAGACACCATAAGCAATTGGAGAGGAAAAAGGAAACCATAGGAACACTCAGATTTCCTGAAGACCATTTGAATAACAAGCAAACCAATCCCATCAGTTATCTAACTGAGCACTGAGGAGAAACATGGCATCCACACCACTAGCCAGCACCGTTGACAGCTAGGACTCTCAGAAGGCAGCAGGCACGGATGGCAGATTTGGAAGAACAGTTTTAATAGGTGAACTTTCCCCTTTTTTGGTGATCATGATAAAGATTTTTTTTCTCTTTTCAAAAACAGATACTTCCTATGAAAGAATGGAGTCCAATTTTATTGAACAAGGCTATTGAGAGAGAAAGATGCATACATCCAAAGTGATCTCTGGAAGATAAATGCCTGCAAGTCAGGGAACTAGGTCACATACATGATTAGTAAGTTAGAAGATGAACATTAGAGGAGAGAGTATGTGGGGTATCTCAAGCACACCCACATTCTTACTTCTCATCTTCTTAGTTTGTGATCCACTAATTGGCAATAAATTTTCACTTTGGCACTCTGCAGGACAGGCTTCATGAAGACAAGAAAACATTAATGCTTTATTGGATTTTAATGGGGCAACCAGCTTCCAGAAACCACAGAAATTAAGTGAAGGGAAAGAGAAGTTGGGGGCTGTGCAAAGCAGAAGCCTGTCTGCATGATATTGTAGTATTTCTATATCTTAGACTAGAAAGTGGCCATGTTAAAAGATAGTTGTTAAGCTAACTTTTATAATCTAATATGCAGTAATAAAGTCAGGAAGACCTTCCCCTCCTCTCTCAGCCCCAATCTCACATACATACATACAGATGTCAAGGACCTAAGTGTGATGTTTCAGATGGCTTCTTCAGAAGGACCTTGATGGGTGCAGTATCGTAAAATGCAAAGCAAAATGAGAGAGAGTAGAAAAGTGGGAAGAGTTGAGTTTGCCCTCTTGTAAAGTCCTCCGCTGAAGAACTCATCGCTATTGAAATTAGTCGGCCCTAGAACCGGAAGACCAAAGCCCAGTGCCCTCTTACACCCCGTCAGACACACCCAGGTTGAACCGCGTGGTGCCGGTCAGAGGAGCACGATACAGCAACAGCCCGGGTGTCATGGCCAAGAACATTCGATAACTTCTACTTTACAAACCTCACTGGAAGTGAAGCCTACCTAATTGATGCTAAGTTCTGAAGCTCGCACCCTGGTGTGAATTTCACTAAGTGAGAAGTTTCCAGAAAGGATTGTCACAGAGCTCAAGTGAATTAAGCACCTGTACTCCTGCTGTCAAACACATGGAAAGAGAGAAAATCCTCTATTCCTAATCTCATCAAGAGATCCTTGTTTTAACGTCAAATTTGGCAAAAGAGGAAACAGCCCAGGGTTAACTAAGCAAACTTGTATTGGCATCAAGCTCTATCACTTGTAAATTATAACATGGCCGCGCCAAGGTTTTTCTGCCTTTTGGTCAGCATGCACACAGTACCTCCTACATTCTCTCCATCTGCCAACAGCTTAAATAACCCAGACCATTTATACTAATGGCTTAACTAAATTTGTATTCAGAAGAACAAGACACCTTACAAAGTATGTGCTCGTATTAGTTTATAAATTGTAGACATCCACCTTTTGTCTTTGATGCAACTGAATTAACTGTTTCACGTCTGAACTTCTCTTATCTGCCACCCACTTCCTCACCACCCGAACCCTCCAATTACTTTTACAAACAAACCTTGCTTGTTTTGAGCAGATACTTCCAAGAGCTTTGGTTTGGGGGCCTTCCTTTCTGTTCTTAAGTAAATAAAAGCTTGGACTGGAAATTGTTTCCTCTATACAGCCATCTGTGGAGTGGATCCTCATTTCAGCTTTTGGGGATGTGAGTGGAGGTCGTAGGTACATGAAATTCCTTAAGTTTTAAGATGGCAATTTACAATTTAGCATTATATTCATGGCTTCTAAGAAGAATTGCTTTCAGACAGTGAATTAGTTCATTGCCACTGCCCCCACAGAACAGCTTCCACTGCCTTGATAAACTTTTAACCTCCTCCTTAGACCCACTTAAAATCAGTATCCCTTTGCTGCCTGGTAAATAAGTGCTAAGATTTTTATTTGGAAAGGGATCTCTGATGATGCCTTGGGTTATAGCAGAAAGCTGCAGCATTGTTATGTTAAATGTGAACTATAAATTCTACAAAACTACACCCCACGTCATATGACGTCTATATACTCAACAAACAAATCTATTTCCCCTATTTAACTCATATCCAGATTAATCATAGTTCTTTTGCTTAGCTCATCAGTTACTTTTTGGAAACCAATTTAAACTTCCAATTTTACCTACATCTATGCTGAGAATAGACTTTCAGGGATGCAGTATTCTTTTTGAAAAGTAAAATACAGTTTACTAGTAACTGAACTTCCATGAAGCAACATTGCTTTTTGGAGCGTGACAGTCAGTAATCAGTGGCTCACTGTAACGTGCTTTTATCCAACGTGTCTCTTCGTGCATGGCGAGGATGTACAATGCCATCTTTCAGTCAACCATGGGGCGTTTGTGGGACTATATTAAAGAACATACCCAGATTCTACCAAGTTATCCCACGGCTGAAGCAGCAGCTGCATGTGAAAAACTAAAACTAATCTTAAAATCATGATTAAAAACCTTCTTGGCCAAAAAGGGTTTAATAATTTTCATATACTACTGTAATGCTCCATCAGGAGTTTTTGGTGCAGCTTCCTTGGGAGGTAGCCTTGTCTTTCTGTCTGAAGAATCTCCTCTCTCTCTAAAGTCAAGATCGCATGCCTGGGAACTGGAAGTCTTTGTCCCTTGGTGTGTCTACTCAGTGCGCTGTGGCAGGGTGCCATGTGAGCAACTAGACCCACGTGGCTTTTCTAATCACCCCCTGGGAGATGCAGCCTCTGCGGCTCTGTGTGGCTTGTATGTGCGCTACCTGTGCTTTAGTGGCCTGACCGTAAAATGCTGAAGTCCTTCTGATGAGCTGAACCATTAGGGTCGGCTTTTTAGAATCCTCATAGGTAAATTTTTGCTCAAAGCCAGTTAAAGTCATAAACCTATTTTATATTCTGAAATTGGAACAAACTGGGTAAAAGATGAAATTTATAACCAGAAAAAAAGCCTCTCTGTTATCTCTGCAGTGTATGTAAAGGGCTCTGGGTCCTAAAAATATGATATTCCCTAAGGGGGCAAATACAGGTCTGGAGAATTTATTTTAAATATATCTACCTATTGTTATTTCACAAATAAATGTTTTTTTTTTCCTTAAACACCTTTACAGAAATGCTTGACACACAGTCAAATATTTCCCTTCAGTAGATTAAAAGATTTACACTCACCCACAGTGTTGCCGCTCCCAGCACAGACTCAGTGTGTATCAAAGACAAGTAATACCTTTTCTATGAAGGGAAATGTCCACATATGGTGCTTTCTCAGTGCTAGAGAAAAGGGAGCTTTTACTACGCTCCAACTGTAACTGGGATTTGCTGAAAAAGGTCTACAAAATAGATTCCTCACACTGATTTGATTTGTGTATCTGTTCACATAACTAATTCCCATTAAAAAGAGAGGATAGAGAGAATATATTTTGCAGATGTTCCAGAGAAAAGAAATTATTTCCAAGCCTCTGTCAGAGCTTGAGTATTAAGGGCAAATCAACTGGCTAGTGGGCCCACTGGGCTTTCTATTTACAGTTCTCTTTTCTGCTTCTTGATTTTTGATCATTTCACTTTTTAAAGCACTATCCTCACAGAATGACAGGACCCAGAATAGGAAATGAGACTCAAGTTTCACCATTTACCTCCCACCAGCACTGTTATTGGTAGAGTTTCAACCAGCCCTTACTGACATGAGGTGGGGGGAAGGCGGTTACCTGTGTATTTCATTCACCTGTGTTCATACTTCATCGTGGACAACTGAGAGTTGGCTGTGGCTTTATTCCTTAGTGGAAATGCTTCATATTCATGTTGTTTGGGGCTGGAGGTTGCTTAGGCTCATGAATGCTGTTCTTAAAGACTCAGATGGTACATGAGCCGCAGACACCTGGCCTTTCAGGGACGTGAGGGTAACTTACATCTGTCTAGTGGTTCCATGCGCCTCAGAAGAGTGAAGTCTGGGGGTTGTTTCCTGTATCAGTATGATGGTTCTCCATGCATTGTCTCATCACTCCTAGGATATGTCCTGAATGAAAACTTCCTGTAATTCCTGTTAATATATTGTTAATGTCAAGATGTGATGTGATACCGTTGAACTGTCCAAATGTACAACTATTTAATGGTGTTTGTGGAACTGAAGTGTCTTAAATGTTGCATGAAATATGTTATAAAAATAGATTTGTTTTCTATTTTTCAACACCTCAGAATTGAGGGTTCATGGGCCAATAAGTGCAATATTTAATGACTTACTCAGTGTATATACAATAGTGTGAAAGAGTGAATTGTAATGAATGTGTGGGATGCTTCGATGGCTGTTTGACTTACTCAAATTATTTCTTGTAGCTGTATTGTCTAGTGGTGCAGTTTATACAGTAAATACCTACTGGTGTCATGTGAAATTCCTCTGTGCCTACTTCAAAGTATGTCTTTCCCTGTAAGACCGAACATTTAGGATCTGCAAGTATATGTCAATTTTGCCTTTTAGAATTGTGGATTTTATTTTCAAGACAGAATGGCTGTTCGTTTATTTATGTAGGCATTCCCTTCTTTAATTCAGAGTTCTCCTTAAGCCATTTATAAGGGGCTAATTTAGAAACCTAAGAAAAAATATGCACATAAGGAAAAGTCATTTTTATTTTTCTCTGAAATGTTGATCATGTTTTCATCTAAGAATTTTTACTCATATTTTATATGTCTATTTTATTGTTACTCTGTATTTTGTTTGGAAATTTAAGTGTCAATCCTGGGAATCCTAAAATATTGATGTCTTTTTAGGTGGTGGCTAATGTTATATTCACTTTCAAGTCTCAATTGTCCACACTAGTGATAAACAGGTCAGAATCCTTAAATCACATTAGTAAGTCATCATAAACTCATATGTTCATCCTCAAACCCCTTGGTTAATATCATTGGTGGCCTAGAACTTCACTGAGATGCAAAAACCAAGAAATGAGGCCTGGTAGCTGGATTATCAAAAACTCTTAGGTGTTTATGTCTATGAAGTTTAAAGTAGGCCAACTACTTTAAACTCCTATTTGCCATTTCAATTTTTGAGGCAAAGCACTCATTTTAATATTGTGCTTTGCCTTTTCATTTAGAGTAAATCATGATATCTTTAGGAAGAAAAGTTGACTTTTTCCCTAAAAATGATGAAGAGCCATTGGTTTTAGATGACCATGGCCATCTGGACATCATATCAACCCTTCAGGCCTCTCTATAGCAGTTGCCTGAAACTGAAATGTGAGGACGTGCCAGTCGCATTAAATGGCTCTGGGCTACCACCAGCGATGGGTGGCCCTGTTTTACATGCGATAGCCTGAAATTCTGTACTCAGCTCTCAGACCCACTGAAGAAGTCAAGTGAAGGTGGGTGAAACGGAGATTGGTGACAACTTTGTGCCAAATTTAAAAAAAGAAACAAATGTAAGCAGGTAGCCAACATTAGAATGATAATTTAAGGGTGTGTTTAAATGTTTAGTTACTCATCAACAGTTACTGAATACTGTGTGCTCAGTGCTGTGGGACTGAAACATGAAAGAGGTGATGGCTCTGGCCCCTGATAGGCTTGCTGACGGAAGGACAAGGAACAAAATTCCAGGATATAGTCTAAATGCTAAGTTATGTCAGGACATAGGAGCAAGAAGAATGGAGGACCTATAAGATCTGGAAGAGTCAAGAATGGCTCCATGGAGGAGGATATTAGATAGAGGAGACTGTACCAGGCAAGTATGTGGGAAAGACTGCAGTTTGTTCCCTTGAATGGAAGGGTGACAGAGCTGGCAGCTATTGGTCATTGTTTTTTTTTTCCAGAGAGCCATACTGGCCCTTGGAAACCCAAGAAATTACCCCAGTTTGGCTCTGTTTTTGTCCCAATGAGGAAGACAAGGTGCTACCTTGCCATATTCCTCTGTGCTGAGCAGCCCCAGACTCAGCCCCAAAACACAAATCAATCTGAAATCACATTGGAACAGCTGATGTAGACATTTTGCCCGTGCACCAAACCACAAGACATTGTCTAATGCAATGTCAACCAGTCAGATGTGTGCCCAGAGATTTTTCTGCAGTTGTGTTTCCCATAAAGGGCGTTGGGAAGTGCACTGATGAAGACCTTCCTTTGTAACCAGGCACTTTTGGCTCCTTCTCAGTGACTGCACTGTGGAACTCTTCTTGAGAAAAAATTGAGTAACAGCTTAATGGTTTCATGTAGTGATTGTGACGTTGATTTGAAAACTGCTGCACAGCAAATCCTGTGACCCTTCGTGTGTCCACAGGAGCGCCTGACTGGGTTTAAAGCTATTGAGTGTATTCACATTATGAAGTTTTCATTCTCTTTACTGAAATTAATTGTGTAAGAACTGTATGTGCTCTACTAGGTATTAAGTTTGTATGTGAGTTCTGTATAGAAACTGGTTTTTGTTCTTTGGGTTTATCTTGTTTTATTTTTTGGAGATTACAATAAATATCTAAGAGACTATATTCCTGAATTTCTCAGTCTTGGTCTGAGAAGTTTTTTCATCTCCATTCTATTGATATTAGTTTTGGTCCTAGGATGTCTGTTTCCATTTCTGTTTCCTTCCTTTTCCACAATCCTAGGCACAGTGCTGAGCTTGAACTAGAGACAGGAGATATATTTTCACTTAGGGCTATGGGTTTCCAACATATGATTCTGGACTTCGGTTAAGGAGTTAACTCCAACAATATTGGTAACCTTTTAAGGTAAGTGACTTTATACCTGACTGCATTCCAGAGTCAAAGCTCTTAGTTGTATTAAAAAATCGCCTCTGTTACCTGAAGATCATGTGTCCCTGTATCTAAAGTTGGGGGTCCAGTGACCACTGTGGCACTGTACTGACACAGCCTGGGAAAGGAGCATTCATCAGGGCGATGTGTGGGTGAGATGTGTGTGGTGTACAGTGCGTGGTGCAGTGATGTTCCAGGTGAGGTACCAGCTTGCCTTGGTCCTGGACCTCAGGGCATGGGGAAGCACCCAGTTATCAATCTGTTTGCATCACAGAAGATCACTACTAATTTTAAGACCCCTTAGTGTTCTAATTGTGCCACCAGCTCTATCCCTATATATTTTCTTCCAAATATACATCTAAGGCCATTGCCTGAACTCTGGGCTAAAAATAAGCTAAGCAAGAAGTTCCAGGAGTATCCACACGGGTCCATGAGTGTCAAAGTAGCTGCCTGACAGAACTCAGGGACAGGAGGGTCACCTGCCGGTCTAGACAAAGCAGGTACCATGCAAAGAATCCAAATTAAAGGGAAAGTAATAAATTAAGGGACTTCCAGTTAGACTGACATTTATAGAATGTCTTATTTGTGCTAATTTCTTGGTATATATGAAAATAAATACAGTAGGAAGCTGACCATAGTGAACTCAGACAATTGTGAAAGAGGAAAATATATGTGTATATTAATAAATGACAGTTTTTAATTTAATATATCCTAATATTTGTGTCTAATAATTAAAATGAACATTAGAAATTTGTTTCATTCCAAAAGAACTCAAAAAAGTCTTCTCTGAAATGCTATAAAATACATTTTTTTAGACAATAGTCCTCTAACCCCTGGACAAACTGATAAAAATCTCCTCAGTCGCAAGACCTCCAAACAACTACACATGCTTTGCGGCTGTTCTGAGGCTCCTTTGGCTAGGCCAGTTTGAACCGGTTTTAGCAGGAATCCCCCTCTATGCTCACCCCTCAGAAATAACTACCCTGACTTTAGTTTAGAAAACAAATTTACAGCATGGCTATTTCTTCCTCAATAGCATTGAAAAGGTAGACCTGAAAAGAACACATCTGGCACCCTCAGGAGACGCTACCATTTTCCTCTAGGTTTCCTGCTAGACTTGAAAAAGACCCCTTCCAAATAAAAGGCCACCTAGCAGAGCTCTGTGCCTGGACGCTTCTCAGGGACACCAAAGCTTCTTGGTCCTCCTACTTCGCCTTTCAGTTTCTTCTCACCTCAGCCCATGCCCACCAAGTCCAAAGAGTCTTTAATCCGGTGGAGAGAGGTCTGGCTAACTTTCCTTCCCAATTTACTGTTTATGCCCCAAGCCCTTTAGCACTAGAACTTCTTGTTTATTAATTCTAAATCTCAGGCAATTTCAACTAGAAATCATATTCTCTTTTTATACTGTATAGACAGTATCAGGAAAGCAGGTATTGATAGAAAACCTAGATTAATATGTTCAGAACAAGATCCTACCAAGCAGACAATTACAATACAATTTGATTAGTGCCACTATTTACATATAAACTTTCACGAAAGCACAGAAGAGAGGCAATTAACCCTGATTGGAGACGAGGATCGGGATGTTCCAAGAAGGCTAACTAGAAGAAATGAGGCCTGAGCTAAAACACAGGAGATGTAAGGGTTACACAAGAGCAGAAGTGGAAGAAGATGGTTCATGGTTCCAAACAAAGGGAGATGCACAGGCGACCCACAGAGGTGTGGCAGAGCACAGGGTATTTCTAGAACTCCAGCGCCATTCATATCGCTGATCAGAGTGAAAGAGAAAGAGAAGAGGCCCAGGGCAGAGATCATCACACTTGTGGGAAAAAAATTAGAAGTCTGGATTTTGTCTTCCAGCTTTGAAAAACTCTTGAAGGAACTTAAGCAAGAAGGTCGTTTGATCAGATTTGAATTTTGAAAGATCACTCAAACGGCAGTATGGGAAATGGACAAACAGGAGGCGATGGTGGAAAGAGAACAAGTATTAGAAAGTGGTTAGGTTATCTCCATGCCTGAAACAAAGGGGGCTCAGGTGTGGTGAAGAGTAGGGAACACACAATAATTCCATTAGAAGGTGGGTAATGGGGACCAATAAGATTTTAAGGGTTATAACTAGAAATTACAAGGGACCCTGGCATTTCTGGCTCAGTATATTAAGTAAATATTAGTGCCATTAACTAAAAGATAAAGTACAAGTTCTGGTTCAAGGTGGTGACACAGGGAGATCCTGAACTCACCTCATCCCAGGAACACACTGAATCTGCAGCTACATATGAAACAACTTCCTCTAGGGAGAGAAAAATCCTAAAAAATACCTGAGCAACCCATATACACTGGGCAAATTTTTAAAAAATCAAAGAGGCCGAGACACAATCACACCACAAACCCCACCCCGAGTGCGGCGGCCCACCATCAAGAAGAAACACAAAGCCCAGAGCTCCTCCCTGTGAAGCAAAGTATTTGAGCCGCACATCACTCACCCCAACTTTTAAAGCCCGCATCTGAGAGATAAACCCCAAAGCATCTAGCTTTTAAAACCAGTGGCGCTCACATCCATGAGACCCTCAAATTAATGCCAAACTGAGAAACAGCCAGAAAGGGTGTGTGGGCTTAGACTCACTTGCCTCAGGGACCAGCACAGAGGCAGCCCGCCGAGAGGAGCCCAGGCTTTAAGGTAAGCAAGTAAGCCTCTTTGGCATCAAGTGCCAGCCTGAGGGGCAGGCATCTAACTTAACACACATCTGGAGATCTGATGGGGTACCCTCCGGGGAGGGAGGCTGGCTGGCACCATCACTGTGCTCTCTCTCCTCCGTGCTCCAGCTCACCAGAATCTCCTAGAAAGGAGTTTTTGCCCTCATCTGGCACCCTGTTTTGGGTTCCTGCCCAGGTAACATCTCTAACTCACCTGGCTCTGGTGGAGTTCAAGCTTGAGAGTCCTGAAACGCTGTAACCAATGGAGAAGGAGTTCTTACATGGCTCCACCCCCAGAGCACAGCAGGAAGCAACAGACTGCAGCACCGAGTCTTCCTATGAAAGAGGCCCATTAGCTTACCTTCATAGCTACGGCCTGAGGGGCAGTTTTCAAACTAAACATACATCTAAGCACCCACTAATCCTCCCCAGAAACCTGAGGACAGGCATCATCTTTGAGCTCTCCCTCTGCCACACCCCAAGAAGAGGGCTCTTACATGTGTCTGGTACCCAGTTTTTCTATCTGGCACCTTGGTTTTTGTGGTTGCCATCCAGGGAAAGCCCCTTGACTGCCTAGCTCTGATGGCCGGTCGGTCTTGCTTGCCTGGGTTCCATGGGGTCATAATAAACAGAGATGGTTCTCAGCAGGCTACCACCTCCAGGGCACTATGCAGACAGCTCACCCCTAGTCTTTATGTAATAGAAGCCTATTTGCTTCCCCCTGGACCTTTAACCTGGGGAACAAGCTTCTTCTTTGTCAAATGTCTAGGGTGCAAAAGAGCTGCAGTCCAATGAAACAGGCTGCTGGATGCCACCTTTACACTCTCCCTATGCCTTGCTTTAGGCCACCGGTATCTTTTCTAAAGGGCCTTGTATACTCAACTGGCACCCCAACTTTTGCAACTGCCATCCACGGGGTGCCCCCAGATTGAATGGATCTGTGGCCAATGCTTATGCTCATAATGTTATGCTTACAAGCAATGTAAGTTATGCTTACAGTCACACAAGACTATATATATCTGAATACTTAAAAAGCTGCTGCCTGAGGGTTTGGCTTCCAATCAGCTTAAATCTATGTGCTGAGATATTTCCCTTTAGGACACTGACAACTTCAACTACTGAGAGCCACTAAAAATACAATATTCTGCTTGAACAATCACAAAGGTTTGAGATACAACTAAAACCTAGGGCAGGGTTTGAATAATAAGGTTCCTGTCTTACAAGAAGACATCCTTCAAGACTGGGAGAGGTGGGTGTTTTATCTAATGCATAGAAACAAACAGAGAGTCAAGGAAAAGGAAATAACAGAAAAAATATGTTCTAAAAGGCATAACATACCTAGTAAGTTCTTAACAAAAAAGACATAACTGACTTGCTTGATAAAGAATTTTAAATAATGGTCATAAAGAAAATGCTGGAGAGGCTGTGGAGAAAAGGGAACCCCCCTACACTGCTGGTGGGAATGCAGGTTGGTGCAGCCACTGTGGAAAACAGTATGGAGATTCCTCAAAAGACTAGGAATAGACTTACCATATGACCCAGGAATCCCGCTCCTGGGCATATATCCAGAAGGAACCCTACTTCAAAATGACACCTGCACCCCAGTGTTCATAGCAGCACTATTTACAATAGCCAAGACATGGAAACAGTCTAAATGTCCATCAACAGATGACTGGATAAAGAAGATGTGGTATATTTATACAATGGAATACTATTCAGCCATAAATACTGACAACATAAGTGAAGTAAGCCAGAAAGAGAAAGAAAAATACCATATGAGACTGCTCATATGTGGAATCTAAAAAAAAAAAAAACAGAAGCAGATTCATAGACATAGAATACAAACTTGTGGTTGCCCAAGGGGGTGGGGGGTGGGAAGGGACAGACTGGAATTTCAAAATGTAGAATAGATAAACAAGATTATACTGTATAGCGTAGGGAAAAATATACAGGATCTCGTGGTGGCTCACAGCAAAAGAGAATGTGACAATGAATATATGTATGTTCATGTATAACTGAAAAATTGTGCTCTACACTGGAATTTGACACAATATTGTAAAATGACTATAACTCAATAAAAAAATGTTTAAAAAAACTAATGGTCATAAAGACGTTCAACAAACTTGGAAGAATTAACACTGTGAGAATTTCAACAAAGGGATAGAAAATATAAGAAAGTACCTAACAGAAGTCATCGAACTGAAGAATCTAATAACTGAACTAAAAAAATACACAAACCAGGTTCAATAGCAGACCAGATAAAGAAAAGAAAGGGTTAGTAAACTTGAAGACAAGGCATGGAACTCATCAGAACAGTGAAAGGAAATGATGAAAAAAAGTAAAGATAGCTTAAGGGACTTAAAGAACAACACCTAGCATACCAATATTCATATTACAGGGCCCCAGAAGAGAAGAAAGAAATAAAGATGTCAAAAACATATCAACATATCTGAAGAAATATTGGCCCCAAACAGCCTATCCTGGGGAAAGAAATAGACATCCAGATAAAGGAATCCAGAAAATTCCAAGTAAAGATAACCCAAAACAGCCCTTCACCAATATACATAATTAAAATGTCAAAGTTAAAGACAAGGAGAGAATCTTAAAAGCAGCAAGAGAAAATCAACTTGTTACATACAAAGAAACCCCCATAAGACTATCAGATTTTTCAGCAGATAACTTTGCAGGCTAGAACAAAGTGGTATGATGTATTCAATGTACTGAAAGAAAAATTCCAACCAAGGATCTACACAGCAAAGTTATCATTCAGAATTGAAGGAGAGAGAGTTTTTCAGACAAGCAAAAGTTTAAAAAAATCATCACAACTAAACAGTCCTTACAGGAAATATTAAAGGGACATTTTATGCTGAAAAGAAAGGGAACTAATTAGTAACAGGAACACATGTATAGCATAAATTTCACTGGTAAAAGTAAATATATAGAAAAGTTACAATAATATAATGTAAAAATGGTGGATTAATCACCTGTAAAGCAAGTATGAAGGTTAGAAGGCAAAAATAATAAAATAACTGTAACTACAATAATTGGGAAAGGGATACACAAGATAAAAATATGTAAAATATGACATTAAGAACATAAACTGTGATAGGGGAGATTAAAATGTAGAGCTTTAGATACATTTGAACTTAAGTTGTAAAGAATTTACATTGGACCATTATAAATAAGTTGTTTTATTAAAGCCTCATGGTAACCACAAGGCAAAAACCTTAGTAGATACACAAAAGAGAAAGAGAGAGAAACCTAAGCATGCCACTACAGAAAGTCATATCACAAAGGAAGAGAGCAAAAGAATTAAAAAACAAAAACAAAAAAACCAAAGAAATACAAACAGCCAGAAAACAATAAAATAGCCATAAATACATACTTTTCAATCGTTACTTTAAAATAAATCTACTAAATTCTCCAGTCAAAAGACATTGAGCATCTAAATGAATAAAATAAAAATTTAAAAGAACCATCTATATGCTGTGTACAAAAGACATAAGTATACACACAGACTGAAAGTGAAGGGATGAAAAAAAATATTCCATGCAAATGGAAACTAAAAGAAAGCTAATGTAGGTATACTTATATCAGACAAAATAGACTTTAAAACAAAGACTGTAATAAGAGACAAAGAAGGGCACTACATAATGAAAAGAGTTCAGTCCAACAAGGTAATATAATATTTGTAAATATTCATGCATCAGCACAGGAAACACCTAAATATGTAAAGCAAAAATGTACAGACCAAAATGGAGAAATGAATGGCAATATAATAGTAGTATTGGACTTTAATACCCCACTTTCATCAAAGGATAAATTATCTCAGATGATCAACAAGAAGCATCAACCAAAAATGATACATTAGACGAGACTGACTTAACAGGTATGTACAGAAAATTTGACCCAAGAGGTTATAGATTATTTTCAAGTGCACATGGAACATTCTCTAGGATGGATCATATGTTGTGCCACAAAACAAGTCTTAATAAATTTAAGAAGACTGAAATCATATCAAGCATCTTTTCAACCAGAATGTTATGAAACTAGAAATCAATTACAGAAGAAAACTGGAAAATTCACAAATAAACAGAGATTCAACAACATGCTACTGAATAATCAATAGATCAATAAAAGAAATTTAAACATACCTTGAACAAGTGAAAATGAAAATACAACAAACCAAAACTTATGTGATTCAGCAAAGGAAGTTCTAAGAGGGAAGTTCATAGGCATTAATGCCTACATCAAGAATCAAATATCTCAAATTAAAAAATTTAACTTACCCCTCAAAGAACTAGAAAAAAGAACAAATAAAACCCAACTTTATCAGAAGAAAGGAAATAACAAAGATCAGAATGGAAACAAATGGAGACTGAAAGATAATAGAAAACATCAGTGAAACTAAGAACTGGTTCTTTGAAAGTATAAAACAAAATTGACAACGTTTAGCTAGACTCACAAGGGAAAAAAAAGGACTCAAATAAAATCAGAAATGAAAGACATTATAATACATACCGCAGAAATAAAAAGGATTGTAAGAGATTACTATGAAGAATTGCATGCCAACAAATTGACAACTTAGGAGTAATGATAAATTCCTTGAAACACACAACCTAGGAAGATTGAATCATGAAGAAATAGGAAATCTGAACAGAACAATTACTAGTTAGGAGATTGAATTAATAATCCAAAAAAAAAAAAAAAATCCCAACAAACAAAAGTTAAAGACCAGATGGCTTCACTGGTGAATTCTACCGAATATTTAAAGAATTGATACCAATCTTTCTCAAACCCTTCCCCCCAAAATAGAAAATGAAACACTTCCAAAATCATTTTATAAGACTAGCATTACCCTGATAACAAAACCAAACAAGGAAACCACAAGAAAAGAAAATTTCAGGCCAGTATCAATGATGAGCATAGATGAAAAAAAATCCTCAAAATATCAGCAAATTGAATTCACCAATACATTATAAGAATCATTCACCGTGATCAAGCACAGTTTATTCCAGAGATGCAAAAGTGACTGAACATTCACAAATCAATGTGCTACATCATATTAACAAAATGAAGTATAAAAACCTCTTATCTCAATAGATGTAGAAAAAGCATTTGACAAAATTTACTATCTATTTATGATAAAAACTCTTAATAATGTGTGTATAAAGGGAACATACCACAATATAAAAGGCCGTATATGTACATAGCAATAAGTCCATACAAGCCCAAAGCTAACATCAGTTACAAGCCCAAAGCTAACATCACACTCACTGATAAAAACCTAAAACCTTTTCCTCCAAGATCAGGAACAAGACAAAGATGACCACTCTCACCCCTCTTATTCAGCGTAGTACTGGAAGTCCTAGCCAGAAAAATTAGACAAGGAAAAAAAGGCATACAAATTAGACAGGAAGAAGCAAAGCTGTCACAATTTGCTCATCTTATATACAGAAAATCCAAAAGATTCCACAAGAAAAAAATGTAAGAACTAAATAAATTTCAGGAAGTTCCAGGATACAAAATTCAGTATATAAAAATCTGTTGCATTTCTGCATGGTAACAATGAACTATCAGAAAAATATTAAGGAAAAAATCCCATTTAAAATAGCATCAAAAAGAAAAAAAAACAGTATAAATTTAACCAAGAAAGTGAAATACTTTTATGCTGAAAACTGCAAAACATTGATTAAAAAATTGAAGAAGATACAAATAAATCATAAGATATTCTGACTCATGGATTGGAAGAATTAATATGGTTAAAATGTTCATACTACCCAGAGCAATCTATAGAGTCAATACAATCCTTATAAAAATTCCAGTGGCATTTTCCCCAGAAACAGAACAAACAATCATAAAATTTGTATGAAACCACAGAAGACCCACAAGCAGCCAAAGCAATCTTGAGCAAGAACAAAGCTTGAGTATGAAGCTCCTTGATTTCAAACCAGATTGCAAAGCTAGTAGGATGTTAGCATAAAAACAAGTATATAGCTCAATGGAAAAGAAGAGCTAGTCTAACAGTAAGTGCACACGTATATGGTCAATTAATTTACGACAAAAGAAATAAGAAGCCATAATTGGGAGGAAACAGTCTCTTCATTAAATGATGTTGGGAAAATTGGATGGCCACACGCAAAAGAATAAAACTGGACTTCTGTCTTACAGTATTTAAAAAATTTACTCACATTGTATTACAGACTTGAATGTAAGACCTGAAACTATAAAACTCCTAGAAGAAAACTTGAGTGGCAAGCTCCTTAACATCAGTCTTTGTGATTATTTTTTTGGGATTTGATTCTCAAAACAAAGGCAACTGATGCAAAAATAAACAAATGGGACTATGTCAAACTAAAAAGCTTCTGCACAGCAAAGGAAATCATTAACAAGATGAAAAAATAATCTACTTACTGGGAGAAAATATTTACAAATCATGTATCTGTCAAGGGGTTAAAATGCAAAATATATAAAGAGCTTATACAACTCAATAGCAAAAAAAAAGTCTGATTTTTAAAAATGGGCAGAGGATCTGAATATACAGTTTTCCAAAGACACACAGATGGCCAACAGATACATGAAAAGATGCTCAGCATCGCTAATCATCAGAGAATTGCAAATCAAGACCACGATGAGATGTCACCTCATATCTGTTAGGATGGTTATTATCAAAAAGACAAGAAATAACAGGTGCTGGTGAGGATGTGGAGAAAAGGAAACCTCTGTGCACTGTTGACGGGAATGTAAGTTCATGTAGCCATTATGGAAAATAATATGAAGGTTCCTCAAAAAATCAGAACCACCATATGATCCAGCAATTCTACTTCAGGATATTTATGCAAAGAAAATAAAAACACTAATTTGAAAAAGGCAAACGTACCCCTGTGTTCACTGCAGCATTATTTAGCCAAGAAATGGAAACAACCTAAGTGTCCATCGATAGATAAATAAAGATGAGATATGTGTGCATGTGTATACTGGAATATTATTCAGCCTTAAAAGAGATGGAAAGCTTGCCATTTGTGACAACACAGATGGACCTTAAGGTAATCATGCCAAGTGAAATAAGTCAGAGAAACACAATTAATCTATGATCTTCCGCAATGGTGGCACCGGTGGCAGTGGTGGTGGTCTCTTTAGTAGAAGAGGTGAAAATTAAAAGTGACCAGTGGAAGTCTGCTTTGACACACAAGTTGTAGGTGGAGGGTCCTGCTGCTCTTTAACACATGGGTCTAACTAAGGCGAGACCTCCATGACTCAAGGGAGGGAAAAGAAAGGGAAGACGACAAATAAAGAGACTGAAGGAACATGTTTCCTGCATCTGCTTCAGGATTTTAGCAAGAGGTCTGCCCACGGACACGTGGGACTCCTCAACTCAAGGACTCCCCTTCTGAGCCATGGGCACACGTCAAACGCCAGGTGCTAGGCACACACCTCCCCCTGCCCTGCTGCCAGCTCTTTTCTTTTTTTTTTTTAAGTGTCATTTAATGGCATTTTCTTTTAAATACACTCTAAACTTTAGCAGTGAGTCAGTGCCTATAAAAAAAAGTCAAAAACTTTTGTTCTATCACCACCTCCTGGAAAACAAAAGAAAATCTTCTAATTGCCAATCCATTGACTGTTAGAATCAAGTAAACAAAACCTTCCTAAATCAGAAGGAGCACTCTGCCCAGTAAAGCTGTCCTTTGGATATGAAGGAGAAATAAAGTCTTTCCTTGACAAAAGCTGAGAGAGTTCGACCTGCCTTACAAGAAATGCTGAAGACAGCTTTTCAGACAAAAAGACAAAAGTACAGAAAATTCTGATCCAGGTGACAGAATTATATTTTAGAATAGTGTGCTAAACACATAATTATAGCATAAAGGTTAAAGAAAAAAGCATTTAAAATAACTATAGCTACTACAATTTTGTAATAAATTCACAGCATAAAAAGAGGTAAATTATGACATCAAAACTATAAAAGGAGAGAAGTAAAATGATAGAAATTTTATAGACAAGTGAAGATAAATTGCTTTCAGCAGAAGAATAATTATTTAATATTGGTATGTTCTCTGTAAACCTTATGGTAATCACAAAGCAAAAATCTAGAGCAAAGACATGAAATTTTAAAAAAAATGGGGAGACTCAACAAATCACTATGGAAACCATCAGCTTATAAAGGTAAACAGAAACAAGAAACAAACCATGAGGATCCAAAATAACCAAAAAGCAAAAGATAAAATGGCAGCAGTAAGCAATTACATATTAATGATGTCAATGATCACCCTAAATGCAAATTAATTGAATTCACTAATAAAAATGCACAAAGCAGCTAGATGGATTAAAAAAAAAACAGGACCCATTTATGTGGTGTCTACAGGAGACTCACTTCAGTTATAAAGGTATACATAGGTTCAAAGTGAAAGGATGGAAGATGATCATCTAAGGAAGCAGAAAACAGGTATAGCCATACTCAGGCAAAACAGACTACAAACCAAAAATGGTAACAAGAGAGAAAGAAGGTCATTATGTAATGGTTAAAGGTCAATAGATCAAGATAAAACAATTGTAAATATATATGCTCCCAATATCTGAGCTAAATATATTAAGCAAATACTAATAGATCTTAAGGGAGAAATAGACAACAATACAACAATAGTGGGATATTGAAGCCCCTACTATTAGCAATGAATATATCATCCAGATAGACAATCATCAAGAAAACATTGGAATCCAGAAATAAACCCACAGACCTATGGTCAATTAATCTTCAACAAAGGAGGCAAGAATATACAATGGAGAAAAGACAGACTCTTCAGCAAGTGGTGTTGGGAAAACTGGACAGCAGCATGTAAATCAATGAAGTTAGAACACTCTGTCATTCCATACACAAAAATAAACCCAAAATGGCTTAAAGACTTAAATATAAGACAAGACACGATAAATCTCCTGGAAAAAAACATAGGCAAAACATTCTCTGACATAAATCTTAACAATGTTCTCCTAGGGCAGTCTACCCAGGTAACAGAAATAAGAGCAAAAATAAACAAATGGGACCTAATTAAATTTATAAGATTTTGCATGGCAAAGAAAACCAATAAGCAAAGCAAAATGACAACATACAGTATGGGAGAAAATATTTACAAATGATGTGACTGACAAAGGCTTAATTTCCAGAATATATAAACAGCTCATACAATTTAACAATAACAACAGCAACAAAACCCAATCCAAAAATGGTCAGAAGACCTAAACAAGCAGTTTTCCAATGAAGACATACAAATGGCCAATAGGCACATGAAAAAAAATGCTCAATATCACTAATTATCAGAGAAATGTAAATCAAAACTATAATGAGGTATCACTTCACAGCAGTCAGAATGGCCACCATTCAAAAGTCCATGAACAATAAATGCTGGAGGTGTACAGAAAAGGGAACCCTCCTGCACTGCTGGTGGGAATGTAGTTTGGTGAAGCCATTATGGAAAACAGTATGGAGATTCCTCAAAAAACTAAAAATGGACTTACCATATGATCCAGCAATCCCACTTCTGGGTATATATCTGGAGGGAACTGTAATTTGAAAAGATACACGCACCCCAATGTTCATAGAGGCACTATATACAATAGCCAAGACATGGAAACAACCTAAATGTCCATCGACAGATGACTGAATAAGAAAAATTGTGGTATATTTCCACAATGGAATACTACTCAGCCATAAAAAAGAAAATAATGTCAATTGCAGCAATATGGATGGAACTAGAGATCATCATTCTATGTGAAGTAAGCCATAAAGAGAAAGAAAAATACTGTATGGTATCACTCATATGTGGAATCTAAAAAAAAGAAAAAAGGAAAAGAAAGAAAGAAAAAACAACCACTATAAACTCATCTACAAAACAGAAACAGACTTGCAGACATAGTAAACAATCTTATGGTTACTGGGGAAAGGGAGTGGGAAGGAATAAATTTGGGAATTTGAGATTTACAAATGTTAGCCACTATATATAAAAATAGCTTTTAAAAAAGTTTCTTCTGTATGGCACAGGGAACTCTTAGATATCTTGTAATTACCTTTAATGAAAAATAATATGAAAATGAATATATGTATGTATATGCATGACTAGGACATTGTGCTGTACACCAGAAATTGACACATTGTAACTGATTGTACTTCAATAAAAAAAATAAATAAAAAATAAATTGAACTGAAAAATTGTGCTCTACACTGGAATTTGACACAACATTGTAAAATCACTATAACTCAATAAAAAATGTTTTAAAAAATTAATTAATAAAACATTGGAATTGAACAATACTTTAGAACAAAAGAACTTAACAGACATATACAGAACATTACATCCACTTGCAGAAGAATACACATTCTTCTCAGGTGCACATGGAACACTCTGCATGATATATATATGATAAGACACAAAACAAATCTTAGCAAATTTAATATTACAATAACATCAACTATCTTTTCTTACCACAATGGTATGAAACTAGAACAAGAGGAAAGTGAGAAGATCTACAAATATGTGGAAACTAAATAGCAAGCTTCTAAACAACAAATGACTCAAAGAATTCAAAAGAGAAATAAATAATCTCAAGCAAATGAAAATACAATATATTAAATCTTGTAGGATGCCACAAAAGCCATTCTGAGAAGCAAGTTTATAGAAATAAATGCATGTAAGAAATTAGAAAAATCTCAAACCACCTAACTTTACATCTCAAAAAACTAGAAATAGATGAACAAATTAAGCCCAAAGTTAGCAGAAGGAAGGAAGTAAGATCAGTGTGGAAATAAATAAAATGGAGACCAGAAATATAGAATCAATGAAAGTTAAGAGCTGGTTCTTCAAAAGGAACAAAATTGACAAACCTTTAACTAGATTAAGAAAAAAGACAACACAAAATGCAGAATGAAAAAGAATACATTATAATTGATACTACAGAAATACACAGGATCTTAAGAGACAACTATGAACAATTATATCCCAATGAATTAGATAACCTAGAAAAAATGGATACATTTCACGAAGCAACCTAAAGACTGAATCATGAAGAAATAGAAAATCTGAACAGACCAAGAATGTGTTAAGAGATTGAATCAGTAATTTAAAACCTCCCCAAACAGAAATTCTAGGACTACACAGCTTCACTGGTGAATCCTACCAAACGTTTCAGGAATTAATACCAATCTCCAAACTTGTCCAAAATATCAGGGAGGAGAAATTACTTCCAAACTCGTACAAAGCCAGCATTACCCAGATACCAAACCAGAAAAGGATACCACAAGAAAACCCCACAGTCCCTAAATGCACAGCCACTGACTTACAGTGCTTTGACTGAGTGAATAGACTTTACAATAGTGGGAAAGTGATATGTATTCCATAGAAACCATCCTTTGAATTTTGATCTCTTTCCAGGCTAGCGATGGGCAAGATGACACTCTCTCTGAAGCTGGCCAGAGCAGTGAGCGGCAGCTCCCAGTCAGCCACACAGTCATGGGGGCAAACCACTGATACAACCATTCTGTATTCATACAGTCATTCTGTTTGTTTGGGTTTGTTTGTTTGTTTACTTTCAATACAGTACTCAATAAATTATATGAGGTATTTAATACTTTATTATAAAACAGTCCTTGTGTTAAATGATTTTGCCCAAACGTAGGCTGATGTAAATGTTCTCAGCATGTTTAAGGTAGGCTAGGCTAAGCTATGATGTTCTTAATACACCTAAGGTAGGTTAGGTGTATTAAACGCATTTTTGACTTACAGTATTTTCAATTTACAATGGGTTTATTGGGATATAAGCTTGTCGTAAGTTGAGAAAAATCTGTATAGACCAACATCTCTGACGAACATAGATGCAAATATTCTCAACAGAATGTTAGCAAACACATTAAAAAAAATGACCAAGTTGTATTTGTCCCTGAGATGAAAGGATGGTTTAACATATGAAAATCGATAAATCTAATACATCACCACAATAAAATGAAAGATGAAGGTCACAGAATCATCTCAATAAATGCAGAAAAAGCTTTGGATAAAATACAATATCCTTTCAGATTGTGTACATAAGGAACATATCCTAACATAATAAAGGCCATATACAATTAACACAGCTAACACACTCAGTGGAGAAAAATTGAGATCTTTTCCTCTAAAATCAGGAAGAAGACAAAGATGCCCATTCTCACCACTCCTATTTAATATAGTACTAGAAGTCCTAGCTAGAGCAGTAAGAAAGACAAAGAAATAAAAGGTTCCCAGTCTTACATTAAGGTCTTTAATCTATTTTTTGTGTATGGTGTTAGAGAAGATTCTAATTTTTTTCACAGGTAGCCGTCCAGTTTACCCAACACCACTTACTGAAGAGACTGCCCTTTCTCCATTGTGTATTCTTGCCTCCTTCGTCATAAATTCATTGACCATAAGTGCATGAGTTTACTTGAGCTCTCTATTCTGTTCCATTGATCTCAGTGTCTATTTTTGTGCCAGGCCCATAATGTTTTGATTACTGTAGCTTTGTAGTATTCAGCTTTTCATGTTTCTCATTGTGTTCTTTTCTTTTTCACTCCAAGAAGTTTCTTTTAATATTTCTTGTAAAGGTGGTTTGGTGATGCTGAACGTAGCTCTTGCTTGTACGTGAGGCTTTTGATCTCTCCAAGGCTGAACAAGAGCCTCGCCTGGTGGAGGATTCCTAGTTGTAGGTTTCTTCCTTTCGTCACCTGAAATACAGCACGCCCCTCCCTTGTGGCCTGCAGCGCTGCTTCTGAAAAGCCACCTGCTAACCTTATGGGCATTCGATTGAATGTTACTTGTTGCCTTTCCTTGCTGCTTTTAATATTCTCTATCTTTAATTTTTGCTATTTTAATTACAGTGTGTCTCGGTGTGTTCCTCTCTGGGTTAATTCTATATGGGTCTCTGTTCTTCCTAGACTTGAATGTTCATATTCTTCCCCAGAGAAGAAACTTTGCCTTTTTAGGGAAGTTTTCAGCTGTTCTGTCTTCAATTATATTCTCAGCCCCTTCATCTCTTCTCCTTCTAGGACCCCTAAAATGCGAAAATTAGTGCTTGAAGCTGTTCCAGAGGTCTCAAACTTCCCTCATTTCATTTTTTCCTTTTCTCTGCTCAGCATCAGTGAGTTCCACTGCTTTCTTCCAGCTCCCCCTCCCTGCTCTCTCCCTCCGTACCGTTTAGTCCACTGCTGATCCCTGCTAATGTATTTTTCAGTTAAGTTACTGTATTCCTCAGCTGTTTGCTTGTTCTTTGTATTTTCTAATTCTGCTAAAAACTACTAACTTCTCACTCTGCACATCCATTCTTCTCCCAAATTCTCTAATCATCTTTATGATCACCACCCTGAATTCTTTCTCAGGTAGATCATCTATCTCATGTCATTTAATTCTTCTGGGGTTTTATCTTGTTCCTTTGTTTGGAACATGTTCCTCTACACCTTTTTGCCTAACTTGCTGTTTCGATTCTTATGTGTCTGCGAGGTTGTTTACATTTCCTGACCTGAAGAGGTGGTCTTTTGTAGATGTCTTATGCATCTCAGCACTGCACTAGCCTCTCATCACCAGTTATATGCTCTAGGGGTTCTCCCATGAGGGCTGCATGGGTCTTCCTGCTGTGACGGGCTATGTGGGTGGTCTGGTAGGCTTGGTGGGCCCCCAGCCTGGTTGCCAGGCCCTGCCTTGTGTGGAGGCTGCTGGCTGTTGGTTAGTGGGACTGGGTCATAAGGTAGCTGATTGGGGAACCCTGGGGCCCATGCTGATTTACCAGTGAGATAGTCAGGGTCTAGGAGAGCTCAGGGCTGTTGCCTACCTATTAGTGGGTGAGGCCAGGTCCTGCGGCTAGTGCCCACCTATGGGCAGGCAGAGGTGTGTCCTGGAGTCTGGCCGCAGAGCTCAGGGGTCCTAGAGCAGGTGTTGCGTTGCTGCTGGATGAGGTCAGTCCCTGACACATTTAGCTATGGTTCTGCGATGTCCTGAAGCTTGTGTTGGCCTGCTAGTGGACAGACCCCGCCCCAGGAGGCCCCAGGGCTAGATCTGGCCTGCTCAGGAGCGGGTGGGCCACACCCACAGACTGCAGTGCTATGGTTTTCTTGCAGTTAATGTCCGCCGGCTAGTGGGTAGAGCTCCACCAAGGCCAAAGCATGCTCGCTGGTGTCAAGTCTAGGGCCCCAGGATCCTGAGGCTGGTGCCTGCCCACTGGGGTATGGAGCTGGGTCCCATGGACTCTGGCCGGAGGGCCCCGGGGGTCTCAAGTCTAGTGCCTACGCACTGGTGAGGGGCGGGTTCTGGGCCCTGGTATGCGGGGCCCTGTCCAGCGGTGGCTATATGCGCAGGGAGCCCGGAGGCGGCCTGTCTGTAGAGGGGGGAGGCTTCCATGCCTGGTTACTGCTTAGCCTGAGGAGGGCCGGCACTGGGGGCTGCAGAAGGCTGGGCCAAGGTGGGGCTGGGTCCTGGGTCTACGAAACTAGTGGGAAGACTCCAAAATGGCATTTGCCAGCACCAGGGTCCACGTGACAGAATGAACTCCCCAAGATGGGTGCCTCCAGTGTCTGTGTCCCCAGGCTGAGCTGCAGTTGCCCCCTCCCTCTCTGGGAGACTCTCCAAGGTCAGCAAGCAGCTCTGACGCAGGCCCCTACCCAGTCACTGCTTCTGCCCGGGTCCTGGAGCGCTGGAGCTTGCGTGCGCGCCTTTTAAGGGCAAAGTCTCTCTCAGCACAGCCCCCTGGCCTTCCTGTGAGTAAGCCCCACCAGCCAAGTGCTCCGGGGCTCGTCTCCCTGGTGCAGGACGCCCAGGCTCTGGAGCCCAGTGTGGGGCTTGGCCCTCTCACTCCTTTGGGAGAACCTCTACAGTTATAATTATTCTCCTGTTTGAGAGTTGCCCACCCAGAGGTAAGAAATTTAACTACAGCATGACCCTGCCCCTCCTACTCATCTCTTTCTGCTTCCTTCTTGAGGTCTTTGTTTGCAGACAATCTTTTCGTAGGTTCTGATTTTTTCACCAGCGGCTGTTCTGCACATAGTTGTGATTTTGCTCAGCCTGTGAGGTGAGCTCAGGGTTTTTCTACACTGCCATCCAGCACAGTCTCCTGAACTCCTAAACTCTTGCAAATTTTTAAGTGATAAAAGCACTAGAGGCATCATTTGTTCTCCTGAGGTAAGCCTGGGTCAGTGCTGGATGGCTCCTGGGGAGGGGCTGGTAACCAGAAAGACTAAGGCCAAGATTAGAAGCTTGGAATTTTTGGCCCCACCCCTCATCCTCCAGAGAGGGGAGAAGAGCTAGAAACGATGTCAACAATTGATCACGCCTAGGTGATGAAGCCTCCATAAAATCCACAAACTAAAGGGCTTGGAGAACTTCCAGGCTGGTGAACACATCACTGAGGTGCCCCAGAGAGGGCACGGAAGCTCTGCATCCCTTCCCACAGACCTTGCCTAACCATGTCTTTCATATGGATGTTCAGCTACATCCTTCTGCACATGCTGGTAAAAAGTAAGTAAAATGTGTCTGAGTTCTGTGAGCTTCCCTAGCAAACTAATCAAGCCTGAGGAGGGGCCACTGCAACCTCCAGCCGACAGCCACTCGGTCCAAAGCTCAGGTGACAACCTGAGTTTGCGACTGGAGTCTGAAGTGCAGGGAGGGATGGTCTAGTAGGACTGAGCCCTTAACCCCTGCAACCTGACACTATCCAGGTAGACAGTGTTAGAATTAAGTTATATTATAGGACACCCAGCTGGTGCCATAGAGAATCGCTCGGTGTGGGGTAAAGCTTTTTCACACATTTGGTGACCAGAAGTAAAGTGTTATGTTCGAGTAGCAGAGGAGGCTCACAAGGAGGAAATTCAGTGAGGAGGAGCCGGGTTTTTCTCTACACAGGAAGGAGGAAAACGGGTTTCCCATTACATCCCCAAAGGAAACAAAAAGATGACTTTGAAGAGACATATGCACTCCCATATTTATTGCAGCATTATTCCCAATAGCCAAGATGGGGAAACAACCTAAATATTCATCAGTGGATGAATGGATAAAAACGACACAGAGTATTATTCAGCCCTGAGGAAAACGGATATCCTGCCATTTGCAACAACACAGATGGACCTTGAGTACATTATGCTAAGTGAGATAAGTTGGAGAAGCTCAAATCTGTCTGTTATCACTTATATGTGAAAGCTAAAAGGTCAAACTCATAAAACAGTAAAATGATGGTTACCAGGGAATGGGGTGGGGGGATGACTGATCTCATTCAAGGGTACAGGTGTACAAATGAGTAGTAAACAAACTATAGAGATCTAGCACACAGTGCAGTGAATTTAGACAATATCGTAATGTGATAAATGTAAATACAGTGGCAATTTCATTACAATATGTAAGTATGAAAGTAACACACTGCACACCTTAAATTCACATAATGTTATATATGTCAAATATATTCAAGAAATAGAGATGATAACCAAAACTCTGGGATTGGAGAAAGTGCGAGAGAAAGTGTCGTATCAGAGAAGAGTGGATTGGGAGCGAGGGAACACTGCATCTACAGGCAACTGAGGAAGGAACCTTATGAAAGACTTAAAAAATGAGGGGCTAAAGAGATGGATGGAGAATGGGGTGAGAGTGAATGTGTGAAGGAAAAGCCGGGCTGGGCTAACTCGTAAATCTAAGTTAATAAGTGTTGGTTTGCTTATTCCCCGCTCATGGTATTTTTTTTGCTAGCCAGCTGGATTTTCAGAGACATATCTAGCCTTGGAATGTCGGTTTGCTGCCTCCCTGCCTGTGCTTTTGTGATAATGATGCTGCTAAAGCTGTTCCATGCCTATTGGCTGAATCCCCAAGCTTGTAATTAACCCTATAAAACCTCATGCACACGTTTTGGAGGTGCTCAGAGCTTCAGAGCAGGAACCCCTCTGAGCCCGCTGGCGTAATAATCTGAGTACTCTAGCCCTCTGAGTGGTGCTTGTTTCTTGGCTGGCCTATCATTCCCATACCAAATGAATACAAGAAGCCACCAGAGGGGGTTTTGAGATAGGAGTGATCCATGTTTTCAAATAATGCAAAGAAAAATCAGGATTGCTGGTCACTTTGACAGGGGCAGTTTTAGAATAGCTGTGGGAGGGAAAGATCATATTCTGTAGAGAAGCAAATGGTGACTGTGAAGACAAAACACTCTACTTCCAGGTACTTCGAAAGGAGAACACAAGAGAGGGTTATTGAATGTGGGTAGCCTAAGAAGAGTTTTATTTTCCAAAATGAGAGGCTTACTTATCTTTCTATTTTAAAGAGAACAGTCTGAAAATACAAGCAAAACCCGATATTCTCCCCATCCAAGTCTTATTCTTCCATTTCTGCTCCCGTTTCTATCTCCTGTCCTTCTCTATGCACTTGATTTTCTGTACAACTACCTCAAGCTAATTGTCTTTTCCTAATATTTTTACTGATCTGTAGGACACAGAGCCTCCAACAACTATTTATGATGAAATCAACAACAGCTATCTTTAAGGGCCATAATGAAACAGACATTTAAAGTTCTTTTCTTATAATTTCAAACTAACCAAGAAAAGCACTACCTCACCTTAACAGTGACGGATACACTGTTAATGTAATAGAAGCCAGAAGTCATTTGTTAATGGGTGACAACCCCAAATGATCTAAGGCTTTAAATTGCTGCTTCCACCAAATCACAAAACCATTTGCAAGAGAACGGAAGGCTACTGTATTTCTGAGAAGTTGGCAGCTGCTTGTTTATACTTTTTCCTTGTTGGGATATACCAGGTGTGAGAATTCCCTGCGGCTGACATCACTTCAGACCAAGTATAAATTAGCACATCCCTCGGCATCTTTTTGTCCTTGCCTCTATTCACAGAACAGAAAAGTCAAAAGACAGGGGTAGGCTAACAGAGAGCAAGTCAAAATTAAAAGGACATTTTAAGATAGAACTTTGGAGGGAGGAGTGGTGTTGGTAATGAAAATCCTGGAAACTGACACGTAAACATAGGCTTAGCAAGGGAAACGCTGGCATTCACAAAAGACCGTTTGTTGATACTTACGCTAAAGTCAAGTCAGGTTTTGCAGTGGAAGTAGAAAGGGAGGGAGAGAATTTCTTATGGAGATTTGACATTCTAAGCAAGAAATCAAAAGCTGGCTTGAAAAAAGTTCTTGGAAAATAGATTAGATTCTCAAGTGCCATAAACTCCAACCCTAGAGCTGAAGATAGGGTTTTGACAAAAGAACTCAAGATTTTTAAGTATTATCAAAGACAAAATGGGACTTTAAGACAACATCCAGAAAAGTCTCTCCTTCCTTTTTTACAGTTTGAAACATGGTTACTATTAAGGCATATAGCTGGTGCTTTAACAGTCCTCTTACTATAACGCTATATAAAAGACATTTCAGTATTTGTCTTACTATCTGTCTGCCCTTAAATGGTAAAGATCTAGAATATTTTCCTTGCATTGTCAGTAGAAAAGCAAAAAAAAACCAAAAAACAAAAAAACCCCAACAACTCTTCAAAGGGCATTATGATATTGAAAGATATAATAGCTTTTAGGAATTTTATCATTTCCATTTGGTCCCCAGGCCATCCCTATGAATACAAGAGTTTAATCTGAAAGAACCAAATCTTGGATTTTAAATGTAAATGATTCATTAAGACAACTGTAAACTCTCTCCACTACCTGATCATTAAAACTAAGTACAGTTTTGTGGTGTGAACAAAAAATACTGCAAACCATATTAGTAAACAAAGAATGCTGAAACTATTAAGTCATCAGCGGCTGCCGGCACCCCCCAGAGAAGACAAGCCTGCAGCTCAGTCTCTGCAGCCACTCACCATGGTGCACCCTGAGGGCACTCAGAATAAGAAAGGACAAGATAATGGCCCTAGATAGTTAGGTGCTTGTCAGAGGAATGAATTCAATGAGCCCAAATGTTTGCTTCCTCCCACACATAGAAAAGCACTAAATTCTTTAACTTGAGATGCCTGGTTCTTCAGTTAACAAGTAATCTTTTAATGTTCCAACTACCTAGTCTTTGTTGTAAAACTCATGTATCCTAGCTCCTCCCCTACCTCTTTGGAGCAGTCCCTCAGAGCCATCTGAGACGCTGTCATCCCGGGTTCAAAGGGGTTCGAGTCCTCAGAAATTTCCGCCAAATAAAACATAACTCTCAACTTTTAGGCTGTGCATTTATTTCAGTTGAAAGTGGTATTTTCAATCTTTTTTTCTGGAACATGAGTGTGTATTATTTTATGAATCTACACATTCAACAATGTTATTTGAGACCCTTTGTGTGTCAGGCACATAAATTGAATTTCTTATTATCCTCTGAGTGTCTTTACCATGGAAACAGCAAGTTGGCCAGTGGTCAGCTGCATCCCTGATGTGGCAAGAAGGACCCAACCTGAACCAGTTCTGGAGGAAATATCCCACAAAGACTTTTCAACTTGATCCTTGACCTCCACCTCTGTAACTGAGCAGGGCCCCCCGGGGCCTTCCCAGAACAGACCCCCACCCCTCCATGTCCTTGCCTGCCTGTGGTCTGCAGAAAAACTTTAGTCTCCTAGATTCCCCCCCAGTTCCAAAGAGTACATTTAATCAGAGAAGTGAGAAAATGTAAAAAGAAAACAATCAAGCAAGACAAAATAATAATTGTTTAGCCATTAAACAAAGTCAAAGACCTTTAGTTCCTCCTCAAGGGCTACAGACAATACCCCTGAGCCATAAGAGCTGTTTTGTAGATACTGAAACCCCCAGCAGGAGGGAGACATCAGCTGTATGCTGTCCTTCAGCATGCAGACCTCAGGCTGGTTGGAACCAGAAGGCTGATGATGTTGAATCCCAACTGCCTCACCACCAACTAATCAGAGAATGTCCACGAGCTGATCATGCACCATGCAAGCCCCACCCTGCACCCAGTCTTTAAAAACTTTCCCCTGATAGCCTTTGAGGAGCTCCAGTCTTTTAAGCACTAGCTGCCCTGGACTGCTTGCTTGGCGCCCCACAATCAACGCTGCACTTTGCTCCACCACAACCCGGCGTCAGGAGGTTAGCTTTACTGTGAGCAGGCAAGCAGACCCAAGTTTGGTTTGGTAACCCCTCGACTAATCAGATTTTCTGGTGCTGAGGCCCAGGGTTAAGTATTTTTTTAAAAAGCTTTTAGGGTGTTTTCATGTGGTCCAGTTTTGTGAACCACAAAAAACTTTCCCAGATACAGAGCAAATTTCAGCTTTCTTTGCCATCAAGGGTCATCCAGCTCTTCAAGAGCCATTACCGGTTCCCTTCCACCTGTTCCGTATTCATCCAACCAGGAATTATTAAGGGCGGGAGCAGCAGCTGCCTTTTTTTTTTTTACTTCAGGGTCAACATCTAAGGATGCAAACTGAGCCCTCGGCTGTGCTATTGAAGCCACGGTAACATCACGAGAAACAACCCACCAAACAAATGCACCAACAAAGATTGGCCCCTGAAGAATTCATTCCCCTTTAGCTCTGTGAAGGAAAAGCCCAGATGGGCTAACGAGCTAAGTCACAAATCTAAGTGTGATAAGTGTCGGTTTACTGATCTAAGTTCTGCCAGGCTAACTCGTAAATCTGAAGTTTAGTGTCAGTTTACTGGGCTAACAAGCTAACTCGTAAATCCAAGCTCAACAAGTGTCAGTAACGTGATCTGTTCTGAATTGATAAGCTCCAGTGTACTGATTCCTTGCTTTCTATTGTTTGAACCTTATTGGCTAATAGCCCCATACTTGTAATTAACCCTATAAAACCTCATGCGCACGTCTTGGAGGTGCTCAGAGCTTTGGAGCAGAAGCCCCTCTGAGCCCGCCGGCGTAATAAATCTGAGTACTCCAACCCTCCGAGTGGTGCTTGTTTCTTGGCTGGCCTGTCATTTCCGTAACATTTCTGGAGGCCCCAGCGAGATACAACCACGCCGGCCCCCTGAGCCGCTGGACTGGTGGCTCCGGCCGACCGGGGGATGGGACTCCGGCAGCGAACGAAGTGGCACCACCCGACAGTATTCCAGGTTCTCTTTCATGACGGCAACTCGGCCCCCGGGTGGCTGGGCTACAACCAGAGCCAGACTCCATGGAGGGACGGACAGACTCACCAGGTGGCCGTCCGGACAAGGTAGGAACCCCCGGGAGGTATCAGGTCCTGTCCCATTGGACAGAAGAGGAGGCTGATCCCCTCCTACAGGCTCTCCGTCTGATGGTATTTCAGACGGGGAAATCAGGTCAGGTATCAGGTCCTGTCCCAGTGGACAGAAGAGGAGGCGGATCCCCTCCTACAGGAAACAGGATATTGGTATTGGTGGGAGGAATGTTGTTAACCTCTGTGTGTGTGTATGTGAGTGAATGAGTGGCCTGTGAAGCACGCGATCAGGCTCGAGTTTGTAGCTCCACGGCATTCTGCTACGGAGTTCGAGTGAGTCCCAACCTGCGGTTCCATGGTGACCTCATACGGCTCAGGGCGGTATCGGTCCCTCAGGGTCCTGATCAGAGTCAGTGGCTTATACTGACCCGCCAAAGCTAAGAGGCACCTTCGTCCCCACAAGGGGAGCGGCCAGGCGGACACAACGAAAACCCTCCCTTGTCTTGTCTGCGATACCGGCACAGGGTGGCTACACTGGGAGGGAAAAGGACATAGACAGCCAATGAGTCATCGCCCCGTGCCCTCGGAGGCTAAGATGCTATTTCTTTGAAAAAGTCTCCTACCTGATTCTGTCACAGAACACCCGAGACTTATAGTTCCCCTACAGAACAGACCCAAGTAGTGCCCCTTTTGCCTAGCCTCAGACCCCCAGGACTCAAATTTAGAAGATGAATTCCTTCAGGACCGGGCTCACCCGGCGTCGGAGGTCCCTTTTCTAGTCCATTTGTTTTACCATCTGTCGTCAGTCCCACGCCCCTGATACGTTAGTTCATGATATAGAGAGGATTTAATGAAGAAAGTCCCTGGAACTGCTTGAGGCCTTGAGCTCCAGAGACATCAGCTGTGACTGGAACCCAGAGTCCCTGACCAAGTTAGCCTTCAAACAACTCATAGACCCAGCAAGAGAGCAGTCTCTCTGGGAACTCCGGTGTTTTAAAGAGTAAAGAAAAAAGATATAAAGGCTACCTTCCTAAACATCTAAAGCAACAGATCTATTATCCTTAAACATCTAAAAAGAATGGGAGGCTCTAAGTCAAAACCCACCACTCTAGACTGCATGATTAAGAATTTCAAAAAGGGGTTCTTAGGAGACTGTGAAATTCAAATGATCCCCGGCAGGCTCCGCACTTTGTGTGAGCTTGAATGGCCAGCCTTTGGAGTCGGGTGGCCCTCAGGAGAAACTCTGGACCTAGCAACAGTGCGAGCAGTCTATCAAATAATCACTGGAACCCCAGGCCACCCAGATCAATTCCCTTACATTGACTCCTGGCTAAATATCGCCCAGACTCTACCCCCATGGATTCAGTTTTGCTCAAATGGACCTGGGCAATACAAGATATTAGCAGCTCAGCTGGTCCAGGCCAAAAAGACAGTCAAATACTTGGGATTTATTTTCTCAGAGGGACACCAAGCCCTAGGACCAGAACAAAAACAAGTTATTTGCGCCATACCCAGACCGGAAACAAAAAGAAAACTGCGAGAGTTCCTGGGCACAGCTGGGTTTTGCCGGATCTGGATCCCCGGGTTTTCAAAAATAGCCAAGCCCCTCTACGAAGCAACTGCTGGATCAGGAAAAGAAACCCTCAAATGGGAAACTAAACAAGAAAATGCCTTTAGGCAATTAAAGGAACTGCTAACCCAAGCCCCAGCACTAGGCTTACCAGATGTAACACGAGAGATTAATCTGTTTGCACATGAAAGAGACCAAACCGCTCTTGGAGTCCTGACTCAGAACGTGGGGCCATGGCAGCGACCTGTGGCCTATTTGTCTAAAAGACTGGGCCCTGTAACATCAGGATGGCCACCCTGTTTATGGGCCCTCGCTGCCACAGCCCTCCTGGTCAACGAGGCAGACAAACTCACACTGGGACAGACTTTAAATGTAAAAGTGCCCCATTCCGTGGTGGTTCTGATGAATGGCCCAGGTTACAAATGGAGAACTAACACAAGGATGACCCACTACCAGGGGCTTCTATGTGAAAATCCAAGAGTCCGTCTAGAGACTGTGCGAACCTTAAACCCAGCCACATATTTGCCTGAGGGGGAAGGGCAGCCTGACCACGACTGCGAAAAAATCATCAAAGAGGTGTATGCAAGCAGGCCTGATCTAACCGACAAGCCCTTGCAAAACCCAGACCTGGAACTTTTCACAGACGGCAGCAGTTACATGCAAGATGGACAACAGCGAGCAGGTTACGCTGTAACAACAACCCGAGAGGTAATAAAGGCAGAGTCCCTTCCCCCAGGATGGTCTGCTCAGCGAGCAGAGATCTGGGCACTGGTCCAGGCACTAAGGGAAGGGAAAGGAAAACGAGTCAATATACACACCAATTCCAAATATGCATTTGCAACCTTGCATGTACATGGAGCCATCTATAAGGAGAGAGGACTTTTGACTGCTGGAAAAAAAAAATTTACAGTTACTGGAGACAGTATGGGATCCAAAAAAAGTGGCCGTTATTCACTGTAAGGGACACCAAAGAGGAAATGACCCTGTGAGCCAGGAGAACAGGCTAACTGATCAAAAGGCAAGAGAAGCAGCTGCCTGGGAACACTCAGTAATTAAAGTTATGGCAGCGCCAGAGCTACCCACTGCCCCAGAATATAGCCACGACAAAAACAAGTGGGCACAGGCTAAACGAGGAAAACAAGGAAAGGACGGATGGTGGATCATGACGGATGGAAGGGTTTTCATCCCAAAACGACTAGCTTATCGTCTAGTCCAACAACAACACGAGGCCACACATATGGGAAAAACGGCTTTGGAGGCCCTCTTAAAGCAATATTTCCTAATTTCTCGTCTCCCTACTCTGTGTGCATCAGTTTCCCAACGCTGCTTGCTCTGTGCACAAAACAATCCAAAACAAGGGCTAACTGGGCCAATGGAAATACAACGATGCAGATTGGCTCCCTTTGAAGATTTAGAAGTGGATTTTACTAAACTTGGGCCCAGTAAGGGATATAAGTACCTGCTGGTTTTCGTCTGCACCTTCACAGAGTGGATAGAGGCCTACCCCACCAGGACAGAGAAAGCAAGGAAAATGACAAAGGCTCTCCTCAGGAATGTTATCCCTCGATTTGGAATGCCTACCTCCATCGGGTCTGACAATGGACCTGCCTTCGTGGCAGAAATCGTACAGCAAGTGGCAAAGGCACTGAGCATCCGCTGGAACCTGCACACAGCATACCGGCCTCAAAGCTCAAGGAAGGTAGAACGAATGAACAGAACTCTAAAACAAATGATAGCTAAAATCAGCCAAGAAACCCAGCTCCCCTGGGTGGACATTACACCCCTGGCTCTGTTGCAAATTAAATGCACCCCAAGATTTAATATAGGGTACTCTCCCTTTAAAATCCTCTATGGGCAATCGCCACCTTTAGTCAGGATGAGAAATCCCACCCCAGAAATAGCAAATTTAGGGCTCCACCAACAACTGTTGGGACTAAGAAAAGTACTACGAGAAGTTTGGGGTTGGGTGATAGAAAAAAAAAAAAACCCATTTCATTAGGGGTCCAAGTGCATCCCCATAAACCAGGTGACCAGGTATGGGTAAAGGATTGGAAAAAGGAACCTCTCAAACCAACATGGAAGGGACCATATTTAGTGGTGTTAACTACTTCTACAGCTGTTAAAGTTGCAGGAATCATCCCTTGGATCCACCACTCCAGGGTCAAGAGAGCGACTGCACCTCAGACGGAGGGTCCCTGGAAAATTGGGAGTGTCCCGGGAGACCCGCTCAAGATCAAGAGGGACCAGAAAAGGATCGACAAGCCCTGCTCTAGCCACACCCGGAAGCTGGCTAGTCAACGCATGGCCGAAGCTTGAGGAAAGCTCAACACAGCTGTTAAATGTATTTCTTTTGTGCTCCCTTGCCTCTTTCCTTGTTTGCTATACCAGTCTGCGTACTAGCAGTGGGGCTAGCTAGTGCCGCCTCACCTGACTGGAACATAGGCCATAAAATCCTGATAGCTATTTTATATCTTGTTATAATTAATGCCATCACCACAGCATCATGTCTAAGATAATCATAAGGCTGATGCTACTGACGCTAATACCCTCACTCCCCTTGGCTTTACAATGAACCTGCATGGAACCGGGTGACAAATGGTCCATGTACCAACCTGTATTTTCAGCTTACAGGTAAATTCAGCCACAATCTCCAACAAATAGCAGAAACCCTGGAAACTCTGCAAAATCAGATTGATTCTCTGGCCGAGGTGGTCTTACAAAACAGAAGGGGTCTGGACTTACTCACGGCCAAAGAGGGGGGACTATGCCTCTTCCTAAACAAAGAGTGTTGTTTTTATGCCAATTAATCAGGAATTGTCAGAGAAATGGTTCAAGAGTTACAAGACCGAGTGAAAAAGAAAAAACATATTTTAGATAAGAGCCCATGGACAGGCTCCCGGGGCTGGATCTCCTGGCTGACACCATACATAGGTCCCTTACTTCTGATTTTTGCAGTTCTGCTAATTGGGTCCTGTGTCCTAAACTTCCTGACCCGCTTTGTCAGTGAGCAAATAGAGGCTATAAAACTTCAGATGTTAGCCTCCAATTATGAGCCCCTGCAACAGGTAAATGATGATGCTTACTCCAACAAGGGTTGTGAAAGCATCAAGAGGGGGGAATGTGAAGGAAAAGCCCAGCTGGGCTAACGAGCTAAGTCACAAATCTAAGTGTGATAAGTGTCGGTTTACTGATCTAAGTTCTGCCGGGCTAACTCGTAAATCTGAAGTTTAGTGTCAGTTTACTGGGCTAACAAGCTAACTCGTAAATCCAAGCTCAACAAGTGTCAGTAACGTGATCTGTTCTGAATTGATAAGCTCCAGTGTACTGATTCCTTGCTTTCTGTTGTTTGAACCTTATTGGCTAATAGCCCCATACTTGTAATTAACCCTATAAAACCTCATGCGCACGTCTTGGAGGTGCTCAGAGCTTTGGAGCAGAAGCCCCTCTGAGCCCGCTGGCGTAATAAATCTGAGTACTCCAACCCTCCGAGTGGTGCTTGTTTCTTGGCTGGCCTGTCATTTCCGTAACAGCTCCTTTTCTTTTCAAGCCACTTCTAGTTTCTAGTGGTGGCCCATGAAATTGATTTTGCCCATTCCTCTCGTAACAGTGCCTTTGCCATTGGCGGTACTGGCGGAGGGAGCTCTTTATGCCCAGGTAGACGAGCCCAGGCACCGCGGAGCGCACTCGCTCTGCTTCTATATGAAACTCATTCTCTGCACAGCCCGAGTGAGGTGGGCAGCCCCCTCATGATCCCATCTCCTGGTGGTATCTTACTTTGTTGCATGGCCGGAACAAATGACAGCAAACTTAGCAGCTTTAAACACCTCAATATTATCTCACAGTTCTGTAGGCAAAAGTCCCACTGGCTTCACCAGCCTAAAAATCAATGTGTTGGCAGGGACACACTCCTTACCGGAGGCTCTGGGGATGAATCTGCTTCCACTCTCTTCTAGGTTACGGGCCAAATTCAGTTCCTTTTAGTTGTTGGATTGAGGTCCTCAGTTCCTTGTCTGCTGTCACCCAGGACCAGTCTCTGCTCCTGGGGCCTCGTGTCTTTCCTGCTTTGTATGAGCTCCTAGAAGCCTCTCTCTCAGAGCCTGCATCTCAGACACCTTTCACGCTTGGAATCTCTCTGACTTCTGTCTCTGCCTCATCCCTTCATGTTCCGCTTCTCCTTTTAAGGGCTCATGTGATTACATTGGCCCCACCTGGTTACCCAGAATACTCTTCACCTTAACACCCGTAACCTTAATCACACCTGCTGACTCCCCTTTGCCACGTACTGTAGCATCTCCACAGGTTCCAGGGATTAAGGAGTGACCATCTTTAGGAGGAGCCATTGTTGCTATAATTTCCTCCCCCTAATTGTGAAATGGATTTAGCAAACAGAATGCAACAGAGGTTATGAGACACACTTCCAAAATTAAGTTATGAAAACACTGCAGCTTCCATCTTGGGGCTCTCTCTCTCTCACTTTTGCTCAACCGCTCAGCCTGGGGAAGCCAGCTGCTGTGCTGTGAGGCCGACCCACGGTGGAAAGGTCCGCGGGGCTCAGCGCGGCAGCAGAAGCAGATCTTCTTAGGTCTGGCAACAGCAGATGAGCAAGTTTGAAAGCACATCTGACCTGAGTGGAGCCTAGAGATATCTGCAGGTCTGTCCATCTTCTGGATCACATCCTTGAGAGAACCCGGGCCTGAAATACCCAGCTAAGCCACTCCCGGGTTCCTGACCTACAGAAACTAAGATAATGCTTGTTTTAAGCTGCTAACTTCTGGAATAATTTATTACGCAGTGATAGATAATGAATGCGAACAGGGACCCTCTTCCTGACCTTTTCTAAAACTGGGGATACTTTATTCCTCACCATTTGTAGGAAGAGGTCTGTAGCTAGAAGTCCCTAAGCTCTATTACTGTGGACAAGGAGAAAACACGTTTGTTAACAATGTGGAAACTGGGTATATTTAGATGTGGAACAAAAAACAAATCTGTATTTCAATCATGCTTTTAACCCTGGTTTAACCCTTACAGTTTGCTTAGAGCAATTTATTTCCAAAATGGAGAAGTAGAATCCAGATAAGAGAAAATGACATTATTATGAGTTTGGGATGTTAAACCCTGAATTCAAGGAGACTGGTTTATATAGTCTATAAATAGGGAGAGGAAGTACTGAGGATGTGATACGATTGGGCACGATGAGGAAAAGTGTGCCGCCGCCCCCCCCCTTTGGTGGTTGTAGCAGCGTACCTGAAGCAGTGTTTCTCAAAGTGTGGTCCACGGACCACTTATATTAGAACCACTTATGATGGTTGATTAAATTGCAGATTCTTGGGCCTCTGAATTAAAATCTCCATGGAGTAAATATACCTTAAAAAGAAGCTTCTCAGGTGATATTTATTCCCGTAAAAGTATGAGAACCACTGATATGGTGGTTAGAAAGGCAGACTTTGAATAATCTGTGTTAAAATCTCACCTCTGTCCCGTAATTCTGAAGGTAGAGAATTTTAGCTGTTTTGTTCCTTCAGAATCCCCAGCACCTAAAACAGTACTAGACACATAGCTAGTGCTCAAAAAAGTATTTGTTGAACAAAGGGGGAAGAAATAGCTGAATGGATGACCACAGGCAATTGTCTTAATTTCACCAGTTTTCTTAACATAAAAAAATAAAATGAGGACCGTACCTACCCCTCTCTTACAGGGCTACCACTGTAAGAATTCAGTGAGCTGATGTGTGTGCAACAGACAGCCCAGGGCCTGACGCACACACAGAGCGCACGCCACACGGAGGGTGGTGAGCGAGCTTGTGCTGCTGTGGTCATCACACGGCGGCCTGTGACAGCAGCAGTGAAAGAGAAAACCCTCTGCTCTCAGGAAAATAGAGGAGCTAGAAAACGTGTTCTCCATGTGCTTGGGAAGCACGCTAGAAGGACACGTTTTCAGTATTTGTCAGAAAAATATCTTGCTTTAGAAAGTCCAAATAATCTTTTCCAGGGAGGAAGGACATGAGGAGGTCAAAGGCCTGACGTAAGGAAATACAATGTATGTACATGTTCTTATTTATCCTCTGCCGCATCCTTTCCCCTTCCTTATCCCCCAAATAAGGAATTTTTACCTCTCTTGCCAGAAATGTTCACTGGCTTCATGCATAAAAGATGTGCCAACTGCTCTAAGAACAATTTGGAAAAACTAAAAATAAATCAGACTGAAAGGTGCTCTGGAAATACAAGGTAACAATGGTATTTGGAAAAATACTTTGCAAAATTTAGTAGCTTCACTAGAATTGAAATATGATTAAACACAGTAACAGTTAATTTGACTTGGAGTCTGATTAATATGGGATATATTCATTATCTTGATCATGTTTCTAGTTTCATGGCTGTGCTGGTTCTAAAATTCACAGATTCTCTGATGCTCCTCCCTTCAAGGAGTGGACCCTAATCTTCCTTCCGTTGAATGTGGGCTGCACTTCGTGACTTGATTCTAACAAATAGAGAAAAGAGGCAGTGATGACAGCCTTCAGAGGCCAGGTCACAAAACACTGCAGTTTCCTCTTGCTTGCTTTGTCTTGCATCACTCACTCTGGGGGAAGCTAGCTGCCACTGTGAGGACACTCAGGTAACCTAAGCAGCCTGTCAACAGCAAGCAAAAACCTGAGGCCTCTTGCCAACAGCCAGGAGGGTGAGCCGTCTTGCAAGCAGATCCGCTGGCCTCAGTCAAACCTTTGGATGTGTGTAGCCATTAGAACATCCTGGCTGGAACCACATGAGAGGTCCTGAGCCACTCAGCTAAGCTGCTCCCAAATTCCTGACCCACAGAAACTGTGGGATAACAAATGCTTGTTGTTTCAAGTCACTAATTTGGGAGTAACCTGTTACACAACAATAGATAACTGATACTGCAGGTGTGTACCTATGCCAAAGTTTATCAAATCACACACTGTAAGCATGTGCAGTTTATCACTTGAATTATAATTGTAATTCACTAAAGCTGAAAGCGCAAAAGATATATAATAGAATTAAAACACTATGATTTATTATTGAAGGGATATTTGGCTCTTTTTAAAATGACTAATGTGCAGATTAAAGCCAGGTATAGAACTAGCTGTTTTGGTAAAACAAACAAACAAAAATTTCCAGAAAACAATGATGTTACTACACAACTGCACCTTAGAAAGGGTCAACCACGATTTCTGAATCCGTACCCCTGCTGGTTGTCAAGATCTTTTCCTTATTCAGCCCAACAACCCGTGGGGGAACAAAAATGGGAACACAACAATTTCTAACAGTAGTGGAGATGCTTTGGTTAAGTACAATCTATTCTTGATTATGGGACCCACTGGAGGCAAGAAACAGCTCTGGAGTGCCACAGGAAACTCTGTTAGGTTATGGAGAAGGAGGAAGGTCTAGAAAGGAAAGAGTCCATCTATAATGTGATGTTATGTACATAATTTGAAGATAGATGGACAGTTCATAGTATCGCTAGCTCAGTATTTTGGTTTTTTTTCTACCTATCACTGTGTATTATGAGTATTTTCCCAAGCCATCTCCCATACCAACATTTTTAATGGCTATCTGGTAATTCATTTTACTATAAATACAATGTTTTATACAAGCAATCCTCCATTATTCACACTTTGCTCATTTCCAGCTTTTTGGTTATCAGTAATGCTATGATAAGCATCTCTTTAGGTAAAGCTTTGCTTACTTCTCTGTTTAGGGCAGATTTCTGAAAGTGAAAGTTCAGTGTGCACAAACATCTTTCAAGCTGTTACTACAAATTATCAAATTGCTTTCCAAAACACCATGCCAATTTACCTACTCACTGACGTAATAGAAAACTTCTGGCCTTACCACATTCTTCCAAGCATTGTGGACTTTTAAAAATTGTACCATTTATTTTTCATGAGTTTCTGGGGCATTTTAAAAGAGCTTTACCACCCTAACAACCACACCCCAACACCATTCTGTTTCCTTCATTGCAAACAAGTTCATTTGATGGTGACTCCTTTCTCAAGCACGATGAGCCTGTTTAGTCAGCGAGCTTTGGCGCCAGATAGAAATTAGTGACCAAATCACAAATGAACCATTAAATTAATAAATTCATACAGTTTTCTTATTAAGAGATGAATTTCTAAAAGACTTTGAATAGAAAAATATACCAGAAACAGAAGTCCTGGTACCGTATTCTCATTTGAGCCTGAGTACCTGCCCATTCCTTTGAAAACAAAAGCAACCCTTTCACATACTAGAGCCACGGAGGGAAAAAAAGTCAGTTCCCAGGGCTAGCTGCACAAGATGCCAAAAGACTGAAAGTCCCTTTTTACTAGGGAAATTGCATTTAAAATTTACTGGGAAGTCATAGAAAAGACAAGAACCAAAAGAAAAGGTGCCCGACAAACTTGAGCTTGCACAGTATTTTTCAACAAGATTATGGTCATCACATTAACCATGCTTTGGTTGCTTGCCTGTGTGCTTCGGATGACTTCTTCTAATTCTCACCAAAGACCTCTGAAATGTGGCCACTATCCTCACAGAGAACTGTAGATGAGAATACAGAGGTTTAATGATGTTAAATAATGTGACCAACGTGACAGAGACAGAAAGGTGCAGGGATGGATCTTAAAGCCAGGTCTTTCTGACACCGAATCCTACAGTCTAATCTGCACAGAGCTCTCAAGAGACCAAGTGCATAGTTCTGTTAGGGTGTTTGCTTTGCTGAAGGTGTTGGATGGGAGGCAGCATGACAAGAGAATGAGCATAGGATTTGGATTTGGACATCCTTGGATTTGAATTTTGTCTCCAAATGCTAGTTTCTGACTTCTGTGATCATCAGTTTCCTTACAACAGCATCCCCAGTTGTTGTGAGACTGAGATGAAACGATGCCCATCAAAACGCTCAACGCAGTGTTTAACATACGTTAGTTACGATGCTACATGCTACGGGCAGACAGGCTAGAGAGGAGATGTATTCTCAAATGCCTCCACCAGAGGGCGGAGTGAGAATTACTGTCTTTTTTTATGTCATTGACAAAGGGAAATGAGAATGTAATGTGAGACCATAATTTAAATATCACTTACTAACCCTTTAACCCTGAAAGGAGGCTATAATGTAAAATAATATAAAAAGGAAATACATGAAGAATAATAAACTAAATTTCTTTGCATTCCATAAATTCAATTTGCATTCCGTATGTATTCTATTATATAAATATGAAGCAGGAAATTTTGGTAGTAAGGACAAGCATAATTATGAGGATTTTTTTTAAGTTGGAAAAATAATCAGCAATATCCTTAAAATTATTTGAGAATATGATGTACGGGTAAAGAGAAGAAATGAGAAATACAATTGATACAGCTTTTCCTGTTGAACAGTGCAAGTGGCAAATGATTTCTAAAAATTTAAAAATATTAAAAATCACAGAATTAAGAATATGGAGGGGTGGATGCAGGCAAAACTACGTTACAGACTGAAAATGATTCCTTAAACATAGCCGTTCCTGAGTTCTCCAGGACTGCCCTGGGAATACGATTCCCAAAGAGAAGAAGATCAGTCCCCTCTGACTTCTTGTCACTGTCTAACTCAGTGGCAACGACTTGACATCACTGCATACATTTCCCCAGCAAGGCAGGGCGGGCTGTGGGACGTAGCAGCAGCCGGCTCACGGCTGCAGCTCTCCTTCAGAAACAGCAAGTCCGTCACTGGACGAGAGGACTCAGGGCTTGTCTGAATGATGCTTGACATGTGAACTGTTCCTCTGCAAAGTGTGTTTTGCTCCTTGACTGTTTGTCCTTTCAAACAAAAATTAAGTCCTGGGTAATTTTCATACTTTATTAGCTAGAAATGACTTTCCCTCATCGATACTGTAGATAAACCCTCTCACGCACTAAACCCAGGGCAGCGATGAGGCTAACAGACTTCCTTGCAGACAGACCTTTCATTAGGCAGTCTCCCTTCCCAGGTGCGCAAACATTCTGACACCCTCTGACGCCTGCAGATTTGCGGGGGGAGCTCCCCCAATGGTCTGTTATGAAGCAGAACTGCACCCCACGGACTCCACTGCCCAAGAGGCCAGCTCCCTAGGGATCTCCTGGGTAGAAATGCCCACCTTGGATGGATCCGACGCCTCAGAATCACCCGGGCAGGGGCAGTGCACGGTCCCAGATCCAGCCTCACCTGGGCAGGGGCAGTGCATAGTTCCAGATCCAGCCTTGGACCCACTGAGTAAAATCTCCCAAACGCCATGTCAAGAAATCTCATCAGCACGATTTCAGAACTTCTCAGCTAGGTGAGAGCTAGAAAACTGGGCATCGTAACGACAGCGCCAGATTCCCCACAGGGTCCACAGCGTGCAAGATGGCTTAGCCTGGACTGTGCCGCTGAACCATCACGGCAGCTGGCCCCACAAGGGAGCTGTAACATGAGGAGCCCGCCCGTACTGCTGACCAACGGGCAGCCTCTTGTACCCGCCAGGAGGAAGGTTCTATCAGGGCCCTTACTCTCGACTCTAGATGAAGAACAAAGGTTTTAAAAAATGATGTGGTTATTCAAGACAAGATGTGGGCAGTGTGTCAAAGTTTCCTTCTAAACTCTCTTAACTCCCAGTCTTTCCACTGCACAACACTGTCTTGCAAATTTCTGAGATGGACAGAGCCAGGCCTTACTTTTCCAAGTGAGGAAATTTAAATCCAGAAGGTCTAAGACAACCTCAGGGTCCAGCTCATCTCTGAGTATCTGATGCTTAATTATCTTGACAACAATATTCTTTAGAGGCAGACTGAATGACATTTTCATTGTTTTTAAAGATATTCCTGAAGGGTCTACATTTGAAATTACTTTTCAAGGACCGGAAATAGGTTTGGACTGATCCATTCATATTCTTATTAGGTTTCTATTAAAACAACTTTTCAGCTGACTGAGATACAAAGTGAGGGATGTCTCTCCAGCCATTGAGGATAGGCTGAAAAGAAGATGAGATCCCTGTGACCACAGTAAGCTAACTGTGGCAGATTTTATTTTTTCAAAAAGCTACAGTGGTGTTTCCAGTCCCACTTGCTTTCCTAGGACCTTGCCACTTACCCAGAAGGTGGGGTCTGTGTCCCCTCCCCTTGATGCTGGGCAGACTTTTGACGGCTCCAGTCAACAGACTATGGAAGAAGTGATGCTAAGTGACTTCCGAGGCTGGGTCATCAGAAAAGGGTATAGCTTCTGCCTGGCTCTGTCTTCTAGGACACTTGTGTGGACACAGGCAGGAAGCCCAAGTCAGCCCATGTGAGAAGACTGGTGCTCCCGGCAACAGCCACGTGCACCCCCCAGTGGGTCAGTGAACACGCCTTCCAGCCTTCAAGCTTGAGAGGCAGCTTTCCAGATAAGGCCCCAGGCTTGCTGCGCTCTGTCCGAATTCCTGTCCCACAAAATCCATGATCATAACAATTTGTTGTCTGACATCACTAAGTTTTGATTTAATTTGGTACACAATCATAGTAAGTGGAACTCTGACCATAGTCAGCTCCATTTTTAGGCTCAGCTTAACATTCAGTGAATAGTCTAGAGAAAAAAAATTCATCCAAACTGAATGTCACGTCATGGCCACAGAAGAAAAAGCACATAGAAATCTTAATTCCACTCTGAAATCAAGGACAGACTTCTAGAAAGTCAAACGTCAGCAATGTTCTGCCCACAACACTCTATTTTAACTTATTTCAACTCCTGTTAGTTACCTTACCTTGATACGGGCATAGGTTTAAAATATCGAAAAGAAAGGGAATATTATTCTCTTCACATGAAAGTGTAAAGTGCTAAACCAAACTGAACGGAAAAATGCAAGTAACACAGAAACAAGCTGGGACAAAGAGATGCTACTTCGCCCTTCTAGAAACTACACCAAGCCAAGAACCCCATCCACGAGCAGAAGTTGTAAAAGGAGAGGACAAACTGCCTCTCACTCAGTCTCACCCAAACCAAGGCGGGAGGAAACAGCGCACTTAAGCAAAAAGCCTGCTAAATATTTAATGAACCACGTTTATAAAACCTTTTCTATCTTTACAGTTTGGATTGCTTCCTGCCTCTCACTTTTCTCGCTTCCTTTCCTCCCTCAAGAAAAGGCTCCCGCTCACACACGCAGCGTTGACTCTCATTCTCTGGAGCCGCTGGTCCCCAGGTCTACAACTGCCCGCTTGACCTTTCTTCGGCCCCTCAAACACAACTTTTCTTATTAGCCAACTCCTCAATCCAGCTCTTTCTCCTGATTTTTAAAATTTCTCCCTGGGGTAACCGTAGCCTCTGGTCACCGAGACTTGAAGCCATGAAGTCCCCCACGCCCACGTCTTCCGCAGCCCTAACGCCTGGTTCTCGTTGCTTCCGCCAGTGCCCTGTGCGTGGAGCAGGGACAGAATAGGAACGCTGGGCACAGGTCTGCTGGAGCGAGCCGGGCTGCGTTCCTAGCCAGTGCCCCCAGTTCCCAGACTGACCACCAGCGTGAAGCTTTTTAACTTCTCTGTGTCTCAGTTTCCTCATTTGCAAAAGACAGTTGGTAACAATAATCCTTTCCTCGATGGATTGTTGGGAGGATGAAATTAGACACCACACAGAGCACTAGAAGAATCAACAATTAGGATTTGCTACATTTTAAATGCAGACCTGATCATTATACACCTGTACCTCTGTGCTGTTTTCCTAGCTGAGTTGTCGCCTTAATTCTCCTCCAATGCAACTTCCACATATTCCAAAGATTAACCCTGCTAAGCTAATCCCACTCCGTGGCCCTCAGTGGATGAAGCAGTTCGATGCTCCCTGCATCAGCAGCATCCTCACTAGGTCCGCAGTCCACCCTTCCAGCCACATGTCCCTCACAGCACCCACTCACCCTGCGCTCCAGCTCCATTCTGACCACTGCCCGCTCCTCCTCGGGCTACAGGAAACTCCTGTCTGCTTTTCTCACACTCTTCCCTCCACAGGGCATTCTTCTCTACCCACCCCAAATCCTTTGACTGAAATAGTTCAAATAAAAAAGAACAGTACAGAAGATAACATAACAAACTTACTCTCCATCCCAAGCTATCAATTCTAAACATTTTGTCGCACATCTCTTCAAGGGATCAAACATGACAGACGCTTCTGAAGCACGTGGGTATCCTCTCCTGCTCCTGTGTCCCTCTCAACCACCCCAGAGGTAACTGATGTCCTGGATCTGATGATTTCCTTGCGCTTTTAAAACACTATCATTGATCAAGTATGAGGGAAGTCCTAGATGCTGTCAGAGCTAAGGAGATATGACTAAACGTCATGTGAGGTCCTAGATGGATCCTGAAGCAGGAAAAGGACATTAGGTAATAACAAAGAAATCTCAATAAACTGCAGACTTTAGTTAATAACAATGCATCACTAGCCATTCATTATTTGTGACAAATGTTCCATATTATGTAAGATGTTAATAACAGGGGAAACTGGATATCTGTTTATGGGAACTAACTGTACCATTCTCATAATTTTTTGGTAAATCTAATTTTATTCTACCATGAAAAGATTATCTTAAAAATATTATTACCACCTATGTATATGACCATTGACAGCAAGTAGCATTGTTTTAATGTTCTATAGGTTTTCCAATTTGTATAAGTGATATCATTCTATACATTCCACTAAATTACTAGGTTTTTTCTCTGTACTTAGTCACCAATGCCCCACCCCCAGTCTATTCTCTGTCCTTCTCCATGATGGTGACCAGAAAAGTGACGGCCATGGATTGCATCCCCAGGCTTCCTTGCCCTTTGCTGCTGGTTGGATTTGTCCATTGGGAAGCAACAACAGGAGACTGCAGAGTGGCAGAAGAGAAAGTATGAAATGTTGGGCAGAATAATCACCCCAAAGGTGTCCTCCGGACCTGTGAATATGTTACTTTATATGGCAAAGGGGACAAATGTGATTATTTAAGGATCTTGAGATAGGAAGATTATTTTGGATTCCCTGGGTGAGCGCAATGAAACCTCAAAGGTCCTTATAATAGGAAGGCAAAGGGGTCAGATTTAGAGAGAGAGTGAGAGCAAGAGACTGGAAGATGCCACACGGGTGGCTTTGGGGATGGAAGAAAGGACCACAAGCCAAGGAATGCAGGCAGCTTCTAGAACCTGAAAAAGGCAAGAGAATATAGTGTCCTCTACAACTTCTAAAGGGAGTGCAGTCTTGCTGATGCCTGGATTGCAGCCTAGTAAAACCCAACCTGGACTTCCAAACTCCAGCATCATTACTGTAATAAATTTTAAGTTTTAAGCCATTAGGTTTCTGGAACTTTGTTACAGCAGCTATAGGACCCTCATACATACAAGATATCTCTCCCCTCTGCTATCTCCCTGTCTGGCTGCTTATCTGGCAGAGCCCTCCCAGCAGGCTCTCTTCTATGGCTAACCAGGCTCCATAAACTCCCTTCATCACTTCAAGTCTAGAAGTGGTAAAAACTTCCTTTGTTACGACTTCCCGAGTGTTTTACCAACCCTCTGATTCCATTTACCCATCCACACCTCTGAATACAGTCTCTTCATTGAATTATCTTCAGTTAAATTCCATCAGACATCAGAATCTCACGTTTTCTGATGGGATCTTGGCAAATCTACTCTATTCTCTCATTATTAATATGTTTATGATATACCCATGTTAACACATGTGGTGCTACTTAATTTAATTTAATAGGTATATAGCATTCTATTGTGTGAAACACCATGTTTTATCAATTCTCCTGTAGATGGACATTTACAGAGATTTCAGTTTTGCTCATTACATTTTCTTGTATATGTATCCATATATACATAAAAGTGATTTTTCTCTAAAGCGTAAAAGTATAAGTGAGATTGCAGGTTGTTGACTATATGTAACTTTCAGTTTTATTACATATGACCAATTGGCTCCCTATGTCAGCCTTCCTTGACTCTCCCTGAAGTAAAGCATTTCATCTCCTCTAGATTTCCATAGCATCTCTTTGGGTACCACTCAGATGGCACTTACCATCTCCAAATTCTTTGCCCAGTTATGTATGTGTGTACCCTACCTTTCCTAGAAGCAGGAACTATGCATCTTTCTGCAGAAGATTACATTTGTAACCTCAACAATAACTATCAGCACACCTTTTTCCTAACAGTTTTCTTCTTGACCTCTTTCTATTAATGACATCAAAATTCTCCTAGCTACAAAGTGCTGAGGCCTTAGACATCTCAAATTTTTTCTGACCCTTTCCCTGCTAAGTCACTATTCACTAAGGAGGTGGCACCTATGACTGGTGGCCACGAATCCACAGCTTTTAAAATCCAGCCTTTCAGTCCATTTTCATTGCTGCTTCCTTGATCTAGGCCCCATTCACTTGTCATTAGGACATTTGGAATGACTCTGGACTGACGTCCAGCTCCACTCAAGATGATGAGTTCTTCTTTCAGAGCATCTTATGGTAGCATCCCTTTCCAACTCATGCATCCTCAGGGCTTAGAATGACTCTGGAGCTCTCTACCAGACATCCAAAGTCAACAGATCTGAAAGCAGAAAGCAAAGCAATAAGAGTAGGGAACATCAGTACCCCCCTTTCAACAATGGGTAGATCATCCAGACAGAAAATCAACAAGGAAATAATGGACTTGAACTACACTTTATACTAAATGGACCTAACAGACATGTACAGAGCATTCCACCCAACAGTACTATATACATTCATCTCAAATGCCACACAGAACATTCTCCAGGATAGATAAGATGTTAGTTCACAAAATACATTTTAACAAATTTAAGAAAATAGAAGCAATATCAAGTATCTTTTCCAAACACAATGGTATGAAACCAGAACTCAATAATAGGAGGAAAGCTGGAAAATTCACCAAAATGTGGAAATTAAACAGCACATTCTTGAACAACCAATGGGGTCAAAGAGGTCCTTAAAAAGGAAATTAAAAGAACTAGAGACAATCAAAAATGGAAATACAACATACTAAACTTATGGGATGCTGCAAAGGCAGTTCTAAGAGAAAAGTTTATAATGATAAATGCCTACATTAAGAAAGAAAAATCTCAGATAAACAACCTAACTTTAAGCCTTAAGGAATCAGAAAAAAAGAACAAACTAAGCCCAAAGTTAGCAGAAGGAAAGAAATAATTGATTAGAGCAGAAAGAAATTAACTAGAGGCTGGAAAGACAACAGAAAAGATAAAAAAAAAAAATTGAGTTGGCTTTTTGAAAAGATAAACAAAATGGATAAACCTTTATCTAGATTAAATAAGGAAAAAGGGAGAAGACTCATTAACTTATAAATGAAAGAGGAGACATTACAACTGATACCACAAAATACATAAGATCATAAGAGACTCATTAAACAATTATACAAATTAGATAACTTAGAAGAAATGGATAATTTCCTAGAAACATGCCACATACCAAGACTGAATCATGAAGTAATATAAAATCTGAACAGATCAATAATGAGCAATGAGATTTAATCAGTAATAAAAAATCTCTCCCAAAATAAAAGTTCAGGACCAGATGGCTTCACTGGTGAACTCTACCAAACATTTAAAGAATGAACACCGATAATTCTCAAACATTACCAAAAAGCCTAAGAGGAAATCTAAACTCAAGTCAATGCAGCCAGAATTACCCTGATCCCAAAGCTAGACAAGGACATTACAAGAAAAGAAAATTATGGGCCAATATCCCTGATGAACATAGATACAAAAATCCTCAACAAAATACAAGCAAACTGAAATCAAGAGCACATTAAAAGGATCACGGAGCATGATCAAGTGAGATTTATCCCTGGGATGCAAGGATGTTTCAACATATGCAAATCACTAAATGTGATGTACTGTTTCAACAGAATGAAGGATAAACATCATATTATCATTTCAGTAGATGCATAAAAATTATTTGTCAAAATTCAGTATCTTTCATGATGAAACCTCTCAACAAATTAGATATAGAAGGAATGTACCTCAACATAATAAAGGTCATATGTGAGAAGCTCACAGTTAATATCATACTCAATGGTGAAAAGTAAAAAGCATTTCCTCTAAGATCGAGAACAAGACAAGGCTGTCCACTCTCCCCACTTCTATTCAGCACAGTACTGGAAGTCCTAGCCACAGGAATCAGGCAAGAAAGAAATAAAAGGCATCCATATTGGGAAGGAAGAGGTAAAATCAGGTCTGCTTGCTGGCATTAGCACCATGTGAGTTTCTATTTGCGCCCCTTTCCCTCAACTTTGTAGGGAACACTTTTTTTTCTTTTTTTTTTTTTTTTTAATGACATGAGGCGGCCTCCTCCTTTGACTTCCCTTCCTAAGTGTTGGATAGTCTCCATTTGCTCCTCCCATCCAATCTACCTCTCTTCACCTGGCTCTGTGCTTGAAAGGCAGACCTCCAAGGACTGCATCATGGGTTCTCTGGACTGCTAGCTTCCTGGTGTGTTCAGTCAATGGGAGGCGCCAACGGAAGACTGAAAAATGGAGACGAATCAGGGTATGTATTGCCCCAGCTCCCCAGATGCCAGGACACAAGCTGATCATGGCTGCCTTCCTCGTCATGAAGCCACAACTCCTGCAGCTACAGATTTACCACATTGCACTGGTAGCTCCCTGTCCTTTCAGGTCTGAGGGTGATAATGGCTTCTGACTGTTGAGGCCCCGGAGAATTTGTTGGTTTTCCCTATTGTTCTCCACATCTTTATAATTAAAGTAGTTTTTCATGAAATTCTTGAATCATCTCAGCTGAGCATGCCAAGAACCTAATACATTTGGTTTGGAGAATCCCTCACCCCTTAGGAGAAAGACAGCTTTCTTTACAGAGGCCCAGTGCTCACTTTCCCAGATTCCCTTGCAACTAGGGTACAGGCTTGGGACCTGGACTCCACCGTCTGGGGGCATCCACAAGAGAGTTTGAATCTGAAGATGGGAAAGCAAAAGCAAAAGCAAAGTGATGAGCCAGGTGGAATCATCCTGGGGAGGGAGCCTGCAGGCATGGCCAGTTCCCGGTTGTCTAGGCTCAAAGCCTGCATTTTCAGCCCTTGCAAGAATTCTAAGCCAAGGCTGGGTTCTAGTGTTGGCAACAGAAAACCCTGAGTGATGCCACCCTCTCCTGGACACCTGAACATTTGACTTCTGGCTGAGTCTCCCCCATCTTCCAACCACAGGTTAAGCCTGACTTTATGCTTCCTGTTCCTGCACCAGAAAATGCTTCCTTTGATTCCAGTCATTAAAATTGATCTGATGTAACTCAACTTAAAAAATAATCCTTGTAGAAACGGATCACTTGGGAATCAGGAAAATAGAATTGCTTACTACATGGTCTCCAGGAGGCCCAGATCCAAATATCCTCCTCTTCTTCCCTTCGGCCCTGGCCTGACCCCGTTCTCTAGTGGTTTCAGGAGCAGCTCTATTCCTGACTTCTCGTGCTCACCCACACTCTACCGAGGTGGATCACAGACAGCACACAGCTCTGAGCCTGGGCTTTGGTGCTTTTCAGAGGAGGCTGACTGTGACTCAAATTAAGAAAAAGGAGAAAACTCCTTTTAAATAGCTTGGTCACCTACATTATTACCCACATGCTATGGGTTTCTATGATACACAAATAACAGAAGAAAGTGTGTGACCATGTGCATATCAGAGTTTTAGCCAAAGAATGGAAATGTATCCTAATTTATCTGTGTTCATGTGAACTGCTCAGAGACCGGATGGGGGGTTTCATCTTCACCTTGAGATCCCTTACTGAGGACCCCAAGCCAACCAGCCCATTTCACACAGGGAGCTAGATAACAAGTTTATCTTACCCAGCTCTAGGAAAACAGGTGGTGCTCAACTGCACGAAACAAGTTATCAACACTTTTTCATCATTATGGTATTTTTTAATATCTTTACTCTCATAACCCACCAACACCTAATATTTCAGCTAACAGGAAGGTTCAAATTCACCTGGTTGAGTTCATTTTATAGATAAGGAAACTGGAATCCAGGACTGTTAAGTGCCTGCCCAGGTCAGACGGCTGCTAACAAACAGTCAGATGCAAGCCTGATTCTTTGTGGCTTCCAAACAGCGCCCTTTCAGGTCTCAGGAATCTAACTCTCCAAATAACAGAGGGAAAAGTAGCTTCTGGTTTTTATTTAATAGAAGGTCTTTCAAAAACCAAAAGATCCATTAAGTTTGTCTACAGAACTTATGATCTGTAGGGGGGAAAAGTAGGGATAATGTGCTATTTACATATTAGACCTGAGGAAACTGAAGAATACAAGATACTTTAAGTGTAAAGTGATTTTGCTACAGTAGCAAAATCCAGCGCAGAACCTTGCCCAGGGAGCTTTCCTTGTAAAGTAAACCATCTTTTAACAGCCAATGAGGCTACAAGTTTGTTTAAAGCGATGATTCACAAAGAAATCCAAGTACTAATTACAGAATCTGTTGAGTGTCCCTCTGCTTAAGGCCAAGTCATGGATGTGGCAACACTGGCATTCTGGGCCTTACACGGCTGAGGAAGGGAGGAGAGGGCAGGGCTGGGCTTCGGAATATGGCTGTTCATTGTCATCCTGCTCCACGACTCCTCTGCATGATCTTGAGACAACAGTAACTTCTCTGTGCCTCCATTTCCTCATTTGTAAAACGGGAGACCGTTGTGAGAATTAATACATCTAGGATCTGGTAGGTGTCAAGTGTTCAAAAAAGTCAGCAACTATCATTATCAACAAAAGAATTAAAAGAGATCTAGGAACTCCTTCAGTTGTCTTTGGAATTACCCGTTTCTAACTTTGGTGGGCTGGAAATGAAAAGAACCTGCTCAGGATAGCCACTAGAGGGAGCTCCCTGGCCGGACGGGACTGGTGGAGGCGGGCAGCCCAGCAGGGTTCTAGGGCACGTTTAACCAGCTCTGAAAAAGACAAAGCCATCAACGTTGGACTTTATCATTTTTGTCTCTACTAGTAGTTTATTGACCTGGATTTCAGGGCAACCAGAATATATAATTGTGTCAGCCCTTTAACCATAGTTTTAGTAAAATGAGATTAAATTGAGCACAGTTTAAAAAAAAAGTATGTTAGATTCTCCTAGGCAGTTCTGACGTCCAGTGTTCCCTTTTGCCTTCTCAGAAAAGCTATGACAACTCACTTCTGTACTCAAATCAACACTGTTTTTGTGTCCACTCCCATCCACAACAAAGGAGGACCAGCCGAGAGCCTGGAAAGTGGCAGGGAACCGGGGAGGATGTCTGCTCCCACACTCTGCGCAGAACACAGTGGCTAAGCCTGGCTGCAGGCAGCTCTTGCTAACCCTGAGGCACTGCATGACGGGCTCCTGAAGCCGAGGCCTGGAGGCAACCTCAGGGGACAGACAGTCAAGCACCTCCTTCCTGCAGATGAAATGACCAGCCTGTGATTACCGCGAAGCAGAGCAGAGGGTGGGAGCTTGGACTCTGGTGCCGGCTGCTGGGTTTGAACCCAGACTCTCCCATTCCTGGCCACTGTGTGCCCCTGGCATGGCATTTAACCACCTGCTCAGCTTCTTCACCTGTTAAATAGAGGTGATGATAACACGACTGCTGAGGGCTGTGGTGGTGGGTGATACGTTTAAAGTGCGTGATGCTGGGGGAGCACTGGACACAGGGCAGGGCCGATTCACTTTACAGCCAGAGTGTGGAGCAGTGATGGGCATTTGGTTGCTGCTCTATAAATCCATCAGGAACGAATGAGTGTGAAACCAGGACTTGTATACCCACTTTGCAGATAAAGAAATCAGGCAAATCAGGCTAGAGAAGATATGCAACACATATGGGGTTACGAAGCTAATGAGAGGTGGTCCCCCAGATCCAGATCCTGCCTCCTTCCCCCCACATCACTGTCTCCCGTTAAAGGCGACTATGGTAAAGCTCAGTGAGCAGACCCTTGGGGTACCTTGACCTCGTCTTGCCTCCCACCCACACTCAGCAGAGCCAGTAACCCTCCGTCACGTGACACCCAGGAGGCTATGTTAGCACATTTCAGCCAGCTTTAACCCACCCCCTTTGGTGACTCCCAAAAGGTGAGTCACTGAAGAATCTTATCTGGACACTCTGGGTAGGAACCCCCAGCACCTGCTCCTGACCAGCTCCTCTTTTTTTTTTAAGACCAAATTGCCAACCTGCTGCCTCTGTTCGCCTGCAGACTCCCACGGGACCACCACAGAAGCCTGACATCCTAAGATCTTTGTTCTCTCTTTGTTCTGAAGGTGACTGTTTCTGCTGGGCCCTCCCCACCCCTACTTGTTATTCTGATGAAATTCTCTGCCTCTGAAAACAGGGAACTCCTGCTGTGCGGATCCCTCCTGCCTGCCCTTCCTCCCTCAGACATAACTTCCCTTCTTTCCCTGCCTGCATTCCTTCGCCTGTTCTTCGTGGCTTATTTTATCCCTCTGTGCTATAAAGAGGAGGGGACACTTGTAGTGAGAAGCCATCCGCTCTTGGTTCCCCAGTGCATCCTCATCAAAACCAGACAGTCCTGACACCTCATCCCAGGACAATTCAAATGTCATCTTTGCTGTTTCCCTCCACAGCGGGCAGATGAAGGACACGGGCATCTGTGGGGAAGTAATTGTCATTGTTCGGTCCCATTTTCCCAAGGAGCAGCCTCCTCTGACGTTACAGCCAGTGACCTTGCGCTGCCAGGAAAAACGCTGTCTGTTCTAACGTTCTCGCGGCCAGAACTCCCCCAGAGGGGTGGTGGGTCAAGGAGGAGGAGGATCAAGAGCAGGAAACAGCACGTCATTCCTCAGGCAGAGGAGAGGATTTCAGGCTCTGCTCTCTGTGGATAGGTACCAAGTGTTTGTTTTTGGAAGATAATTTTTTTTTAATCAGGGAGTTGATAAAAACGTTTAGCTTTAAGGTCTCTCTATTCTGTGATGACATCTGGTCCCAGAGAAAGAGCGCTCAGGCGCCCTCCATCCTGGCCTCTTGGTGTTTGATGATGAACCTGGGTAAGTAGAACCCAGGGGGCATGATCCTTATGGCAACATGTTTCTGTCTTAGTCACATTGTGTCTTTTAAGTACAGATTTTTATTGTAGTCTTTCTGTATCCACCTGCCTCCCTCTTCTCTCTGTCCTCTCTCCTGTGTGTCTATGCCTCCTCCACACTTTTGTTTCCTTGGCCCAGACGGGTTTCACCTGCTCCTTCCTTGGAACCCTCTCCTCAGACTGCAAGGGAGACCTGCCTACAGCCGACATACGAGAGCCCCAGGACAATGCGACTGACACTGCAGTTTGAAGGAGTTACCACCAGATGGCACTCTAATAAGCTCTCTGCCCATCTCTTAGCTCTGATGAGAAATCTGGTTTAAAAAAAATCACTGGAAAGCATCATGAGAGGTCACTTAGCCCAGTGGACTCCAAATAAAAAAAAATTCTCACCCATATAAATAATAAGCTTTTGATCATGCACACCCACATCCCTTCATCAAAATACATGTACTACTATCAATCTCTATTAAACATCAGTTAAACCATAAAAATTATGTTTAGATAAAATTTATACTATCTATTCTAATATCTTCTTCCTGCATGACAATGGAGGCATAACCTAGACATTACATGCCTCACTTCCTCTCATATCCAGTTGGCCAGAAAGTGATTACCTGGCCACACCAAGCTGCAAGGGAAGCTGACCTATATGGCCTTCACTGGCCATGTGACCAGCTAGGGCCTCTGTTTCTATGTAAGAAGAGATGAAAGGACATTGCAGGAGAGTGAGCACCCTGTGCCCAATTTCGTGCGCCCCCCCCCCCCCCCGTGACCAGGCTGTGGGGGAAGTTCTCAGGGAAAGATGGCAACTGTCTTGCTGGATGAGGTTGACCAAGGTGGATGGTATTCCCTGGAGTTTGGGCCAACTGACAGTCAATGCCTTCTTAGAAAACATCGTAGTTACTGGCGTACACCATCCTGTCCTATGGGATTAGGTAAAGACCGATGAAAAATGCAAGGTAATCTTACACCACCGCACTGCACCAACCCAACCTCCACCCAGCCCACAGCCTGCGGTGAGAGCCTGGGGGCCCCTCGGAGCACTGTGCATCGAGCAGTCCGGGCTCAAACCGCTCTCCCTTCAGCCACCTGTGCGATCTGGGCGGCTTCCTCTTTCTGTCTCCATTTCCTCCTCTGTAAAAGGGACAGTGACAGTACTACCTCATACAGTTGTTCTGAGGATTAAACGAACTAATGCATTTTCATTGCACTAGATACATAGTAAAGACTCATCGATTTTTGGCCATTATTATATTACAGGCCATAAACACACAAACCCACCCTCACCCCCACCTCATACATGTACACAGTTCTTCCTGACTCTGATTTAGCAAAGAAATCACAACAAAAATAATATTTGATGACTGTCATGGGAGGGCTAAGTATAGGATGCTAAGGGGGCACTTAGACGTGGTCAGGGAAGGCGTCCTAGGAGAAGCGCTCACACCTGCCTCCGAAGTAGGTGTTCTCCAGGTATCAAGGACGTGAGAAAGCTTGCCGATGAGAAAACAGATTTCAACAAGAGGGCCAGAATGAGGAAAGTTGCTAGGCTTTTGAAGAGGTGGAGGAAGTCCTCCATGGCCAGAAGGTAGGATGGTTGCGCCCTGTCTAAGAGAAGAGACAAAAGTGCCGCGTGGAGGTGAGGTGGGCCCTGCGGCAGAAGGATGTGTTGCCTAGGTGCAGCATAAAATTTCTGCACCCACCCAGGAAAGGGCCTTTTTGTAACTCAGCCTCTCCCCGTATACCTTTATGCAATGTGCACAAAGTCTCTGTCTTTCAGTGGCCATCAGCGGGCTATCTGGCTCAGGGGGAAGAGCTTTATTTAGAACTTCGGACAATGAGTAGCTGTTTAGGGGTTTTAAAAAGGGAGTGACACGGCTGGATTCGGGTGTTTGGCTGTGAGAGTCAAGTGTGTCTACAGAGCGCGCCGTCTGTGATCTCAGTGGCGGTAGATAGGACTCCGTGGTGAAGTCGCCACTATGACTCCTCCAGTCCTATGAGACTGCAGCAGAAAGAGAATTTGAAGTCAAGTATTCTTTGTTCCAAAAGCTATTGCTTTTACCACTGCTTTCAACTGCTCACAAGTCTGTGTAAACAGGGCAAAGCCAGACTCTCCTAGGGTTCCTACGTGATTAACCCACGTGGGAAATTCAGAAGCACCCCGTTTCCTCCTTAACTTTCCATGCCATGGATAGTTAAGAATGAATCAAAGCTACTTATATCAGACAGGACTAGTTCAGCTCACAGCGACAGGAATACAAACTGGCTTACGCTAGGAATTTCAATCTCTCAGGTAACGAAAAACTGATTTTGAGCCTAGTGGGTCATAAGGCCTTAGTCACTCCCAGTCCATCTCAGCGTTGCCTCTCTCTCTATGGCTTCATCCAAAGGTGAGCTCTCCCCTGGTGACCAGGACAGACAGCAGCAGTTCCAGCTTACGTCTTACTGGCTTAGCCACCTGAGCTGGAGAAACTCCTTGCACATGGGTGCAGAGAGAGCTCTGGCTGGGGGCCTCACTGGCCAGGTCTGGGCCATGCGCCAACCTCTAGAGAGGGGAGGAGGTCAGGCCCACCTGATCACATAGCCTGAGAGAGGGAGAGGGGCCACCGCAAAGGAAAGTGAGGCACTGTTACCAATGGAAGAGTAAGACAGCAGGCAGGAGATAAAACAGGTTTCTAGAGCCCCAAAGAATGTTCTAATCCTTTCTTTTTGACTCAGTAGGGTCACACTGGCTTCATTTTTTCCCCCTACAAATTTCTAGGCCTCTCCAATGACATGCATAATGTGAAGCACTTCTTGGTAAGAACTGTCAGCAAACAAAGGTCTAAAATCCTCTTTTCAGGGTCATGTACTTTAACAGAAGAGACAAATTGAAGAAAGTCCAAAGGGGCAGTGAAGTCACTGATGTCATGGGAAGTATTAAATAATACACTTAAAGAGTTGGAAATCTAATAAGAAAATAACAAACGTGAACGATGAGAAGATGATTTCATTTAACAAAGATCTGAGGCCAGAGAGAACGAGCAAAGTTGGAGGATGGAAAGGAAAGGAAAGACAAATTATTTTGAAAATTGTGATGTCAGAGAAAGAAGGGCTAGTCAATGACAGATGTTTTCAAGAAAGCAAAAATCCATCAACTTAAGATTTCTGTGTTAAAACTGCTGAGCTGTCAACTTGCTGCTTCTCCCAACATGACAGGTGACAGAATAAGCCAAGCAAGCTAGAAAAAGGTTTTGCTCTGCTGACTGGTTCCTCCATCACCAAGGCAGTATCACTAGTGGAAAACGGTGATGTTGATAACGTCATAACTGAGTTATTTTCCCCCTCTACCTTCAGTATTTGTCAGTGTTCAGGATAACAATAAATTTTCTATATTTACTTTATTCCACATGGCTCTTTCTTACTTTTAAGTAGCTGGAAACTATAGGTGCTATTCTGTGTACAATTTGATTTAAAGATAATAAATTATTCAAGGGAATTTATATATGGTGTGAGAGAAAAGAAGAGGAAAAATATTTTTCTATGACTGAGTCAATGGGGAAAACTCTATCCAACTGCACGTAAGAAGCGCCTCATGTGGGCTCAGATCTGTCCACTACTATATGCCATGTGTTCTTTTTTTGTGTGTGGATTTTTTGTTTTTTTTTTTCTTAGGGGGTAGGTAATTAGTTTTATTTGTTTATTTTAGAGGAGGTACTAGGGATTGAACCCAGGACCTTGTGGATGCTAAGCATGCACTCTACCACTTGAGCTATGCCCTCCCCCTACTATGTTCCATAGAAGACAAGCATTGAACACTGCAAGTTAGGTATCATCTTAAGATCTTAGAATAATAAAATAGATGGTCCTATTAATTCAATCACAATTTTCATGATTATTTTTGAAATTATCAGAATAGTTACTGTTTATTAAGTGTTTTCTGTGTACTAGGCACCATGATAAATGTCCTGTGTCCCATTTTATTATGTGAAAAATTGAGGCTTAGAGAGTTCAAATTACCTGCTCAAGGGGATAAATCCTGAGTATTTTATTTTTTTATGCAATTTTAAAAGGGGTTATTTTTCACTTTTCTTTTCTGATAGTTCATTGTTAATGTATAGAAATGCAACAGATTTCTATATGTCACTCTCGTAACCTGCCAGCTTGCTGAATTTGTTTATCAGCTCTAGTAGTTCTCCTGTGGAATCTTTAGCGCTTTCTATATATAGTATAATGTCCTCTGCATGTAGTAACAATTTTACCTCTTCCCTTCCGATTTGGATCCCTTTGTTTATTTTCCTATCTGATTGCTGTGGCCAGGACTTCCAATTCTATGTTGAATAGAAGCTGTGAGAGGGGGTGTACCTGTCTTGTTCCAGATTAACAGGAAGTATTCAACTTTTCACCTATGGGTATTATGTTGGTTGTGGGTTTGTCATAAATAGCTTTTATGATGTTGAGAAATGTTCCCTCTATACCCACGTTAGCATAAGATAGGACACCATAAATCTCCTAGGAAAGAACATGGGTAAAACATTCTGACACAACTCATAGCAATGTTTTCCTAGGTCAGTCTGCCATGGCAACAGAGATAAAAGCAAAAATAAACAAGTGGGACCTAATTAAACTTACAAGCTTTTGCACAGCATAGAAACCATACACAAAATGAAAAGACAATCTATGGAGTAGGAGAAAATATTTACAAACGATGTGACTGGCAAGGGCTTAACTTACAGAAATACAAATAGTTCATACAACTCAGAAACAGTACCACCACCAAAAAATCCCCAAACAACCTAATCAAAAGTTGGGGAGAAGACCTAAACAGACATTTCTCCAACGAAGGAAAGACAGTTATGAGTTAAGATGTGGTCACCGTTACAAAGATCTTACAATATGGAGCAGGGCTGGGAGAGGAAGAAACAGCTCAGATGAGCATTCTGTGAGTAAAACAAAACATGATTAGAAGACCATAAAAGAGCTATAAACCAAGTGTTAACAGGAGTTCAAAGAGAGAGAGGAACCCCGTCTGTTTGTGGAAAGGCTTCACAAAGGATAGACGGTTTCATACGGCCCTTGTAGACTTAACAGGACGTTGGCACACACAGAGGAAAGGAAAAGAGCAGCGTTAGAAAAGGCACGTCACATGTGAGTGTGGCCAGGCACACACGTTCACTGCTGGAGGCAGTATCCTAGTCTGGTTGGAGGTAATGTGTATACAAAGGAGCAATGAGAGGCAAGGTTTGAAACACAGGTGGTAGATACTGTGCCCAGCCTTTGTGGCCACGCTGAAAACTTGGGCTCAAGTTGCCAGGCAACAGGGGAGACCTGCAGACCACTGAGCAGGGAGCAACTGGATTGGATTAAAAAATGATTCAATTAGAATGAAAGCGACCAGGTTGTTGTGACAATGACAAAGTACTGAGGCCAGTGCTTCTCAAACTTTAAAGTGCCTAAGAATCACCTGGGAAACTTGTGAAAATGCAGACTTGGACCTGAGACTCTGCACTGTAAGATGCTTCTACCTCATGCAGATGATGGTGACTTTTAAACCAGAACTCAGAAACAGAAGTCAATATAAAATGATTCAGAAGATGTTCTCAGGCATTTGGCCATCATGTGTTTCTCCCAGTCAGTTCTCTGCCCAGATGCTTTTACACTGTTTTGTGTTTTCAACTGCAGATCTGAAATTTCCACCTGCATCTCCTCCTGTCCCAATTTTTTTTTAACTCTTTAAATACAATCTTGAAGGAGAGGAAGAAGCAAGCAATTTAAATGAGGTCATTTACGCAACTTGTGGCTTTAGCTGCAGGTTTCTGTTATCTTAAAGGGAAGCAAAAAACATGTGGATGTATAAATAGAGGTGTAGAACACAAGTTCACAGAAATCTACCCTCTCTCTCACTGTATAAAGATGAGCTCACATTTAAAATGCAGGGCTCCAAGCTGGCTGCCTTAGTGACAAGTGGTCTACTGGTTACACTGAGGCCAGCTTGAGCCATTGAGGTCTGTCACTTGCCGTGGACTAGATGCTGGGATGTTGGTCTCTGGAGCAAATTAAACTGAAGGCCTGTAATAGCAACCTAAATCTTAACGGCTGAACTTGGCAACACAGCAGAGGACTTGAAACTAGGTCAAGGAGGAAACTCTGCTAAGTCTCTCAAAATGGCTGACTTTTCAAATATTATAATTCCCCCTATCAGTCATTTTCCAAAGGAAAGCATGTTTTCCCAAATGGTATCCTTCCCAATCCCGAGCAAGCCATGGAAGCCGTCATGCCTGGAGAAGTACAGAAACAAGACCCAAGCCAGCCATGCACTCCTCACCTGCCTGCTCTGCCTGCTCTGCCTCTTCCGTGCTGCGCTGCCTCCCGGCCAGGGGTGCAAGGAAGGTGGGAGCAAACTGACTTGGGATGAGAAACACCTGTAAGGAAAGAGCTTCATCCACAGTTGGAGGTCATTATAATTTAATCCATTTTGGATGGATTGTTTGGCGGACCTGATTGACTGAACAGAGAGTGGTGGTGTCCATGCATAAGCTCGTCAGTCTCTTGTCCAATGTCCATTCACACACCGAGGAAGAGACCAGCTAAATGCAACTGGCAATCTAGGGCGAGATTAGCGGAAGTTTCACCGACACTTTCTAAAATCCATTGACATTCTCTTACTTGTAATAGCTTTCCTTTGTGAGTAAAGAAATAGTCTTGCCTAACCCACTTGAATATTTCCTTCAAGGGAGTGTCACAAAGTAAATGAGCGATCATTCTTATGTCAGATTAAAACATGTGGGAGAAGACACGGTGGAAACCATGGGTGTTTCATTTGAAAAGAGTGTTCATGGCAGAGAGTAATTACATGAGACCTCCCGGTCCCACTGGGGAAAAAACCACCCCACTGAGGAAAGGAGCCGCCAGGCAATAATTCCAGGAGGATCGGCAGCATTCTGGCCCCGTGACCCTCTCTGACACAGAAATGACCAGTTCCCAGATTGGCTGGGACCTGTGATGTGATCGTACACCAAGAGCTCTGTGAAAAGAGAGATGATGATAATTAGGTGGCCGATTAGACCTGGCCTCAGAATGGAAGTGGAACATGTTGGGAGAGTCAGCAGTGAGGGGAAAAGCAAGGAGACACAAAGATAACCAGAAGCCAAGGGCGGCAGAATCATAGGGAAGGAGGGGCGCCAGCGGAGAGATGTTGCGTCCTGCCGCTGGGGTGCTGGCAGGTGTGGGGTAGGGGGTTCCAGCAGCATCCTGCCCCCCTGAGGGCTTTGTGAGGTCAGGCTTTACCAGCCTCTTGGTAAAGAGGAGCCTGATGATTCAGATCTCCGTGAGTTTCCCCAAAACCCAGCTATCAGCTGAGAGTCCCGTTGGCAACACGGTCTCCACTTCCTGATCCATATCATCCAAAGAGCTCAAAGGCTTCATGAACCACAACACAGGAAGAAAGGAAGAAAAGACTGGAGGGAGGGGAGAAGGAAAGCAGGCAGGAATGCTCGCCCTGAAAGAAAAATTCAAGTCCTTTCAAGAACTTATTCCTGAGTAGAAGTTCTATTAACATCTCTTTGAGGCAAGACCCTTGCATTCCAGAGACCCCTCACTAAAAATGGTCAGCAGTTACTGAAAACAAAGAATAAAAAGGTAAGGGTATATTATTACTTTTAAGCAATCCAAAATATTTTATTTTATTTTAAATAATTTCATCATTAATTTCAAGGTATCCAGAATCATTCTTTGGCCTTTTCAGTCTCCTTTTTTGAACTTACAGATCAATTTGATTCTGTATTGCTATGCCTTAGCATGCAGAGAGAAGGAAGGACCTCTCAGATAAAAGACACCATCTCCAGCCACCCCATCCCACCCTCCCTGGTTACAATTCTGAGAAACAGAAAAAGAAAGAAATATTCATTTAGTTCATGCCTCAGCCCTCTTTTCCACTCAATCCATCCCCAACCTGGAAGCTCAGGGCCGATTTCTTCCGGAACCTCAGAGGTAAGATTACAGTGAAGACAGAAAGAAAGGATAGAACGTTCTCTCAACTCCATGTTCAGAAAAAAAGAATTTCTTTATAAAATTCCTTTTTTGTTGTTGTTTCTGGTCACTCCATGACAGCTCCTGCTGACGTTCAAAGGCTTTAGTGCCATAATCTGAATGCAGCCTGCATCATTGGTGAGCACTGTCATTGAAATCTCTCTAGAGGTTTATCAAGAGGAGAGCGTCTTCGGTGAGTCTCAACACAATTGTCTCAGGCTGTGAGTGTGGAGATCACCATGGCAACAAAGCAGGGTAAAGAAGAACAGAGCTATTGTTCCCTGATGGGGTGATGCTACAGAAAGGGCCTTGAGTTCTCAAACTCATCCTCTTCTACATCCTGTTAGACCTCTCACCACCTCATGAGGGAACCTTGAGGCGACACACCTAACTAATCAATGCCTAGATTCCTGACCCTCAGAAGCTCTGAGATCATAAATGGGTATTGTTTTAAGCCACTAAGTTTGGGGATAATTTGTCATGTGCAGCAATAGATAACTAATAACCAATATGGTCAGAAATCATGATAGAGAGTATTGGAATTAAAGTGGTATTTTCCAAATATCTGTCTTAATCCACTGTAATGACTATGATTTAATTGAAGATTTAATTTAGTGAGCTAGTGAGATTTAACCAGCATTTTTTAACAAAATAGAATGTAATGAAATGGAAGGAATAGAACAGAACAGTATAAAAAATTGGAACTCATTGTAAGAACTAAATACTGTCTTATGAAACCTTTATTTCATAAATACATTCTATATACTAGGTCATGATTTAAAATGTATTTCTTAATATGAGCTGGGCCAAAAATGTTGGAAAGACACAATCTTAAAAGGAAATTGTAAAAACCTAATGAGAAAATAAGTTGAACTCTTGCTTTGGGCTGAATGTTTGTCTCTCTCCAAAATTCACATGTTAGAACCCTAATGCCCAATATGATGGTTAGAGGGTCATCACACCGGGCATGAGAGTCGCGCCCCCGTGCACGGGATTACTGCTCTAGTAAAAGAGACTCCACAGGGCTCCCCAGCCCCTTCTACCCATGTGGGGATACGGTAAGTCTGCAGTCTGAACAATAACCCTCACCCAACTGTGCTGGTGCCATGATCTTGCACTTCCCAGCCTCCAGAACCGTGAGAAATAAATTTTTGTTGTTTATAAGCCACCCAGTCTGTGGTATTTTGTCATAGCAGCCTGAACAAATGGAGACAACCCTCTTCCCCTCTGCCTGGCCAAATTCAACAAAAGGTTAAGACTTGGCTCAAGTCTTACTCCTCTCAAAAGCCTCCCTTCACCACTGCAGCCCCCCAGCTTCCTCTACCTCTTCTTGGAATATAAGGCCTACAAGGAACCAGTGTCTGTGGTCAGATATCACGTTACTTTGAGCATAGGGTACTTCTCCTGAAACAGATGGCCAGATCCTTGAGAGCAAGGGCTGTGATTTCACGTCTCTGTATTCTCCATAGTATGTATTGTGGTGAGTACAAAACATGTGAAGAAGAGGCTTTGGGACCCCCTTTGGTGATGGAGGCTTATTGTGAAGGAGCACAGGGTGCAGAGTAGCGCTGCAATTGTCTCCTTGGGTTAGGAAGGAAAACAGTGCGCCTCTAAGATACCATATTCCAACCCCTGGACTCTGTGAATGTGACTTTATATGGAAACAAGATCATGCCACATGAGACAAAGTTAAGGGTTTGAGATGAGGAGATGATCCTGGTTTATCGGGTGGGCCCTAAATGCAACACATACATCCTTGTAACTGGGAGGCGGACAGAGATCCGGCACAGATGGAAGAGAAGACAGCCTGACCACAGCGGCAGAGATCAAGGTGATGCAGCCACAAACCAAGAAATGTTGGCTGTTCCCAGAAGCTGGGAGAAGTAAGGAACAGACTCTCCCCTGGAGCCTCCGGGGGAACGTCGCCCTCCTGCAGATGTCTTGATTTCACCCTAGTGGTACTGGGTTTGGACATCTGGACTCCAAAACTGAGACAGAATGCATTTATTTTATGCTACAAAGTTTGTGGTCACTGATCCCAGTAGCACAGGAAATGTATACCCTCTTCAGTACCATTCTTACCTTTGTGTCCCCAAATATCCAGCATTACAATGTGCAGTGTGCTTTACTGAATCTCAACAATGTTTCTTCCCATCTTTCAGAAATAGAACCAGGAATGCTGTGGCCAGCTTTCTCCCCAGTAAGAAGATGAGGCTGGCTTGGTTTGTTGCCACGCAAACAAGAAAAAAAAAAACCCACTGGAGTACCCCTAGTGGGCGGTGTTCTTGACAAATGACCTTGAAGGCAGCTGGACGTTCCCGTATCCATACTGTTTGTGGCAATGCTGGGGTCAGGCCAGTCTTGACTGGGTTTCCTAGAAGCAGAGCCTGAGAAAGAGATTCTTGCTCAAATCACTGACTGGGGGATGCTGCCAGGATAAGGAGAGTGAGAGAAGCAGAATAGTCTGGGGGAAAACTCAGCCAGATATGGTTTCAGCCGGAGATAAACTTGAGTCTGATCCTTTGCAAAGTCTTTGCACCACAAAGTTAGTCTCACCTCAAGGCAAGGAGGCCAGCCTTTTATCTCCACGCCATGACTCAAAGATTGGGAGACAAGAAGATGGGAGAAGGGAGAGGAAATTATGGCCTCCCAGGCAAAGAACCACTGGTTTTATGGGCTTATTATGAGGAATGGTTAATAAAAATATCAGCCAAGAAAACCACATATGCAAAGCATTGTATAAACGCTTAATGAGTGTAAGGTATTCTAATGTGTCAGGACAAATTTAGATTGATCCTAAAATGCTGGCCAAAGGGCAGTCAGTGAGCGTTGCTTACCACCTCTGAGTCTGGGTGCTGGGCTCCCGGAGCCTGCTGCACAAAACGGTAGCCTGGGAAATCTCAGTCGGGTTGCAAAAACAAACGGGGCCATGAGTGGAATCACTGGAAGGCTACTCAGCTCAGAGAATGCCTTTAAAAGGCATGTTCTTACAGGCTCCCGGAAGAACCTCTCCATGGCAGATGACGTCTACAAACCGAGGGCAGCGGCATCTGTGGGAGTACTGACCACAGTGGGAAGCCGCCTGAGCCCCGGGGCAAAGGCCTGATCCAAACGCAGCCCGGATGGAACCAGGACCGTCGTGTTTGTTCTCCAGGCAGACAGGGTGAGACAGCAAAGCAAACGAAGAGCTGTGAATTCCGCCCTTCACATGGGGAAACGTGTGACCCGCCCAGCCTAGATTTTGCTCATTTAAATCCAACACTTCTGAGCAAGTCCTTAGAACTTAGAAAATGCCTCCTGAATTTTTGAAACATTTCTGAGACGCAGTAGGCTGCTGCCTTTGCTGAGGTTGGCTGAGCACAAGAGCCTGGGCAGAGACAGGGGACAGTGAGGAATGGAAGCCAGGGCCACAGGCAGGCTAGTTGGGCATGGCCAGGTTCAAGACCCCGCACACAACACCCTCAACTCTGATCTCAACCGGTATTTACCAGACAGATTCTTGGATTTCACTGACTGGTAAAGATAGATGAGAAAGACAGAAAGAGAGACAGAGACAAAGAAATAGAGAGAGAAAGAAGAATGATTGAAATATCATTGCAGACTCTTTTATGATGTTTAAAGGCAACAAAATGTTAAAAAAAATTATCCCCCCCAGCCACTGTTTTATAAATAAAAGTCATGCGAGTACCAGAAAAAGAAGAAAGCCCGTGAAGTCAGAATAAAGGCCTGTCTTTCGAGTTGAACAGATCTAGTTTTGGGGAAAACTCATTACTTTATTTTCACCTTTTCACTTTTCCTCAAATCGGTATTCAAAGTGCTCTGTCAGCCACAGTTTGGGACTTAAGCCCCTTTAAGCATCGTCCTTCCCACACAAATTGAGAAGAGCTGGACTCCTTCCAGCTCAACATAAATCAAGGGCAAATTAAATACCTGCCCCAAATGAAGGCTGTCCAAAGGTCACGGAGACTTTAAATCAACCATTCCCAACTTTATTTTTTTAAACGCCCTGGAAGAGCTAGCATCATCTCAATTGGGCTGCTAGGAAAAGTGTCAGTAACCTACCCAAAATGAAAGCTGAGCTTCCGTTTCAGATGTTCATGTCATTTAACCCTTTAAAAAATAAAGATGCTGTTCAACATTTACTGAGTACCCGACTACGTCAGATGCTGTGTCAAGACAGATACGTGTACATACTTTCCCCATTTAAAAAATTAAGATATTTACCTACAATAAAATTTAGACTTTTTTTTTTACCGTGCAATTCTAGGAGTTTTGACAAACACCTAAGTTGTGTAACTATCACCACAGTGAATATACAGAAAAATTTCATTTGTTCCAAAATCCTCCCTCACCTCTTTGTAGTCAACCCCTACCTTTACCCTCAGGCCCTGGAAACCACTGGTCTGTTTTCTGTCCCAACAGTTCTGCCTTTACCAGAATGTCTGTACACGAATTCTCCAGATTTCCACATAAATGGAATCGTACGGTATGTCACCTTTTGAGTCCGGTTTCTTACACTTGGCACAGTGCATCTGACGGTCTTCTGTTTAGGGGGTTACCCATTGTCCCTTTCTTGTTACTGACAAGCGAAACACAGGTAAGTGAACGTTTCTCCATTCATCGATTGATTTGATATTTTTCATTATGGGACACCCTCCAATACAAAATCCAGAGGAGTGTGACTGAGAACAAATATCTGGGCCAGAAGGCGAAGAAAATGTGAAAGGAAGGCACTTTCTTAATTCCAGCAAACAATTTGAGAAAGGAGGGGACTAGCCTGAGAAGCAGAGTCAACTGTTAGAGGTTAATTAAACCTTCCCCAAAGAAGAGGAGCAGCAGGGAAGGGAAGGTAAGACACTAGAGGCACAGCCAGGACTGAGGCAAAACTGCCGCAGAGGAAAAGCTCTCCAAGGTCTAGAACCCCCAAAAGCAGAGAGGGATGGTGTCTGGAGGTGCAGCCAGCAGAGGCGTGGCTGGTCTCTGAGCCTCCGGGACACACACTTTAGAAGCATCAATAGCAGCTTTGTTCAGGAGTCTGCTGAATGTGATTCCTCAAAAACAACAAATATGGGGAGAAGGAAGACTCCCTAACAGGGGCAGGTGTTCAGACCTAAGCAATTTCGCAGTAAGACGGCATGGAAAAAAGACAGTCTTCCCTCGGTATCTGCAAGGGATTGGTTTCAGGAACCCTCACGGGTACCAAAATTCCCAGATGCTCAGGCCCCTTACAGGGGGTCCCCCCTGCCTGCGGTTTCCACCTCTGTGGACTCAGCCAACTGCGGATGCAGAACCTGCCGAGAGGAAGCATTAACTATATTTAGCGAAGCATAGAAAGTGTCTGTTCTACAAGAGATAGTAAAGGCCAGGAAACTAGACAAAGTCCTCATCTCGTTCCACACAGGGTGGGAGTTGGAGGATCAGAGAGGAAATAGGGACATGTGACTCACAGGCAAAAATGACAATTAAGAGATTCTTTTTACGCTGAATGGGCAAGGGCAAGTCAAATGAGAAGCGGTGGTTGGGGCTGCCTCTACTGCATATTTCTAAACTCTGAAAGAAGACAGCGATGTCTCACATGCCACCTTCAGAGTGGATGGTATACACAGACAGATTTTCTCTCTAACACCAGGCAACACCTAATGCCAAAAACATTTCTCCTCTGTGCATTTAAGTTCACAGGTCATGGATTCTGTACAACTAGCAGTGACTGACCAACAACCTAACAAGACTAAAATTACAGAGCCTTTCTCTTTTTTCTCCATCACTCAGAAAGCACTGGAGTTTTGACAAAACTAAGCAGAATAAGAAATTTTGAAGCTGGTTTTTGGACATTACCTTAAGAACTTTGGACTTTAGACTTCCAACTCATTAAAAGGAGATCTGAGTTTGAATTTTGAGACTTTTTAGAATTGGTTTTTACCAAGTAATATTTAGACTTTACCTCTCTTAAGGATTTGACCATGTAGACATATCATAACTAGACTTATGTGGTGAACAGTTTGAAATGTATAGAAATAATAAATTACTACGTTGTGTACTAGAAGGTAACATAGTGTGGTAGGTCAATTATACTTCAAAAACAGAGAAACAAACTCATCAAAAAAGAAGTCAGATTTGTGGTTACCAGAGGTGTGGGGAGGGGAAATTGGAGGAAGGCAGTCAAAAGGTACAAATTTGCAGCTGTAAGACAAAAAAGTACTAGGGATGTGCTGTACAACATGATAAATATAATTACCACTGCTGTATGTTATATATGAAAGTTGTTAAAAGAGTCAATCCTAGGAGCTCTCATCAGGAGGAAAATTTTTTTCTTCTATTTCTTTAATTTTGTGTCTTTATGAGATGATGGATGTTCACTAAACTTATTGTGGTACTCACTTTATTATGTATGTAAATCAAATCATTATGCTTAAATTTATACCGGGCTGTATGTCAACTGTAGTTCAATAAAACTAGAAGAAGAAAAAAAAGAACATGACCATGTGATGAGATCTGTATTCCAATGGGGCAAGTCTGCATGGCCAGCACATTAGTGTTAGAGCTGATTTATGCTTTGGATAGCAGTATTTCCATTTACTTTCTTGGCAGATCATTTGAGGCTACGATGGAGAAAGCAGCCAGACATAACGGGTTGAGAAAAGAAGAGCAGGTGAATTCCAGCCTTGGTAGAGAGTGGCCTCAGATGTGATTAATGTACTGATCTATTTTAGCACCTTCTATAGGTGAATCCATTACAATGCACTGGATCTGTAAATCTAGCAAAGCCCAAAGGGGAAATGGGATTGGATGGGAGGGAGGGAATGAGATGGTAAAGACAGTAGAGAAGGTACTGAATGTAGCCAAAAAACGCATAGCCTGTGAATTCAGATGTGAAAGACAGAAGATTAAATTCACAGATAACAGAAAGGATCCTTAATAGTCAAGAACTGAAGTCCTACTATTTGTGAAGATGCAAAGCTCAAAAGAAAAATTAAGTAAGTAGGAGTTCCTTGACAGGTTGTATTAGTCAAGTCTTCCCAAAGTAACTGAACCAACTGGTTAGAGGTAGATATACACAAGAGGAGATTTACCCAGAGCCAGGGATGCCAGTGTCTGAGGGCAGGAGATGGATGCCCCAGCTCAAACAGAGAGAAACTTCATCCTTCCTCCCATTTTTGTTCTATTAGGGCCACCAGGAAATTGGCCGATGCCCACTCACAGTGGGGAGGGCCATCTGCTTTCCTCAGTTCCCCAACTTACACAATAATCTCTTCCAGAAACAACCTCACAGACACACCCAGATGCAATATTTTTCAGGTATCTGGACATCCCTTAGCCCAGCCAAGTTGACACAAAAAATTAACCATCACAGGGGTATCCAGAAACTCATGGCAAGCAATTTACAACACAGTTTATGTTAATCTTATTCCTATTATTTAATAAACTTATTTACATATTGCCCTTCTACCAAAGATTAAAATGGAAGAAAGCAGTCCAAAGTTTATTTTCTTCTTCCTCTTCCTAGACATGTAAATGTAAAACAGAAAAATCTCTCACACACACACGTAGAAAAGCCCTTTTGCTAAAAGGAGTAAAACTGAACAGAAAGTCAAAGGGTCTCTTTGATCAGAGCAACGTGGCGCCAATGTTGAGCACAACCACAAGACTCACTAGATAAAGTCTTGCTGATAAAATGAATTACTACAAGAAAAAGGATCAGATATTAGGTGTTCAAAATACTAGCCACATATTCAAAATTAATGAAATAAGATTAAAAAGCAATTTCTGACTTCGGACTCTGTATGATAGGGCCACTACCCCAGCAACAGGGACCTCAAATGGGAAACAACCTGCTGGTCAATGCCGGAGGTACCATGGCTTTTGCCAAGTGCTGCTTCAGTGTGGCCCCTGGACTTTCACCAAGACCTTCACTACCTCCTGGAAATTACCATTGCTCTCTCATAAGAGAATCCATTTGCTGCTTTGTTCCCCTTGCAATTAGAAAGGACTCAAATTAGATGGGGTTATCTGAGCACTCTGATGAGACAATAATCCTCTTAAGAGATTATAAACCTAAAACATTTGCCAAACCAGAAGCAGTTACTTCCATGGATCACAGGAACAGATTTTAATATCTGAGTTTGTCAGGGATGAAAACCAGAATAGGGTAACCCTGTTCTCTCCCTTTTTTAATTTATCCACAGCCTGACTGTTTCGGGGCCAGCTATATTTCATCTTGAACCATGCCCAGGTGCATTGACAGCTAAAGGAGATTCTTGGGGACAAAGAAAGTTCCTCTTCTTTGTATCTGAAGTCCTCCCTCTGGTAAGGTCAACTTTCTTCATCAAAATTTAGTTGTCCACTTTGTATCCTCTGGCTCAGGTGACCATATAATTTATTGTCAAACTGGGACATTGGACAGGAAAGGGGAGCAGCTGTGTCAACCAAGACTTCCAGGCAAACCTGGGCACAATATGTATGACATTTCCTCAATGACCTTCTGTGTTTATGGCTTGTTTTATGAGTATCACGCATTAAAAATTATTCTGTCAAGTATAAGTTCTGAGTTAATTTTTTCTGGTTAGAAATAACTGAAACACCTTAAATTAGCTTAAACCAAAAAACAAAGCGGGGGTGGGGAGGAGATTTATTTTAAGGCTGTGGACATGCCTATGGAATTCAAGAGGAGAAAGTCCAGAAGGTCTTGTGAGACGTTTGTGGAGCCAGGGACACACCCCAGTCTCTGGTCTGAATGTTCTCGTATCTCCACCTCTCTCTGCTCATCCTCTTGAGTCTTTTTTTCTCTGAGACCACAAATAAGATCATTTGTGGGAAACTATGGAATGCAAAACTCCTGGGCTTGGAATAATGCCTCTTTGGAAGATGCTCACGTGCAGAATGATCACATGGTGTCCTAGCTCTTCAACTCTTCATACTGAGCTACGTAAGAGACTTGAGTTTCTATTACTCACTTACTTCTTTTTACATAGAGTTTCTTAACCGCATTGCTCTTTCCCAAGGGGCCATCTGGAAATATGTACTGGGGAAGGATTCGCTGGCATTGAATGTGGAGGAGGGGGACAGACATACTACTCATTCTTCATTGCAAGAGACAGCCCTCTGCAAGCCCAAACCCAGCTCTCCCCTCCCCTGCTTCTCCCTCCCCCAAAATGCCAACAGCGTTCCCATTGAGAGACGCTGAAACGTACCTGCCGCCTGCAGAAGCCTGGATGGCTGAGTGTGCAGTATGTAGGTCATTGGGTCGGGGTGAAGCACAGAGCTCTGGTGTTCAGACCCCATCAGCAGGATGTGATGGAAGAGAAGTAGTCCTGGACGGGAAAAAAGATTTCTGTTCTTGTTGTTTTGTGCCTTATTTATACAGCAGCTCAATGTCATTAAGAAATGTTTGTGGTTTTAGATACGTTAAATGTGGACCACAGTAACGAAACCTCACATAACAGTGCTGAAACAGACGTCACTCACACACCCTCAGGACCCTCTGACCTTCTTCGGAAAGAAAACGTAAAAATCCCCGACTAAGGTGAGTGTCCTGCATGTGCTGACAAGGCACTGGGCGTTAAGAATATTTTGGCCTCTGGGATATTTCAAGCAATTTACCAAAGCATTTTAACATGCCAGAGGCTTCTATCACCTGGTTTTCATCAGCTTCCCAATCTGCAGTTCCTCATGCTGATTTTAGGGGACAGTTATTCTGTAAATTACAAGGCTTTAAATCACAGAATCTAGAATGCATATGGTGAGGGGGTCTGCACTGACTTTCAAAATGGGATTTAGGCTTTTCGCGTTGCAGATCCATGAGCTGCGGAGCTGCTAAGCTAGAGTCCTAATGGGAGCTCATTTCTCTGCTCCCAGCACCCCCTCCCCCGCTGCAGGCACACTGCCCCCTCCTCTCCTCTGCACTGCCCCCCGGCCATCACATGGTTATGGGTGGAAACTTGGCCCCCTGCCCGGGGTTGATCCCTTGGAGCCTATTTCAAACTGCCCATATCTAGTATCAGGAGACAGGGAGGAGGTTTGCGTTGACATCTTCCGGAGTTATCTAATAGCTTTCCTGAATGACGGAGGAAAAAGAAATCCTGAAGTGTAAAAATAAAACTCATCAGCACCATCCAGCTTCTCAGCAGAACAGCCTCTCTTTCCCTCTTCATTATTAATGAGGCCAAAAGAGTCTGAGGTTTCGATCCAGGAAGCACCAAGGGTAAATGTGAGAAGCCATCTTTGCCTGTCAGGCTCAGGCTGACTATTTCCGCTCAGGCAGCTCCGCGTGTGAGCATCTGGCCTGCAGTCCCGGTGTGGGCTTGCTGTGGGCTCACGCAAGCCCTAGGGCCAGGCCTGACGTGGAAGGATGGCAGCTCCCTGGCACGTTTCCTTAGGAAGAGTTCAGTCAAGAATCACAGACATTTCCCTGATGATTAGCGCTGTTGAGCATCTTTTCATATGCCTGTTGGCCATCTGTATGTCCTCTTTGGAAAAATGTCTACTTAGCTTTTCTGCCCATTTTTAATAGGGTTTTTTTTTTTTTGATATTGACCTTTATTAGCTGTTTGTACATTTTGGAAATTAGTCCCGAGTCGGTCGCATTGTTTGCAAATACTTTCTCCCGTTCTATAGGTTGTCTTTTCCTTTTGGTTATGGTTTCCTTTGCTATGCAAAAAACTTTTTAGTTTAATTAGGTCCCATTTGTTTATTTTTGCTTTTATTTCAATGACTCCAGGAGACTGATCCAAGAAAAGAGTGCTGCGATTTATGTCAAATAGTGTTCTGCCTATGTTTTCCTCTAGGAAGTTTTATAGTATCTGGTTTTACATTTAGGTCTTTAATCCATTTTGAGTTTATTTTTGTATATGGTGTTAGAGAATGTTCTAATTTCAGTCTTTTATGTGTAGTTGTCCAGTGTTCCCAGTACCACTTATTGAAAGGACTCTTTTCTTCATTGTATGCTCTTGTCTCCTTTGTTGTAGATTAATTGACTGTAAGTGTATGGGTTTATTTCTGGACTTTCTGTCCTGTTCCATTGATCTATGTGTCTGTTTTTGTGCCAATACCATACTCTTTTGATAACTCTAGTTTTGTGATATAGTCTGAAGTCAGGGAGCATGATTCCTCTTTCTCTATTCTTTTTCAGGATGTTTTGGCTATTCAGGATCATTTGTGTTTCCATGCAAATTTTTAAATTATTTGTTCTAGTTCTGTGAAAAATGCCATTGGAATTTTGATAGGGATTGCACTGAATCTGTAGATTGCCTTGGGTAGTATGTTCATTTTAACAATATTAATTCTTTCCAGTCTAAGAACACAGTATCTTTCCATCTGTTTGTCAGCTTCAACTTCTTTCATCAGTGTCATAGTTTTTCAAATATAGATCTTTTACCTCCTCAGACAGGTTTACTTCTAGGTATTTTATTCTGTTTGATGCAATGGTAAATGAGATTGTTTCTGTTATTTCTCTTTCTGATACTTCATTGTTAGTGTACAGAAATGCAACAGATTTCTGTATATTAATTTTGTATCCTGCAACTTTACTGAATTCACTGATGAGCTCTAGTAGTTTTCAGGCAGTGTCTTTAGGATTTTCTATGTATAGTATCATGACACCTGTAAACAATGACAGCTTTACTTCTTCCTTTCCAGTTTGGATTCCTTATTTCTCCTCTGATTGTTGTGGCTAGGACTTCCAAAACTGTGTTGAGTAAAAGTGGTGAGAGTGGACATCCTTGTCTTATTCCTGGTCTTAGAGGAAATACTTTCAGTTTTTCACCATTGAATATGAGGTTAGCTGTGGGTTTGTCATATATGACCTTTATTATGTTGAGGTGTATTTCATATATATATATATGTGTACACACACATACACACCCCAACACAACGGAATGTTACTCAGCCATAAAAAGAATGTAATTCTGCCATTTGCAGCAACATGGATGAACTTGGGGGGTATTATGCTAAGTGAAATAAATCAGAGAGAGAAAGACAAATACTGTATGATATTACTTACACGTGGAATCTAAAAAATACAACAAACTAGTGAATAAAACAGAAAAGAAGCAGTCTCAAAGATACAGAGAACAAACCAGTGGTTACCTGTGGGGAAAGAAAAGGAGGGAAGGGCAATTGAAGGGTATAGGGGGGAAAGGGGTTATTAAGGGATTATATGAAATCATCTGGGTGAACCTTTTGAAAATTGTAGTGCACTATAGAATGTAAAGAATCTTTCTTTCAATAAAAAATAAATTTTAAAAAGAACATCACAGATAGATGTTCATGGCCATAGAACTTTCTAGAATGTAATTGTTAGTGTCTTCCTCCTCTCAACCAGATGAGCACTCTCATTTTCCTGGAACAGTGAATTAGACCGCTTTTGTCTTTATCTTGTGAACTCATGTCACCTGGACAGCAATTGCAGTCGATAGTACTACTCGGTTCATTGAACAGCAGAGAGCTTTCAGCCTGGTTTCAGACATGAAGGTGGAGAAGAAAAAGCACGGAGGGTATTCAGATTTCTTTCAGCTGGAGCTGTGTCTTATTCTTAGCTTTCCATTCTTTTTCTCTGAGTCAGACGTCAGCAAAGTTGTTTTTTTTTCATTGCTTCAATTAAAAATATCTAACATTAAATGAATGGTGTGTGAAATGCCAGCCCATAAAAGGAGATGTGGTGATGGCTGCTCAGCCAGTTCATGAGGTACTAGTTAGAGGTGGAACTGACCTGACTGCATCTGTGAGACCTAACACACAATTTCTATGCACAAATGCTGTGTTCTAGACATGGCACCCCTACTTAGAGACGATTCCCCAGTCACTCCTCAGTTAATCCTGTCTTCCCAGGCTTGAGGGCGTGTTGGGTGAACCTCCCACATTTTGCTGTCCGCACCTTCTCCTGACCACAAGTTAGTGGGAGGACTTGGTGATGTTAGGGTAGTATCTAGCTATAGAATACAGCTTTCCTCTGACTGAAGCTTGGAAGTCTAAAAGAGCTTTTTATTTACAAGCCGGGCATCTAACTGATGCAGAGGCTGAACTTACTCTATATGGGACCCTCCCCTCCTTACTTTTAGAGGTGACCATACAAAGGCAATGATTCAGCGTCTCCTCTTTGATGGCATCTAAAATTGACCAGCTAGATTATTTTGGGCCAAGGCGGTACAATTTAGGGGATCATAATCTAAATGATGTTGTCTGTATTCCCTTAAATCTTTTTAGAAATATAATATTTTAAGCAGGCTGTGAAAAGAATGATTTGGGCAATCTTATGGGTTATAAAAAAATACAAGAAAGGTTGCATTTGGAGCAAAAGTTTTTTGTTTTCAGTTATACTCTCTTTACTCTCTGTCTTCAGAGTTACTGGTCTTCCAAGTGCGGGTCTGGAGGTAAACCCAGCGAGGGTTCGATCTGCACTAACTGGCCTTGAGGGTGGCAGACCAGCCCCAGTGCTATTAGGAAAGCCAAAGCGCGGGGGGACACGGTGATGGGCGCACTGACGTCGCAGAGCCAGGGCGGCCTTGGCTGCGTGTCTAGAGGGCTGCCTAGGAGACCCTGGCTATGGTTGCCGCAGCCTGGAGAGATCTGTAGCTGTAACTGCTTCTAAGCTCCAGGGACTGCTTGTCCAGCCCTTCTCTGGCTGACTAGCCCATCTAGGCGTGAAAGGTCTTTTAACTGGTCGCTGGCCAGCTCACCTCAGTATTAACATCTGCTTTCAGGAAAGCCTTTCGGAGACAAACGAAGGAGGCTGGAGGTTATGGATGTGAACACAAATCAGCAATTTAGGATAAGATCCTCCTGTGAGATCTCATCACTGAGACAGGAACAAAAGCTTTCCCAACTGAAATGAGTTAGGATGAAAAGAAAAGGGCACGATATAGAAATAACTTCTGTGAATAGGAAGAACCACTGGCAAACTGCATTCTTTGCCCCATTTTATAACTGTTTCCCCTGACCCCATACTCTCACCGGAGGGCCAGGCTGCCTTTCCCAAGCTTGCTAGTCAAGTATAAACTCGTAAGTATGTCTCGGAGGAAGGCTCAGTGTCCTGGGTGTGAACCCTTCCAGCTTTGAGTTGAGACTTCACAGTGCTGAGGTGAGTTTGGGGGCTGGTGACACCCCGTACTCACGACTACGAACCTGTCTCCCATCTTCCCCACCCACTTAACCCCCCCTTTTACCCCCAGCCCAGCCCACTATCTCAAAGCAGAAAATCAGAACCAAGGACACTGAGCCTTTTGAACAATTTGAGGATTTGCAAACTCATGGCAGGACGCGTAGAAGTGGAACTGTCTTGAAATTCTGTGGCCAATTTGACTTCTAAGTAAGTAGAGAAAATTCGCTTTCGGGGATTTACCCCCTCGGGGCTGTAACAATGAGCTACAAGTGTAACTTTTCAGTGATTCACTTGTGTCGCCTGCAACTGAAATTAAACACAATTAAAATAGGATATTTGGGGGAGATGTTGACCTATGGTGACAGCCTAGCCTGATGGCGCCGTCACAGCAGTTACAGCTAACGCCAGCTTGGGTCTCTCCAGGCACACAGCCCAGCCTGAAGCTGGGTGCTTGGAGTCAGCCCTGTGTCCAGGGTGGAGGAAGGCAGGGAGCTAGGGCAGAAACTTCCATAAAGGGCAGAGCCATCGCCACGCATGCACCACAGCTATCCTGGAAGGAGACGGGTAACCCTCTTCTCTACCAAACTCTCCACTTGCTCCCTCCCCGCACTGCTGGCCCTGCCCCCTCCCCCACCTTAGTACCTAGAATTTCAGTGTTAAAGATTCACTTTTTAGTGTATTAAGGAATAAAAGATTTCCAGGTTCTGGAGGGAGTGTGATATAGACCCAAATCATTGCTGGTTCAGTATTTCCCCCGCCAGCCTTGTATGGGAAGACCTTTTGCTCCTGATGCCCTGCTGCATTTGCTTTGATGATAAAAAGACAAAAGGCCCAGAAGAAGAATTAAGAAAGGCAGAGCCAAGATCAGTTTAGATGTGAAGAAACACTGGACTAGAATCCTAGAGGAGGAGGAGAGAGAGGAGAGATAGCATGGGGTAATCGTGTTGGGGGGGGGGGGACCTTTAAGATTGGGTTTTACAGAAACAGACTCACAGACCTAATAAACAAACTTATGGTTACGGGGAGGCGGGAAGGAGGTGGGAAGGGGTAAATTGGGAGTTTGGGATTTGCAGATACTAACTACTATATATAAAATAGATAAACAACAAATTTCTTCTGTATAGCACAGGAAACTGTATTCAATATTTTGTAGTAACCTATAATGAAAAAGAATATGAAAAGGAATATATGTATGTATATGTATGACTGAAACATTGTGCTGTACACCAGAAATTGACACATTGTAACTGACTATAATTAAAAAAAAGATTGAGTTTTAGATATTTTATTATCTTATGACCAAATATTTCCTGTTACCCATTTTGCCACCTTATTTAAGATTTCAGGAAACACTGTTTTTTGAGGCTTTCTTGTTGGATTTTTATTTCTTTTGAGACATTAAGGATGGAGCGAAAAGGCCCAGGTTGACTTTGGGTCTGTCTGAATCTTAGCATCAAAAGCAGGAAAAAGCCAAAAAAGAGGAAGGTTTTTGCTGAATTGGCTGAGATCTGAAATGGGTGGAGGGGCTAGAAGGGAGCCAGGCCTCCTGACACACTGTGCCTCTCATAGCTGTGTCCTGGGCCAGCCCCATGGAGCCCAGGGCACGTGTCCTTGCTGCGTCAAAGGAGTACCCAAGGCAGCTGCCACCAGGGAGCAGAGCAGTGGCAGCTGGGGGACTGGGCAGGAGTCCAACCGCTCTAGCAGCTGCCAATACTCTCGCCTGCCTACCCCTCAGCCCACTAGCTCCTCATTAGGAAGTCAAGGGCAGACCTGAGCCTCCCCGGTGCCCTCCACTGTCTCCCCACCCCATCCATGTCCCAAGGATGACCTTGCATTGTATCCCAACACATTCCCAGCTTCTCCCTTGACACCTGCCTCGAGGCCAGTTCTATGAGGGACAAACAGAGGAAACCTGGGTAGAGGAAGTTGGCACTGGATCTGACTCCCTACAGAGATTTATAACCAGGGAAGTCACTGCCTCTGTGGTGCTTTTAGAAAATAGTTCCTGGCTTGATTGAGGAAGAGAAACTTTTGTGGAAAATGTCTGTCATTCGTGTTCCTGCCACATCTGTGAGCATTTTCACAGGGCAGATGTAACTGATTGCTCGCTCCACAAATGCAGATGGCACCTTTGTCAGGGCTCTGGCGATGGGGTGTGCCAACCGGCAGACAGACATGGAGGAACTCAGAAGGGCAACGGGGGATTTCTTCCTCCTGATGCTGGGAGGGGAGGGCGTGTGCTTCCCGCAACATCCCCCATCCCACCCCAGCAGGTACCTTAAGGACAAGGGCTTTCCCCAAGGATCTAAAGGCATCTGGGAGGCATTAAGCCAAATTTATCCCAAATGTTATAGGTTGAGTCATGTCCCCCCGAAAAGATACACCAAAGTCCTAACCCCTAGTTCTTCAGAATGTGATCTTTTATTTGGAAATATATCTTTGCAGAGGTAAGCAGTCAAGATAAAGCCGTCTTGGAGTAGGATGGACCCTAAACCTAATATGACCGGTGTCCTTAGAGGGGAGATAACAATGTGAAATGACAGAAACATTCAGGGAGAAGATGGCTGCTGGCTGGGCAAAGGCAGAGCCTGGAGTGATGCGTCTGCAAACCAAGGAATGCCAAGGACTGCTGAGAGCTGCCAGAAGCTAGAAAGATCAAGGAAAAATTCCCCTCTGAAGCCTCAGAGAGCCTGAATGTCAGATTTCTAGACTCCAGAACTCTGAGAGAATAAAGTCATGTTGTTGGAAGCCACAACCCAGCAAGGAGCACAGCAAACCAGGTCGGCTTGAGGACTGTCACCCCAAGCTGGCCAGGGCACAGAGGTAAGCTAGTGCAGACCCCAGGGAAGTTCCCGTCAGGAGCCCCAGGCGCAGGGCGTGGGCTGCACGGAGATGCCCTTGCCCAGCTCTAGCTGAAGATGCTTCTCCTTCATCGGTCCTCGGGGGAGTCTGTAATCCCTTTTTCGCGCCAAACAGACCAGAGATGTTGGGGGTTGTCCCCTTGTCCAAGAATAAATGTGCTAACTCCTGGAGCCTTTGCCCTGTGAGTCAGACTTGTGGGACAGGAAAACAATCCTTGGGAGTAAAAACTCAATCATCTCTACTTGATCTCAAAAGGAAAAGTCTTGATTATTCCAGAAAATAACAACCTAGTCCCCTGGTTAGGCATAAGGGTCTGGGGAGCTGGTCACAAGGTGCTTGAGCCTCAGTCGCTCACTGATGATTAAAGTTTGGGGCTGAGTGGACACAGTGTCATGCTTTCAGCCACAGCAGAGAGTGACCACGGAGACCTTGAGCTATCTGTAAAGGCGGTTAACTTGGCATCACTTTGGGGATTAAATGGAGGGGAAAATTGGCTGGAGAGGATGACAGGGTGCAGACTGTGTAATCTAGACACAATAAAGCCACTCCTTGAGCCGGGACAGAATGGTGAAGGTTAAGGGGACAAAGGAGCTTGCAGAGAAAGAAGCAACTTTAATGTAAAGAGAACAAGAGAGGTTCTAAAGATTGTGGCAGAATTCTGAGTCTGGCCAGGGAATATTTAAGGGAATTTATCTCCTTCCATTCAGGGAAAGGAGGGTTTATTCAACTGATCTGAAAACATCTAGCTTTCCAGAAATATTCCAGGCATCTCATAAAATTAAACATTATATAAAATAGGATAATTAAGGATTAAAGAACCAAGAAGAGATTCTATAAGAGAGACAAAGAAGTAGATGTTAAGAAGACACTGTATAAAAGGAATGTTGCAATTAAAAGCAAAGGCAAAAAGAGAAGTAATCTACTTGAATTTTCATTACATACATGTACAAACTCACCTAAAGGTAAACTTTTTCCTAGAAGTGAGCTGGAGAAGTTTTTATCCCATTAATCTATGAAGATTCTTTTTGAGAAAATGATAATTATATATTTCGTCCTTTAGGAGTATATATGTGTGGCTCTGTGTGTGATTTCTTCAAAACTTACTGGGCTAAAATGAATGAGGTTCAGTTTAAAGTTTGAAAATGGATTCTCTGATTTCTATAATTATTATCTTATCCTTAAAAAATACAAGGGATGTGATAACAAGCAGATAAAACATAGGCATGATTTTACACACAAATATATTCTCCCTTCTCTCCTGCTAAGTCTGGGAGCCAGAGACTTAGCAGTGGGTGGGAACGGACAGACAATCAGTTTCATAGGCTTCCACAGCAAGAAACGAAAATGATACCTTTAACCCTCCAGGGCTGTAATTATCTCATGAAAACTCCAGCTAGTGGGGGAGTCTCTGTGCTATTATTAGATTTCTTTCAGTTTAGGATGTAAGTATATGCTGCAAGTCATTCACTGAAAATTGCTCATTCCTCCACCAATGTGTTTGAAATCCGAGCTCCATGGTGATTAATTCAGTCCTTAAGCCAGGTGAAGCTTCATTCTGGCTCCCCCTCAGTGTGAAGCCGGATTCTGAATGACCTGGCACGTGGCCCTACTTCTGTGTGTGTTCTCAGAAAACAGCACGGCTGTTCTCATGGACAGCTAAGATTTCTCCGAGTTCAAGACTTTGTTCCATTGGCTGTTCTCCCTTCAACGGTTTCAAAAGTTCTTCGTGGCATTTCTTTTTTAATGTCATAACCAAAGATGTGAATGCTGCCCAATTTCTGGTCAAAAGAAAGCCCTCTCATCATGTCACTTGATCTCATGTGTCCCCACCATGCTTTTTGTGGGAGACGTGTCCCAGAATCAACTGTTTCAACAATGGGCAAAATGACTGACCTGTAGGTCCAAAAGGATTAACAACAATAAAGATGAGAATTTTATACGTAAATAATCTATGTTGAGCAGTGTTAATGTTCTTGCTTTTTCTCTACATCCGCATACATGCACTTACTGTAGTAAACTTCTTCATTAACCAAGTGACCCACTAAAGATAAATTGGGAAAGACTTATCCTGATATTCCGTGGATAATGTTAACATTTGACGGACATCTCTGCTACAGGCATTGCAGACACTTTATGTGTGTTATCTACAGTATCCTAAGAACTCTGACTACCATTACGTTCATTTTACCAACTTGGAAAGGGAGGCTTGGAAAGGTTAAATGACCTTCCCAAGACTGCAGATCTATAAGTACTAATGCAAGAATGTGAGCTTGCACCAAAAATCACCTCTAAGCTATTTTCTTTCTATTCAACCGTGGATACTGACAGCAGTTGACTAACTACAAAGTAACTGACTTCTATAATGCATGTATAAATGGCCAACAGGCACATGAAAAAATGCTCAATATTGCTAACTGTCAGAGAGATGCAAACCCAAACTATAATGAGGTATCACCTCACACCAGTCAGAATGGCCATCATTCAAAAGTCCACAAATGACAAATGCTGGAGAGGCTGTGGAGAAGAGGGAACCCTCCTACACTGCTGGTGGGAATGAAGTTTGGTGCAGCCACTGTGGAAAACAGTATGGAGATTCCTCAAAAAACTAAAAATAAAATTACCATATGATCCAGAAATCCCACTTCTGGGTATATATCCGGAGGGAACTCTAACTTGAAAAGATACAAGCACCCCAATGTTCATAGCAGCATTATATACAATAGCCAAGACATGGAAGCAACCTAAATGTCCATCGACAGAGGGCTGGATAAGTTGTGGTGTATTTATACAATGCAATACTACTCAGCCATAAAAAAGAATAAAACAATGCCATTTGCAGCAACATGGATGGACCTAGAGATCGTCATTCTAAGTGAAGTAAACCAGAAAGAGAAATACCACATAATACATGTATATTAGCCAGTAAGTTAAAGATACTCAGAATTAACTACAGCATAATCATAATTGAAACTTTGTTCTCTTTTGTGCAAGTCACATGAGACTTGCTAAACCCTGAACCCAAGTCAACGTTTTCCAACAGTCTTCAGACTGGTAAGCCTGCTTCATCCTCCTCTTTCTTTCCTCCCCAGAGCATGACAGCTTGAAACCCTGCCCTTGAGCTTCCCATGTAATTGGCTGTGCACTTGAGCAGTTAGTTAGAATTTCTGTGTGATCAGCTTAGTGAACCAGATGGAAACCAGTAACCAAGCTGACCTATGACATCAGAGGCTAACTCGACTTCTTTTTGGTGGTTTCAGGAGACCCCTGGGAAAATTTCCCTCCAGTCCTGGCACAGCTCACACTCACCTACATGTGTTCTTCCCCACACTGCTCTCCTGAGAACTCGCATGTCATTGGAACCTCTGCCATCTTTCTTTCCTTTCTTCCCTCCATTTTTTTTTTTTTTAATGGAGGTACTGGGGATTGAACCCAGGACTTCTGAATGCTAAGCATATACTTTACAACTGAGCTACACCCACCCTTCCTTCTTTCCTTTCTTCTTTCTTTCTCTTTCCTTCTTTTCTTTTCACTTTCTCTCTTTCTTGATAACACTATCACAAATCTCAAAAGGACTCTTTCTTATTTTGTATCAATGTCATTCTCCCCCTTCCATCCTGATCCCCACTCCTTCCCCCTCAGACCCTCACCCTAATGTGTGTGTGTTACTTGCATATGAACATGCTGGCGGTGAGCACCGCTCCTTGTCTGCCTTACACACTAACAGATTTTGTAGCTGGCTGCTAGGCATGACTACGCTGTTTAATTTTAGCCAGTGGGATATGAGCAAAAGGGAGGTGTTAATTTCTAGGTTGCCCTGTGGGCAGAAACGTGTTCTTCCCTTCCCTTTTCCCCCTGGGCAGATTCTGATCGTGCACTAGGAGATCACGTAGCTACATAGGACCCTGACATAAAAGTCATGAGTTGAAGGTGGTAAAGCAAAATGCCAGGAACAGCTGGGTCCCTCATGCTGTTGAATCATGATACCCCTCTGGATTGCCTACCTGAATTTTTACAGGAGAAAAAAAATCTATCCAGTTTAATCCATTATGATTTTGAGTACTTCTGTTATAGCCACTGATCCAATTTCCTAAATAAATATAGCATCTCTGCAAACTATGGAGGGCATTTAATATGCCTGCATGTGTTTCCTATTTTATACAGTATTGTTCCATTTCTTAGGTTTCTCACTCAGCACTATTTTTAAAAATCTATCCCTGCTGCAAGAGCACATCTAGTTCTTGCTTCTAAGTGCTGCAGAGGAGAGCAGTGCGTACCTCTACCAGACTGCTCCTACACCGCCCCACCCCGGTGACAGACACCTAGCTGGCCTCCCACTTCCCACCACCAGGATGATACCGCCGGTGACGTTCCTCATGGACCTTTGAAAGAATCTCTCCTGGGCACAGGTAGACAAGAACAATGAGCGGCCATGGAGTGCTCTCATGTTTATTTCCACTAAGTGCTGCCGAATCACTTTCCAGAACGGCTCCAACAGTCTGCACTTCCATTAGCAACTCCTGAGGACTCCTGTTCCCCTGCATCCTTGCCAATGCTTTGTTATTTAAGTTTCCTTTTTTGCCAATCTCAAGGGACTCATTTTTAGCTGCACTTCTGTGATTATTAGTATGTGTGTAATTGTTCATATCATGTGTGCAATTGTTAGCCATTTGGTTTTCCCTTCTGTGAATTGCCTCTTCATACCCTTTTCTTACTTCCTGGTATATACTTAACATTAGTTCGTGTTGGTTTTGGTCACTTCTATACATGATCTTTCAGGGCAGATATCCTCAGCACCTTATTCACTGAGACCTTAAAGAATTTTATGCCAGCTTCTACACTGAGCCTGCCACCCATGACCAATTGCCACATGAGTGCGCACCCCCCCCCCCCAAGGCCAGTCACGCCCCTGACATTCCCAGTGTCTCCGGGCTGCCAAGTGTCCCCAGCCTCCAACATCTCCAGTGGTAAACCAACACGCCCCTCACTCCCTCTCTATATTTCAGTCCCCAGATCTGAACGTGGCCATCAGAGGGTGACCCTGTTCCTTTCCTGTTGCCGTTTTTGCTTCCACTGCAGTTAAGGAGAAGGAGGGGGCGGACAAGAGGGGATTTGGATTATGCAGCCAAAGGCCACCACTCAAGATGCTGACATTTGGATGAAAATTTAAATGAGAAACTTGTAAGGTCTCTCCTGATGCTATAAAGCCTGACCCTTCAGAGGACATGTGGGAATTTACAGAGCTTTTCTTTTCTTTCAAACAAAGAGCTTTCCACCTGCTATACCTCCTATTTTCAGCTTAGTTCTTACTTTCTCCTTTAAAAGCCACCCTCCCTCTGGATTTGCTAACAGTCACCTTCACCTTAGCAAAGGCTGCCCCGACTTACATCAGGAGGCCAGGAAGCTGCACTTTGTCTTTACAGAGTCTGGGGAGGATGTCAGCTAATGTAAGTCAGTGCCAAAAAATTTCATGCAGCTTAACAGAGGAAGATCTTTTAAAAGAGCTTCCCCAACTAATAAATCAGCTAGGGAATAAAGCTGGTTGCATTTCTGGAATAGAAAAAGGAAGAATGTGCTACCACTGAGGGCCCCTGGGGTTGGCCGGGGGCCTTTATGATATAATAGTCGCTGGGCTAAAGATTCTGGCCCCAATCATGGTTCACTGCTAAGCTGCTCAGCCCAGTAGTCAATGTTCTCCATGTCTTGGCCTTTTATTCTTCTGCTAGAAAAACTCCAACCCTGGATTAATCCAGCTACCCTTCTCTGCTCCCGTACCACCTCTCTCAGTGGAGGGCATCTCCACCCACCAGGGTGTCCAATCAGAAACCAGGGAGTCACCCCAACCCTCACCCTCCAGCTCCAGCCGGCCGTCAACTTCTGTTGCTTCTTCTTCCTTAACCTCTCTCAACTCTTTTCTCTTTTCTCCATCTCTGCTAGGCCTCTGTCTCTCACCTGGATTGTTACATACCCTTTCTCTTCCTTGTCCATTTTGTACTATGCATAGATTCTGGCCCTGCTTTGAAAACAAAACAAAACAAAACAAAACAAACAAAACTTTTGATAGCTATTTGATAGCTTCAGGACAAAATCTAAACCTTCAAGTGCAGCAGAAGCAAGCCCTTCAGAGCCTGGTATCAGTGCCACTCGTCCAGCTTCATCGCTCACCACACACCCCCGCAAAGTGAGCCAGCCGCCGTGAGTGACTGACTCGCTCTCCAGCTCACCGGCCTCTCTAAAGCTCCCTGGCACCTGCACATGCTCCTTCTGCTTGAATTGCTACCCCAACTTCATCTGCTTCTTCTGCTCAAACTTCAAGGTGTAACTCAGACTTCCCCTTCTCCAGAAAAGACTTCCTAACCTACCTGCCCCCAGACTGCAGTAAAGTGGGGTGAGTAGCCTTTGGTCCTGTGATCAGCCCATCAGAGCACTCTGCTCACTGCACGGTCCGAGTTTAGAGGGCAGCTCCCCTCGACCAGAGAGTCAGTCTCTCCCGTTTCTTATCGCCGCAATCCTGGTGTCTAGCCAGTGAGTGGTACTCGATAAAAGTTTGTGAAGTGAATAAATAAACAAACGAAGAAGCAAATCAGTGGAGGAAGAGACATGCAGACATGGCCGAGGTGCTTACAGTAACCTAAAGACCAGTCCAGTAGCCCGCTTGCTGAAAAGAAAAACCAGTAGAGACAAAAGAAATCCCTCTGTGTGTGTCAGCATGGGCTTCTCCACATATCCTGGTCAGTCCCCAGAAGCAGCAGTGGTGGGTCGGATGTTCAGCAGAACAGACTTTCACATCAAGCCCACGTGTACAGCTTCCCTACTTCAAAGCACGGTGCCCACCATCTTGCCTGGTAAGCCAAGAAGGATCTTGTGTAAAGTCAGGAAAGGGATCAGCTAACCCAGCCGAGAGACCCTAGGAAGTGCGCCTTTTGTGACTGTAGAGCACGTGGTGCAGGGGGCAGAAGGTCAGTCACGTCTCAGGCAGGGCCGACATTAACACTGGCATGTTTCCCCAAAAGCAAGGACCTTGTTTGTTCGTCTCCGAATTTGAAGCAACTGATGTAATGCATGGCATATTGTAAGCACTCAATAAATATTCAGTGTATTATTAAATAAACCCTTGATCTGTAATACCATGAAGCGTTAAGAGTAGTTGGCTCTGGGAGTCGTATTCCAAGTGGTTTATTTTGGGCTTGTTTTCTGCCCTTGTATGCTGTTTGGTGCTCTCCAAGTTTTCAACAATGAGCACGTATTCCTTTTCCAATTCCTTTTATAGTCAGAAGTGTTTCATGGAAACAAAAGGAATCAACTGTGTAATGCAGTCATATGGCCAGGTGGGTGGTGACACTAGTGGAGAATAAAGCTTCTGCCCACTCCTTATTTCTTTACGCCGCCCAGAGAAGGAATATGCCTTATACAGAACAGTTAAGAATGAAAGGTCATCAGAGAGCACAGAGCATCATCTGTGACCTCTCTCTCCCTCCCTCCCTCCCTCCATCCCTCTGTCTCTCCCACATAGAGCAGAGAACTGTGTGGGCTGCGTGTGAAGAGGGTGTCAAGACAGGAAAATGATAGGGGTTTTCCAGGCATTTGAAAAACTGTGTGGGAATCTATTCTTTCAAACCAAATGGAAAGCAATTTAAAAGGCATGCTCTATTGTGAATGGTGCACTGGGGCGGGTCTCTCAGGGCGTTCCTAGTACGTACAAACGAAACGCTCCCGCGAGTCCCTGTGCGCCCCCAGCGCACTGGCACTAAACGAGACTTAAAGGCCACTGAGTTCTGATGGTAACACCTCCCCCACTCCCCGAGCTTCCCCCAAACAGCATCACCAAACACTTCACACAACTGCCAGCGAGGAAACCATCACTAATACTAAGCAAAAGCCAATGAAGCCTCAAATTAAGGGGTGTGGGTAACAGAGAAAAAGAAAAGCTTTCAGCTGGCATTTGGGAGGAACTGGAGCTAATGGACAAATGAGTCAGAGAGGTTCTGGGGGGTAGGGCGCCAAATTTCCAAGGGGAAATTATCGGGTAAGCAAGCTGACTGCAAATGGGCTGTCCACATTCGGGTACAAGCTCAGAGTCATTCCAGCCCAATAGGATCCTTTGGTTTTTTTCCATCCAAAAAGGCAACAGTAATGCCACCCTTTCCAAGGTGAAGTCTCCCAGGAGGGTGGAAAGGAGAATCCCTTCATTTCTATCTCTCTTGGTGCTTTCCCCAAATCTAAGCAGCTTGCCTAACTGTTCAAGAAACTCAGTTCATGTGTCACTTTCTTAGGTCACCACTGTTGTCACTTTCTGCCACCGGCTTTGAGGTGTGCTTGTTATTAACCATCTGTTTGTAAATCTCCTAACAGCAGATTTGGGGCGCATCTCTCCCATCTGATTCCATTTCAGAATCACTGCATTTCCCCACACCCCCGACCGTGACCAAATGCAAATCCCATTGCCCCACTGTTGTTCCTCTGCACTTCTGCCTAGATTTGTCGTGTATAAAATGCTAACTCGTTATCCAACCAACATGGGATTCCTGGGTACGCTGCCCTCCTTTTTATCTCTTCCTAATCTCTCTGGCCACTTCTTCAGGGCCCTGACACAAAAGATGCTCAAGAAATATTCTGCTGTGCTTCAATTAAAATTATATATATTGTGGGTTGATTAACTGAAGATTTCCCTTTTGCTGATTCTTTCTCATTAACGTCAGCATCTTCCCCTTTATTCCTTACTTTCTTTTAGTACAGCAACTCCTAGATATTACAGAACTCTCAGTTTTCATGATCAATTCTGAGGAATGTGGATGGCAAACCGATTTGTCTAGCTTTGCATTTTGATCTTCACCAGCGGCACCTCCTCTGCATGTCCTTTGAGAAGGTAAACCGATTTTCGGAATCTTTCTATAGCCCTCGTTAGGTGCAACTTTCCTCTCACGCTCCACTCTCCTCTGCTGTAGTTTTCACCTCTGAAGTAGGATTTGAAAGACAGTGTAGAGCTATTAACAGTATCTTTAACTGCATGCCTTGTTTATGTATCTGATGTTGTTACACAGACTTGATGTGTAACCTTGTTAGAGCAGGCAGGTAGCTAGATACAAGCAGAGGAAGGGGGACACTGCCCCATCATACTGCCCTAAAACCATCACTTACTCCCTATTATGTTTCTCATTAGGCCTCCCTTTTGGATCAATTTTTATTTCTCTTTAGAAATCATTCTGGAGTTGTGATAGGAAAGTAAATTTGTAACTGAGCAGGACCCTGCGGGGCCTTCCCAGGACAGACCCCTCCCCGCTAGGTCCCCTGCTTTAGTTCCTCTCCAGAGCATCTACATACCAGTATCTGATGCACATTTTCTGAGTTGTCTTACAGATACTTCAATCCCCACCAAATGGAAGACATTAACTGTGCGATGACCATGAGCACATGACCCCCAGACCTACTGGTGCCTGAGGAATGATGTTAACCGGTGTGACATCACCCTGTTCCCTCCCCATCAGCCAGAGAATTGTGCATGAGCTGGTCACATACGCTGCCACTCCCCTCCCTCACCTGGCCTTTAAAAATGCCTCCCTGAAACCCATTGGAGGGTCTGGGTTTTTTAAAATTAGCTGCTGATCTGGTGCCTTACAATAAACATTGCACTCTCTGTCACCACAAGCTGGTGTCAGTAGATTGGTTTTACTGTGTGCGGCAAGTGGCCCCAAGTTTGGCTCCTCAGACAGGGGTGGGAGTAGGTGGGAGACCCAGGGTCCTCTGGCCATCTCAGGCGTTGAGTGTTTTCTAATCCATGCTTCATAAACCTTTTGTGCGCGACCTAAAGCAGAAAGCATCTTTCACCCGGGTAGCAGTGCACACAAACGCGCACGCGTCATTTCAGAAGACTACACTCACCCTTACTCTGTGCGGTACACAGCAGTGTTTCCTGCTCCATTTTAGTTCCTTTTAATTTTTAGTGCTCACTGCAATCATCTTTTAACTTTACAATCCATTAATGGCTCACAAGCTGCTGTTGAAAATATATTGCCTAAAGTTTACTGTGAGAGTAACATTTATTAATTCATGTGCTCTCGTAACACAGTAAAGAATGTAGAGTAGATTCTAATACCATAATTCTCATATTTAAGGTGAAAAAAGTAGGATTCGGGGATTAACACACCTACAGTCACTCAGTTAATTTGGGGTCAAAGCCCCAAGCTTTCAAATATGCCAGGCATGCCTCGCCTTGCCCAGATTTCCTGGCACATTGTTGGAACAGACAGTGGGTGTGTTTCTTAGCATTATTTTGGGCCTAAGTAACAGAAGGTCCAACTGAAATGGCTTAAATTATAAAACCTGCCCATCATCTTGCATGATTGGCTCGGGAGTCGAGTTGATTACGTCAGCAGCTCAGAACCATCTTTGAAGACTCAGGTTCCATCATCTACTCTGCCATCCTTAGCATGTGGCCTGTGTCTTCAGACAGTCCCTTTCATGGTCTCAGGATAACAGCCCAACCATGGCCGCCTCAGGAACACTTTCCAAAGCCCAGTCTCTTCCTTTTCTCCCTTTGCAAGCACGAGGGATGCTTTCCCAGGAGCCACCTGTATCTCACTGCCTAGAAATGCAGCCCTGCAAGCCTGTCCCAACCTAATCACAGGCCAGGGCAGAGGAACTCCATCAAAGGCTCAGAGTCAGCCTCGGGGACTAAAGAGAGGCCTGTCTCTCCAGAAACCCCTGACTTCACAAGATCCAAACAATTCCAACCTCCATTCACCAGGGGGCAGGAGGTAACCACTGAGTAGGCAGGCGGGAGTGTCCCTCTACAGTGGGTACGGGTGCAAGTCCAGAAGGTGAAGGATGCCACAGACCTCTCTTACTTGTCCCCATATATTTTGTTTCTACTTAGAAGGAATGAGCTCTTCACCCTCTACTTTGGTTGCTTCCATATTCTCCTCCAGCTGCCTTTGGCCTCTTGTCCCAGTTCCTGCTTATCCAGTCTCTAATCCATTCTAAGGCAGTTCCCACCCCCTCCTTCCATTCATCATCATCAACCTCATTCAGGCAATTACTCACCCATTTGTCATTCTTTCCATGTTTAATGAATACCTGCCCTGTGACAGACACGGAACTAAGCTGTGGGAAGACAAAGACGAATAAGGCACAGTCTCTGTCTAGAATATGCCAAGGCCCTATTTTAAACACAATGTGTACACACACACACACACACTCAAATTTGGCATCTGCTGTCCTGAATGTAAAGGACAGCATGGAGCTCAGGGTCTCCAGGAAACGGAGCTGGAGGCAGAGGCAAAGTGATGGGAGTTTATGGGGGAGGTGCAAACTTTTGGGCAGTGGGGTGAGAAAAAAGGGGTTGAGGCTAAAAGAGGCAAGTGAAGTAAGGAAGAAAGGAAGGGAAGCAGGAAGGACAGGAAGCAGTGTGCTGTGATGTTTCCACGCTGGCTACTGCCTCGCAAGATGCAGACAAGGGACACTGCAGGCGGCTGGGGAGGGGCTTTCCCTGGATGGGGATGCAGGGACTGTCCCCATGGAGAGTAGTCAGTGGAGAGAGCAGGAGAAGAGATTAACTCACCCAGCTCCTTCCCATCTGTGGATTCCCAGTGGTCAAAGTTAACCCCCTGCATTTCTGCATGTGTCACTTGGCCCATTTGGTGGCCACTTGTGATGCCAGATTCCGAGCCCTGTGTTGTGTGGTTTCACCCAATTATGAAAGCTGAGGGGCAGCCACTGTGTGCCTGGAGAGCTGGGATGGGGCCATGGAAGACCGAGTGAGGGTGCTCAGTCCCTGTCTGTCCCACTGATGGTCTTGCAGGGAGAATATGGATGGGATTTTCTCTTAGTCTCTTCTCTCCTTTGAATGACATGTCAGTCTTTCCACCCTTTAGTCCATGCCGACTGGTGATATGTGTAACTTCTAAGAACATATCTTTGATCTTCCCAGCTTCTGGTATAAAGCTTCTAGCACCCTCAGAATTTCCTAAGTGCTGAGAGTGAGAAAGGTGTCTTTTATTACGTTAATGGTGACTTGGAAAACACCTAAGGATGGGGGCTGGTTGTCAGGGCGACCAACCTTGTGACTAGAGGGTGGGAAATTTCAGTCTCACCCACTGACCTCCAGGGAGAGAGGCTGAAGGTGGACTCATTCTCGGCTGGCCAATGATTTAATCAATCATACCTATGTCATGAAATCTTCATAAAAAAAACCAAATGGATGGGGTTTGAAGAGATTCCACCTTGATAAACACTGTAGATTTGGGGAGAGTGGTGTGTTTGGAGAGGGCATGGAAGCTTCTGCCCATTCCTCATACCTTGCCATGTGTGTCTCTTCCATCTGGCTGTTCCTGAGTTATATCTGTTTATAAAAAACCAGGCATACTAGTAAATAAAATATTTCTCTGAGGTCTGTACTCCACCCTTGCAAATTAATGGAACCCAAGACAAGGGCATCACTGGAACCCCCAGTCTATAGGCAGTAGGTCAGAAGTGCAGAAAAACAACCTCAGTTTGCCACTGGTGCCTGAAGTGGAGGAGATGGGGGGGGGTGGATGGGTGTCATAGTCCTGAGTCTGGCAGCCCTAAACCTGTGGACTCTGATGCTCTCTTCAGGTGGACAGTGTCAGAATTCAGTTGAAGTGTAGGACCTCTAGCTGGTGTCAGAGAACTGCTTGTTGGCATGAATAACTCGTCCCCACCCTCACACTGAAATTGGGTCCAGAATCCATATGATGTCAACAAATGCCATGATGGGAACTGACAAAGCGAGTTTCCTCTGCCGCTGAGGACAGCCAACAGTCGGCTCCCCCATTCCTTTCCTGCTCGGTGGAACTTGGCTGGGCAAACATGTGTTTCTATTGGTCCTCCAATTGTAGCCCTCCCCACATCACCTGTTGATACTCCTGTAGTAACAAGCAGCCCTTCGAGTAAATGCAACGAATTACAAAGGGGGTTGAGGTGATTACTTTTGCTTTTTTGCAAAACCAGAAGAGGGATAAACTCATGAGGTCTCGAAAGGCGTTTCCCAGACTTTATGGCGCATGAGGATAACAGGACAACTCGTTAAAAGCAGATTCTGGGACCCACCCCTAGAGATTCTTGTTTCAGAGACCTGAGTTGGAGCCTGATAATTTGTGTTTCTAACAGGAACCTAGTTGATGCTGATGTCAGTTCAAGAACCGCACTTTGAGGAGTGCTGGAGTTAGAGGCGAAAGACTAGGCGAGCATCAGTAGCTTGACTTAAATATTAACTAGCCAGGCCAACAGGAGTATATTGCCTTCAAAAATCTCACAGTCTGGTGAGGGGTTTGTAAATATCCCACCTAGGACATGTACAAAGTACTGCTGAAATACATTTCTAGGCCCACGATGGAGTGGCTCCAGCCTGAGATGCCACGGCGACAACAACCTAATACCTAAAAAACTCAAATGCCTTGCTTGACCAGAGACGCAGTACCGCCAGTCAGCCGACCCCCAAACACCAAGCCACCTCTGGCTTCTTACCCCAAACCAAGTTGATTACGGAGCTGCAGCCAGGCAGGTGTTTTCTGTCTCTTCCTTGTTCTTTACTCTTTATCCCATAAAAGCTTCTTGCTTTCTGCTCCATTTGGTAGTTCTCCAAAAGGAGACGGTTCACTTCATGAAGTATTAAAGTTTGTACCAGCTAAATTGTCTTCTTTCATCATTTTTTAATAGTTTCCGGCGACAAGGTACACTGTAAACCACCACAAAAGCCCCAACCCAGTGGCACATCCCCCTTAGGTATTAATTTGTCTCTGAGAGACCCAAGGTTTAGCTAAAGTCATGGGATTCTCAAGTTTCAAAGAATTGAGCGCGCCTCCTCCCGGCACACCTGCTTATTTTCTGTCTAAGAACTGTCCTGGCAGCTGGAGACAACTACAAAAATGACAAAATATTACTGAGACAACCTAGAATTACGAGGCCGTCATGGGGAACTTTCCAGTTAGACAAGATCATTCTTTTAAAAAGTGCATCTGAAAGCAAGTGTTCCCAAATCAACAAACAGGATGGGAGACCTACTGGCACACAGAAGCCTCCAAAAGCTTCAAGACGCCAAAAAAGCTTCATTGAAAGATTTATTGTAAGAAGTAATGAAAAATTAAAAACCAAAGAGGTGCCTAAACCCAAAGACTAAAATAGCGACGTGACTTCTACGACCTCCTTCTATCCTGTTACCTGAGCACTAAGCCTCTACTGAATTGCCTTTCCACGAGAACCGCAAATGAAAGCCCGCTATGTTAGTTACCTTCAGCTGCAACAGCTCCAAAGTCAGAAACCTGCAACACCTGGGCCTCCCGCACTACACCCTCCTAGGGGCTCATCTTCAAAACACCTGCCCAGAAATGGGCTCACCCGCATTCATCAGGACACTCGGGGAAAGGTTTTGCCAAGTCCTACCACACCAACTCCAACGCCCCCATAGCTACCCTTGAAGAGGCCTCTCCCAGGGTTGACTGGACTCCCAGGGCCCCTCCGGTACATTGCTATCAGTTATTCCCTTTAACAGCCCAGGGGGAGCTGAAATTAAAAACAATGAAAAACCTTACCAAATTCTGGTAGCGACAGGGCTACATCCTGTACTTAAAACCCCACTCAGTCTGGAGCCCGCATTTGGGATCCTCGGAAAACCGGCAGAAGCCAAGAAAAGCTGAGAATTCTTACCAGAGTCAGCTCTCTCCAGTTTCTGTAGTGCCGCGCTGCGAAAGGTAAAATTTTGAGTTTTCCCTTCCTTTCCAAATCCTGGTCGTCGACCTTCGCCTCCCAGGAACAGCTACTGCCTTCTTGTTTGTCTCATTTTGCGTCCCGGCAAGTGGACGCGGCTTTCCGCCCGCCGGGGCCTGCAGCTTGCCAGCTCCTGCGTGTGCAGGCAGCTCAGCGGTCAGGCGGAGGCTCCGAGGCCTGGCCGGACCGAAATGTGGGACGCACTCCGCTTGCAGCTTAAGTACGGCCGGACAGGAAGATGGGTTGCACTTCCTCTGCGGTCAGGGTCCTGCTGACTGTTACCAGCTCTCAGAGGAAGTAAGGCTGTCTTTCTGTGGGCTACCTTTGGGAGTGGCTCTGGATCTCGGGAGGGTGGTATCCTTTGCACCTGTGGCGGGTGGGCTTAAAGACGCAGGCGCCCCAAACTGGGGTTCCTAGTCTCAGCGTCTACTAGATGCAGGACCAGGAAGCAAAGAGTCCAGGAACTGCAAAGAACCACTGCAGCTTGGACAACACAGAGGTGGGGTGCTTATGCTCGGCAGGAGATGAGGAAATTTTCTGTTGGGAGGGAGAGGGGATGTGTTAATAAAGACAGAGACGGAAATTCCCAAGCCTGTAGTAGGGAAAGCACAGGTAGGATTTCATTAGAAGGAGGCTCTGTGGGTAAGTACGTCCTTGCTGGGGGCGGTGCTCTCTGGCCAAAGGGAAGATGGGATGTTTTTCTGTTGTGGGTTCAAAGGTGTTTGCCTGAGGACGTGTTTCCAGGGCAAAGACCTAAACTCAGGTGGACTCAGCACACCCAGTTTGGCCTAAATCAGCATGGGGAACAAGTAGGGCAAAGGTGGCAGCTTGTTCCTTTGTCCCATAGTCTCACTTTGGGGACACAGACTGAGGAAGGTAACTTGCGTTTAGATCACGTATCCCTGGAAGGGACATTTCGGGCATCTTCTGGCTATAGTTGCTGTCATTCTTTGTGGTGGTGGGAGGGAATAGGAGGTGGTTAAGCAGAGATCATTTATGTTATTATCCTTATTCTACTAGTTAAGATTTGGGGATTAAATTTTTGCTGATTTCTTTACTCTCCTCATCGTGAAAACTGATTTTTTTGGTCATTCAGAGAAAAAAAAGGAGAATTTGTGAGGAAGAGGCAAATAGAGTTTTTAGTTAGTAATTACTGTTATAAAGGAAATAAAGCAGGGTAGGGGGTAAGAGTGACGGAGCTGGGTGCTTTCCTTCCATTTCTCCAGAGGCCTGGAACTTGCTTGTACCTCAGGACTTTGGCAAATGAAGTGTTCTCTGTGTGGAACCCCTTCCTCTCCTTTCAACTGTTCCTTTTTGCCAGGTTACCTCTTACTATCCTTCAGAGCTCAGCCCCAAATCAGTTCCTCACTGCTGAATCCTTACAACCTTGTAGTTTGCAGAGTAGGGACTCAGTACATATCGAAGTACCTGAGTAACTCAGTATGCCAGCAAACTCAGTCAGACAAGTTCCCTTCCCAAGCCTGTTTACAGGACACTGTGCTTAATCTTACAGGCCATCTAAATAATTTTGGCATTTTTTTTTTCTACAGAAGATTAATCTGCATAATTTGGTTTCACTTGACGATGAATGTCAACAGTCATGTATCATGTCACTCTCCTCCTTTTATTCACCTTAACAATCTTCATGGTCCTTGGAAACCCGTGCTGTCTGAACTACAAGTTAAAATGAATAATCTTCTATTTGTAAAAGATCGAGTCATAAATAGGCAGAATCAACCCATGCTTTTATTTTCATCGCATATAAAAACTTCATATGAAGGTATCGATGTACAGTACTATTCCCATGGGCTGTAGGAGAGGCTAAGAAAACACTAAAAGAATCATCGTTTTTAATGCTCACACACAACTTACCCCTCTGAAAACATATCCAAAGAAATAAAATTAAAAACAACTAAAATCAGTAAGGATTTCTTTTTTTGTAATTATAGTGTCCCCTTTGTACTGTTTAAAACAAAAGTAATCAAATTCCTTTGGGCCAGGGCTGCTAAAATCTACAGTTTGTGTCAAAAAAATAAAATAAAATAAAAGGAGGCTCATTTTTTTTTTTCTAGAAAAAAGTATTTCTCCTTTCACGAAGTCACATGTTCTGAGGGCTGGGCAGCAGTGGAAGGAAGTTTCTGCATGACCCACTGGGAATTTTTCATAGGTTTCAGAAGCTGGCCAGTATGCAAGGTTAAATGTAAAAATTCTAGAGCAATGTAGATTTTGCAGAAACACATTCTAGCGAATGGTGAATCCGTTATGCTCTGTGAATTGGCGTCATATAAAACTTTGTGTTTAAACATAAGGATTCACGTATATAAGCAAATTTGGTTGATCTCAGTTGAAGAAAAATTGCAGGGTTAAAAAAAAAAATGATCTTTTTCATATTACATACTTTCTTACCATGGCAGGAAGCCAAGGAATAAACTACTAATACATGTGACCTCTGGCTCTACTTTCAAATCAAGTTCATTCGCCCACGTGCTCTAGAAGTTTAAAGATTTTTTATAATCACAGGACAACAATATATTTTGCCAGTAGTGTCTGCAAATAAAAAGCAATCAAATATAAGAAACTGAAGCCACTCAGTATCTGACGGGGAAAACCACCATCACACTCACCACGTTGCTTCATGGCAAAGAGTCCTTCAGGCCTTGTATCTCAGAAGCATCTCAGAATGTTCCAGAGGGTTGTCTGTGGTTCTGTAAAATCCAGCTACTGACAGAAAGCCAATGGATTCAAAGCTTGGACGTAAAATGCCCAGCCCTAGCCCCATCGTTACCTTACTTATCAAATGCAGCAAAACAGAAGAAAATATTGGTTAAAGTTAAGGCACAGCCCTGGGACCAAAGACCTGCAGCTATGTTTTTTTTTTTTTTAATTTATATATCTTTATGTATTTTATAGTTTTCTGGAATCTTCCATAAACAAGCTCTAAGGTGACAAGACTATTATAGGAGAAAAGAAAATGTACAAGGAGTATGTATACACACCGTTCATTCTCTCACCAAGAGTTTCCAAATATATCAACACCACCCCATCGTGGGATGATGTTTTAATAAGAACTGATAATTTACAATTAACATTACAGTATGTACATTACAATAAATACATGGTTGTAAACAGACAGACAAGACTGTATTACAGGTAAGGTCATTTGGTGAGAAAAAATGCATGGCACAAAAAATAAATAATGCATTCAAAAATTATCATAAAGCTTTCTGTAATATCCACTTCATTCAAGTTTTTTTTCCTTGTCTGCAATTTGTTCTACCTACATTATTTTCTTGTGAACTATAAGTGACGCAAAAGAAAAGAAAATTCAAACAGCATTCTTGTGTTTAGTAACTTGCAAGCTGAAATGTACTGGTTTTATGCAAACTTGGACAATTTTTTCCCCATACAGTACCCAGATATTGCATTTTCTTATGACATTTTAGGAAATGTAAAGCCACTTGTAAAAGGATGTTCTTTTTAAAGCAGTACATAATTCCGAAGCACACTTTGGCGAGGCAGGAGGGAGAGAGAAAGAAGGGAGAAGCAGATTGTACAGTGTGTTGTCCCTGTCTTTCAGATCTTATTCCTTTTCTATAAGGTGATTGTCCATTGGTGGGTATCTTCACAATATGTGACCATTAAAAATCAACACATTTTTTCTAAAAGCCTCTCTTTTATAGTGTAGTTATGAAACTTTTCAGGTCTGGATTTGTTTGTGACATATTGCCATTCTCATTTTTTTTTTCCATTAAGATTCTAGGCTCACTTAGTGGTGGTGGGGATCCCAAGCATTAGGAAGGGGAGGGAATGAGAATATTTTGAAAAAAGGAATGAACCCTAGATTCTTTGCTTTTTCTTCTAGACCTCCATCAGGGACAAGTAAAATTAAAACAGAAACAAGTTTTGCAGCGTTCTTGTCAAAGCACTTGCCAAACATGGGACTGTATTTGAAAGACTACAGTCTGATTTTTACAAGGAGAGGAGGGTGGAAATCTGGTAATTAATTGGTCAATTCTGAACCTGTGTTCTATGTGAAAGATCAGAGCTATGTCATTTTTCTATCATAGTTTCTAAACATCAGTGGATCTCAGGGGATTAAAGTAGTATCTTCAGCCTGGGGCACTTTTCCGGCTGATGATTTATTAATCCCCAGAAGCTCCTTGAGACATCCCTAATATAAATGTTTTTCAGGGTTACAATTTTCTTTATTGTTTTATTTATTTTCCATTTGGTCAGATACTCCTTTAGCCTCTACTTGAGTTCTTGGACATTACTGTGAAAAAAATGATTATGTGGGCTCCAAACTCTTCAGAGAAGGTAAACACTCTATTAAGAGCTGAAATGGAAAGAAACTCCAAACTAAACAAACGCCCCACGATGCCAACTGAAGGTAGATACTGGGACTCGGTCTCAAATTGTAACACAGTTCTTGATGCTAAATTCAGCCAAAGGTGAGCTCTAAATTCTGATCTAGCCTTCTTACCCAACCCAGTATTTTAAAATGGCATTTTACTGCCAAACCTTCAGTCCCAGGGGTATCACCAACTTCCTTCTGTGTAAAGAAGTCTTCCTCCACAAGACATACTGATGGGTCAGTGAAAACCAATAAAGCAAGTCCTACGTGTTACATGGCTGTCCGTCAAGGAAGAGTCATTGCTACACTTAAAATCACTTCTCCAGAATATTCCTCATACAGTTCTTAGTCTCATGGTGAAATCACAGAAACGAAAGCACATTCGAGGTACTGGTGTTCGTTAATATATTCTGCTAATGTTGTTAAATTGTCTAGCTAGCTGTTAACTTTTCTTTGCAAATCAAGAGTAAAAGCTCATCATTACATATGACCTCGTGGCAGAAAAGAACGCTAAGTCTAAGCTGACTGCCTGTTTCTTGGCATCAGTACGAATGGTGGTGATATATTTGATAAGACCCCAGCTAGTAAATGTGGACAGAGGTTCAAACACACGCTAAATAATGAAGCAGCACAAGGGGGAGAAGTTTTTCTTGCTATAACTGACTGTGAAAACAATAAAAATGCACATGAAATGGGTGGGTTGTTACAAGGACATGCACTTGTGAAACGAGGCGTATCTATCGACACAGCAGAAAGTTATCAGAAGACACTAAGTGGGAAAGTATCTAAAAAAGATGGACCATTTTAGCTACTGGGTATTTATGTATCTCTCACTTGCTTCAGACAACACCAACTGATGATGGAGTGTCCGTGAGGCTGGAGACACGTGAGACAGAACGCACATCAAAGACTACTGAACAAGGATTCACTTTGCACACCGTGAAGAGAAATGTGGAGCAACTCTGTGTCTCTGAAAAGAGTGAAACAAAAGCTGGTAAACGAAGACCTTACAAAAAGGGTTTCCTGCAACATAATGTGGATTTTTGTTTTTAAAATATGGAAGTCATTGGTATATAAAACAATGGATCACTACAAATCAGTTACTTGCTAGGAACTCTAAGGTGCAAGAAAATTCGTAAATTAGATTTATCCAGTGTAGCACAGATTCGTACTGAAAACTTGCAAGTTACTCCTTAGAAAAAAATAACCAGTGGCAGATGGAGTTCTGAACAGAGTTTTTTTTTTTTTTAAATATAATACCTCAGTACATTTAATAATAAAAGTAAGCTCTACAAAAAATCTGTTTTACATTATCATACAAAACGTAGAGGTCAGTGCAGCTCGCGTGAACCGCACTTAATCAGTCACGTATCAGGAAGACTTGAAATTAGAAAATGATGCAATTTCTGTGGCTCATCTTCTTCCTGGTAACAGATTCACACGGTGTCCTGTTCCTGACCCACCTGTTGCTTCACCCATTAGTTCACTCTGCTCATGTGATGCCTTCTTTCTGCTGAAAATATTTCAAACAAAGGAAAAGAAAAGAAACTCCAAATCACATCAACTTCGGGACTGCGTGGTGAGCCCCACTCCCTAGAAAACGCTTTGGAGTTGATTTTCTCTGCTTGATTAGCTTTCCCACGCGGCCACCTCGGGCCAATGCTGTTCGCGAAGATGTCCCCCTCGCTCGGATGACACGGAGGTGAAAAAACGGGTGACGATATTCCTGAGCGCCAGACTGAGTCGTCAAGGTCGGTTTTGTTCCACAAACGTCCTGGCGGATGACAGTGAGGTGTGACCATGGTTGTGGCAAGTGACATGCACTTTGGAAACAAACTTCTCTACTTGAAAAAAAACCCGAAAAACCAAAAACAAAAGGCGTGGAGGTCTTTGCTCTGTTACGTGTCGGGCGAGTGATCTTCTATGACGTGGGCTTCGGGCTGGTTCTCCTCCTCCTCCCCCACTGCCTCCTCTTCCACCTGCTCGTCCAGGGGGATCTCGGTGGACTCTGAGTCTTGAGTACAGAGAGTCTTGGAGTCACTGCAGCTAGTGTCCTCCTCCACTTGACTTCCGCTGTCCTTTTCCGTGTCCGACTCGCCATCTTCCTCTAAAGTCAGCTCAAACTGGAACTTCTCGGTTTGACCCTGCCGGCCCTCCTCCTGGTCCTCAGGTGCTGGGGAGGGGCTCTGAGGAATTGTGCTCTGGTACCACTCACGATTGTCCTCCAAAGTGTCCAAAATGTCCTGGGCGTCAGGATGGACGAGGTCTGCCCACGTCTCCCAGAGAGGATGGACGATGTAGTCTATGAAGCCCACCTGGTCAAAAGAAACCGACTTGAGTGCAGGACTGGGACTAAGAACAATGCAAAAGGGTAACGAGATCCTGCAACTGTATCTGATACATTGAATTTATTTAAATTTATATATATATATATATCATATATAAAAATATATAACAAGTAGTACGCTCTGCAAATACACCACTGAACTGAAGACTACTTACCTTAGTTTGGTAAAAGAGTCACTATTTCCGGTAGCAGACCTTATAAGAATGTTGTCACCAGCTGGTGAAAACTAGCTTCTAGAACGCTTAGTCCAACAGCAGGTTTGTGATGTAAAAAATCTCCGGCTGTTTCCATGGCAGGGCATGGCTCGAGGCCTGGACTTTATTTTAGAATAGCCAATTTATAGGTGAGTCCAGATTATTGAAATAATGTCATATGCTCTATATGAATTCATATAACTTTATTCACTTATGTACTGAGGTAACTGAAATAATGCCACATATATGAATAGACTATAAAATAGAGTCACGATGAGGGAATGTAATGCCCTATGAACATATATGTGACTATACGAATAGAAATCCTAAGAATTAAAGAGTTTTTTTGGCTTACAAATCCTAAGGGGAAATTGAGCTTGTCAAAAAGAAAGTAATTAAGGCGGTGTGGGTATAACTCAGTGGTAGAGTGCATGCTTAGTAGGCACAAGGTCCTGGGTTCAATCCCTGGTATCTCCATTGAAAAAAAAAGTAATTAAGAAAACCCAATAAAATACTGTGTGACATGCATACACGTGCAGACAAAGAAACCAAGTGTTCCAGCTCAGAAAGCTTTAGGCCTGATGCGTCACCTGGGACTTCTCCACAGATGCGTTGTGCTTGTCGCACATGGGGCTGATCTCCATGCCCCGCTCCCTCTCTCGGTCCCCTTGGCGGAAGAACTCCTCCATGATGCGGTCTGTCCACTGGCGGTACAGCTGGAGAGGCTTTGTGGGGTTGCTCAGGTCGGCACAGTGCACCATGTTCTGAAGGACCTGAAACAGACGACCGCATCCTCTGCTTAACACCTGTTCCTTTTCCACTGGAAATTCACATCGGATGACTATGACACTTAAAAATACATGTGGTGTAAAATTCACTCCAGGCAGCTCGACCATGATGTGTCTGTGTGCAGCTCACATTTGTATTAATAGTCCCAAGTCAGGCCACGTCTCCCGCCTCTACGTATCATGGGAGGAGCTGTTTACGTGCTTGGCTGATTACATTCACAGCTGCTTAAATGGTTGGTTTTGTGGATATTAGGGTTTGTTTTTTTTTTTTAAACACATTTCCAACTGAAAAGGCCAACAGGATTTTATCTGGTTCATCTACAAGATGAAGAATTTTGATAAAGACCCTGCTGATAATTACTAAAATTATAAGCTCGGGGAAAGGAGACAAATCTTACCTAAGCTAGACACAGACACGTGTGTACACACACACATGCACAGACACAGAGCCAAGTCCAGTGTTTTACCTGAATCCTATCAGAGTAATTATCAAGAAGGAGAACTCCGGAACTTGTCACTTTCTTAGTTTCAACCATAGTTTTCAAATCAGCCAGTAGATTCATGTGTTTCGACATGTCTGTGGCAAGTACCTTAAAAGATAAAGAGTATTTTAATAAGTAAAAAAAAAGGCCACAGAAAAAAAGACAGAATTTGCACATGAAAATATCATGGAGAACGTGAGAGGAAACGGAGAAGCACTGTGTCCTCTAACAGCAGTATGTGGAAACCCTGCCCTAGTTCTTGGGGCAGAATCCTTTCCCCTTGGCTGTCAGGGTTCCTGGAAGCCCAGACACACGTGAGTAGGAGAGAGAAGCACAGGGCACTGGAGACCACTTCCACGGCGAAAAACGGGGATGTTTCCGCGGATAAGACATCATCACACGTTTTGAAGTTTTTCTGTTCCCTGGACCAGAAAGTGGTTACCGGGCGATGATGGACTGGTCCGAGGTTGCTCACAGAATACTTCAAGAAATAGCATATTCTGGTTCATTTTTTGCTTATCCAGGACAGTAGTCCCTGCCTTTCTTTGTGTGTACAAAGCTTAGCAGATAAGCTTTTGATAACCAGAGAGTTCCCTGCGTCTCATAATCACTGTGGAGAATGTGCACAGAGAAGAGGAATGTCAGGGCTGTTTCTACATGGCACCTTCTGCTGACAAGAGACCTTCTCCATTTTTTGAATGGAAAAAAATAAATCCATGTTTTGGCCAGCATCCTCTGCTTTTGTTAGTCATCAATGTCTGCCACCAGGTGGGAGGAGTTCAGAAAATAAACCTAACGTGGGGTACACTGTCATGGTTCTTGACTCCAGACTGCGGAGTGGAGCCCCGCGGCCCAGGGTAGGACCAGCCCCTCGGACATAAAGGGCAACGATACTTTGAAATACACAGTTTCTTTTACCTGATACTCATCTCTCTCTTTTTTTTAAACAACATGCATCACAGTTGTCTTTTTTGCTTTTATCAGTTACTTACAATGTCAATGACCATCTTCCTTAATGATTGTCTTTGCTTTTTGGTCAAATTCTGGAAAATGTCACAGTTTTCTTCCTGAAGCAACTTAAAGCCCACGGCCAAATGATGGTTCTCCAGGACCGAAGAATCATTGTACATCAAGGCAAGTTCAGAGTCTTGAAAGAAAGGCAAGAGACAGAAGGTTAGCAAAGCCATTTATTCTCAGTTTATCTTATTGTCCATATTCTGAGACAGCTGGGGTTTAGGAAGCAATTTCCCCTAAACACCTCTGCTGATGTTCCCATCGTGCTATGACGACACCATCTGAGGGAGCAGACTTGTTAATATAATCAGGGATAGAGCCTGCAGTCTTGGAAGTGTCTGATGCTCCTGACTCGTGGCAAGTCAGTTCCCTCTGCGGCTTCAAAGACAAGTTAAACCAGATTATCTTGACCCTCCTCTCCCAATCTGCCACAGGGAGCAACAGACACTCAGCAGAATAAGACATTATTATTCCTACCGTTTGCAACCTGTCCAGAGCATAAGGTGCCGTATTCCTGAGAACTGCGTGCCATCCACCCAACATTTTATTTATAATGTAAGGATCGTGTGATTCAGGATTATTTGTACTCAGGGTACAGGGACATTTAGGAACACATGAACAGTATCAGATGTGTTCACACTCTCACCTATTTTCTTTCATAGGATAGCTTTGAAAGTCAAAGCTTTATTCATTCGTCTACTTCCTTTTCCAAGTATTGTGCGAGTCACAATATAAAAGCATCTTGCCCGCCCCACCTGGGTGCTCACGGCTTCACACAGAGACGGGCGTTTAGCTGCCCACATAACTCCATGGTGAAGGTTCCGCTGCTCCCTCACGACTGTCCTGGACCTGTGTTTGGGCAGCAAGAGATCCCACCTCTTTCCTAGTTTCTGTAAACAGCAGGCTTGGATCTATAAAGTAGTCATTAAAAAAAAAATCGACTGGTGCTTTACTCTGTTTCCACTGAAGTCACTGTAAAGGCTAAAAGCATATGCATTTGATCTTTTTTCTGACTCACATGTGGAAAACATACATTCTTTTCAAAGAAAGAAATAACTAGTAGTAATCAATGACTATTTTAAAGAAGCTAGGGAGAAGAGAGGTTCAAGATATTTCTACTGTGAAATCCTATGATTTTAGGTTTATACATAAAAAAATAACATAGCCCACAAGTATAGCTATAGAGAGCTTACTTTAAAATGAGATTGGTGAAACAGTGTGTGTACGGGTGGCTGGTCCAGCTCCACCTTAATACAGTGGAGTGCCTCTGCTCTTGGACATCAAAAGTCATATACTTTGAACACATAACTAATGTGGGTACATCTTTCCCCCCAAAACCTAGGCATCTTTGCTATAAACAAAAAGATTCATTTTCCAGGTAAAACTTAATGCTATATATATTCTGAAAATGTATTATTTCAGAAAATAAAACTGTGACATGAAATGCTTTTTTTTTTTTATGATAAAGACCCTCCAGCATGTTATATTCAAGGCTTTGTGATGCTATTTACATTTCAAGGATTTATTTACATGTACTGTCCCTGAGAAAGACTTACGCAGCTTCCCACTTGGACTTGCAACTTCTTTAAATCCTATTCAGATTCCCCTAGACCCCTCATTTATAAGCGCTTAACCGACTCTGCCAGGTAGAACTGATCACTCTGTTTCCAAAACCTGCAGCATGTTTACAGTGAGTGTGTATGTCAATAGCATCAAATCATTTGGCGCCTAAAACTAACACAAGGGGAATGATTCATGGAAACGACCATCGCAACTAAGAAGCAGACGTGTGTCAGGCCTAGGAATCAGCCAGGTGAGCCCAGTGGCCCTCCACCAGAGTGAGTTGTACAGCATCCTTAAAATAGGACAGGTGACCTCCCAACCACAGGCTTACAAATCTGATGATTACAAGTCTTTATTACAAGAAGCACCGATTCAACCTTTGGCTTTGGACAAGCCGGCAGCACCAGCTTCAGGGAAAGAGCTGAGAGTGTGCTAGTCCAAGCCACCAACGCTCAATCGGCACACAAAAGAAAGAAGACACAGAAACTTAATGTCTATAAAAAGAGGGTTTACTGTAAACTAAAGAAAATCACACAATTTTGACAGAGCTTTTCATAAAGCTACAAGTCTGCAAGTCATACTACAAGTCGGCAAGTTATTACAAGTTTGCCAGTTACCCTTTGTAGCATGCTGTGAATTTAAAACTTACTTGTGTTATTGGCTACTAAGCCTCTTCTGAGTCCTAAAATAAGATGCGTGCTGGCTTGGTCCCTAGACAAAAGCTTCCCAAGGCAGAAATTCTCATAGTGCCCTGGGGCTCTCATCAACCCTAGGACAATGTTCATCTACCAGGCAATGATGCTGACTCATTCTCTCAGGGATGACACAGCCTCATCACATCTCACCCTCAAGAAAACATGAGCAATCCAAACCTGCTCCGCGACATGTTAACCGCCCCATGTTTCTGAGGTCCCACAAAGCAGGGATCTGCACAATGTCACTGAGTAACAAAATACTTCCAGAAGCAGGCTTAGTATCCTTCCACCTCAGGCAGGTCATCAGCAAAATGACCTTAAACAGACACCCCAGGCCACTGTCCTGTATGTATGATTATCCCCTACAGTTCTCCATTATCTATCTCAGTGTCTCTCAAGAGTTAAAGGGCATGGGATTTATCTGTGGACTGAAAGTGCAGACTCCACAGGTACCCAGATGCCAGCCTAAGCCCATGTGCCCTTAGAAGGTCCACAAGAAAGAATATGAGAGTTGGCTTCATTTTTCTTAAAAAATTTATCAGAGTACCTGGAAGACAGTGACTTTACTATCAATTGTTTTAATTTGTTCTCTAATCTATTCTTAATTCTCATGTTACGATAAGGGAACATACAATATTGTATAAATATAATAGGATGTAAAGAAAACACACAAGTCTGAATTTTGGTGTGATTAATTTTAAAAAGAGCACACCCTGCTTAATGGCAGAAATTGAAACAAATGTGTATGTATTTGTTAAAAATCTATAAAATTAAGAACATAGCAAGACATACATAAAATTAAAACAAGAAGGATCAGGCTAGGATAATGAAAAATTGACAGTGTACACTTTACTGTACAATCTCCCTGCTCATCACAGAAAGGACCCAGTCGACCCTAACCGACGACACGACAGAAATCCATGCAGCTGCATCTAACGTGTATCAGGATTTATGTGTCAGTATATAGTAATGTTTTGATGACTCCTGAAAGCGCTCCATTATAGGTTCTCGTAAGGTAACTGAAGCAGGAAATGTTACCCTGTGTAATTGTAGATAAGTAAGTTCGTAAACCAAACTTCTGAAATACAGTGACTAACCGCACATTTTCAAAAATCCATGACTTTCCCAACCCTCCTATACCTGAGTGAGTCACTGAAGTGCATTCTGTTATACAGTAGTCCAGAGGCTATGAAAGGATTTAAAAATAGATAAATAATCCAAAAGACCTGAGTAAAATCTCTCAAAGCAAGGCTGTATTTAAATGCTCCCTCTAACTCCTGAGCTGCAGCCACGGGTTCGAAGCGGATGGTAAAGGCACAGACACTGCTGGCGCTAGGCTGATGTGGGCCAGGAGAAGGCTGTTATCCACAACTCAGGGCACAAAGGGAAAGGCAGAGCTGAACAGATAGGGCAAAAAATTCACAATGTTGCACTTTATGTTTTCATATATAAAAGTGACTTTATAACATTAATGAACCATGATGGGGGGTGGAATTCCACATTTAATTTACTCACCAATTAACTTCAAGTACAGAAAGAATAGAATTTCTGTAAAACTAAACCTCTTTGCAAAAGCACAACAGCTCTGAGCACCACTAATCCTCCCTGCAGAGGCTCTCTGTGCAGCTGTGCGTCAGAGCAGGTGGCCCGCACTCAGCAGTCTCTACCAGCGCTTATATTTCTGAATTCAGCGATGACTTACTTTATGAAATGTCACCAGTGAGGAAAAAATTGATGGGTAGAAAATACTAAATAAAAAGAGATAGTAAGTCAAAAGAGAAGTTCCCGATGCCCTTAGTAGGAGATTTCAAAAGGATAGGAGAGGGCTGGGCGTGCCAATGGAAGGGAAAGAGGAATCATGACCTGTGAAGAGCCTACATAAATGAGGGATTTAACATTAATTCTGATAACTTCTTGTATTTAAAACTTTAGGGGCAACATCACTATCTAAATCTTTCTTCAAGCCTTCACTTTCAACTGCCCTTGTCCACTAACATGGTCATATATTATTTCTAAAACATGCTGGAATACATGTTTTTCAAACATCTTATGCCTGATGGGACAGAACAATAATTTTTAGGGCTATATCACATTAACAGATACTGTCGCTGAAACACCTATTTACACATCTCGAAAGAACATTATGTCTCTGGAAACATCCCAAGTTGATAAAGACCCTCAGTCATTCTAAGATGTACCAAGGGAAATTTTTTCTGCAAAAATAAATGAACTTCACTTACTTGTATTAATCAGAAACTGATTGGACACACCAGGATGATCGACATCATGTATTGCGCTGGCAAAAATTGCTGCAAGAATCTCCAAATCTGTAAACACAGCCTGAAAAATCAGACAGCATAACATTACAGTTCTATGATAATATGGATGAAAGGTATATACAAATGGGAAATTACTCCCTAGAGTCTGGAAAACAAAGTGAAGCTTCAAAATATATTATCATAACATGTCAGGAAGGGAGTCTTTTAGATAATGAGTTACTCATGGACTTTTTAAGTATAGTCTTGGAGGAAATATTTTATCTGATTTTATTTTAGCTCATGATCAAACCTTTTCCATGGCTTAGATTTTTTTCTAAAACATTACAAAAAGAGTGTCTGCAATTTTTTACAGAAAATAATAACTTATTTTAAAAGTATCTTAAAAGTATTTAAGATGTTTAAGGATATTCCGAAATCCTTTTTTTTTTAAAAGTGTACTTTTTAAGCGTACGTAAAAGTAATGACATGAGCAAGTCTCTTCTTTCATTCAGATCAGGGAATCTCAACTTCAGCAAAACTGACATTTGGGGCCAGATAATTCTTTGTTGTGGGAGGCTATCCTGTGTATTATAGGATTTTTAGCAGGATCCCTGGCCTCTACCCATGAGATGCCAGTAGCATGTACTCCCCTGTTGTGACAGCCAAAAATGTCCCCACGTATTTCCAAATGTCCCAGGGGGAAGGGAGGAGCAGGAGTGAAAGAGGAAAATCACCCTGAGTTGAGAACCTCTCACTCAATCGATGCGGTATTAACACAATTTTATAACGAAACAATCTGAAGTATAAAATATATTAGCAAAAGAGAATTGTTCCCCCAAATGGTTAAGGACATCAAATGGCTTTAATAAACATTTAATGAAACAACCTCATAGGATTTGGTACCATTAAAGATAATAAAAATCTATGAAAAATATCAATGCATTGCTTCTATTTTATAAAATAATCATCTTTGAATGATAAATGAGGAAGTCATCAGACTAAATTAAAAAAACAAAACACAAACCCTAACTAACCCAAACTGAGTAAGCCAGATATGCTTTATGGGACGTCTACTAGATGATTTCAGAGAAGGGGTATCACAGATGAATCCCTAAATCCCTGACCAGTTATCACAGACCAAACTCATCAAAGACACGACTGTTTACTTTCCACAATGACATTTTCCCCCTCTACCTCAATATATTTCCAATGAAGCCAATTATTGTTTGCCCTGTGCACCCTTCAGTATAAACGCTGAAGAAACCGCTATGAGTGGCAAGTTAGTGTTCTCAAAGGTTAGAGACCAGCTTTACCTCCAGAGCAGGTGTGGATAACAGCACGTGTGTGGACTGCACAACGTCTGCAGCATGAATGTTATTGTGGTAGGCCACGTCAGCATGGTAATGATCTTCCAGGGTCATAAGGTATGTAATTAAAGTGTCTACTGGAATTTTAAATGTTTTCAATAAATCCCGTTCCTGCAGGAAAAGAAATCCTCCTTTTAACATTTTGTCCTTATGTGAAAGATTTCCCGTCCAGTGTGTTAACAACAAAAACACCACACCCAGTGTTGCCCATGAATAACCCAAAATGGAAACAGCACTCTCTCAATGTCTAGTGAGGACAATGAAAACCTTTGGGGCCATCCAGGGACTTCAGGGACAAAACCAGTGTTGAACTGTCCTTCTGGAGTCCAGCAACGCTTTACCGAAGATGTAGAGAGTCTGGAAGGAGCTGCCAACTATTAGAATGTCTGTGTCCGGTGATCATGAAGGCAGCTCAAGTCCAGCACCACCGACTCAACCGTTGGATCAAAGCACGGGAGACACAACATCCTCTCTAGGGCTACAGCTGCCCCCTCCAGCCCCAGAGTATCTCCAGCCTCCACCTCTCACACAGAGCCTAACCCCATGCTGGGGCAAAACCTTGACATGAGTGAGAAACCTACCAGAAGAAGAGAGCGGTACACAAGACGGTGACTGAAGAAATTACATTCTAAGGTTAGTCAGCAAGGGGCTGATTGAATTCTTAAAGTGAGCACTCCCTTCTCTATAAAGGTCAGGGTCATGTGGGTGATTTTTAAACTATTACTTTAATGCGTTGCTTCATTCTGCCCCATCACATCTCTGTCTTAAATGGAAAAAAAAAAACACAACAAACCACGGTTGTTTTGTTTGTGTTTTACCCCGACTCCAACTTTTCTGTATCCTTCCTTCCCCTTGGTAAAGGGGCAAATGAGAAAAAAGTATCAAAATAAGTAAAAGAGGGTGAGCAGTGAAGGAGATAAAATACATGCACATGTCACAGACTGGACATTACGTCATCAAGTAAAGGAGAGGTGACAGAACTTAATGGCATTACCTGAAAAATGGTGTGCATGATAACAGTCAGAGGCCGGTTACCGGACAACTCCGCTATTCTGAAAACGTGAAGACCCCATTTGTTCACATCTTCTAGTTCCTGGGGTTAAGGGAGGACAGAACAAATTTGAATGCAGAAGTAGAATATGAAACCATGAACACAGTCATTTAAAAATTACTGACTTTACTGAAAAGACTGTTAGGTTTTTAAAATATGATTCATTTTAAATGTACGGATATATCATGTAAGTACAAACTTTAGGGAATTCATTTAAACATACTAAAAACTGAATGGTGTGCTTAGCTTTACGCCTCTGACAATACAACACATTTACAGCCTTGAAATACCGATCTCGAGGTATCTCTTCAATAGTTAAAACCTATTCTCAAAAATCTTAACTATTCTCCTGGAAGATTTCTAACCGTTTAAGGTCAATCAAATTTAGATGTAAAATAAAGAATGCCAAACCACCTGTCTAAATCCACATAGTAATAAAACTCAAGGGATTTAGAAAAAGCCTTATAAAGTGCTTTCCCATCTTCTAAGGTGGGGGAGGGGGACTACAAGTTAATGAACTTTCCCGTCTATTTAAAAGAGAAAGAATCAAAGTTCACTGCATACTTCTGATCATGACGCTTGAAATCATCTTACCTTGGCAAGGACGTCTTCTTGCTCAGTTTTGACCCCAAACCTCGGGATGCTGGAATTAGTCAGACTGGAGCTGTGCATCAACTTCTTGACCCCGCTGATCTGAGACATTGGCCTTTTCTTTTTCTCCTTTTCCTTCTGAGTCGGAGAAGGAATTTCCACTTCATGTTGCTTATCTTAAAAATTTAGAAAGTGTTCTACATTTACTATTAATTCTACCTGTTTTTTTTTTTAATCATAACAAGCATAACTGGACAAGTTTTAATTGATCATTATAATTCTAGGAAATATTTCCAAGTAAAACTCCTTTTAGAGAAGTTGAGTATTTACGATTTGATGTGGACTTAATTTGACAGTCTCAAACACAAAATTAAGCAAATAAGTAATTAACATCAAATATATTCAGTGGTTGCATCTTTGAATGTCTCAAGACAATTTTCTTGAAAAACTTATGATGGCAGACTTGGAAAAGACAAAAAACATTGGTTATTTCCATTGTTCACCAACTCCACTGCTATCTGAAAACCACTTACAGTGGCAGGAAAACTGCTCCTGCCAAGTAAGAACTCCAGTTTCAATACCTACTTTGAAATGGTAGAAACTTCATGCACAAATATAAAAACAGCAGTGTGTGAACCTCACAGCTTACTGAAATGGGTCCTACGGGGGGAGCAGACAAGGCATGCCTGAATGCCTACGGTTGCTCCTGCAAGTTTACATTTTCTATACGATACTGAGATAGGGGTAAGATGTAACAAGAATCTCCAGTGTTATCAGATAAGTGAATATCAGACTCACAAAAGGTAATTGCGGTTTTCAAAGACACAGGATGTCCCAGTATGCTCATCCACTACTTCAAGGCAGCGAGCTCCTCTACCTCACCCTTGCACATAGTGTGGGTTCAATAAATGTCTGCTTAGTGAATGTGCTAATTAGATATTAACTGCAGTTTTGTTTTGAAAGTAAATTCAGATCAAGGATATGTTCAAGTTACAGATTTTTGCTTACTGAATTTTCTTTCTGTGGATGGAGGGTGGGGTGGGCGTGTCCCAGTACACCATACTCTCAGCTAGCTCTCCTTTAGCTTGTGTTGTATCTACCTGCCTCTCCAGTTATCACACAAGGTGTCCATTAGACTATCAACTCGCTGAGTTTAGGGACCATTTCTAACCAATCATTAAATACCAAGTGCCCAGCAACGGCTGGAACTTAACAAGCATTTGTTGGATGCATGAACAGATCTCTCTATAAAATATACTTTACAGTTGAGTACTTTGGAAAAATGGGCAATACACAACTTTAATTCAGAGAATCCTTAAAGTTCTGAATAAAAGTAAAAGATAATAAATGTACAGTGTCACCTAAGGTTCTAAAGCTTAGAGGCTCAAATTATTCATACAATGAATGAAAATGAATAGAATTCTTTATTCTTGTTTGATTTCCAAAATGAGTTTGCATCTCAATCCACCTCCAAATACAAACAACTCAAAATTTAAAAACTGCATTTAAATTGTTATTCTCACCTAAGAATGTGTTTGATATATACTCTGACACTTGATTTCCAGACCGACTCATTTCAGAGAGATGGGTGAGCTCCCGATTAAGCATCCTTTTAAACTGAAAAAAACAGAAAGATAAAATGAAATAACAGAAGGGGAAAGTCGAAGTGAAATAACATAAGCATATGTGAAGATACAGAAAATACACCAAAGAATTTTTAACCTGTCCTGACACTTTAGATCAGAGCCATCGAACAGAACTTTATGCAATGATGAAAAAATTTGTAATTTCTGCTGTCCATTACAGTAACCACTAGCACGTGGCCGTCAGCCACTTAAAATGTGGCTAATGCAAGTGAGAAGCTGAATTTGAAATTTTATTAAATTTTAATTAATTTAACTTCAATAGTTACATGTAGCTGGGGTCTACCATATTGGACAGCACAGATTTAGACACTCAAGGAACACATTAAGCATAAAAAAAAACATGTATTATCAGTACTTACAAAACAGAAAAAAAAAGAATTTATAAACACATAAAAGGGTTGCCACACAATAAAACATGGTATGTTTTTATCAATTAACTTGTCATGAGCAGAAATGAATATGTATACTGCATAGAGGTTACAATGTAGTCTTCTCCTTCCAAAGCAAAACTGGATAGATTTATCTGAGTATCCTACCAGAACTCTGGAGAAAATATTTGAATAGATACTATATGTTTCCTTTAAAAACTGTTTTTTAACTAGGGATTTATTGGTTCTCAACATCTACAGAATTTACCAATCCATTTCCCTCAGTCCCATAAATACAACTGGAAATTGACCTGTTCAATTGAAACTTCAGTTTACTCTACTGGTGCCATGGTGCCTGTTTTATCAAAGAAACCCTGGAATTTATCTACCACCACCATGTGACATTATCACAATCCAGAATTCTTAAGGATGTTATGCTTTCCCAACTATCAACTGCTTCTTAATGTATCTTCCTTTGAATCCCAAAATAACCCAAAGAGGCCTTTAATATACCTTAAAATTTCTCTTATCCTCCCTAAACAATGAATTTTTCTATATATTGAGCAACTATTAGATTCTTGATCCAAGAAAGTCGTATTTTACTCCAATATTTAGTTGCCTTTAAAATTTTGATTTACACCATAAAGCCTCACTTAAGTATGAGGGAAAGAGAGTACTGAATCCGTCATTTAGTAATGTTTGAAATGTAATTCTAACTCAGTATTTAATTAGTTTATTAGAATTTTAAAAAAATCTTGATTCTCTGGGTAGTTCATACCAAAGTGTTCTAACTCAAGATAATCTGGCAAATTGCTTCCAGAGTTAATTTTATTGACCGTTCAGATTAGGTATAAGAATTCATCATGGTAAAGCACTGAGGGAAATCAATAAAATATTTCAGTTGACTGTTGGATACAAGAAATGGGTACTAGCATTCCCCTAGAGTCAAAACTGAAGACCTGGCTATCGCCAGTAACAAATTCCTCTGGTTGTTAATTTACAGGTTGAGGGAGCTTATCCTCAAACCAGAACACAAAGTTCCCTTTCTTTGTGTTTTTTTAATAACTTACTTTGATTATAAAATGCACAGGTGATACAGAAAATCTAGAAAGCTATATATAAAAAATTAGAACTCATATATATCCCCACTGTCCCACTGCTAATAATCACATAAAATTAGCTATATTTCCTTCTATGCCTTTTTTTCCATCTGTGTGTGTGTGTGTGTGTGTGTGTGTATGTGTGTGTATGTGTATATAAAAAATATGTATTTGTTGAAGTATAGTTGACTTAACTGAGTTATTATGAGGTTCAGGTGTACAACACAGTGATTCAATAGCTTTACAGATTCTGCATCATACAAATTTATATAATATTATTGACTATATTCTCTGTGCTGTACATTACATTCTGTGGGAGATATATATAAATAGTGGACTATTACTCAGCCATAAAAAAGAATGGAATCTTGCCATTTGTGATAACATGGATGGACCTGGAGGGTACTAAGCTAAGTGAAATAAGTCAGAGAAAGACAAACAATGTACAATTTCACTTACATGTGGAATCTAAGAAGCAAGTGATCAAATATAACAAAACAGAAACAGACTCACAGATACAGAAAAACCAGTGGTTGCCAGACTTGGGGTGGGGGATAAGGGATGGACAAACCAGGAGAAGGGGATTAAGAGGTACAAACAACCAGTTATAAAATAAGTAAGTCATAGGGATATATGTATATTTTTAAAATCAGTATCATGCAGTCTACAGAACATGGGTTGTTGCTTAGTTTCACTGAACATTATATATTAGGACCTGCTGGGGAAAAAATAAAATTTGGAACCTCCTAAGAATATTCATGAAGACATTCCCAATAGTGTTCAAAACAATTTCTGTCCATCTTCTATACAGTATTTTCTTGAGCAAATTATAGGCAATCAACTATGAATCCATTAGATCACTTAACTTGCACTGGCATAGAGAAGGTGATCAACATTACTTGTGTTCTGTCTCCCAGTTCCCTGGGCCTTTTATCTTGACAGCTGATTTTCACAATGGCAGAACAAATGGATGACAGATCTAACTACACTCATGCCTACACAAAATATGTATCCAAATATCTATCTCCCCTACCAATTCCAAAAAATAATTTAGGGTATTATTCATATAGGAAATGGTCACCATACTTCAAAAATATACCAATAATACCATGCATAAGGTAAGTAAATCTTGTTTAACAAATGACACTTACTCTTGGAAAAAAATCTACTCTTTAGGCAAAATATAATCAAAAGAGAATCTGCTAAACATCTCAAACATATATTTAATGAAGTATTTCTTTGACCTAAAACTATCCATGTGCTATGAGATAAAAGTTGCTATTAAGTACTGCCTGGTCATGACAAAGTCCTTTCTTAAAAGATGGAGGAATAGGTAAGGCTTTCAGCCACTCCTAGCCTTTCCTCAGTCTGATACAGGAACCACTGTATTCACCTACCCTCCATGCATTTCTCTCAATTTAACTAAAAAATGATGCAACCTCGATGGGGGGGGGGTGCAACTGGAAAAGTTAGATAGGAACTGAGTTTTTCTACAGAGCTACCTTCTAACTTGTGAGCAACCTGGTATGAGGAATATGTTGCTCTGTGCCCAAGGAGAAAAACTGCATGGGATCTGCAGATACACTGCATACATTACTGGATTTATCTGGAACAATACAAAGAACGAGGTGTAATTTTCCTGGCAGTTGGATTATACAACTCATCAAAATAGCCAATTAGTATAGATAACTAAGGCAAAAAAATGCCAGTGAAAGGGATCTACTGTACAGATAGATAACTGACAGATTATAGTCCACTGATTATGTCTGCATCATATACATCCATTCCTAGACAACCCTTCTGCCTTTGTTCAAAACCCAAAAGCCTGGGTGGAGAAACCCTTTATCACACACCTATCTCCATCCCAAGACTTGTAAGGGGCTCCAAGGAACTCAACATTTCCTTTCAACATAATTAGATGAGACAATATTTTAAGCAGTCCTCTTTCTTCCTAAGAGTATAGGAGATTTCCTAAAGGCAATTTTCAGATAGTCCGTTAAGTAATAACACAAAAACATTTTCTAAAAGGAATTAAAATTGCTTCCCTTTGTTTTTGCTGTTGATATAAAATGTACAGTCCAGGGAAGCTAAATTAATAACCACAAAAATTACCATCAGTGCTTTCTCAATGATAGTTGATTTTACAATTGGGTTTTGGATTTGCATAGCTGGATGTGCTAAAGAACTAGCTAAACCATTCAACAGTCATTTTTAAATGAAAGTAAGTGGAATTTCTCTCATTTTAAGATAACTGCATACCATTTATTACGGTAACTATAAACACTGCCATGAGGGGAAAATGATCAGAAAAAACAATAAAATGTTCTTATCTTAGAACAGTTATAGGTTTTCAATTTACAGGTTTAGAAGAGACAAAATATAGAACTGCTTTTTAACAGAACTGGTTGCAAAGCTGCAGAACAATTTAATTGAGCACTTAGATATTTTTTAAGGTGACCTCTAAAGATTTTCTGTTGATGAGTTATTCTGATTGTCTTTGGTCTAAACAGTCTAAAATAACATATAATTATTGTTGCAACAAAGGAAAAAAAGAGGAAGATTTTTCTAAGTGAATGCTTTCAAATCCTTTGTTCTCATCATGCATCAGAATGTCTTTGTGCAGCAAATTTAAAGCATAAAGGAAAGTGAAAATGCAGTTGAACTGAATACTGTATATTGCTTTTTAAACTACAGTTTTCCAATTTATGTTCTATCTACATTTAACACTGTTGAGGAAGCAAAATTAAGTAATAAAATTAAAGTATTCTTGAATGTAATCCCTGTACTTCTGCACTCATGCCAATGTGCTACTAGGTACAGTATAAATCCTCTATAATTAAGAAGGTGATTAAGGTCAAACATTAAGTAAATGCTTATTTTCCCCCCAAAATAATCTGGTAAAAATCATTTGAATATGCTGCACTATGATACACTACAAGTTCAATGTATATCAGCATTGAAAGCTAAAATAAACACTGCATTAGCTGTTTAATAATAAATCTTTCAAAATACACAACAAAACTAAGTACACTTATATTTGTCATTTCCAAGTGTGTTTTTAGCAATATAATATTAAAACATAAACAAAATGTCCAGCAAATTTTTTTGCAAAAAGCATTATAATTCTGTATTTAGATTCCTGGAGGTATTACTCATAATCAATTACACACATGTGAAGCCCTTCAAAAAGGTATCAAATACAAGCTGTCTAAGAAATGAATTCTGGGGGAGCTGGGAGAGATCCTTTATTATTCTCTACATTTTTCTGTACTTAAAAAAAATTTAAGCCAAGAAATGGTAGCAAAATTCAAATACTGAAAATTAAAAATTTTAGATCATCTAGCTTTAAAGAAAGGTGAGGAATCATAACTATTCGGACAACTAATAATGAAATAAGTTTTCTTAGAATGCAAGTAAATCTCACAGGAAAGAGGAAATTTTCTTTTAAGAAGAAACAAAGAAAATGAAAAGCATTTCAATCTGAGAGCCCATCAAGTAATGGAAAAGGATTCTTTTAAAATGTGTATTGTGACCTGCTCAAATATCCAAAATAAATTCCAATTTCTGAAATGATGCTTCATTTAGGACTGAAAGAGGTTTTTCTACCTCCTGCTTCTTGTTATACAATATATAGGATCTCCAGGTTAGCACTACCACAAGGCATGCAAGAAGCTTGCCAAGCAGGAACACAATCTTATTAAACACAGTGTACTAATTCATTTTTTGAGATTAACAAATATAGCAGTATCATATAAATTTAATAAATTTATGTCTTCCAGTTTTACAAATAGATAATCAAGTGTTCATTTTAATAAGATACCCTCTAAAATGTCAAGTAATGTCAATTTTGATGTCATCTAGATTTTTATATCCAAAGGTGAAAAAAATACTCCTCACCAGGTAAGAGTAGTGCAGATTTAGAAAGAGCCACCAATTAATTTTTATAAACTTTAAGTGCTACATACTAATTGGAACCCATATATCAGTATAAATAATTTAGCCCAATAATTTATTTCCAATGAATTTCTTCAATTACCTTGATACTGAAAAGCACAACTCAAATCTATACCACATGACAAACAGAAAAAACGCTGAGCATTAAGAAGCTATTTTAACATGCAAATGACAACTAATAAAAGTTAAACAATTTCTCCTGATCTTAACCGCTAAAAACACACATTCCTTCTGTAGTTCATGTCTAAGCAAAACAAAAGATTGCCTAAAAAGCTTAATTTCATTGTAATTTATTAAAATTATCAGTTATGAAATCAGAGTAACCAGGAGTTTACAAAGGCTAGATAAATCTTACCTTTATGTAGCCCCAAGATACTGACAGTAAATAGTTTGCTTCAGGCATTTTTGATTGATTATATAGAAAGACAGTAAGTTCTAAAATATGTCTATCTTCAAAACCTTTATACTTTTGACAATCTCCACAAGCCACGGAGTGTGTAGGTTTTTAAAGATTTTTGGTAATTAAGTATACATAAGAAAGCCTCGCATTAGATTCCATCCAGCCGGCTTCCCACTGAATACATGCCATTTGTAAAACTCCAGAATGCAACAGAATTCAACCTCTATTCTGAATAAAGAAAATTCATGTGATAAAGAAACATCTAAAGATCTAAGGGTCTGCATCTTTCTCTCCTTGAGCTCCAGGGCTTAATGAATAATGTATGTCAAGATGCTTAGCTGCAAGAAAGACTAGTTCTGTCAAAAGCTACCAAATAAGGAACTGCAGGGAAGCCGGGGAAGAGTGACAAGAAACCCCTCCCATAAAATCCCAACTATGCACCAATCACACTGCGTCCCTGGGTCTATCAGGGCAGGGGGCGTGGACTAGGTTCAGGCTGCTTTGTGATTGGTTGGCAAGGGCGAACCTCTAGGGAGGAGGTTTTCCTGCTCACCTCTGGTAAACGCCATTTAAAGACGGTATCCCTACAGCTGAGGCCACCCATGAAAAGATGAATGGGCTTTCCCTCTCGCAGTGATGACTACCACCATAAAACTGCAAAATTCATAGTTCATTCTTAAATAAGAATTGCCAATCCTTTCGGAGTCATTTCTATGAATTTTAATATTCTCTGACTTCTCTTCAAAATAAAAGCTGCTCTAAGAAAAGGCATTTAATTGTCTCCCTCTGTCAAATCCAAAACAAGTGGTTTCCCTGGAGACATGGATACAAGGAAAGTTCTTCCCCAGTCCAACATAACAGCATAGTGTAATTATAAAACACGATTAATGTCCAGAATTCGTAAGTGGAAGTGATACATTTCCTCACCTGTGTGGCACTGCTGTTCTCAGCTCCTTTTGTTTCTAATATTATATAGGCTGAGCTCCATAACCTTAAAATCTAAGGGTGGGGATGATTTATGATAAATCTGATTGGGGGAAAAAAAAACCCTGAAAGCTAATGCACTGTGTATGATTAAAGAATGCAGAATTCTGGGGACAGATTTCAAGATCTATATTTTCATCAGAAGGGAACATTTTTATGATTATGTACAAAGTTTGAGGTATAAGAGTGGCTCTTAAGAATCCAGAACTGAGCTCAAGAGTAATCAGGCCTTTTACAAGGAGAGTTCAATAAAAAATCTAAATTTCTGTGAGAAAAAGCAATCTTTTCTAGTAGGCTTGGGATGGCATCATTCGGTAACTTTAACACTAAAGAGGTCTTATGGATAAGAAATGAGGGGCATCTAGCTTTTACTCTATTGGAGCATAAAGTTCTGTCCATTCTATCTCACCTCCACCTCAGTTCGTACTCACTGCTCTGCACTCCTGTGACTTGCTGATGTGGTGACTGCCCAGTCTTCCTGCATCCTGTCTTAGACAGCACACCCTCATCAGAAACAGCTATGGAATACCCTGCCTTTTTGAGTTTCTACTGGTCCTTTGCGGCCAAAGTCCTCAGCCACAGTTCACACCCACTGTGTTCATTTCCTAAATTCCTTCATTTCCTTAATCCTCTACAAAAGATGTCAAACCCCAATATGCCACTAAAACTGCTTCCAGAAGAATACAAAGGTCCTCCCCTTTCACTAGTCTTTCATTCTCCTCAACTTCTCTGAAGTGTTCCCTCAAATCCCAGCACCTTCAGTTTCTATAAGGAGATTTTCTTCCCACTTCTCTGACCACACCTTCTTTGCCTTCTTCTATTCATCCTTTCACTTGGGATATCCACAAAGACTCTGTCCTGGGCCGAACACTCTTTAATGACCACTTCTAACTTGAATTTTGGTACCACATTTTCAAATGATTATAAGCTACTCTTCCTTCTTTAATGCCCTGCCAGCCATCTCAAACTTTAAAAAAAACTGGTGGATCCATTCTTCTGTTTAAAGTGGTTCTTATTATGACTACTCCCTTTCACTCAGGGGATCCACAGTCCAGTGTCCCAGACTGAAACCAATGACCCCTGTGGCACAGTAGGTATTTCATGTGAACCGATTTCTAGTAGGTGTTCGTAATATAACTCATCCCACTGGATCCTGAGTAACCCTGACGTGCTCCCCTCCACCACATTTCCTTCCCTCCACCAACGTGGTTACCAAGTTCTATCTTCTACAAAATGCCTTTTCCCTTCTGTGTTCCTTCTCATTCCCACTCCCATCACCTAAATTCAAAGGCTTAAGGGCTGAGAGAAATCCAGAGTACCTTCAATATCATCTCCTCCAATCTCGTCATTTCCATGTAAAGTGAGAACTAGAGAGACAGTGATTTTTCCCAAGTTCACCCAGGTACTAAGGACACGGACTCTGAATTCAAATCCTTTTGTGCATAACCCTCACAAAATACTCTCACTTCTTGGTGGGTCAGTTTCCTCATCTGTAAAATTGCTTACCGTGGTAGCTGGTCTCCAAAGACGCTTCCTGACGAGCCACACTACCCTTCACTGAATCTGAGCTGGCCTGCCTGTAGGACCGACAAGGGATGCTGCGTGACTGTGGAGGCTGTCACAGGGCGTCTTGCAGCTCTCACCTTGGGCTCCTTGAACGTGCTGTTGGGACCCCTGAGCCTCCTTGTAAGAAAGATTCTGAGACTGCCATGCTACAAGGAAGACCATGCCAACTTTATGGAGAGAAGGCTGCTGGGAGAGTGACAGAGAGAAAGAGATGGGAGGCAGAGGAGAGAGTGGGTCTGAGCAAGTGCACATGTGCACCTGGCCAGTCTTCAGCTGTGCCTGCCACCCCAGCCCAGATCCAGACTTGGGAGTGAAGAGTCCGTTTCAGCAACCCAGGCCGTTGCCCCCTGAAATGACTCCAGCCCCAGCCACCATCTGACAGCAGCCACACGATGATGCCAAGAGAGGATGTTGAACCACAACGAAGTACACAAAACAATGAAAAATTATAATTGATATTTTAAGCCACAAAATTTGAAGCGATTTGTCATACAGCAATAAATAACCAGAGTAATTACTATGAGGATTAAATAAGATACTATATGCAAACACTGAAAACAACATCTGATACATAGTGATGAAAAGGTTTAGGTGACGGTGAGGATGATTAACTTATTCCATTAAGGTGCCTACATTTTTAAACTCCCAGGCTTATCCTTTATTTTTTAAAAAGTATATCATGTTCCCTTTCAACTGCATCACGTCATTCCACGTCTCATACCCAAAGCAGTATACCTGCTTCTGAGCTTATCTTCTTTGGCTTTTCTCCTTCCAACCCCTGACTGATCTCCACTGCCAGGCCAGCGTTCCTCAAATCCAGCCTCAGCCCACTCCTCCAAAGCTGGTCACTGACGACTTGGCATCACCTGCTTCGTCACATCCAGACTCCTCCATAAGCTCCACACCAACAACATCTGACCCACATCCCCAACTCCAAGCCCATCTCTGACTGCTCTTTCCACCCATGCTCAGTTCCCAACAGGCTACTACTTCACCCATCCCTAAGACACAGCAGATGGCCCATTTCCTGTCTTTACTTACAGTGAACTCACTGCCTACAATACCCTCCCTCTTTTATTCCACCTACTTCAAGCTGGTCTTTCAAAGTCAGATTTAAATCATTCAAAGTACATCTAAGACCAAATATTCCAGCCCTTCTCTAAACGCTAACTATCCTACACTCACCCCTTTATTTAATGAATACTTGTTACAGTCCAATTATATTCCTAACACTGTCCTGGATACTGGGGACCTAGCAATGAACAAAGCAAAAAGTGAAGTAAAAAGTACCAAGGAAGACTCTCACATTTCTAGGGAATAAGAAATCTTTTTCTTAAAAGCTCAGAGCCAAATTTAAATTCACTTCATTTCCCATGAGAAACAGACCAGAAGCTCCTTTCCACTGCAAGAGCCCACAGGAAAAAATCTACACCACCCAGAAAAGCAATCTGGATGGAGCCAGGAACACACAATGCTTACAGTCAGACTCGGCTTCTGACAATTCTAAGGAAGAAACTGTAACAAGTATGTTACAGCATTTATTAGGCACCTACAACGCATCCAGAGCTTTATATACCTTATCTCTGATCTTTGCAACACCCTGGGTAGATAGATATTACCCCCCATTTTAAGGTGAAAAGACAGAAACTCTTAAATGTTCAGTACATGTGCCAGGGCTGAGATGCAAGACCAGGTCTCTGTTTTGGTCTTTGTTCTTCATGATGGATGAACAGCTCGTCATATAATTAGGCTGATTCAAACTCTATGATGGACAGTATGAATTTAGAAGTGGACTAATCATCCTGAATCCCTGTGCTGACTCCAAAGTATCTTGAATTAAGGAACCACTGTTACTATAACTGTGGTTAGATCTCTGCACAGGGTGGATCCTACTAACAAGCGCAGTCAGGAAGCTGGCGTCAGAGACAGGCAGCCTCACCTGGCAGTGAGACCTGCTTGTGGGTGGGAGCGCTACATGAACAAGGAGCAGATGCCCCACACCGGGGGAGAACCCAGGTTTCCTGATTCGTAAAGCACTGTTCCCAAACAGCCAAATGATTTTATGTACAAACGTGTGTGCATGTACTGAAATAGAAAAAAATATGTCATTTCCTTCAGCATTCAGTTCTCTTTTTCTGTCTCTTCCTAATAATAATCCTCAGAATCTTGAGATGCCATTCCTCTTTTATTCTTCACTTTCTTGGTCCTTAACCAATAGCCCAAGCCATCAACCATCTTTCTGGACTATTTTAGGATATGCAAAATTCTGCAGATGGGGTTGAATCTTTGATACACTAACACATGCTGGAATCAATGCCTTTGCAACAGAGGTCAAGAGAGATAAGGCATAATTTTGAATAGGGCAAAAAAGAAACAAATAAACCAAACTACAAGGAAACTGAGGCTCAGAAGGTTAAGTGTCTTGGCCAAGGTCACAAAGCCGAGTAGGCATGGCACGGATTTGAACCTAGGCTGTGTCTGGCTTCAGAGTACTCTAAATTGCCAAAAAATATTTCAGGCATTAGATCTATATTTAGCCTAGAGTCTATAAACAATATGTCTATTAACAGAATAAATTCTTTACTATACAATCTATTATTGTGCTTAAAGTATTAAATATTATTTAAAGTAAGTGTTATTAACTCTTAGATTTCTCCAACCTAAGGGATTTCCCCGACAATAGCATTGTTTTTAGTAAGACTAACATCTTTGGAAAATAGTTTATTCTATAATGAATTATATTTATTTTACATCTTTCTACTTAGGATCAAAGTTCTGGGAGTTGTTATTAATCAAGAAGCAAATCTGTATAAAGTAGGCTTTCACACATCCCATACTGTTCAGCTTAACGTATGCAAATCTAATTGCTAAAAGACCCTTAAAGAATTCTGAGGCAAGGTTAAACTAACTACAATAACTATAGCATACCAGGGTCTCTAAAATCACTGTTCTTTTGCTTTTAAATGCCATAAAAATAGTTTTGGAGGTAGACAATAATCTAGAATTAAGTTATAACTTATGTTTCTTATAACCTAGGATTTTAAATCCACTTTTACATTATAAAAACTATATTTTCTTTGATTAATGCTAATAGTACAAAAACAACCTTAACACAGGTAAATCCACGAAATCTGTTTGTGTTTACTGCCCTCTAGTGATACTGGATCCAAATGTGATTTAAAGAACAGCTCTGTTCCTGAGGAGCCATCTCTTTTCTGAAAACAAAAAACGTATCTTACAAATATTTTGGAGGCTTGAAATTAAGACGAACTCTAGGTTGACTTCTTGAAAAACCTAAAAATCATCTGAAAAAGCTAAGAATCATTCTTTATTTAACCTGGTTTGAAAATTTTCACCAAAAATAGTTTTATTTAAAGCAAGAACCTGCAACATTTACTGAGAAAGAAATTCCAATTTAAGAAACTTTATTTTTGTTGAAAGGTTCCTTGAGGCTGAATTAACATGAGACTGACTTGATGATAGCTATATTTAAATTTCTCTTCCACATGGGCTAACTCTTACTCAATGTTAGCATAGTATTCTATAATTGTTGATACAGTTTGAATCATATACAGTAGATACAGAGTTTTCTATGTCTGTAACTAGTTAGTAAATTTAGCCGAAACCATCACCACCACTACCACCACCATTATCACCAACCACCACCATCATCATACCTACCAAGGGCTTTTGTTTCACTGAAGAACAATTAAGGCAATGAATGGGTGCAGAACCCTTATAAAAATGAAGCTTCCACAAAAATAATCTTGTATGAAAGGGAACTTTCTACTTACAGAGAAAATTAGGATTCCCAATTCACTTAAATTGTCTTAATACCAATTTTCCATGTTTAAGATGGCTATTATAATCACCACAAAATACTTAATGATATCTCCTCTGTACTTCATGGTATGCTTTGTGAAAACAATTAAACAGAGAACACCTGTCTTCTAAAGCAATAATAAAAAATGCAAATAGGCATATTTCTGTAAATACATATTTAATCTTTTATGACCACCACTTTTATTTGAGAATCTTAATTTTAAGTCTTAAAATTTGGGCTACAATTCAAAGGGGAAAGGATATTCTTTTTAACAAATGGGACTTAAACAACTGGACATCCACTCACAAAACAATGAACTTCAACTTCGCCTTGCACTACATACTAATATCTACTCAAAATGGGTCACGGAACTAAATGTAAAATATAAGACTATAAAAACTTCTAGAAGAAAAAATAGAAAAAGATATTTGTGATCTTGGATTAGGCAAAGGTTCCTTGGAATACAAAAACCATAAAGCATAAAAGAAAAAAGTGATAAACTAGATTTCATCAAAACTTTCCTTTAAAAGAAACTGATAAGAAAATGTAAGAATAATTCACAGGCTGGGAACAAATTATGTGTAAAACACATATCTGATAAAGACTTGTACAAGGAATTTACTGAAAAAAAATCTTAGAACTCAAAAGGTTCAACAAGCACGTCTAAAGGTGTGTAACATCATTAGTCATGAAGAAAAGTAAAATTAAAACCAAAATGTGGTGCCACTATGCACTTACTAGAATGCCTAAAGTGAAAAAAATACATATAATACACAATTCTGGCCAAAATGCGCGGAAAATGGAAGTCTCACACGTTGTTAGTGGAAATGCAAAACGGTAGAGCAACTTTGGAAGTTTGGTATTTTTTTTATAAAGTCAACAAGAACACTGACTAGAGGAGCCACTTCTAGTTATTCACTTAACAGAAATAAAAACATACGTTCATACAAAGACCTGTATGCAAGTGTTTATAGAAATGAAATTCTATTCATAACAACAGAAACCTGGAAACAGCCCAGATGTCAATCACCTGGCAAATGGATAAACAAACTGTGGTACATCCACAAAATGAAATATTAGAAAGCAATAAAAAGAAACAAATTACAAATATATGCAACAAGTTATTAATGGATGAATCTCAAAAGCATTATGCAAGGTGAAAGAAGCCATGAACAGAAGGCTATATATACTATATGATTTCATTCTTGACATTCTGCAAAGGCAAAACTACAGGGACAATGAGATCACTGGCTGCCAGTGACTGGGAGTAAGGGGAGAGGAATGACTACAAAGAAGCAAGAGAAAATTTTTTAGGTGACGGAAATATTTTACATCTAGATTATGGTGATAGTTTTCCAACTGTGTAATTTGTCAAAACACATTCAACTACATCTTTAAAAAGTACATCTCATCAGTTTGTAAATTACACCTCAAAACCTAACTTCAAAAAAATTTAGGCGATATCATCAAATTATTTAAATTCCAAATCTGCTTCACTTTGCCTGAAGAGGAATGAAAAACAAATATCTCAAGCATAGTTACATATGGTAAAATAAGATTTTCACCCTTTCAAAGAGATCCATCATTATATCCGAGGCAAACAGGCATGTTTGTTACAGTCAGTGCTTGCTTTGAATAAGACAATATATAGTAAAGTCCTAGTTATGCAAAGCCATTAGGCAGTATAATAACCAATGAAGTATTCTCATAAGTACTAATAACATTTTTATTTTAATCCTTTAGAAAGAAAAATTCCCTAAAAAACTTTATTTTCCTGCTTTCTTAAACAAACCAAACTGATCTCAGTTTAATTATTTTCTGGTGATCTGGGCCACCACTGTTCACTCGTCACTGAATAGTCAACACGTATTTACCGTATGTTCATTCTGGGCCCAGCACTGTGCCAGCTGCTAGAGACAGACAAATCCAGTCAAGGGGGTAGAGACGCGTGTAGAACCCTGAAGAGCGCCACTGCTGTATTCTTTTCGGGTCCACCACTTTTTCACAGGTTTTATTTTTCCCTAGTCCTTGGTTGTCAGCCTGTCCTCCTATGGTCAATATATCTGCTTCCTTGTAGTCAACACAGCGGCCGTTTCCCCCTTCTTATTATGATGGGCTTTAATCTAAGGCAGCATTTCCCAGACTGTGCTGTAAAGAACAGCAGTCCCATGTGATAATTCTCAAAGAAGACACCCAGCGTCAGACACACTTCTGACATAGCGCTAACCTTTGTGGAGACCGTGTACTGTAGCAAATTGAAGGCTCTGCCAAGAACTGTACTGCATAACTTTGTTTTCTTTTGTTGAATCTGGCATTTCTCAAAATTATTCTTGTACCTAACTCTGCTCCCTTCACACTTATTAACAAGCAAAAATGAACAAAAATGCTAGGACTTCATTAAAAATTCTTGTGGAAAGCAATGGGCTTTAAATATCAAATACTAAAATTATTTAGAATGGTTATTCACTTCTTCACTCTAGTACTTATTAAACAGCTACTATGTACCCGAGGGACAGAGCACTGAACAAGACGGAAGAGTTGCCTGCTCATGGGAACCTTGGACTGTTAGGACAAAAAGACAAAAAGACAAAAAAAAAAAAAAAAAAAAAGGCAGTGGCAAACATGCTGGATAAAAGAAAAGAGGGTAACATGATACCATGATGATGGATTATTAAATAGGCAGGAAAAGCTGCACTGAAAAGTTAGTATCTGAGATGGGACACTGATGGTTAGAAAGAGCCAAAAGATCTGGGGCAGAGCACTCTGAGCAGGAGCTGGAGGAACACAGCCAGCATGGGGGAGGACAGGTGTGCAGAAAGACACTAGGGGTGGCTCAAGGCAAGATCATGCAGGTCCTTGCAAGCCTTGCAGAGGGTGTGGGGCACCACCAGGAAGTCCTGAGAAGGGGTGATGAGATTTACATTTTAAAAAGCTGTCTTTATAGAGGCAGAAGCAGACAGAAGAGGAAGAAGCACTTGAGGAAGAGTTGAGACTTGAAATGAACATGGGAAGTGAAGCAATGAGAAGAATGGATTCCTAGACTTCTAACTTGAATGGATGGATGTCTGTGCCATTTGCTGCGATGGAGAAGACTAGGGGGAAGTATAGATTGGGAGGAGGATAAATAAGGAGAAAGAAGAGTCCCATGAATTAAGTACAAGAAAATTTAAACACATGAAATTAAAAAAAATTTTTTTAAGGTTGAGGGACAGTAACCTCCAATCCCCTCCCCAGGTTCTCTGCAGCATTCTGGATAAGGAAAGCTGCCAGAGAGTGGAGTTTTGAATATGTAGTTACTTTCAAATACACTAATGCCATTACGTTAGGATAGACCACTTTAATCAAAATCTTTTCAGATGTGTTTAGGATAGCCCACTAAAAAGGGAACCAACAGATAATCTATTTTTTTAAAATCCCCTCCTCTTCATAGCAAATTATTGATGTAAAAGCCTATGGGAGGTCACACAACATAACCACAACTGGAATCTAGCACTTATAGTTGGCAGTATTTTTATTAAAGTTACATGTCTTATTTAGACATTTTAAAAAGGAAGACTTTAATACAGGCAATCGTAAACACAATTAAAAATGGTGCAAGAATGGAATTTTTTTTTTTTCATTTGCAACAGTGACAGAAGCGTAAAGGATGAGAACCATGGTACACGGCATATACGATGATACAGGGCATACATTTCACCCAAGTTCAAATCCTGGCCCTGCCTCTTGTAAGCACAACAGCATACAGCAAGTTATTTAAGGTTTCTGGGTTGGGTACAGAGTCAGACTTAACAAAGGTCATCTAGCACAGTGTATTAAGCAGGTGTCGGGAGCTCAATAAATTACTTATATTGTAACCAGAAACACTGAAACTTGTCAGAAGGAAAACAATCTCATTCAAACAGCTGCATGCAGATTCCTATAATAATATCTACCCAATAGTTTATGCAGTCAGTGGTTTGTCTGCAAACCATTAAAGTCACCAGTACCAGCAGAAAATGCTTTTGGAGATATCAAACAAATAAGGATAATTTTCCCAGAATGCACTGACCTGACAAATGTAAAGACATCAGGACCAAATTCTAATCTCCAAAGGAAAATTTAAGAATAACTCTACAGCTGACATGGGACCAAGGAGACCAAGCCCAGTACCAATGAGTATAAGATGATAATCCTTTTTTAATCAGCAAATATTTAATTAGCAGCAACTATATGTTAGCTGCTGTTCCAGGTACTAAGGAGAGGTCAGTCAGCAAGCCATCTGATCTGAAGGAGCTTACACACAAGTGTGTGGGAGACAGAAAGTAAACACGCCTGTGCAGTGGCCATTCCACCTTCCTTTTAGCAAGCCTTCCAGAGGCAAGGCATGTAAAAAATCCATATCCTAGACTCCTTTGCAGCTAGAATTTCAGACGTGATTTAATTTCTTCCAATCGGATGAACCTCTGCTCCCTTCCACAAACTAAACAGCTGTCAATCTACCTGCTATTTCTTTGTAGATAATCTGCCTCTTCTCTCTGGCTGTGTTGAGATCTGTTTGTTTCTGTGGTCTCTCTGGGAAATATCTGGATGTGGGTTTCTTTTTAAAAACTTTCCTGCTTGGGATTCACCGGACTTCTAGAATATTTCCTCTTCCCCATTCTCTCTATTCAAATTAGATGCATGTTGCCATTTTGCTAGAAAAGGAAGTCTTGTCATACTTTAAATGTACAGTGTTATCCATAAAATACAGCATGAAGTCAGGTAATTGCCATTAATACTACAGCAATCATTTTTATTCAAAATATGGCTCTTATACAATCTTTTAAATTAAGTATGATTGTTCTTATATCTTGAGACTAAATTACTGGCACTAAAATATATGAAAAACCAATTTGATTTTTCTCATTGCCTATAAAGTTAAGATGCACCTGTATGTTCTAACAAAGACCTTAGACCTTAAAACATAGTGAAAAAAATAATTTAACTCACTTTTCTTCACACATCAATAAAAACTGGTATTGACCACCTTGACATTTATTCTTCTAAAATACCTGCCCATATTTACATCCTTGAGATGGGAGAACATATACATTTTTGCTTCTGGGAATAAAGAAGATAGGGAAAAACAAAATAATACAACTAAAACAGACAACAAACTCTTTTTTACCTGATCTTCCAAATGTGAATCTAACACCCTGGGAGAACATCAGTCATACAGGTGAGGCAGACTGGACCATCAAACACACTACAGTTTTTGAATTCCGTGAAATACATCCAAATTGGAAAGCTCCTCGGTGGACAGCTAGTCCAAACTTCCATCCCGACAGGAGTCCTACAACTCCTCATAATTAAGAGTCCTCCTCTCCTTGATGCCTCCCACTGCTCTGGAAGTCCGTTCCACTTGGAGAGAATGCAGTTTAACACACTGAGATAATACTGAGCTAATGATCACTCGCTTGCACGGAGCTAACGCCATTCTTCAACAGCTCTTTATAAACCTCTCAAAGTTGATTTGACTCTGGCCAGGGCAAATGAAAACAAAATATAGCTCAGGGATTTTATCATGACAGTTGCAACAGACAGAAGAGTCGTTCATATCCTTAACCATTTTCATTAAAAAACCAAAATCCACTCCAGGTCTTACAAACAGTGATCAACAGCTAAACCTGAGTAATTATAGCTTGGGCTGTCACTTTCCCTTCACAGCTGGGGAAGCAAGCATGCAAATCAGAACATATGACCTTCCATTTGGAGTATTAAGAAAACACACCAAACAGATGGCTTTCATATAGCTTCCAGAATACCAGTTCTAATAATTCACAAAACTGTCTTTCCCCAAAACCCACAGTAAAAAATGGTAATAGCTGGGGGGACGGTATAGCTTAGTGGTAGAGCACATGCCTAACATGCACAAGGTCCTGGATTCAATCCCCAGTACCTCCATTAAAAATAGTCATAATAATAAAAATTTTTAAAAAGGTAATAGCTCATACTTATTGATTGATATTGATAAATATTTATTTTCCTATGTGTACCAAGAATACTGCTGAATACTTGCCTGCCATTATCTCATTTATTTCTAATTACAATCCTATGAGGACTATTATTATTCCCATTTTACAGATGAGCCTTAAGGTCATTACCCATCAAGTCTGTACAGGCAACTCCCAGGTAGCCTGTCTCTTCCCCAGAAATCCAGTCCTGACAATTGAAGGCTTACAGGACATCTCTACCTAGATACGTAATTTCATTCCAATTTCCTGTCTAAAAATTTAACTGCCGTATCTTCCACACCACTCTCTTCAAATTGGCTTCCCCTCCTGATTTTCCAGCTATCATTCTTTCTATTATTACTCAGGTTCAGAATTTCATACTTTCCTCTGGCTGCAGTACCTGCCCCTGAAGTCATATATTCTGTCACCTTTCCCGTGATCTTCCTCCTAACCATTCCTTTCTTTTCCTTCCCACCCTGTTTCAGCCCCTCATCACTTACATGCCTAATTCCCTGACGGATTCTTTCTGCTTTTGCTATTTCCCCTCAGTATGAGCCAGCCTGCATACCACCAGCAGATTTATCTTTCTAAAATCATTGTGTTATGTTCCTTGTAATATTTTCCTTATAATAAAATGCCAGGGCTCTTCAAGACTTACAGGGTAATATGCAAATGGCTTCATCTGACATGGAAGGCACTCCACAGAGGGGCCCCCATCACACTCCTCACACCTGCCTCTGTCCCTGTAATCAGATTTTCTGTTCCAGGCAGGCCCACTCATCCAGAACACTCACTCCTCACCCGCTCCCACAAACACCAAGGTAAACCCACAGAAGTGTCCCAGCCTACTCTGCCTCATCCGGCCCCTGGAGTATATCTTTTTCCTCATTAGCAACCTAGATGAACCTGCTATGTTCAAGATCCAGCCTAAGTAGCACTTTTTCTGGGATGCTTCTCAATCATTCTGGTCCTTAGTTTTGAACACACTCTGAACTCATCCACAGGACCAGAATCCCATGAATTTCTCTCTCATTCATTGCCATCCGAAAGGCTTACGTATATGGCTAGCTAATAATGTCTTCAATGCGTGTCTATAAGCTTTTGTATGTACGTATGTGTGTATCTATCCATCTTTCTATCATTTTATGTATTTGAACACAAACGTACATATATAAAAGTGTCATTTAGTCTATGAAAGACTTTGGAGCAAATAGACACCCTACACTAACCAGGCAAAAACAAAAATTCCTTAGTGAAAGCCTGACTATTGGACTGAGGTTATCTGAAGCCAAAAGGTGCAAAACAACAACTAAAGAAGAAAAAAACCTCCTGATTTATTTCTCATATGAAAATGGTATCTGGCCTAGAGAATGGTCAGGAATCAGACACTAATAACAAAGACAAACCAAAGCAAAATTTTCATTCCAAAGTGAGAGCATCAATAATGACTGAAATCAGGGTGTTGTCTAGCAACCCCAAATTTTATTCGCCACAAGATAAAAGCCTTGACAAAAGTATAAGACAGGGCTGTTTTGTTCTGTGTCACTTTAACTTTCCTGTGACTTTTTTCTTCATCTGTAGTGAAAGGAGTGAACAGGTTGATCTCACAAATCTCCTTCACCTCTAGAAACTTTTTGGAATTAAAAAAGAAAAAAAAAAAACTTTTCTATCAAGCATACCAAAGTCGGTTTTCTCTGCAAAGTGGCTAACGGCAAGTGGAAAATGGAAAGGGACCTACTCAGTGACTCATTTTCAACTCTTACAACTACACTGCTGGGAATTCCTTCTCCCTCTGGCTACGGCTAGTGTCAGACCCATGACTAAGACTGGAACTAGCCCATCTGGGCTGGGACTACGCTCAAGGTCATTTCAGCCACTCTTCTGTTTCTCAGCTTGACTGTCATTTTAAATCTGCGCAATGATTAAAGGTTCTATTTCTGGTTCGTGTTCCTTCTTTCCCCGAGAAGGGACATCTAGTAACTTGATATTGATTGATATTTGACACTTTTGTTAATAATCAAAATCTCAATACTTCACAGAATCAGAAAACTCATTTGGAGGGGCCTCTGGGATCGTCCAGGGTGAGGTAAAAGCAGTGTAAGTAAGGCGCTGATATTTAGACCGAAGATCCACATGAGACCTTACAGCTCAAATCAGCGTTTCTTTCGGGGCTGCCTTTGTACATATTCTTTCAAAGTTACCATGGTTAAGTGGTCAGCGAGAGTATAAATAAAAATACGTTCGCAAAGAGCGCTAGGTAACGAGCGAAAACCACAGTAAACAACCTCAGGGGGCCGCCCCATATACAAACTGGTGAGGACCCATAAATCACCACGATGGGGATCGAGGTTTCAAAGGCACACTGAGCTCACTGTCCAGGCCTGTTGATTCAAGCTCCAATTGCACTGGGTTATCTATATGGCAGCATATAAAGTTCACCTCTTACATTTAAAAATAGTTCCCATCCCAACTAAAGACAGGCCACAGTACCTACCGTGGGTGTGCCCCATATCACGCACTTGACATGAGTTTCCATTTAAATTCCCATAACAGTCCTGGGAGAGCGATGTTGCTAGTGCCGATGTGCAGAGAAACCAGAGGCTCAGAGAAGCCGAAGCAATTTAATTAGCTAAGTTCACAACTCCAGCGTGGGTGCGTTAACATCCAGGGGAGGAACTGCTCAGCTCAATGGAATTTAGGGGACTTAAAGCACAACCAAGATAAAGGTTCGCAGTTGGCATTGGCTGTTCTGTTCCATTTTCCTCTTGGCATCTAAGAATTACTCACCAGAGACTATGGTAAATCAACCTAAACTTATTTTGACACAGTCTCTCACCCACTGCTCCAGCATGTATGCTGCTGTCGCACGTCCTCACTTCCACGCAACAGGTTCTGCAGGGGATGGCCCCACAGTGGGAGGTGACTACCCAACCGTGCTGCTCCTGGGCCATGACTCAAGGAGGCAACAGGTGAAGGAGGTGATGCTAGCTCTGGTGCTAAAAGGACCCATGCCTCATGAATACCCTCTGTCTACAAATCTGCCCTCTCCAGTAGGTCCTCACCCCTTCCTTCATCCCTGGGCTGACTGTCCCCTCTTAAACGTTCACACCTTCACGCTGACCCCTCTGGGATTTCTTCTGTCCTTCAAGCCGTCCCAAAGTCTTGGTTTATTCCAGTTGGATTTTATCATTATGAATCCTGAGGTGGAAACACGAACCGGTCCGTCGGCCTCCAGCTGAGGGCATCTCTGATCCTGTGTCAGCTCAGTCACAGAGCCCTTCTGCCACCCATCCTCCTTCTCCTCTCACTGTCCAATATGTTTTTCTACCTTTCTCGTTCCTTCACTCTTCACTCTGTCTATGAGCCCAGCTTCCTTCCCCATTTTGCCCCAATAAGAAAACAAAGTTCCAAGGCAATCCCACAGTAATAGGTCATTTAAAGAATCCTGACCCCTTCTTACATCTTCCCTGAGTTTATTCTATACCTTCTCATCTGCTGCCACCCTCCCCACTATTAATCAAGCTCCATCCCATCCAATTTCACCCACTGCCCACCTCCAAATCCCCTGCCAGCTCAGAATCTCAGATCTGCTTTAGTCTCTTGATCTTCTCATCCACTGACCCCATTACCCTTCAGTTTGTATCTGGGCCCTGTTTACCACCTGCTTGCTAGGCTGACTTCCAGCCTAACACGCTATCTCAACCATCATACTCTTCCTAGGAGCCCAGAGCTAGGAAGGCCCTCTCTGCGCCCATCCTGACACAACAAAGAACAAGGAAGGCAGATTAACTACACAACAGGATTCTCCTCTAGGAATGATAGTTTGCTAAAGTAGCTCTTGCTATTTCAGAACCTAGCGCTCACTAAATAAATAAAATTAGTAGTACATATTTTGAAAATGCAGCCTGAGAACAAACACTTGTCCTTCTATCTCCCAGCCCTTCCTGCAGATGTTACATTCAGAAAAAGAATTATCAAGACATCTATCAAGAAGCATATGGATCTCAGATGAGGTTAACTGAACCTCAGTTTTTCATCTTTAAAAATGGGACAAATTGTTTTGGCATGTAGTGTCCTGTTTCTGGGACTAAGTTAGAAATGGAAGGTTTACAGTAAGAATACACATCAGAATCATATCTTAGAAAGGGAGGCACATCTTGGTGTTTCCTGACCTGTGCAGTCCAAGATTGCTCATAAGTGTCAAATGAATAATATTAAAATGTTTGAAAATATGGCTAAGGGGCAACAAGTAATTTTTCCACTGAATCCTACTTGTAGAGAACAAACTCCTCTCATATAGGGACTGAAGATTTAATCTGTAACGATGCAGCTCTCTTCTGGCTCTCCTGCGATGTCCCCTTTGTCATTTTACTGCTCTTTAACACCACCTAGAAAAATTAAGATGTAGGCCCAAACAGTATCTTCCAGGAGAAAGTAAACCAATCTTTCCTGATGCAAATTAAAGAAATAAGAATATTTCTAGTAAAAAATTCATACAATTTCTCGAAACCCATCGCTTACCCTTACACAGCTAGCTCTAAGAGACCATACTGAGAAAATAAGGTTAAGAAAACAAAGAACAGAAAATCAAAATGTTTATTGTCAAAGAGAACATTAATTAGCTTCACTCTTATCAGAGGGTATTACTGGAAGTGACTTGAAATATTCAAAATTTAAAAAAGTACAAGTGGTTTGGTGCTTACTTAAAAAAGAGTAGGGGCAAGTCAGCAAATATCCACTGGACACCTAATTTATTAAAGGCTTTGAGCAAAGCTCTGAAAAAAAAAAAAAGGTTCAAGACTTTCTTCTAAATCTATCTTAATTTTTGTATACTGTCAACAAATTTACAGCTTTTTTCTTCCTTTGCAGTCTTTAACTTCTTTTGTGAAATAAGGGTTCTTTGCACAATGAAATGACACCTATATATATTTAAAGCACTCATGAAAGCAGTTCTCTTTATAAAAATCTGTTAAAGCCCTTCCAAATTTTTCTTTCTTTTTTTTTTTTTATTGAACTACAGTTGATTTACAATATTGTATCAGCTTCTGTGGTACAACATAGTGATTCAGTTTTACATATACGTGTGTGTGTGTGTGTGTGTATGTATACACACACACACACACACACGTATACACACACATTCTTTGTTATTATAAGTTATTAGAAGATACTGAATATAGTTCCTTGTGCTATATCATAGGACCTTGTTGTTTACCTTCAAAATTTGAAATTATCTTCTTCCTAAGTTCTCGTGACAAAGCCCACCGATGTTAAAGTAGTAGTTCATTATTTTTCTGAAACTTGGAAAAAAAATCTAGCAAATACAATAACCAACCTTTCATGGTCAAAGAATGTACTCCTATTCTAAAACCTGAACTTGATGTAAAGGCATTAACAATGGAAAGTCACCTTACTAAGAAATGTTCTTTTCTTTGTAATTCTGTACAGTTCAGTATAATTTATAATTCTTTGATTTTAGTATGACTTTTTTTCAAAAATAATTTTCCACTATAATGAAACAGCAGTTCCTTCTCCCTAATGGGTTTGGACTAGAATGATCAGGTAGAATTAAAAGGAGATTAGCAAAAGGAAGACACTTTGATATATCTTCTCCAAGTTTATTTAAGATGTCTTGATTCATATTTAGGTCAAAAACAAAAACAAAGCAACCAAAACACTGCTATGCCAATGATGGAAAGCAGCCCTAAAACCAGCCAGTTATTTTCTGAAATGATGGAGACAGATACCAGCCTGGACTTACTCTTCGATGTCAGCCTCATCTTTGCCTGGTCGCTATGGACACATCCCTGTCAGGCCTGTGCCTTCCACTCTCCAGGCCTGTTTATGACAGGCCAGGGTGTTTCCTATTATGGTGCCTATGTCTGCAAGCACACTGCTTGCCAGTAATAAATGCCAGAGGCTGCCACAATAGGGATTACAATGCAGCAGACCAGAGATGCTGCCGGGAACGCAAGCACGACCCAGGTAAAACTGCACAGCATGCTCCCTAACAGATAAAAGCCAACAAGCACATCCTTTCTGCCCAGTCTAGAGGGAGTGTACTCAGATATATCATTTTAGTTGGAACAAACTATAATATGAATGTTATTGCTAAACTTGGTACAGAGGAGAGAGACTAGTTTCAGGTCATCAGTATGGCCTGGATGGTTTTTGTCTGCATAATCTAAACTTCTAATTTAAATGAGATGAAGCTAAACTCAGCATAAACTATGCTGAAACATCTGATGAGTGTCTACAAGCAGGACTGAGATTTTTAAGTGGGAAATGTATCAGGATACTTGTCAATAACAGAAAAACCACTTTCTTGCAAGATATCAACTGTCATGTACAGACTCTAAGTCTACCAATCCAAGGTGAAAAATGGCATTTACATTAATCAACACCATACATAAGGTACTAATTTATGTGACCAACTATAAAACGATATGCTGACACTCACTGGGTTTGGGCCAGAAGCTATGTAGGAGAGCTCATCCATCCTTCTAGTGGCTGGGTAAAGAACTCACTGGTTATGTACTTGAACAGTTACTGAATCTGTATGTTTACCAGAAACATGGCTTGTATTTCATTAACACACTCAAATGGAGAAAAAAGCTGCATCTCCAGCAATTTCTGTAAACATGTTGAGATAAAGGTTACATACAAAACCCCAAATGACGCAGAGAGACCCTCTAGAAAGTGAACTACCTGAGAAGCCATGAGCTTTCTAGCTACCTCGGTGGACCTGGAAAAGCTTGGGGACTCTTTTTTTCCAACTCAGATTAGATGAGTCAGATGAGTGATCACTTCTGCCTCTTTTAGTTCTAACTCATAAGGCTCGGGTCTGAGATGAATAATGGCCAACACTAGTAATGATGCTTTGAAATACCGATCATGCGAAATACTACCAAAACTACCAAAGCGCTAAGTGGTAGGCAGGACCAGAGTATACTTTCATTTTATTAATTTATACTAATTACACTCAAGTGATAATTAAAACAGAAAAATTAGGATAAGTTTCTTCAATTCTTTGACCAAATGCTCAGTAACTCTCCCTTGTGAAGGGTCTGACAAACAGTAACACTGAAACTATTAACCGTCAAGAAAGAGTTTTTATCTTCTAGGCCTTTATGGCTTAGAAGCGTAAAATTAACCCTAGTCCCTGAGATTGATCAGTAATGACTCCTACAGCACTGAGACCAGAACCATTTATTGGTGCACTTCAAGAATCACCATCACAATACCTCTCATACAATTTATCCAATGTTTACCGGGCCCCTACTCAACAAGGCCTTGTGTCCCACGTGGTAGGGCTGGAAAATGAGTAAGACTAACGACCTAATGTACAACATGAAAGGGATAAATCAAAGAAACAAATACGGTATGAAGAGTTAAGAGAACTACAATGAATGTCCTGGGGAAGGTCAAAGGAGAAAGACACCGCACCCGTGGGATGGGAGATATGGGAGGAGACAGGACAGAAAAGGCTTCACAGAGGAGGTAGCATTCCAGATAGACTCTAAAGGATGGTTAAGATTTGTTTAATAGACTTTCTATTTTAGAAAAGTTTTAGTTTTATAGAACAATTGTGAAGATAGGTACAGAGAGTTCCCATATGCCCCATACCCAGTTTCCCCTCTTATTAATATCTTCCTTTCATAGGGCACATTTGTCCCAATTATTGAACCAGTATGGATACATTATTACTAACTAAAGTCCACACTTTAATCAGATTGACTGGTTTTCACCTAGTGTTCTCTTCTGTCCACAGTATAGGTGCTCTTTCCCCTCCTTTTCACATTATGCTTTTTGGAAGGAAGTCAATATGCACAGCCCACACTTAAGGGGTGTGAAGTTATGCCTTCTTTTTTTTGAGAGCAGAATATCTACAAAACTTATTTGGAATTCATCTGCATGAGAGATTTATACATTCTCCTCCATTTAATTTAATCATTAAATTATTCATATAAGTATGAATTCATGGATATTTATTTTATACCTTGGGTTATATTCCATTACTAGTTTATTTTCTTGACCAAATAGTTCCAGCTGGGAACTAGGAGCCCTTTGAGTTTGCTCGTGGGTCCCTTGGATATGTTCTTATCAATGTCTGAGCATTTCCTTATTTTCTGGCTCTACAACATATTTCAGCCTTCATGTCCTGCCCCAGTGCTTGAATCAGCTATTTAGCTAAGGAGTTCTGGTTCCTTTTATTGGAGAATGGTATTAGAAACCAAGATAAGGGTGCCAGATGTGTTCAGAGCTACTGGGCTATCATTGCTTCAGCTGACAGAGCAGGAAATGTTTGTGCAGATACTAGATGGTTAAGTTGTTGAGACGTGCACTGGGTGGCTATGTCTTGAATGCACTTTTCGTAACATTAAGTATTAATAAGAGATTCTGTGCCTGGCTGGGTTACTTTCAGTCTCATTCAGAGGAAAAATAGGGTACATTCATTTATGAAAAAAGCTGGCTGTACTACCCTCCACTGCTTTAGGGATTTCTGTTCAAAACAGCTTGGAGAGTTTTAGATATTCTGATAAAATCTCAAGCCAGTTGGATAGGCTATACTATCAAATTACACAAAGAAACAAAAGGTAAACTCCATGAAGAGTCATAGATGGGGAGAAGAGCAAACGAAACATTCCACTAGTCCTTTTTGGCCTGTATCAACATCATTAAGCCGCCATTCTCTTAAAAGCTCACAGGAAACACAGGTAACAGGATGGCAACCCTCACACCACAAAATAAGAAAAGAAAGAAGATATTCCTTTATAGATGAGTGTAAAGGACTGAACGTTACTGAGCACCTGCTACGTTCCTGTCTGTCTAGACAATCCCCATCTTCCCATTCATCAAATCACCACAGCAACTATTTAACAGATGAGGAAACTGAAACAAAGAAGGTAAACTGTCCAATTTAAATTCAGTTTAAAGGCAGAGAGTGAATCTGACCCAGGTCGTCTGGCTACCGGAGAACGCTCTAAACCCGCAGATCAGTCTGACTGAGAAGTGAATGCCTAATGAAAGGGAGACTTCTGACGAATCTGTATTTTCTCCCCTAGTGTGGAGATCCCATTAACGGCAGAGAAGAAAAACCATAGGTTGTTTAAAACAAACATGTCTTTCTAACCAAAAATGAATCCCCAAATGGTTCTTACTGACAATTTAGACAAGTATAAACAAAAGCATGCCCTGTGTCTGCACATGGTAAGCAAAATGTTTTCAGGTGGTGTGTGTGAATATGTTCATTTTGTTACAGGTTAATTTCAATGGATATTAGAAAAATTATAACTAGAACATCAAATCCATGATTTCATGTAATTCCTCGTTCAAGATGAGGCATTCAGGTGGACATTTATCTTCAAAAGTTGATGCTTTAAATAAAAACATTTAATCTACAGTAATTATCTGTGTACACAGGAAGTGTGAGCAACACTAACGTAGACTGTTATTTATTATAGGATAGAGAGATGACATCTTTCTTCCAAGAAATATTATGTTCTTACATTGCAAGGAATATATGACACATGGTTTTCTTAATCTTTCTTTTCAATATATTCCAGGGATAGGATAAACTACAGGTAATTTATTGAGCACCCAGTACATGATACATACCAAAATGAGCTTTCTATACATTAAATCTAATGCTCTTAACAACCTTTCAATTTTATCTTCCCCTTTTATTATCTCCATTTAGAAGTGAAGAATTGAGGGTCAGAGAAGTCAGGTATGTTGCCCACAATATCAGGTAGGAAGCAGTAGGGCTAGAATTTGAAACCAACTCTGCCTGATAAAAAATATCTTTGTTCTTTCTACTCTACGGGGCCACCCTAAGCATTTCAGGAGAAAAAGTACCCTTCATCCTCATCACACACACACACTACTGCAAAACAACAACAAAAAGCCCAGAATACTAAATGATGATAACAAAAGATAAAGCATTTTCTATGAAAATGAATATATATATGTATATGTATGACTGGGACATTGGGCCGTACAGGAGAAACTGACACACTGTAATTGATGGTACTTCAATTAAATAAAAAAAAGTCTTAGAAGAAGATAAAGCATTCCTTAAGTGCAAAGGATAATAAAGTTATTATCACTGCCATTGGTAATCCAACTGAACTAATTTCCCAATGAACAAAAGCCACATTGTTTGCTGTTTAAGCAAATAAGATGGCTCACCACTCCCTACCTATCCCAATCCCTGTTAGAGTGAATGAAAGTGAACGACTTCTTAAAATGGCTTTTAAAACTAATGTGACTATCAAAATAAAGGGCTACTCATCTCTCTGTTACTTAGAAAGATCTCAGATTACTAGTGCCAATTAAACCATCGCAAGTAGCCAGGTACATGCAGCACTGCCCCCTGGCAGAGCTGTGCTGTCGCAAAACAAACCCCAGCTATTCACAGCTTTAAAAGACTGGTCTCTTTCCAAAAGAGAAAATCAGATTTTCTGGATCAACTGAAAATCATGACATGATCAGCATTCCATCTCTGCCATAATTATGAAGGAACAGCTACAATCTCTAACTATCATAGGAATCTTCTCAAATTGAACAAAATCATTATTTATCATCCTTGCTATTTGGGGAAAAAATGTGCTTAATCTATTCATACATTGGGAAAAGCACTATTTTATCTTGACCAAGCCTTTTGTTTTTAAATTAAAAACAAACAAAAAAACCAAAGGACATACTTTATAACACTGAGACAAAAGTCACCACTATCCTGTAATTAATTCAAAATGTAATCACTGAAGGCAATTTCACGTAATTTTTCTAACTTACTGAATCACTGAAATTAGAAGTTTTTGATAATTAACTGTTAAGAACGTTTACGTTTACTGCCACTAAATACTGATAAGGAGCAGAGCTGATAACAACAGGGATAAATTAAGATTTGTCTTACTCCTTACTATCTTATTAAGTTAAAGTCAAGAGCTTTACTATTCTATGAAACATAAAAATACCTGTTAAAAGTGCTCCCCTGTTTCTGTTATTACTTACAATAAAGGCAAAGAAGGTATTTTTTTTCTAACACTGATCATAAAAACAAGCATTCCCAACCCTTCATAGTAACTTTAAGGCCCTGTATATAAATCCTACATAAATCTTCACCAAGTCTACTTTTATACAGTAGATGAAAAACCAGATAGCAAACTCAACATCGATAAGCTGAGTTTCTATAGTATCAAAAGATACTTTCTTCTACAATTTAGAGTTTTCCTTTAGGTACGCTGATAAACTTTTAACAATTCTCTTACGACAATAAGTTTTACTATTTTAAAGAAAATGACTGCTATTTGCGATTTGCTCTTCATAAAATTAAAATGCTTTCTCCAACAATTTCAGCTTCCTTCTCAGCAAAATTAAACACTCACTTCTGTTCTGAGCTATCTCGTACTTGTGAAATGCTGGAAAATCTTAAGATGTAGCCCCCTCTTCTGAACATTCTACATTCCTCCAGCACCACGCTTGCTTAGAAGAAAATGTACCAGCAGTCACAGAGAGCTCCAGTGCATGCTACATATGCACTGACTACTAAAAAGCAGCAGAGGGAGCAAATATCAAAACGCGAAGAAAAAGCATCCCAGAAAAGTACTTTAATTTACAGGCGACAGAACATGATGGAGGCATTTGTTAAAAACCAAACCAACAACAAAATTCCACAGAGAAGTCACATCCACACTTGCAGAGCAGGTCTATGTATGTCTGGAATGAACTAAAGAAAAACCTTCAAGTCTCTTACAAGAGCGCTTGAATCCTAACTTCTAGACAGACTTTCAGCTTGGAGCACGGAAGGTTCCAACAACGCCAGGTGTCAGAACTGCCCCATATTCAGAAAGGAGAAACAGCATTTTTAGAATGGTATACTTTGGGGGTAAATTCAATGATTTTGTTTCTCTTTCAAACAGCACTGCACTTACACTGACGGTCTGGTAAAATGTGCATTGTTAGGGTCATAAGAGGATAAAGTTACAGGGTTCCACGGTATGACCCTTGGGAGTCCTGAGGCTTAGACTCCTGGCCTTCCCTCCTCACAACCTCAATTTGCTTTCTACGTGAGAAAGGTAACCAAGAGCACGTGAGACCATGCTGCATTAAAAACAGTCTACAGAATCATTTTAGCTTTGTGAAATCTGTACAAAAGGACGGACATGTACCTACCAATCCTATGTTATGTTTAATATTTTCTAAAAATTAGTAAGTGCTGTGTTTTCAGTTTTAGACTAAAACAGAAAAAGTACTTAGCTCTTCTGTTTGGAATACTGTAACTGAAATTTAAGAAAAGATTAAGCTTCTTATTAGAACTTCAAAATGTTTATGTCTATATTATAGTAAAAAAGGATAAATAGTATTTAAATATTTTTTATAATATGGAAATGTGCACCAAAGACAGTTCTTAAGAACTGTATTATAAAAATCCATGAAACTTAAAATGTCAAGCATAACTTACAACTGAATGGTTAAAAAAAAAAAAAAGGATTTTAGCCAAGTAGGTAACCGATCAAGTTTAACCTAAGTCTCCAATAATAATACCAATAACAAAAGGTATAGTGCATGTTATTTATTAGCTAGCTGTTTTACACATGTTCTTTCGAACTCTTACATTGACCTTTCAAAATAGATATCCAAATGCTCATCTTATGCTAAGGAAACTGAAGCTAAAAAAGTTTGTCATCTCTCTAACGTAACTTGGCTAGTAAGGAACAAAACCACGATTCAATTTTCAGGTCTGCCTGCCTGCCTCCAAAGCTCTGAGATCTCACCAAAACCTCTCTTAACCCTACCAATGAGGTTCCAAAGGAAATCTGCACAAATCTCTGGAAGATGAATGTGCTTATGAGGGTAAATGCTATAGATTTAACCACTCAAATTAAATGCCATCTGGAGTCTCTTACTCTACTTGGTACAAGCATCCTGTGTGCATCACGGCCAGTGCTGGCATTGGCCAAGAATCCAATAATTTTCCTGTTTCAATACCATCAATAACCATTTGCTCATTACAATACCAATCAGGAAACACAGCTAGTTGCTTCCAAAGCATTGTTTAAAAACTGCTAATAATTTTGCTTACTTTTATTAAGATTTTTAAAACATGAATCCATTAACCCAATTTGTTAAATGCGTTGGCGGCATCAATTTCCTTCTTCCTAACACCCAAACCCATCTCCATAATAAATATTTTCTCTACATAATCACTTAGAAATCCTGATCTCTTACTACTATTTTATTCTGTTATTTTAATCTATTGGAGTAATTTTTTAAAGCCTCAAGAGAAGAAAACAAAGACAAATGTCACGACTTTTCAAAGGCTAACACTGGTTGGTTCAAACAAGTATATGTAAAAAAAAAAAAAAAAAAAAAAAAGGAAGGTAATAAAACTAATAACCAAAAGCAGTGTTACAGACTTACTCATTCACACTCAAGAGATATTGGACAACCGAGTGGACGTGTGATGCACGCTGTCACATTTCCAGTTAAGACTTAGGTCCGGCATCACTCCTGGGGACCTTTAGATCAGCTGCTCCAACTCAGTTTACAGCTTGTGTGGATGTGACTTATTTGTGCCCTTGTTATCAGGCTAAAGGGTAACTTTACAACCTTTACCAGGAGCTCTTTTTCCTTGTATGCTAATCCTTTTTCATCTATAAAAAGTCACAGGGGCTTAGCACTCATTCAGAAATGAATGGGTTAAAACAAAAAGAAATGAATAGCTCAGACCTGAAAAGTTTAATCAACGGCTTCAGCTGAATTGAATTTTTTTAAATGTTAAAAATAAGTGTCATGTCAATAATCTTTCAACCACAAGGCATAAACACAGCTAGAATGACTACATTGTGAAAAGTCTTTTCTCACTTAACCTCAGTTTCACTTCAACCAAATAAACCCACCCCCAACACTAAACCTGCAAATTAACTCAAGGTCTAATTTGGGGGTCTTCACAATGGAGATTAAAAAAAAAAATCCCTGTCTTATTTGGTGCCTGTAAAGGAAAGACATCATTCTGACCTAAAGTTTTATTTTGTCCATCTTAAAGTGTAAGTAATTACTTGACAGCTGAAGCCATTCACAAGACATGATTAGATTTCATGTTAATTTCTCATCATTAAGACTACGGATTTGGGGGGAAAGTAATCGCAGCTGCTCAGGTTCACTGCTGGAAAAGTACTGCCAAATCATCTTAAAAACACAAGCAAATGCTTGCACATCTTTAGGTGCCTTCAGGTTCTTCCTTTTATGACACAGAATTAACCAGACAAGAGAGTAAGAACTCAGGCCCAGTGCAGTCCGGTCCCAGTCTGTGTGGAGGACACTGGAGATACTTTACATATGTCTACTGCTCTTATGAACCAAATTATGAAAGAATAATCTGTAAGTTATAAAACGAATCAAGGATCTAAGAATTTGTTAGCCATATGAGAACAATGGCACCTAATGCCAGGCCCAGGAGAAAGAGAGCAATAACCAGTCATTCTAAAGAGGAGCCACACCAAATTTAGGAATGAAGTTCAAATGACAAAAAAAAAAAAAAAAAAAAATTACAGATTTGATCATCAGTGTGCACACGGGTAAGTCAGTGTGCTTATGGGGAGGTCAGTGCCTGCACTAACTGGTGACTGGGGAGTCCTTTTGATTTTGTTTATTTGAAGATAACTTTTCACTTAAAAACCATGCTATCTATACAAGCGTTGTCAATAGATAAGACAATCCAGTGGTCAAGATACTACATTATTTTAAACTGCATGAGAAAAACAAAAAACAAAAACAGGTGGGATAAAAACTATAGTAAGCCAATAAATAAATAAATAAATAATAAAAATTTTAAAAAGCATTGCTCTTCGAAAAATATGTGCTCATAGATAAAAAGTAAAATTGTATAACCTACCTGACCTTGTCAATAGGTGGCCAAAAATGTTAAAATATCTTTAAGGGGCAACGGTTACGAATTGCCACATAAAGTTACCAGTCCCTGCCGGCTGAATCCCTCAGCCATCTGCTTCCAAAATGCCTGTGCCTCCTTTCCTAGCCCCCTGAGCCAAACAGTCATTAAAAACATGCAGAATCCCAAAGATTTCCTTACATAATGAAAGATTTCTTAACAAAACAAAACAAAACAAAACAAAACAAAACAAAACAAAACAGGAATTCCAAAAAATACAGCAAAACTGCCAACACTCTACCTTGTCTTAAGGCTGTGTCAGGTTGAAGGTTACTTCTCAGCCCCCAAAACTCCATTATCCACCAAGACCAGCACTTTGGCATATCTGGCACAAATGCCCCATTGAATCATCACTGTAACTTAATAATCTCAGAAAACTGGACTTTCGTTCCAAGATTCACGGAAACAAAGGCAATGATCATGAACCTTAACTCTGACGTCCCCTGTGGACACATACAGCCAAGTGAAAACAGAAAGGCTCAGTTCTTACAGGGTTCCCTGACACCTAGGTAAATGTAGGTTAAGGTCCCAAGTTCAGTGAAGTCTTCCGAGTTTGACTTCTGTAGGTGGTGCCATCCATTGCACTGACCTCTAGCAACTCTTACTTCCAACTGGGAATCCCAAGAATACCCTTAAACATAGATTGCCAGTAGACGGGACAAGGTTTCTGCTGCAAGGGCAAAGTGTCACTTAGAAGTACCCTCTCCAAAAAAAGAAACAGAAAACAAAAAAACACTGTATTCTGGGGGTACTGCAGTCAAAAGTATGTCAAAGTTGCTTTTGCAAAATGTTGAATTTCTCTGGAGTGAATGCGAGAGAGCGGCAAGGCACAGCATCAGTTCCTCCAAGGCAGCCAAAATGCAGTCAGTGAGACAAACCTCTATATGGATTTCCCGGGGCCACAGGGGCCAGTGGCTTCACCAGCGTGGGAATCAGCAGCCTAGGGGCCTGGGTGAGTGCGGAGCCGGGCTTACCTTGTTGGAGGCCATCTCACTGACGGAGTGCCTGGTCTGCAGGGTCTCTAGCTGGTCCAGACACCAGTCCAGCTCCTCCAGGGTCTCGCTGGCCAGTTTCTGGTAGGCCTCCTCTGCGAAGAGATAGGGAAAGGGGGACTCAGTTCTCAAGCGCTTCACGGGGCCACAAGCGAGTTCAAAGGGGGCCATCCTGCCGTACCCCGCCATGCTCGGATGCCCGGTGCCCACACATGAGGGCAGCTCCTTCATATTGCCGAGCCGGGCACCGCGAGGGGGGCCGGGGCTCTGCTAGCGGGGCAGCCGGCCTCGAGCAAGCACGCTCTCTCCAGCTTGGCGTCTCGGCTCGGCGTCCAGGGAGGGCGCGCCAAGTGCGGCAAGCCAACTTTTGCACGGACCAAAAACCTCCACGATGCGACTTTGAGAAGTCTCGGTGCTAGAGGATGGCGAAGGGGGTGGCGCGCGCGCCCGGGAGCCCGCCCCGCGGAGGGAGCGTCTGGTCCACCGAGCGATCCGCGTAGCGCCCGGCCCCGAGCCGCGGCCCGGCGCCCGCCCCTCCTTCCAAGCCTTCACTCAAAGCAAATGAATCAGCCGCTGCCGGGTGCGCGGCCACCACGTTTCCTGTTTTCTTTCTCAACTCCTCCGGCGGCGGGCGCAGCGCGGCTCCATCGCCGCGGCTTTCCGGGAACACTCCCCCTCGCGCCCCTCCTCGGCTCCCTCACGCCGAGATCGCCCGGGGCCACAGTCCGCCTGCGCCCCTCGCCGCCCGGCCGCTTCGCCGCCGCATCACCACGCGCCGCTAGCTCGGAAGCCCAACCGGGGAGGCGCGGGCGCGAGCCTGTGGGTCCGCGGGGCTGCCGGTGCGAGGGGAGTGGCGGAAAACCCGGCGTGGAGCGCCCGTCGCCAGCTCGCCCGCCGCCCGGGGTCGCGCCCGCCTCGGGGGCTCCGGGGGGACATGGCGCGCGCGCACGCGACTGCGCACCTGCCCCGCGAGGACCCCGCGCGCGCGCCGCGTAGCCGAGCCCCACCCGGTGGCCCCGACGGCCCGAACCTCTGGGTTTCCACCACCCTGTGCATCCTGCGAGCTTTTGCCCACAAGTCCGACGGGCGGTACAAGCAGGTTATTTAGGACCCGCGCAACCATTTCTATGGGTTTGGGTTTTAAGGTTTCTCAGGCTTCGTTTCTGAAGATTTAGAATTTACCTACTTCAAGAGGACAGGGTGGTTGTGGGCATCAAAGTATTTCTATTAAGACCCAGACTCTCAGTATCCAGCACATCCCCTGCTAAGTACCAGACGTCTACATTTTGGGGTGGACACAAACAAGCAAACAAAAACATACAATGTTGTGGGTCGGAACGCTTGAGAATTTACAGATTAGGCAATACGCTGTATTTTCACATTCAGAATGGTCTGAGTTATCTTAAAGGAACAGCATTTGTGAATGCAGCACATGATATGGGCAATTTACACTTGTCCTGCACCCGTGCCTCTTCCACCTGTGGACTTACAAATCAGGGACCAGGATGGTGTTGTGATGCCAAGGGGAAAAATCTGGAAAACTGTTTCTACCCACCATGTACCGAATAAACTACAAACATGAGGTAGGAAAAGACCACATCCAAAGGCATCCTATGAAAGCAGGTTCTGTTTACAAAAGCTGACCCTGGGGGAACTCTACAGCGAGGGATCAATTGCGAAGAACTTCACTATATTAGCATGCAGATAAGCCAGACTATAAGTGAGGGGAAAATTCCAAACTCCCAGAAGTCCATCTTAGAAAACTTCATTATTGTCATTTAGAAAGAATACATTGAAAAGCTGACATGAAGTTGGTGAGATCCTTTTTCTTTGTCTTCCAATCTACAGGTTATTGGAGGAGAAAAAATTCTGCCCTTAAAATTTAGACCCCATAAATGATCTGTAGCACAACAACAACAAAAAAATTCATGGACTGAATCTCAAGCTCCTGGGATTTTTCAGATAGGTTTTTATATAAAATTTGTAGAAGTGAGAATAGCTTTCAAAGTATTTGCTACATGGGGTATGTGGCTCATTGTTATCAAGGATTCTTGAACTGTTTGCTATTCAGTTTGAGAACCAGGTTAAAAATTCCCTTTTATTCCATTTTTTTTTCCCTGCACCAATCTTTGTAAATATATACTTTAGGTGAACAAACAACTGCCTAAACCTTGCCAGGTGAATTAAAGTATAAGATTGGAACTTTTCCCCCAACAAAAGGAACAGTCTTAGAGATAATTTTAAATCTTAAGTATAAAATATTTCACCTGTAGAGCCTTTCTTTGATTATAAGAATATAAAAATATAACATGCTTGTTATAAAATTTGAATCACTGCACAAAGATGTAATGTAGAAAGTTCCCTGTAATCCCATACCCTAAAAATCACAAATAATAATTAAGCCTATGACCATAGCACATTTTCATTTTACTTAATACCTTCCATATGCAACTGTAGCATTACCTAGTTGTGATGCTAGTACGTGTAATGGATGGTTTGGTTTTGGTTTATTCCTTCCCTCTATGGTATAAAATAAGGATGTAGGAATTTTAAGAGGAAATTAACTTATTTTAGGTGATCTGAGCCATCCACGTCAGCACATACAGTGGGTTAAAGATGCATAGCCATTGTGTCTAGGATTTGTTCCCTGCCATCTTTCTAGTCCTTGGTTATATCCAGAAGCTGGAAATCCCCTCTCCACACCTCATAGACTTGGCATTCCATATTCCTCTCACCTGCTTTCCAACTCTTCCAAAGTTTGAGTCCCAGGGGAACCTCCCCCCCCCCCCCCCACTTCTCAAAGCTTTTCAGAAACACAGGCCTTGGACCTAGCAGAATGTAGCACTGCATATTAGTCTTCAGTGTTTATTTATTTAATTGTAATAGAGGAGAAGTACCTCAGTAAACTTTCAGGGCTTCAAGACATTATGCACTTAAAAAGAGGGCTTGCTCTTACGAAGGCAGTACAGCAACAAGAAGGACAACTTATTTCAGAAGATCTACTTTATGTCCAAATCATAGATTAGCCATTTTGACAATCAGCACTTGAGTACAATAATAATGTGGTCTCTTATATGTATTTTAAGTTCTAACTACTTCTGCATGCATGCATGCACTGTATAAATCTGGAGAATGAGAAAAGAAAAAAAATGACGAGAGCACATCTACATACCAATAAGTAAGAAAATAATTACTGACAACAAAGCAAAGAACAGTTTGTTCTATAAAACTGTTGCTCAAATAAAGAATTACTGTTGCTATTAGCATAGAGCTCAGAATCCTACTTTTTCCAAATTCTTCAGTTTATAGGCAATAAGGCTAGCCACAGCTTTTCAGGATCAGTATTAAAGCTTAACTTTTAGGAATTTTAACCCCGAATATTCTAAGACATCAAGTAACTGACCTTTTCATCCCTGCTAAAAAAACCTCAACGTGGAGTTTTCAGCTATCCTTCAGGAAACTGAGTCACCGCACCAAACAGCACACCTAAATGTCACCGACAGCTCTCAGGACAAAAACAGTGAGCTAGTTTAATTTGGGGTTTTACCCAGGACACATACTGCATTCATTAATAAAAGACTCTTCTCCCTAGAGAGTAGCAGTCACAGTGGCACGACTTAAATATATGAAAACTCTTCTACTGCGCCATCCAAGATCTTGTTAAGTCAAGGAACTGCGGGGAAAAGCTGCCGAGGCGACCACTGTTGGCCCGATTCCATAAAAGATGGGGGAGGGCTAAGGAGCCTTTGCAAGTCCCCTCCTCCGGCAGCGTCGGGCGCCTCCAAGGCCTCCTGGAACTACGTGACACCCGTGTTTCTGCTCAGGATCTTCTCTGAACAAACAGTCCTCAATGCTTGTGGGCCAGCATTTGGCTTCCGTCATCATGATGCGATCAAGGGCTCCCCTGACACACGGCCTGACACGGTGCCAGGGGCTCCAGGAGGGGACGCTGAGGCAGCAGCGCCCTTTCAAAGAGGAACAAAGTAATCGCCCAGAGCCACAGCGGTCAGCTAGAGGTTGAGGTCGTCTTCTTGTGAAATGTTCAGCCGCTCACTCTCACCCACAGCTGTCAGTGATGCTGACCACTGAGGTAAAAGGAACTATTCTACACGATGTGTGACTGGGGGCATGTCAGTTTCTTTGCCAACACTCAACTGATTAAAGGTCTGTATAAATTTATCATAACTCCCAGACGGGCCTATTGGTGTAAATGAAGGGAACAAGTCCAAAAAATATCACTTGCTTTGGACACCATTTGCTTGCACTTAATTGAAACATAAATACAAACTGTAATGGCTGATTCAGATTTTTCTTAAACAAAATGAAAAAACAAAACTCCCAAACCTTCAGCCAGCAGCTCCTAAGAGCAAATACTTCAATGTATATCTTCCTAAGCAATTCTAGTTTCTCCTGGCCTAATTCCCACGGAAATTCCCTCTGTGTTCCTAAGGATGGAGTTGATACTGTCCAAAGTTGGCAGAATTGGGGAAAAATAATTTCCATTTCACCATGTATTGCTTCAAGCTACTCACTCCCTGAATTTGCTCTAGTAAAAGATATGTGCAGTTTAGCTCTCACTTTTGCTAACTTTTTTCCCCCCGTATGCATTTTATCTGATGGGAAATACATGAAGGAGTTGGATTCCCTTTCAATGTGTACGTGTAACAGGTTTAAGCAGAGCTTGCCAGTGGCAAGCTGCTCTCATTTCCAAGTGTATTTCTGGCATCAAGTTCTTGTTTTGAAATCTTAAGAAATATATAAAATCTCACTTAGTACTTCAGAAAACCTCCAAAGGGAAGGTATACATAATTCTGTGAATTTTTTTTATCTTCCCACTATCTATGATTTTTTTTTCCTGGGGCTGCCTAAGGCTCTAGTAAAAAAAATTTTTTTAATGAAATAAATGCAAAATTGGGTTTCCTTGACTTCTAATAGCATCAGTTATTCAACAAACATTTATTTAGCATCAAATATGTGTCATGCATTTTATGAGAGTCTGCAAAAACCAGATGCATAAAAGAATGTGTCCCTTATCCAAGGAAAGCCTAGAGTCCAGTAATGGTGATGGTTCTCGGCATACTAGACTGTAAAAGGCATTCTGAAAAAAGGGAGCATATAGGCTTTGGGAGAATAACAGAAGGCAAATCAGTGGTAGAGTGGGAGAAGGCTGAATCCTAAAGGATGAAACAGGAGGTAAGTGAAGAGGACGGGAAGAACTTTTATAGGAAAACAACAGGAATAAGCACATAGGCCTGAGTTCAAAAGATGCATGTGTACATGTACGTAGAGAAAGGAAGTTCCACGAGCAGGGCCTTGCTCAGGCGGAAAGAGGCTGGAGAAATCCGTAGATACTGGCCATGGAAGTCTTGTCAGGCATGTGCAGGTAGGGGCTTTGGACTGAACCTTCGAGAGGAGTGAAGTCACTGAGTGATTCAGAGTACTGTGTGACATGGAGTCTGATGGAAAATTCTAGGGCTCTGCCAGAAATGGGGTGGAGGGAGGCAAGGCTGTAGTCAGCGAGACCATTATCTTCAGCCATATTGTTGGTAGAATCAAATGAATAATTTATAGAATATTTGCTTCTATGATGATTATTCTTATCTAAGGCAATCTCTATTAAAATTTGACATAAGCATATGTTTTCACGGTATGTCAGGCATGAATAGAAGGAATGCCTGCCCATTTGACTTTTAAGGGAATATATTTCTTGCTCTTAAAAACTACAATCTTCTGAAATTTTTATCATATTGTATTCATCATAATTTCTGCATTTACCAGAATTTCTTTCAGGGAGAGTGCAAGAAAGCACTTGACAAGGCTACTTATTACAGAAAGTGAGGCTTTAAGGAGCCCTGGTTTGGAAAAAATTAATCTGTGGTCTCTTCCCCATAGGAAAGGGAAAGAATATGCTTGTTGCCCCAGTGGGAATATGTGTGTATGTGTGTTTGTTTGTTTGTGTGTAAAAGAAAGGAGTCAGCTTGGTCTACAGGGTAAGTTCACTCTATAAACTCCCCAGTCTTTAATAACGTTACTGAAGGTGCATAACACTGAGATAAAGAGACTGTTTTGTTTTGTCTTAATCCAGCAAGGGGACTGAGCCTAGAGGCCAGATTGGTTCAAACTGAAATGTTAGCCTGAGCTGAAACTGGAGACAAGAGGCAGAGAAAAAGGAGGAAGGTTTGGAACTCAGTGTAACAGCAGGATTTCTGTCCAAGGAAATGGAGTTTGAGCCGAGTTTAATCAGACATCTGGATTGGGGACACTATGTGACATGTGTGCGACTATAAGTGATATTACTCTTTGATGGAAACTGGAAGAGTAGGAGGTGGCTCCAATCTCCAACTCACTACATATAAGCCATAACCCCTGGAAGATCACCTAATCTTTCTTGGACCTTGTAGGTTATTTTAGTTTAAGTGGGAGACTGTGAGTTAAATAACCCTGCCTTGCTCGTCTAATAGATTTTTTCCAGGCATTGTACTAAATGATGGAGATTTAGCAATGAAAAAGGTAGTTAAAAGTTTCTGCCTAGTCTCATGGAGTTAACATCCTACTGATTATAATAATTTCCTTTTCATTTGAATCAACATATCTTGAACACTTGTGATGTGCCACTGCTGAGTACACCAAATGTTAGGGAATAACTTTGGGTTTCAAGAAGTTCATAGTCCAATGAGGAAGGCAATTAGAGGAGCGTATGTAAGTTTCCACTGAAACCAGGCAGTAGGTACAAGTCCAATGTCAGCACAAGGCAGAGATGGGGGACAGGGAAGGTGCCACCTCTCTCAGCCCAGGAGAGATCTGGGAAAGCTTCTGAAAGAGGGAATGCCAGCCCCGAGTCCTCAAGGATGGGCTGAAGCATTAACCAGGTGAGGGATGGAAGGTGACATCTGAGATCGAGAAAAGCACATGCCACTGCCAGTTGGAGAACACAGGCCATTCAGGTGGCTATAAGGAGATGAGGATGCAAAGCTTGTCAGGCAATGGACAAAGACAGAGGTGGAGAAGTCGTCATGGAGGAGTTAGTATACTATTCCAAGAGTTTACGCTTTTTTTTCTGGAGGAACCATTAAAGCTATAAGCGAGGAAGTCACATGGTCAGATTTGCTTTTCAGAAAGATTACTCTGGGAACAGTATGAAAGGAAGATTGCAGAAAGGCAGGACCAGGTAGGAGGCCTAAAGTGGGAGTAGAAGCCACCAGAAATGGAGGGCGAGAGCCTCTCAGTAGCAAAGAGAAAGGAGAATTTCAAAGGAGGGTATCGAGGCATAGCCATTGATATTCAAAATGGACCATGTATACCTGCCAGTTTGGGTTAAGATGATTTTTATTCCCCATTTCTATTTCAACAGAAAAGACTACAGAGAGTGCTCAAAGTATGCTCAGAAGGAAGCTTCTCTCTGGGAAGTTGTTTCAATAAAGCAACAATACACATTTTGCAAAAAAGGCTGAAAAAAAAAAGTCAAACTAAGTGTGTTATTTTCATACTCCTGTTACAACCTTAGGAATCATTTTGATTCCCATGGGGAGCAGACTTGTAGGAGGATGTCTGTGCTTCCATCCACACACAATCAATCCTCAGGCTTGACAGCCTTTGGATCTTTATCTTTGTCCGTTCCTTGTAGAAAGTAAGGAGTTTGATCAGGTGATCTCTGCTGCCTATCCAGTGCTGACATGTATTTATTCCCCAACGTCTGACACTATTATCTGAGTAGGGTGTTGGTTTGAGGTTGCTCATGATTGATTAGCCTGGGTGGGGTCAGGTATTACTATAGCAGGAATTCCAGACTTGACCAGATGTCTTCAAAGATCCCACCCAAAAGCATGATTCTAGAACTCTGTGAGTTTAGCTCAACTGTGTAACAGGTTTGGATGTCTTATACTTGAAATTAAGATATTTTGAGAAAGAAAGGTATTGATACATAGAAAGTTGTGCTTTTCCTGCTGTATATTTACACCCTCTACCCCTACCCCAACCATGTCCGCATCTAATACTTTGCCAATTGATTTACCAGTTTATTCTTAATTTCTATAACTGCCACCTTTAGTCAAATCCTCATCCATATATTTCTAGATTCCTGTAACAGCCTACTACTGGATCTCCTTGGGTTCAGGTTTTCTCACCACAATCCTATTTATAAAGTCAGAATAGTCTTTCTTAAACTCTATTTTTAGTATGTCAGTGCCTCACTCAAAATCCAGCCACACAAACTCCCTTCTGCTTATTCTGTGAATGCCATGCTTCTTGAGTTCACAGAAGGTCTTCTTTCAATGGGCTTTTCAATACCATTCTGGCTCCCTTTTATTCACCATCCCATCTACGGCTGCCCTCTGGCCTGGATACAATTTGCTGGCTTCTGTCTCTATGACTGTGTTTATCTCACTTTTATATGTGTTTCTAGGGTTTTCTTCAAGTGTCTAGGACAACTCCTGACATTTACAAGCACTCAACAAACATTTGTGAGTGAATAACCAATAAGCATGCATGCTTTTAAACAAATAAGGATATTTTTTTCCAAGAAAGATGTAAGCAGTCATACTGTCCTGAGGGTGCCTCTCTAGATATATCCATCTCCATCTAGCTGTCTCTTATGCTTGATCTCTTGCTTTCAAACTCTGTGGTCTGTTTTGAAAGAGTATTAGGAATGAACACTGCCAGAATTTTGGACTGGTTAACACACCGTGGTTCTCTTCCTGAAAAGAAATATTAATGTTATACTTAAACAGTAGGTATTATAATAAATACTGAGAATGATCTTTATAAAATTGGGCAAAATTGTGAAAGATTCCATCAATACACAGATATGAAGTTTGGGTGGAACAAGTGAATGAACAAAAGGCCATGTGCCATCTTACCAAGATCAAGAGAATACATTCCCCATGCAAATTAAAACTGGGAGAAAGCTGGATCTCCTGCCTACTCTTGCTGCTCTAAGTTTAGCCAACCTGCGGTGCTCATGTTATTTATTAACAGCCATATTTAAGTCCATATTTCCCTCACAATATAATACACTTAAATATTGTCTATTGCCTCCCCATAAGATTGTTCTCTGTTTTCACTACTTCATCTCCACCATCCATCCCACCCCTATCTGTTTCCCGAGACCCCACACATGTGCAGCCTCTGTGGGTTTTACTTTTTTAGAAAGTAATTTAGAATTTTAAATTCCAGACTTTTATTTAGATTTTCCTTAGAAGATGACTTTTCTGTCTTAAGAGTCCTTTCTCAATCTTTATAATTCCCTGTCACATTATATCATGTATTTCTTTTTACCATAAACTGTACTTGTTTCATTGCTCACTGTTCTGTCTCTGACCTCCCTAAAGTCACCAAGGACTCCAGGTTGAGAATTCCTTCCTGAATGGAGAAGAGAAAATAATCGTTTTAATCAACACTGCTCCAGAATTTTTTACTCTGAATGGGTACCTTTGCTGCCTTCTCCATTTCCTTCCTTCCCTTCACTGTGGATACCTAAAGAGAAGTATTGCCAAAGAGATACTCATCCCATTTAAAGGAACTGAAGTCTGAGCTTAAAAAAAAAAGTGTACAAAAGGTGTCCAAAGAATGACCAGGCTCTTTCAAACAGGCTGTGAATAGGGTCTGAGAAGGTAATTTCTCATGTTCAACTTTAATACTCATTACTTGTGCTATAGGTAGAACACATGAGTGAGAGGCGATGTCAGCCTACTGGTAAACCTGTGTTTGTTAAATGTGTATACATTATAGAGCAAGTTTCAGCGCCTGACACATTATATCAAATATACTTGGCTGATCTATTTGTATATGTGTTGGCTCCTTACACAAGTTTAAGAAAAAGAAATTAGTTTTCTAGTTGTACAAGAGTATCTAGGGAGATTTAGATTTGGACAAGAAAGTTCTTACACATGCATGCAAGAATTCACAACCTACAGAATTCCTCATGGGAAGAAGTAGCAATAGGTCAGGAAGAGTATGGATTTTTGAGTCATCCAGAATTTGAATGCTAGCTTTGCCATTGTTCCAGTCATTGTGTTATCTTAAATTAGTCATTTAAATAGCTGAGCCCATCGTATAAGTTAGAAATTAATTTTTATGAGAAATGCATGTGAAAATGCATGTAAAGCACCAAGGGCTATGTTTGACTTATCCATAGTTACTATTATTCTGACCTAACTTACAAGGTTGTTTAAATAAATTAAACCTCAGTAAGGTATTTCATACATAAGGGGTTACTTCTACTCTCACAGGTACTCAATCTTACACCATTTACTATTTTCTTATCATCACCATCAACTTTCAGTCATTAACCAGTTCTGGGCTGAACATGAGTGAAGAATCTAAGATCTAGAATAGCTTTCACAAGATGAAACCAAATCATACAGTCACTATGGATTTACAAATATGTACAAAACATACCGGTTAATGACAGAGCGCCAATTCCTATGGGGTTCCTGGGAGGTGATATCATTCCAACATTTCCCAAAGAATGTTAAGTGAACATAATTCTTTAAGATTCTCCTTACTTAGAGAATTATGTGGGCAAACAAGGTTGGGAAACGTTGTAAATGTAGCCTCTCTGCAGTGGTTTTAATGGACAGGAACTTTTCAAAAACTAGCAGCTCTACAGCAAAGGAACCTGTCGAATATCATTTAACAAGTATTATTTAAACATATCTGATCTTGAAATGCTCTTTTTTTTCATACAACAACTATCATGTCTCAAAGCATACTTTGGAAAACTTTGTCCTTATGTCCGGTGAGTCCAAAAACGTAAACACAATACATATGTTCTGTGGGTTCTCATATCTGAAGTCTCTGCCAAGGCCATCTTATTCCCCTCCTCATGCTTTCACGTACTTTTGAGAGAGTAATATTCCTCCTTCCCTTCCTTCCTCTCTCTTTTTCCCCAGAAAGAGAGCAGTCAAAAAAAAAAAAAAATCCATACATATTTATTGAGCCTCTCTAATGTTCCGGTGGCTGTGAAATACAAGAACATGAAAGATTCAGTGGCCTGGACCTGGAAAGGAACTTCTAATACCCTGCTGAGAAAATCAGACACGTGACCAGCTGCTGCCTAGAGACAGTGTGAGGTGGCAGAGAAATCACTCGGCCTGGGAGTGCTGCTGTAGTCCAGAGCAGGGAGAGGGAGGCACAGACTGTGGCCAGGGGTGCAGGGTTCCAGGAAGATGTTGAACAGGGATATAGGTCTTCGACGAAGTCTGTGGTTGGAATGGCTGTGGGAGGAGCCAGTCAGCTGGCATTCTTTTCAGGTAGAAGAAATGTCTGGAGTCCGTATAAGGGTTTCATGTGTAGGTGGAAAATAGCCTGGATGGAGGAGACTCCTTCCAGGGAGCAGAAAGGAAACACAGTTGAATACTTAAACGTGTTGCCTTAAGCTAATGGATATTGTGGGAATTGCATAAGTGCACTAGTGGCCCAGGGAGGATAAAATGAGGAAGAGAGGAGGGAGATTCAGAATCCACTGCAGTAGTCCAGATGCACAGTGAACAATAAGCAGAGGGTGCAGGCTATACATTTTAGTGGCCCACTATGGCAGTTATGAGCAATAGAAGAGCATGGTGACATTGGGGACAGAGACCTACATTCAAATGTTGGCTCTGAACTCAGCAACCATGTGGCAAAGCTGGGTGGATTATTGAACTTTTCTATATATCAGCCTTTTCTTTTGTAAATAGGGCTAAAAATACATCCCACAAAAGGTTGCACCCCCAGGGCATTTTCCATATTTGATTTGAATTTTAAGACTAACTTCAATTTAAAAATCACATATCCATATGCCTGTTTCATTTTTGCTGGCTTCATTTCAACTTAAATATGTGATTTGTTTAAAAATTTTGTAAATATTTATCAAGTTTGTTACACGTAACACATAACAGCTGATTCTAACCGTGATCCATCTCCTCCCCATCTCTTCTTAAAACACAGTTATCAAAACAATTCTGTACATATTTTTGATACTTGCGGTATTTAGCACCTGCATCTCTCTGAAAATTAACACAATAAGCAACAGTATTCATTGTACCCACTGTGGTGGTCGTTTTATTAAGCAAGATGCATAGATCATGCCACTCATGTTTTATGTCACCCTTAAGATTAGCTTCTGCAAATATATATTATTTCAAAACAATATGGACACTTCTTGCCATGCTCTGATCTTGTAAAAGCAAATTTTGTTTGGGGTATTCCAAGTTTATGCATAAATTACAGCTTCTTGATCAGAGAAAAAAAGAAGTTGCATAGCAATTTTCTTTCCATTGTCTGAAAACATAATGGTTGCCAGGGCGTATTTATAAGCTGGAATTATTTATTTACTGCGTGGACATTTTGCATTGAGATCATTAAGGGTTTTGATTTAAGACAAGTTCAGAGACCCATTCTAATTAATTGCTGTAATGTGTCCTTCTGGTGACTTTATATATATTTGTTTATTTAAGCAGTATTACATATCTTAACTCTTTGAAGCACAATTTTCAAGTTTTATGACTTCTGCCATTTTGCTAACACCACTATGCTCAGTGCATCTACCATTTCACTGGAATTATTTATTTCATTCATATAATATTTTGTTGCAAATCTAACCAATGGAGAAGTTTCTGGATATTTAGGGCCACATTCTAATTTCACTCTGTATATTTTGTTTTCAGAATTTGTCCCAGTGACCTAATAATCACAGCTGCCCACCTTGAAAGTGTCTTTTATTCAGCAGCTTCAAGGCCCTAGAGAACCGTTCATTCCTTTTTGGCGTTCTCTGAGACCTTCCAACAAGCAAAAATTATGGGGAAATTCAACTTCCGTGGAGGCTGTCATTTGCTTCTGAAGGCTCAGATTCTACCCATAAGAGTCTGGGGAGAAGAGTAAATGAGATAAGGAAGTGGCTTTCAAACATTTTTGACAGTGAACCACAGTAAGAAACGTATTTTATACTACGGCCACTATATTTGTTCCAAGTAGGAGGTGTAGTGACTGCTACTGTTAATTGTGCCCCTTTTTTGAAGAAGTCTGAGTGCTGACTCCTACTATAAAAAATATGTACAGGAATGTTTTGATATCTGTTGGGTTTAAAAAGTTGGGGTAGGGGTGAACTCCTATTAAAAGCAACTCCTGTGTGTTATATATGATAGTCATGGAAAAACTGGTTTATAGTCTTTGTTCAACAAACTATGCATTTAAGTTAAAATGAAAGAATTATATATACACAATATAAAGGAAACCTATATATAATTCAAACAGTATACACAGACCCAGACACGCACACACTCACACAGGACGCATATTTGATTCAGTATATAAAGAACTGAAATAGAACCTACATGAAATAATATTTACCCTTACCAAGTATGATTCACTATGATGTTTTCTCTTTTATTCTGTTTATTTTAAAATTTTGACCGTGACCCACAAAATTGATTTTGTAATCTACCAATAAGCTTGAAGACACTAGGGTAAGGAATCACCTAGCTTAATAAATGTTAGTTTTGCCTCCCTCTTCTCTCTTCCTCCCACTTTATAATAAAAATTCTCCCTGTACTTTTCTACTGCGAGGGAGACATGTAAGTAGAACACAGGGCTCGCTAAGCTACGAGCTGTCTAATATGCAGGTATTTTGTAAGTCATTTCTCCATACATGTGAGTTTCCTTAAGGCATTGGAGGCTTAGCAGTTGAGCACATAAAGCAGTGATCACTCTCTAACAAGCCTGTAGGAGCCAGACAGATCATATGAATGAGTGGTGTGGTTGGGAAGGGGGTACAGTGGGGGCAGTAGGTGGCAAATTCAGAGGGCATCTGTGGGACTAACGGCCAACTGTGGCCAGACCCTAAGATTTTTCAAAAGAATCCTCGTATTTGGAGTTTTAGACGTAACATCTGTTTTTTTTAAGTTTGGGTAACTAATTTAAAAAAGTTAAACACATTAAGGATACGACAAAAAAGCCTATGACCCTTAGTGGCCAGATTGCAGCCTCTAATATCCACAGTGTGTAGCACAAGGGACTGACATCTTCCTGAGAGTAATGTCTTAGACAAGTCCAAAAGGACATTATAATTTCAAGATAGAGAAATTAAGTTAAATGTTTCTGGAATCCAGAATGCTAATGTGGGGTCACTGAAAGACTATTTGATTTGGAGTCAAAAGACAGAGATTCCTTATTGGGTTCCAGCAGTTACTCAGGAATGGTCTTGGCCAAATGATCTCAGCTGTCCATGGACCAACTGGACCCCTATGAGATGTGCTGTGAGGAACTCGGCCTGACCAAAAATATCTGGCTCCAATGACCTAACAATTACTAATGACCCAACCAAACAGGGAGCACTGTTTCCCAAAGACGGCCACACATCCTTACCCTTTCATTGGCAAATGAATAGGAAAAAATAAATCTTTCCATTTGGCCCTCACTTTCCTTTCTAGCTCTTAAACTCTTAACAAAGAAATTCCCAGAAAACCTCACTCTTTCCTTAATTTCTAGGGGTCTTTTCCTCTTTCAGTCCCTCCTACATAATCTTATGTTCTCAAAGCACGCCTTGCATAATAGTAACAATCTCTCTCCTTACACAAAACCATACCTCTTTCCTTCCATCTATCCTATTCCTGCCTTTCACAGGCTCCTTCCCTCATGCAAAAGTTCTTTCAAAGGAAGCTCTGCGTAGAAGCAGATGACAAGCTCTCTGTAGGAGCAGAAGGAAGGTCTAGGGTGCAGTGATCCTGGGATCACTCAGGGAGGGGGTATTCAGGAGGAGATTAAGAATGACGGATTCTAAAGCTGGAGGGAATCCACATGCTTTTTCTATTTTGGCTTTGCCAGGGAGTGAGTCCTTTTCATGGACAAAGTTGGGAAACAAGACATTGTTTTCTTGATTTTATTGACATCGATTCATCTTTGTCTACTTAAACTTTGGTTCAATTCACTACTCAGCAAAAATCTGCTGAGCACCTGCTAGGAGGTACCTTGGACTCTAAGAGGTGCTCAACGTTCAGAGCTGAATTCGGAAGATCTCTGGTTTCAGGGAGTCCCCAGGATAGAGGTGCTGATCAAAAAATGAGAAATTCAACTAACAAGAAGCTGAGAACATCCAGAAGATAATGTTTATTTTAAAAAGACAATGCAAGAGGCAATTGTGGGAGGCAGAGGAGAAAAACTGTCACTGGCAGAGAAGTGGGTGAAACCCAGCCCTTTGAGAGCTTGTTTAAATTTCACAGCTTAAATTCCCCACCTGCTGCTCCCTCTGCCCACCTAGTCCTCCTCCCCATGAGCTGGGTCCCTGTGGCCACAGGGTCCTGCTCTCTTTGTGGGGAATGAAAGTTTGGAAATAAATTTATCAGGACAGGTTACCATTGGTAACGTAATTCTCCTTCAGGATGAGACTGGCACCTGAATGTAACCTGTTGGGTTGGATCCTGGAGGAAGGTGCCTGTTCTACAGGAGTAAAGCTCCTATTCCAGCTCAGAGCCACCCCCACCCCCACCCCCCAATTTCTTTATTTAGAAACAAAGGCTGGGTGGGTCCCTGCTCCTCTTCATCTCTAAACAGACAACATGCTGGGTTATTCTGCGCCAGAGAGGGACCCTCCAAGGACTGAAAATTCAACAAAATGGTTTTGGAGTAAAGCAGCCCTTTTTTCCAAACCTGAGCTTTGCCACTGACTTGCTTGAGACCCTCATATAAGCTAATTAGCTTGTCTAAGCTTGTTCTCCAACTTGTAAAAAGGGCAGAACAGTACCTACATCACAGGGTGATTGTGAAGATTAACTGGATTATTCCTATAAAAGCAGTGCCTGAAAAATAGTAAGTGCTCAGAAAAGTATGATGATGATGAATTTTATATGCAGGCACATAGAGTGTGTTAGGATTTTCTGAATTATTTCCAGCTCATTCCAATGTTTCACTCTTCTCCCAGATTCTGTTATCCACCAGCTGACTGAGAGGGTCTTTCCAGCCTTTATCAGTATGATTAGGACCAGTCATCCTGGCAAGTGCTCTCAAATTGTTTATCTAATTAAACACGCAAACCTTTTAAACTCAGACATCCTAAATCTCTGTAGCTTGTCTCTGCTGATTTGGTCAGAACAGCTCAGATGGTAGGCAAGTGCTTTCCGGGTAGAAAAAATAAATAAATTAGCAGTCTGGAAAACAAAGACCTCTGCGCTAAAAGAACTTCACTGAAACAGCTTGCTCACCCTGTTTATTTTGCCAGAGTGTCTAGCATGAGTAGGGGTCTGGGAAAATCCAGGTTACCACCCAGCAGGAGTTCCCTCCAAAGACAGAGACTGACAGATATCATATTTGATGTCTGAGAGCCAAACCGAAGTCAATTCTTCAAGTAATTAAATCACTAAATATTCTATTGCAATGATTTGTTTGCTACTAGACTGAATTTCTCCAGGGCTGGGACCATATCAAATACATTTTTCCATCTCTAATGCTAAACACTGGTTGTCCTATACCAGATATCCAATATATGTTTGTTGAACTTAATTGAACTGAAAAAGCATGGAACAGTCCCTGTATTAAGGCTATCTTTCTGTAACGTTTCCAGAACTTCTAATGCATCTGAGAATCAATAACTAGACTGGTAGAGGAATACTAACATGGTTCAGGGGCCTGTGAGCCTCCTGCTCTGAGACATCATGTGATTAGAGTAACTTCCGTGCTGTGGAGAGAAATCCCTGGTAGAGTGAATCGTATCCTCATTTTTCTCCTCCTAGTGTCCTACAGAGTGGTTTATTGCCTGGGTGCCTAAGCACCCTATTTCATTTATTTGTTTAGATATCTATTGCTCCTTGTTCCTTAAGGGTAGAGGGTTAATATATTCTAATTGGCCTGGAATTTACCAGATTTATGCCTTTATCCTGGTGTAAGTATGAATAGTATTGCCTTTTACTCTCAAGTGTCCTGGCGTGAATGCTAAATTGTATGGACACTATGGGGAAGTCCATCACACATCATTTAGCTGCCCAATTCCACCGCCCCTGGAAGTAACTCTCTCAAATCACCAAAGCATTCAGGAGCTTTGGGCCCAAGAATAGACACCTCTCTCCAGAAAGACTCTTGGTGGAACAACCAAAAAAATCAGTTCTCTAAATTTAAGTCTTTCTTTCATCTTGGATCTCTTATAAACACTACAAAACAAAGACTTCCTTCCTAATAATTACATCCCCAAATTTACTGAAATCTAGAAGGCATGCCCATTTGAAAACCCTAATCTAGTAATTAAGCTGATTCCCAGATTAAACTGCACCTTAATAATGTAGCTTATTTTGTCCAAATTGGCTAAGGCCCTCTAATGTGATTGGGAAGAAATGGACAGACAAAAATTAAAATGTGGCTGGTCAAGGTAATCAGAAAGCTCACTTCATTCGGTCAATACCAATGGCACTTGAAGGGATTCTTTTACCACTGGGGTGTAATTGTGCTTGTCTTTAATTTCTTGTAATGATGGAACAAATTAGATTACTTCATACTTTTAGGAACATTTGGCTACAACGTGTTTCGGCAGTTGCATAAACCCCACTGGAAATTAAATCAGCTCCGTGATTGTTCGTTCTCCCTGTTCACAGTGACATACCTGCCTCATGTCAGCAAAATGGTAACCATTATCTCCCCAAGACACTGCAGTAGAATTAAGAGAAATTACCCCCCTCCGCCCCTCTCCTTTCAGACTTCCCTATTTGTAGCTATCAAATTTTGGCATGCCTGCCAAGACAAAATCTTGTTAGAACAAGCAGAGGAATCCTTGTGTGGGGCTTTGGGATGCTACCGTAAGTCCAAAATGTACCTGGGATTCCAATTTGGATGAATGGATGAATTGGTTAGAACATGAAGAGCCTCAAATAGTTTTAAGAACCCCAACTACTTTTGTTCCGTGCTACCAGTTCCTCCTTTCCCCAGCTCTAGACAAACACACAAACTTTGAGGTAGGGAACTATTGCCACACACCATTACAATTAGTCAGTCATTTGTCTAGCACATTTAATCTTTAAGCCCTTACCCAGGGCAGGTAAAATATTCTAGCAGAGCCTAACACAGCCTTCCTGAAAACTGCAGCTACTAAGCACACACTGTACAAGATCATACTACAAACAACACTGCAAATACGGTGCTGCACACTGACATTAAATATTTAAATCACATGCAACATTATTAACAGGCGACACTGTGGCAGAGATTGCTGGCTGCTCCCTAATATTGGTGCTTTTCTTCATCAGTTCTGTATTAGAATCCCAATTTTTACCTAAGCAGATGGCTGCTCAAAATAGAGAAAACTTGGTGGGGTGGAGACTTCCTGGAAGAGTAGTGCTGACACGTGAGCCTAGACCACCTACTCTCTGACTTTAACATGATGCAGAAATAAACATCCACCTTGCTTAAACCACTTCTATTTTAAATTTCTGGATTCACAGCCAAATACAATCCCAACTAATACAAACACCACTAATAAAACTCCTGTTCACCTTGGTCCAGGACCATGGCTTGTCCTGGATCTTGTCAACAAGAGGTGTGTTCACAGAGGCCAGGGTGAAATTTAGATATTGGATGACTGGTCTCCAGTTGACTGTAATTCAGAGGTATTGTGCAGGAATAGATTGTGAATGAAGAGCTTGCTCTGGAACTATCTGAAAATGATTTCTAGAAAACATGCTAAGCACAAGCCTACAAGAACCACCCTGGAGCTTCCCTAGGGCTCAGATATTTGTCTTTGCAGCCTGATTTGGAAGTCATCCCAGCCTGGAAACTGATAGAAGCCTAGAAGTGATGAACCAAAAAATGGTTTCCCTGCCATGAAAAAGAAACTGTCCTCATTTTGGGAAGGTTCTCCTCTCCCCAGGGCTCCTCACCCTACTCATTTATATACTTGAACACACGGGTGTTTACATATTTTTTTTTCTGACTAAATAGTTTCTGAGCACACTGCTCTTGTTAAATCATTAAAAGCTGGAGGGTCTTTTCAAAATTATTTCTTTCCATGATCTGTCATTTAAAGCCAATGTTCTCTCCTCCTGCAAATCCAACAGCTTTAAAACTAAATTCTTGTGGGTCCGAGTCATGTCTGAAAGGTTTATAGAATGACATACTCTGGTCATATAGTCCGAGCACAAATGCTTCCTAATGTACAATATTTCAAAGCCCAGTTTATGCGTAAGCTCCATGAGGTTAAAGACCATGGCTGTCTTATTTACTACCAAATCTCCAGCTCCTGGAACATCTTCCTTCAACGTAAATCTGTTGAATGAATGAACGAAGCATCTGCTCAGGGTAGTAAGTGTGTTATTTGCACACACTTGAGGCCCACCTCTGTGTGTACATTGTCACTGGATGGACACACAGACTCCTGGATGACTTTGCAGGACTGTGCCTCAATATTGTCCACCATAGTTACCAAGGGACCTGTTTTTCCTAAATTGCTACAGCATCACACCATCCTCCTACAGAAAATCTTGCTGCCCATTCTAAATCCCTAAAGCACTGTTGTTCTCAATTAGATCTCCCAACACAGAGATATACTGTTGGATATCCTGGGATGGAGAGGGATATACATGCTCAAGACCCTTTGGGAAAAGACTGCAACTGTCAGGTATGTGTTAGTTATCAGAATTAGCTGCACAGATTATTAAATAGAAATCTCAATTCAAGCTGTTCACAGCAGTATAAACCTTCATTTAAAAAATTAAGATTGGAAACAAAAATAGCTACAAGAACCATTTTGGGAGAGATCTACCACTATCTATCTTGGTGAAGGGGTGGCTGCAGTGTGGTGTCAGGATAATGACCCACAGGACCCCTGATCTCTCCAGAACCCATTCAGCATCCCCAGTACCCCCTCTGCTTCTTTACTGCTTACTGTCAGGGAGCAAGGCAATGGCACTGACTAAGTAGAAACTACTTCAGTCTTTAAAACCTGAGGTTATCTGATCACAAAAGGAAAAACAGAATCAAAATATACAGAAAGACAAGATGTTCTGTCTGTCCCAGTGAATGCTAGGTAACTGTAGTGCCACTGGTAAGATGCATCCCCAAACAGATAAGACTTATTTATTAAGGGAAATCTCTCTTTGTATTAACCCATCTCTTCCCTAAAACCATCATTTAGTCACTTCTCACATCGTAGCATACCATGTTTGTTGGCAAAATTTGAAATGTGAGTGATAAGACTTTTTTCAGATAGTTGAGTTATTCCTCCTACCAGTTTCAGTATCTGGGTTAACATTTGAAGTAAAAAGGTATAAAAACAGATCATGCTGAAATATTCAAAGGCAATCAGATGTTTGAGACTATATTTTAGTTGCACAGAAAAGCATCCTTGTTCTTGGAAGGTATACATTGGGGGTTTGGAAGATGGAGGGCTGTGATATGTGCAACTTCCTCCCAGGTGGTTCAGAGAAGAAAGATAACGTGTGTCTGTACACAGAAAGAGTGGTACAGTACATGCGACAGAATGTTGAAAATGGGTAAATCTGGGTGAGGGAAATGCATAAGTTCTTTGTACTCTTCATGAAGCTTTCTATTAAGTTTGATGTGATTTCCAAATAAACCATTTTAAAAAAGGCAACCAGAACAATGACAATAAATAAATTATTTCATGTTTGAATGCTCTTTCTAGCCCTCCCCCAATGTACACACACCCCACACTGTACTTTTTTGCCTACACAATGAGTGTTCGAACAAGACATGAGTAGGAAATTCAATCTTCTAATCTATTCATGCATTCAAGCTCTAAGGGATTCCAAAGACTTTTTAGACAATGACTTGATTTTTAAGACAACATTTTCCAAGTTATAATGTAATGACCCTCCTCAGAAACAAGGCTGCCCTTTTGTCCTTTCAGAGTTCCTTGAAACTGGCCCATGGAGTACAACCACCTGAGAACATCGCCCTGAAAATGACAGCTGCAGCATATTGCCTAAACCACAGGCTACTGAAAACTTGGCCAAAAGTAACTACTTTGGACCGTTGACTTCAAAAGTGCTGATGAAGACAATGAATTGTGGAAGATGTACGATTTGTTCTGAACATATTTACTATGATTGATGGCCCAGATTTGGCAAGTTAGCTCACTCCCAGTGGAGATGAAAGTTTCACTGCCCTGCCTCTTTCAATACTCTTGTTGAGACAGGTTGCACTCTTACTGGCCAATGTATCAACAAATCACTTGAAATTTTCAGCGTAATGAATGTATTAGCTGCACTATGGATCAGTGCTACACATAATATTCCCGAGTCAACATGGGTTTTTAATTAAATGTCCTTATTATAATGCCTCTAGAAATTTTCCTTCAGATTACTGAACTTGAAGATACGTATCTAAGTGTCAACTTGTAAAAATGTTATTAATTTTCAGAGCTGTGTTGGGGCCAGGCCAGGTTAAGAAGTGATCTATTATGAATGGTAGGTTATAAAACTGAAAAAATGTGATCAAAACAACCCACAAATTGATTTGAACCATTTTTGCCTCAAGTGTTTCTGTCACCCAGAGTATCTACCTCTGAGCAGGCCAATTTCAGTTACTGCCTTGAAAATATAAAAAAGATGATAAAAATGGAGATAATCAGTTTATTTGGCACTGATAGTGGTATGAGGAATGGAAAAGAAGGAAGTTAAAAATGAGTGAGAATCAGATAGTATTAGTTCTTTATGATGAAACTGAAATCCTTATTTTAAATTGATGACCATTACTCATAAATTAAAAAAAAAAAAGATGGTGAGGGAATAAGAACCTAATTCCAAGGTAACTCCAAGCAAGAGGCCTTTTCAATTAAAAATCTGACCTGGATGGTGGCCAGAATTCAAGTGTTTGGTTGTTGTTTTTGTTGTTATTAATAAAGAAACATGAGAAAAAATACATGTTTTCTCTTGTCACCTGCCAGGTCACAAGAGGAGGGAGGGAGAAAGACTGACTGACTGACTGACAGACAAAGAGACAGAGTCCAGAAAGAATATCAAAAATCCAGCTTTAAGATCCCAAAGTATGCTATGTTTCAGGTCCCCTTCAAAATACCAAATTTTGCTACAGTACATTAGAAATGTTTTTGTTTTTTTCATCAACTGGTAAGCTGATGGGCCGAAGTGACATGTGCATCCTTGGTACTCTTTCAGATGATTTCCCTGGGCTACCATAAGCAAGTCCTGGCCACGCTTTCATGGGTCCACCTTGTGCTGGGCGGACCACGCAGCCCCTTCAAATAGACCACACAGCCCTGCTGCTGACCCTGCTAACATGGCGCCTGCTGTCACGTCCTAGAGGCTACCCAGGCCTCAGTATTTTATCACAATGAACGAAATGCGAATGAAATACCCAGAACAGGCAGCGAGTTGTAAACATCCCGCACAACGTGGTGCTTTGTTAATTCAGACTGGGTCTCTTTTTAACTAGAGTTGGTTGCTTCTCTAAAAAGTCAATAAACAATCTGCTTTTACTCGTGACCAAATAACTTTAAAACTATATATATTTAATAGGAGAATCAGTCCTCCATGAATTAATACATCTGTTAGTGATGAGCCCTTTTGCAAGCTTAGTCTTCTTTTTGGGCACTAGCTTTTCTCTATCCTTCCGACAAATAGCCTGATTTCCAAGAGTAAGGAGCATTTCAGTTGTAGAAATGTCCACAGGGCGCCCTACTTTCCTTAACAGTAAACAAATAATTAAGTTTTAGTAAAGGTAAGAAAGTCAGAAGGTTCTATGCTTGCCTTACACACTGACTTCAAGTTCACCCACATCCAATTTTCATATTTAGGGGGGCTTCAGTGCTTTCTACACATAGGGCTCTGTTTATTCCCTGGCCACAAAGGATAAATGTGTCCTGCTTGTTATATCTGTAATGAAAATAAAACATCACGAACCTATCTCTGCAGAGTAAACATCTTAAACCTAAAGTTTCCTTGGGATATAAGATCAGGCGACAGTTGTCAAGAAACTATAGGCTAATAAAATATTCTGTTAAGGAGTACCAAGGACACTGAAAACCTAGAAATCCTGTTTCTTCCTTTGACTCATACTGGTTTTTCAGGTTTTTTTTTATTGAAGTATAGTTGGTTTACAATGTTGTATTAATTTCTGGTGTACAGCATAGTGATTCAGTTTATATATATATGTATGTATATGTATGTGTGTGTGTGTATATATATATATATTCCTTTTCATATTCTTTTCCATTATAGGCCATTATAAAGTATTAAATAGAGCTCCCTGTGCTATATGGTTTAAACTTGTTTATCTATTTTATATATAGTAGTTAGTACCTGCAAATCCTGAACTCCCAGTTTATCCCTTCTCGCCCCCTTCCACCCGCTTATAACTACAAGTTTGTTTTCTATGTCTGTGAGTCTGTTTCTGTTTTGTAAATAAGTTCATTTGTATCACATTTTAAGATTTCACATATAAGTGATATTATATGGTATCTTTCCTTCTCTTTCTGGCTAACTTCACTTAGTATGATGATCTCCAGGTCCATCCATGTTGCTACAAATGGTATTTTTTATTCTTTTTTATGGCTGAATAGTAGTCCATTGTGTGTGTGTACATATATACACCACATATGCTGTTTACTCATATGCTATCATGTGTCTCAGTATTTGGAAGTTACTGAGACTTTTCTACATAATATTGTCCTTAGGATATATGATTTGGGACTCTTGTAAGAAAGTCCATTTATATCAGTTTGTTTTGTTCCTTAATAACTAGATTGCCTTTGATAGGATTTGAGAATTAATATTCCTATTTCACAAAGAACACAAGAGACCCAAGTAGATGGAGTTTCAAAGGTGGTCCCTGTCAAAGTAATTTTACCTCAAGCAAAAATGTACCAATTCTTCCTGTGTGCTTTTTGGATGCTGTGCTAAGAAATATACCTTCTTCACTATTCTAATGGAAAATTGCTGATTCATTGACTCATTCAACAAACATTTATTGAACAAACACATATGATACGCTAAACACTGGACAAGATGCTGGACATGCAAAAATGAAAAGATAAGTTCTTGCCCTTAAGAAATTCATAGTCTGGTCAAGAAGAGAGAAAAGCTAACAATCCTAGTGGACCACGGTGATGAGGGCTCCATAGTACATTCAGAACACAGAGGCAACTAACTTGTTCTTGGGAGGCTTCCTAGAGGAGGTGATTTTTTTAAAAACTGAAGTGTTGTCAGTTACAATGTGTCAATTTCTGGTATACAGCATAATGTCCCAGTCATGTATGTGTGTGTATTCATATTCTTTTTCATTAAGTTATTACAAAATATTAAATATAGTTCCTTGTGCTATGTGGAAGAAATCTGTTTTTTATCTATTTTTATATATAGTGGAGGAGGTGATTCTTGATACATCAAAAAGCAAGAGGGAAGGGCAGGGAAGAGGAGTCAGGGTGGAGTAGGGGAAGGAGTGGGTAGATGGTGAGGGGTCCCAGAAGAAAAGAATAACATGGACAAAGGTGTAACGTCATGGGAACAGTGTGTTTGTGTGGGGTGGAACAGAAGAGGATCATGAGACATGGTCATGTCCCCAAGTGGTGAGGGAGCATGGAGAGATTTTTAAGACACTGATTCTTCTTCTTTTTATTTTTCATTCTATGGGGAAGAGAAGAGAAAAATATGCCTTTACAAAGAGTGAGTTGCAAGGAAGAGAGTCACCATAAGTTTCTGAAGAGAGAAAAAGATACATGATCAACATCTTGTCCCAATCAGGACACCCTTTTTTTTTTTTTGAAATGCACTAAGTTACCACGTACCTTACCACATTCCTAGTCTGGATGATGGTGTTGAAATATTGACTAGGTTTCTGATATAGTTTCTGGAGTCTGAATGTCATTGCAGGGATGAATAAACCAAACAGATTGGAATCATATGGGTTTGCCATATGACACATTTTTTTTCCCCACATAAGATTAGAGGAAAAACTGATTTCACTCAATTTCCTGCCTTATTTGAGTTAGAACTGAAGTCAGTGTCATTACATTTTGCCTATTCTTTTGTATTTAAAAGAATTGTGTGGGATTGTGCTGTTACAGAAGAAATAATGTGATACCTTCTGCCACTTTTTATATCCTCTGGGCTTTAATTAAAAAAAAAAGGGAAAACAGGACATGGACTTTCTTTTCTTCACAAAAAGCACACTCTTTTAGACTTTAAGAACTTTGAAGTTATCAACTAAAATTATACTTCTTAATTGACTCTAAGTACCTTGTACGTTAAGTACTCAGAGGCTAAGTACTTTGTAATCTGTGCAATCTTCTATATTATTCTTTGTGGTCAGTTTTCAATAACTCAAAATTTATGAAAATTTCATAATACCACTGAAATAAAGTTCTGTTTCAGACCCCATGGTGACAAAATATGAACCACACTGGCTTGAAGTCCAGAGCTTAAAGCCGACTACTTGAGCTCTCGAATAAAAACAGCCTATACGCATGAAATACAAAATTCAACATCTCTACAGCTGCGTATTTTGAAGTTTCAGTATCTTTGTAAGAAAGTAAAACTTGCCCCTAACCCACACTGCCAGCGTGCTGAGGTGCTATTAGGGAACAGATTTCATCTGGGTTAACATGATCGATGATGCTGATGGTATATTTCACATTAGCTTAAGAAATCATTGCCTATTCAGACAATGGGGACAATGAAAGTAAAAAAAAAAAAAGTATTATTTTGCTAAGAGCTGGATCTCGATCCTTCTCCTTCATTCATTTGTCCACTCATTTGTCAGTTGATTCATTTACTTACTCAAAAATATATATTGAGTAATTTCTGTGGCAAACACTGTGACAGGTGTTGGATTCAATAAGGAATAAAACATATCTGGTTTCAGCATCTGCCCTGTGGAGTGCAGAGTCAAACAAGGCATGTCAACAATAAATTAAAAATTTAAATCTGACTAATGTTATATATAAAACGCCATGCCCCACCAAAAGACAATTTCTCTCCCATGAAGGAATGAAGACTCAGTCCAGTGAGGGAGATAAATGCATCAACAAATATCAAACAAAATGATCAGTAAATGATGCAGCTTTCAAAAGTAAAGGGCCTTAGGTTTTGCACTTGGGTTTTATTCTAGCTACAGTCTGCCCTCCGTACTCACGGCTCTCACATCTGTGGATTCAATCAACTGTGGATTAAAAATAATAATAATAAAAAAATCTCCAGAGAGTTCTAAAAAGCAAAACCTGAATTTGCTTCATGCTGGCAATGATTTACATAGCATTTACATTGTATTTACAACAATTTACATAGCATTTACATTATACTGGTTATTATAAGTAATCAAGAGATGAGATGATTTAAAGTGTAGGGAGGATGTTAGGTTAAATGCATATACTACACCATTTTATATAAGAGACTGGAGCAGCCTCAAAGTTTGGTATCTGCAGGGTGTCCTGGAACCACCTGTGGAAACAGAAGGACAACTGTCTGTGCTCTTAAGCCACTTACTCAAGTCTTCTCAGCCTCAGTTTCCTTTTTTGTGAAGTGAGGATAAAACTACCTTGCTTATCTGACAGTATCAGAATCAGCTAAAAGGCCAGGCAGCTCGTTAAATTGCAGTTATGATAATTGTTATATTCTGGAGTCATGGAAGTGTTCACACTGGAGGGAACATTTCAAGTTGGTCTGGAAGAGTAAGTCAAGTTTATCAGGCAGAACAATTTTGTTAGGCTGTTCCAGACCGAAGGAGTAAAGTGAAATTCAAGTGGCCAGAATTAAAATGGTTTCTTGGAGGAATGGATAATCATTGCAGTTGGAGCATAATGCTATCGAAATAATCTGTCTTTCCACCTCTTCTTTCAACTGATAAACAAAGGAAAGCATTCTAAAAACCAATTTAAATCTTTCTTCCTCCTTATCCCTTCTTCATTCCCCATACCACTGAAACACAGACCTCTTTTGTAATAACCCAATGTTAAAAGACTTGGTACATCAAGATTAGAAGGTTTTACAGCATTGGAGAAAACAGAGAAAGAAAGTTAACAGCAAACACATTCCATGTGAGAGTCTGGATGCGCCAGCACGTCTGAATATGCAAGGACTGAAAAATGGTCCAAGAATATTTCAGCGGTGCTCCTACCATTATCTGAATCATTATTTTCTACCTTAATAAGAACCCATTCCTTATCATACATACTATTTATGAATTCTGTTACAGGATAGGAAGTTAGTTCATTTTTTTGCCCTGTGGGGAAGCCCTCTCCTTCCCTGGGAGATTCCTGGGTGGTCACGAAAACAGCAGTCATCATCCACACAGCGAGCACTCGCACGAGCCTCTGGTCCTCGATGCTCCAGTGACTCACACTGCCAGATGGCCGTGCGAGCCTTCATCCAGATTCCAGTCTTGGCACTATTAACCTGACCTGGCATTGTCTCAATAAATAACTTTCTCTGTCATAGGACCAGGGCTTTTACCCTCCTGAGAATAAATGCCCAGTATTTTGCTGGGGTGAATGCGGGACGGTCACACTGTTCTGCAGAACACAATGGGACCTGCAGGTCTAACTGTTTTAGATTTTACCCCACTTTCTTAGGTACAGGATATGGTTGATTTCTTTTTTTCTTTTTTGTTGTTTGGCACAATTAATGGGATTGCTTTTCTTGCCCTCCCCAATGCTAGCGTAAGATTCAGCCTTAACTATCTACCGAGACAGTTACTACTTGTCCACTTGTTTTCAAGCTTCTAAAATTTTGCTATTGTTACTCCTTTCCCACTTTGTCATTGTGGTTTATGCTTTTAAAAGTCCTTTTATGGTTTTCAGAAGGTAGAGGCATTAAATGGCTGTGTTAACTGCCCCATCTTTACCTAGAAGTCCCAGTATTTTTTTTTAATATTCTAACTTGTCATTTATATTTTCTTTTGTGAATTGTCTGGACATGTCTCTGATGATTTAACATTGAAGCTTTAGTGTTTTCCTTCCTTATTTGCATGAGCTCTTTCTTTGTTACCGTATTAAATACTGACCTGCAATATCTTTAGGACTGCTGATCTCAAAGCCCACTGAATTACCTGTGCTTCCTGTGGTTTATCAGGTACACAGGTCATGAATTGTTTAGGTCATGAATGTCACAAAACTTACTATGAATATTTCACCAAAGTATATGCATTTAAAATCATATAAAAAATAATCTTCACTAAGTAGACTTTAAACTTGTCATGGAGAGATACTTACTTTTTCACTGTATTAATTCAATAAAATTCCAGTGAACATTAGATATGTATGAAGCACCACAATTCTGGGAGTACAAACATCAAGGGTCTGGTCTCTCCTTTGCAGGATTATTAGGAGAAAACAGATCAGTAAATATGTAGAAAGCAGTGAAGACGGATCTACATCAGATCAGCATGAAGCTGAGGACAACTCACTTGACCCATGACTTGGGGGAAAATGGGGAAGGCTTTAGTGCTAAAGAGCTGACATTTGAGGTGGATCTTAAAAGATGAATGGTGGTTTTGCCAGGCTGCAAAGGTGATAAAAGCAGCCCAAGCTGAAATAAAAGAATGTGCAAAATGTTGCGGATGTGGAACAGTGTGTATGTAGGGAAGGGGGAGAAGTCTTTGGGGGGTTGGTAAAGATACAGAATATAAAAAAGCTGAGGAAGGGATAAATTGGGAGTTGGAGAATTGCAAATATTAACTATTAAAATAAATGAAGAACAAATTTCTTCCGTATAATGCAGGGAACTATACTCAATATCTTGTAGTAATCTATAATGAAAAAGAATATGAAAACGAATGTATGTATACATATGTATGACTGAAACATTATGCTCTACACCAGAAATTGACACATTGTAACTGATTATACTTCAACTAAAAGAAAAAAGGTTAAAAAAAAAAAAGAGTTGAAACTGGGCAGGATTTTAGAAGGAGACTGTAGCCTAACCCTCTTAACTTTACAGACTGGAAATCAGTCCTAGAGAAGTTACAAGTTGCCAAGATTCTACTGTTAATGACAGAACCAGGACTAGGACATAATGTTCTGATTTCTTTTAGAGCATTTCATTTTTTTTTATTGTACCACACAGTTCCTTACTTCTCATTGTAGATACAGATTATTTTCCTAAGAGCAAGTATAAAAAGAACTGATCAGAAGATCTTGGGGACACAATTAGGATTCAATTCTAATCTATTGTTAGTGGGTCCTTTGAAGGGTCCTTTGCTGGGAAGGATTCTGAGGTCTACAGAAAAAGCACAACTTGTTAATTATGTCTATCTATGATGGGTACAGGATGCAAGAAATGCCATGTAATTATTTTTCATGCACAGGAACAATGTAATGGGGAACATGGAGTGGAAAATAAGAAGGAAAAGAATACACCATGTGTAATTTATGACTAATCTCATTTTGGCTTAGTTTATATTATCAAATCTATTCTTCTGAAAAAGTCATTAAATTTTGGGTTAGATTATCTGAAACCTCTCCCTTTTCAACTAATTTCTTGTTTTAGTCTGCTTCTTTGGACAGTGGATATGCTTACTATTCAGAATGATACTATGCAAAACTATACTTTAGTTACCTTGACTAAGAAAGTTTTTTTTTCTCTAAACTTCTAAATTGTTGATATGCACATTTATTGCCAAGAAAACTCATTCTGTCAGATTTGGTCTATCTTCTCACTTAAATAAACAGACATTTATTAATATACTGCATTTCTTATAAATAAAAAGATCACAAACTTAAACATTTGCTTATTTTGAATCAGGTACAAAGAAAAAATACTTTCTATAATTATCCATATTATAATTTCAAATAACTTATTGGGATTATTTCAAAATCTATCATTACTTCTCACAAATGTAGAGCTTACAAAAGATTCTCACCATTTTTCGAAGATGAAAATTAGCTAGACATAAAAGTTATCTTTTAGAATACCATTTCATTTTTTCCCCACAATCTATATTCATTTTTATCCATATTTTTCAGTTATAAAAATCTGTATTTTTTAAAGACCCAGACTATTTTTTCCTATGTGATTTAACCTAAAATGACATTCTTTGTAAATGAGGTAATTTATTCCTCTGTTTTTCTATTTCCTGATGCTTGGCAGTCCTAAATGCCATTGCCCAGCCTTCTGGAAAGCACTTTCCAAGAACTGTGCTTTCGTTTGGCGCTCTGGGGCAACCTGCTGAGCATTCTTGGAATAAACTAGAAGGAAGGCCACAGAGACAAAAGAAAACTATAGCTTCCCAAAAGTTAATCAAACAGAATCCCCTGGCTGACTTCCACAATCCACGTAAACCAAAACGACCATTTTCACATCAGCAATTTCTACTTTACACAGTACATGCTTTACAGCGTTACTTAAATAGGAAAACAACACATTTCTCCAGCTGTAAGTGGAGCCTCTTGGTAAATAAAAGAAGAACGTATTCCCATCAGTAAAACATTGGAGTTTAAATCTAGAGAACAAGTCCTTTAAAAGTCTAATAGAAAAAAACCTCTTATTTGTACTCTATGTAAGCAATTAGGTTTGAGAATATTTCTCCATAATGGCAGAAAATACCAGCTGGGCTGTTTGAAGTCTTCAGTGACAATAAAAGCAAAAAAAAAAAAAAAAAAAAAAAAGCTAACTCCATCAACAGTGAGAAAATGGACGCTCAGGTGCACCTGGTGATTGTAAATACACACTTTTAGGAGCCTGACAATGTATATACAGTTCATGAAGTCAGCAAGTTTGATAAATATGATTGTTACACTCAAGTTGAAATAACTGCTCTTTCCTAAGAGCAAAGACCTGTTATTGAGCACATGGGTATTAATTTTCCTGCCAACTTATGTTCATAAAACTCTCTCAGTGCTTAGCCTTAAAAATGCTAAATAACTCAGATTTTAGGATCATACATACCAACTAACCTGCTTTGCTTATCTCCACCCTGTCACTCCCCTTCTTCAAAAGCTCAAACAAGATAGTATGATTGACACAAATAAAAGCGAAAGCCATACTGTCTTCCTGCTACATAGTCTTATCTATGACACAGAATTTCAGTCTATTATAAAAGGCATCACATTTCAAAGCAATAACATAACCCAAAGTACTAATCTACAACACATATATTAGGTGAAATACATTGTTTTTGCTGGAGTTGCCACCAATACGGAAACATTCTAAACAACTAAATATAGGTTTATTTCCAGTCTGGTGTAAGAGCTAGAATTTTAAATATACAAGAAAAAGTTGGGTTCAAAACTGTGTGCCTATTGGTCAAGTTATGTAACCTCTCACATCTCAGGCTTCTTATTTGTAAAGTTGTGATAGCTTTCATAGGTCTCTTCCGAATATTAAAAAGGCATTATATATAAAACTCTCAGCAGAATGTCTATCTAGAGTAAATAGTTAACAAAATGATAACTAACATTAGCTAGTTATTATAGAACTGAAGTTTTAAATAAACTGAGTTGTCCCTAAGGTGCATTCAACACAACCATGATTTTCTTGTCACTTTGTTTTTCTAGGAAAAAAAATTCCCCCATTTTTCTCCAATTTGTTTTGAATTGTAAAAAAGAGTTGTAGGCAGCTGAAGCAGTTACACCATACTCTACATGCATTAAGTCTGACAGCTGATTTTCAAGATTTGGCAAGAATTCCCAATAATTTATGTTCTGAAACACACCTGAAGGCTACCACTTGCATATGATCAATCAGTTGTGCTAGGAGAAGGCTGCAGGGCTGGGACGGGAGACTCAGGGATGGCCAAGGCCAAGACCCTGCCCATTCACCCATCAGACACCCCCACCCTAACACAGCCACCTTCTGCCTGGAGGTCAGAGGAGATACCCTTTCTTGCCCAAGAAGAACAAAGACAAAAACTATCTTGGCAGTGTAGGTTTTTACCCAAACTTCTGAGGAGCCCTGAATTCCTAAAAATTTCTCTTCTACAGCTGAGTCACTATTTCCCGAGTGAGCAACTGAATCTTTTGTGGAGTTTGCTGAGACATGGGGGATGAATTCTGTCCTCCAGAAATACCTGATCACTCTCCTTTAACCTTCTCTTCTCTTAGGTTCTGCCCCGCTAGTTGTCTCTCTTTCCATCTTCATAACTAGTTCCCTGATTTAAAAAATCAATGCAACACATAAACAAGTGTGCACAACCATGTTCACTGCAGTACGTACTGTCTGTCCTATCAAAAAAGTCCATCAATAGGAAAATAATTAAGTAAGAAATTTGATGTGCATACTATGGGCAATTTAAGAATACTGTTATAATGACTGGGACATTGTGCTATATACCAAGAAATTGACATATTATAACTGACGGTGCTTCAGTTAAAAAAAAAAAAAAGGAAATTTTATAGTCATGTTAGTTATAAGAATTTCACTTAATTCTCTAACAAAAATTCCTTTATTCAGACATCTTTACTATCCTGCTAAACTTTATAGAATCAGAACTAATAAAAACATTTTTAGATAATTAAAAACAGAATATTGCTACAGATTGATATGTACTGAAATGAAATAATCTCCAAAATGTATCAAATAAAAAGCCAGTCTCAGAAAAACATGTGTTGTACATCACTTTTGATTTAAAAATTTTCCAGAATTCTAATAACTTAATATCCAGTTAAAAATTCTAGAAGGATATACACCAAATTGTATCCATTGCTAAGTGGTTACTTTCAAAGAAAGCAAGTTTAAAGGAATGTGGAGGAGGACTTGTTCATACTTTGCAATATTTTAAGTATTTTACCACAGGAAAGTACTTATTATGTAATAAAACTATACATTAAAATAAAGTCCCATGGTAGAAATCTTAGGAAACACAGGAAGAGTAAAGAAAATAAAAAGCACATACGATTCTACAACCCAGTGTTCATTACTATACAAAATTAATACTTTTTCTAAGACATTTCTATACACATAGGCACATAGTACATTTTTTAATCACAACTGGGTCTCATCTCATTGATACCCTAATATGTCTGAAATATCAAGAGTTTATTTCTATAAAGAAGCAGTATTAGCATGCATGTGTGTTCAGTGGACCACATTTTGTTTGCTCTTGTGTTGTCTTCTGAATTGTAAGGCATCTGTATCTCTTATGTCTAATTTTAGTAGGGATCCCTTTAATATTTAAAAATACGTTTGAATCTTTTTTTATTTTTCTAACTCCAAATTTCAAGAATGAAAAAATAAATTTGCTACTTCTAATGGGAAAAAAAAGAAGCAGTATTAGAAAATGTTGGCTGAAGTAGTGTGTGGCTTCTGTCTGTACAGCGTAAAGCTCAGCTGAACACATGATGCATAGAACAGGGAGGCTGCAGTCAGACACACAGACGCACGCACGCACGCACGTTTTCCATGTTCCCAATGCCATTCGGGTCAGGGAAGCTGAAGACTGCATGGCAGACTGCATCATCTCAAGCTACTGACCTATTTCCTAGCATTTCCCTCCAGTTCATTTCCTGCATGACCTCAGAATGTGTCACTGTAAGTTCCGTAATAAAACAGCAGTTTTGGAATGTAGATTCTGATATGTGGCTCACAGAAATGTGATAGACGCCACCAGAACTCTGTGGGCCTCAGTTTCCTCCCCTCTAAACTGATCTCTCTAGGCCCCGCCAGTGTAAACAGTCTGTAATTTACTAAAAACCACAAAGAATCATGCCAGACTGCCCACCACAACATGGCCTGCTCTGAATTCTTAAATTAATCCTCAAAGCTAAACTTTCTGCACAATGACTTCACTCCTTTAAGGAGTGGGATTTGTCTCCATTCTCCAGAATACTCAGCAGATGGTAAAGGAATGTATCTCCATCCACCAATATCTTCATACTGCTTTTTGCCACTCATTACCTAAAGGTGTAAAAAAGAAACTGTGAAAGCAAGTACTCAGCTAAAAATGTGACTTTCTCTTTAGCAAAAGGCTGCAGGGCAAAAGAGGGGCCCCAGACAGCGATCATGTGAAAGTGGTGACACAGAGATGATCACTGGTTTTGATCTCCTTTGAAGTTCACTGAAAAGAACTTGAATCTGTACCAATCTTGACAGGCATGGAAGTCAGATTCACAAAGAGGAGATGTGGTGCTTTCCCAATATTATATGTAATCTTTCAATCATGAAACTCATTATCATTCAAGATCTGTACTAGTAATATGAAGGAGGTAGTATATAAGTTTATATTCTTACCCCAGATATAATTAACTAGGTAAAATCTTGAACATAAAATCTTAGTTCAATACTATCTATCAGTCATTTTGAAGGAGCAGAATAACACAATCTTCATCGACATCTCAAGTAGTTTATGTGTTAGACACTTCTAATGAAATAGGGACAGACTAATTCCAAAGAAACATTAATCCTCAAATCATTGATTATTATGTATTGAAATGTATTGTCTGGGGAACAATGGGGAAAAAGCACAAAGTCCTACTATCTCCAAGGAGAATTCATAATTCTGAATGATGCCACATTATCCATAATATGAAAACTAATTTTTTTAATTTGAAAAAAATTTTAGTCATCAAAATAGATAGTGAGAACCAAATATCATTTGAACAACTTTTTATAGAAACTACAAGACTGTTGAGAAAAATGACTAGAGTATCAATTACTGGCATTTCCTTTTTCAGAAGAGAAAGTTGAATGCTGTCCTCTGTAAGGACTAATAACTTCCTGTTGTTCAGTTTTGCTTTTTATAAATATGTATATACAATAAGAAGTAGAAAAATAGGCCTGTTTTTAGTGGTTATGTATAAATTTTATTCAATATCTCTATCAATTTCAAATTGTTTTGCTATCAAATATTCTGAGTCTTATGGGTAAAAAGAAATCAAATAAGAAAAGTGGATTTATTTCTCTGACTTTTCTGTTAGGCTCAATCCTTCTGTATGTATTTCCTCTACCTCTGTCCACTTGGTTATACAATTATCACTGGATGGTTGAATTATGAAAGTTTTCTTTAAATATCATTTCCTCAAAATCACATTATTTTATAATGGTCCCCTATAGCATAAAATTGAATCCAGTCTTTTTCCTACCCAATCAACAATGTCCATGATGCAGCCCAACATGCTTATTAAAAAGTTGATAGTAAAATGACTCCCAGTACACTAGGAATAGAAGAGTGGTTCTTTATCATGCTAGTGAGTAGCTTTTATTCAATATCTATAATTAGCAGTGAAACAAATCAGAAACAAGATAGGACTGTCCATTGTCTCCAATTATTTAATACAGCTCAGGAAGTTCTAACCTAAGCAATCAAATAAGAAAAACAAGTATGACGTACAAATATTTGAAAGAAGGGCGTAAACTTATATTTTCAGATGATAATTCTAAAACTCAAATTTCAGGACAGTCAACTAAAATACACAAGAAAGGTAGAACATTATAATTTATAAGAAAGGTAGAATATTATAAAATACATATAGTACACAATAGACTTTCTATATACCAGCAACAACCAATTAGAAAACAGAGAAAATACCCCATTTACAATAGTTATGAAACACACAAAATATCTAGAAATAAATTTAATAAAAAATGTTTAAGTCTTGTAGAAATAATATTATAAAGTTTCACTGGAGGGCATTAAAAGCAACCAGAAAAATAAAATATATCTAATGTCCTGAGTGTGAAGACTCAGTTTTATAAAGACAGATTAATCTATAATTTCGATGCAATTAAATTTGCCCTAAAATGTTAAAAGGTTCTTAATCATGCAGTTTGATTTATGGTACCTACTTTCCTCTTGAAGACATTTTTCTTGGAACCCTGTGACAACTCTTTCTAATTTAGACTGTCTGCTTTCTAGGCCTCCTTCACTGTTGTCTCCTGGGATTAACTTTCATAAGACACCTAGGTTGGTTCCAATACTCCTTGCATATCCTGGGTGATCTGTATAGGATTCTTGTTGTTTTGTTTTGCTAAAATGTATCTTCAAGCAATATTTTTTCTTTCATTAGGAAGGATCTGTAGGAGATAAACTTGTTCCCGTATATGTTTAGTTTTTGGTTTTTCAGTTTGTTTTTTGTTTTGGGGTGGTAGTTAGGTTTATTTATTTGTTTGTTTTTAATGAAGGGACTGGGGATTGAACCCAGGACCTCGTGCGTGCTGAGCTATACTCTCCCCCTCAGCCCGTGTATGTTTAAATGTGTCTTCAGTCTGTCCTAACAGATCGGCTATCAATTTGGGTTCTAATTAACCTTCCTCAGCCCTTTGAAACATTGCCTCGTCTATCCCAGCGGCCAGCTTTGCTGATGAGAAGTCCGGTACCTCTGAAAGATCCTTTGTTGTTCCCCAGGAGCTCTGAGGATCTATGCCTTATCCTTGGAATTCCAGAATTTCATCAGCATGCATCTCAGTTTGTATTTTTCCTTGGGCATTGGATGAACCTTTCAGTCTGAGGACTTGAATCACTCTTCAAGTCAAGGTGTTTATTTCTTGATTATTTTCCCCTGTTTCTTCTCACCTCCCTACTCCCATTGCAATCTTCATATCTCTTTTCCATCACATTTTATATCCTTCTCTTTTTGCTCTACATTCTGTGAGATTTGTTTGACTAATTCAGGCAAATTCAGTTCAGTCTTTTACCCAGTCTTCCTATTTTTTTTTCAGCATCCTGCTCCTATTTCACAGAAACCTGATGATACTTAATGAACGTACTCTTCCTCTAATCTCTCTGAAAATTTAACATTTCAAGGGTTTTTTTTTTCCCTCTATGCTTTTTATCGTCTCTGTTTCTTCTGGAAACAGAAGACACATTTTCTTTAGAAAAATACATTTGTTTTGTTCATTCATTAGTTTTGTTTTGTTCCTGCTGTTGGTTTTCCTCAAAAATCTGGTGATCCTCTGTTGACTATGAATATTTATAATTTAAGAGCTAGGACTTTCTTAGATGGTTGTCATATGTAGTTATGCGGCACTTGTAAACTGCTTAATTAGCAACCTAATGCAATTTCAATAAAAATCTAATGGGATTTTGGGGAGGACTTCACAAATTGATTATAAAATTAATTTCTTTAATTTTTAAAGTAGTATTTATAAATTAGCAAAACCAACTGAGAATAAGCAAGACAGTTCTGAAAAATAAGATTACGAGGACTCATGTTCTCCCAGATACTAAAATGTAATTTTTACACATACTAATTACACCATGGTGCTTTTTGTATAGGAACCGGCTATAAAGATTTAAAACAGAACCAACCATCCTTAAATTTAGTAAAATGTAGAAGTGACATCTCAAGCCAATAAGGAAACTATGGATTATTCAACAGTGCTCCGAAAATCTAGGAAACCTAGATAAGGAATATCAGAGCCCCGATCCTACAATAAAATATATTCCATAATTATTAAAGATTTAAACATGTAATGTAAATCCTTAAAGGAGTAAAATAAAACACAGGTATATATATTGGGGTAGGAAAAGACTTGCTAAGGATTCATAAAATATATCTATATATTTTAGTATATTTATATATAGGCTAGGTAGACATTTTAACATTTCTGTTTATTAAAATAAAGTATCCATAAATGTAAAAATATATGTGAGGGTTGGGATGGTAGAATGACACAGAACATAATCTTCAGAGATAGCTAAAAATAGTGCGTGTATAAAATCCTCTTGAATTTTGCAAGGAATCAATAAGGAAAGCAAAAGAATAAACAAGTTAATGAAGAATGTACTCTTATTGCCCCCATTTACACATGAGAAAATGGAGGCACAGAAGGTTACATATCTTGCTGAGAATCACACAGCTAAGAGTGGGGAGCTGGGATTTGAACCTAAGGAGTTCGGTTTCAGAGCCCATCCTTCAGCTCTAGGATGTACTGCCTACTCCAGCCAGCCCTCTGGTATACATTTTATGTATCTCTCTATAAGACTTTTCTTATAATGTTTCCCAGTCCAGAATTCATACCACTTCCTTTCTGCCCCACCAATGTCCCTGTCTTTCTGGACCCAATTTGATTAATACCTTCTCCACATAGTTTTTCCAACAGTTTCAGGCCTTCTTGGGATTCTCTCATATGCTGGATTTGAGAACCACTCTTCTGGTTTTTTGCCTACTTCTCAGTCACTCTTTTTCAATCTTTTTGTTGGAGTCTTCTTTCTCTTCACTTCTCTTTTCTCATCCTACTCATTGCCCTGGTGAATTTATTGACCCCCAAAACCATAATCTGTTCCAACTTAACGTTATGAAAGCTCCAGCTGAGACTGCTCATCTGCATGCCACAAATCTCTACCCGAATATGCACAGACAACTCAAACTCCACACTTCCAACACTAGTACTTAACTCTGTCTGCAATTTTGCTATTGAAAGAACTCTTACTGAGATGCCACCATCACTCACACAGTTATTGAAGACAGAAATCCAAGCATGATCCTGGAGTCCTCTCTCTCTGAAGCCCAAGCCTCTGGATGTCACCGAGTCCTGCCTGTTTGACTTCATAAATAACTACTGAATTTTTTCTCTCTCTTCTGAATTTCCTTGGTTCAAGCCCTCTCTATTTTTTGTGTGACTACTGAAGTAGGCTCTGAACTGGTTTTCCAGGTGCCTGTCTTTCCTCTACTTACTCCAATTCTATCTCCACATCAGCACTTCTCAAATTTGAGAGGTCACAGATTCCCAAGTACATTTCACAACCCTCAGGATCATACAGTCTTTATATGAGAAGCTTAGCAGCAAAAAGTTACACACTTTTCTTCAGGTGATCATGTGTGGTGAATGCAATAATTCATCAATTAGTAAACACAAAGACAAAATCCAGGCACATGATCCAGGAAATGCTTGTATTCAATTTTTTAAAAAATATACAAAAATGAAAACACACACACACAATCCTTACAGGAACCCCCTTTAAACAGACAACTCTAAATTGTGTCAAAATTCAAGAAGATGATAAAACTTAAGGCTAATACTTATTCCCTTCAATACAATCACCCCAGTGCATTTCTGAATAAGAGAAATCCAAGCATCTTAGCATGACATTCAAGACTTCTTAGCAGGTCATGGTATGCTGCTTCTCTTTAATCATCTCTCTCACCCCTTCTCTGTCACCCACTGTGCCACATACTGGAATGGTTTGGAGCTCTCTTGTGCCTTTCACGCTGCAATATTTGCTTGACCTACTGACCCCTAACCATATGCATCTTTCCTGGTCTAACTCATTTCTCATCCTCAAAACCCCAGCTCAGGGATTTTCTTCTCTGGCATAGCCTCCGATTTTATTCTCTTGTCTTCTGCAGTCTTGGAAGACAAGAGTCTTCAACACTAGCGTTGGAAGTGTGGAGTTTGAGTTGTCTGTGCATATTCGGGTAGAGATTTGTGGCATGCAGATGAGCAGTCTCAGCTGGAGCTTTCATAACGTTAAGTTGGAACAGATTATGGTTTTGGGGGTCAATAAATTCACCAGGGCAATGAGTAGGATGAGAAAAGAGAAGTGAAGAGAAAGAAGACTCCAACAAAAAGATTGAAAAAGAGTGACTGAGAAGTAGGCAAAAAACCAGAAGAGTGGTTCTCAAATCCAGCATATGGTATGTGTGCACACACAGCAGGCTGTAGTGTAGCTGACCATTTATCTTTCTGTTTAATGCTCTTGGCTGCTGGGTCCTTACAGTTTGGGACTGTCTTAATCTACTTTCTAGCCTCCAAGCCTAATACAGTTACAAAGCATTCAATACGTGTGTGTTAAATGGATCAGTGGCCTCCATCTGTATTTATCTTTCATTTTTCTACTGCAATTAATTCACTTACACATTCATTAATAATCATTCATCTGTTAGTTTTAGGGAATACAAAGATGAATTAGACATCATCCTGGCCCCTGCAGAGCATCTTTTTTTTTCTCTAATCATTGAGTTGTGTAGGTCTTTGCTTCCAAAGAATAGCAGGGACTCACAATGTCTTCTCTGCACCTCATATTTCTTAGACCATCGCAAATGTTCAATGTGTGGAATAGCCTTATTTTGCCTTTTGGGGATGCTTATTAATGTATACTTGTATCAGAGGATCCTGTTGCATGGAAACCCCAGGTATTACACTTCAAGAAATTGTGGCAACTTATAGGTTTTCTGGCATAAATGGACTAAGTGGGCTGGAAGATGGAATTACAAGTTTAGAAAAGAAACAGAATGCTGTGCATGCTTCCAGGTTATCAGCTTGGCTCTGTGGCTGATACTTATTTCATCGAGATAAATAGACTAATTTGTATTGAGACTTAGTCAAATATATATATGTTTACAATGTTTAGGGATGGTTTTACAATGTTTAGGGATGGTTTTTCATGTATTAATTATTTCTATACTCATAGATGAAGAAATCAAAGCAATTAATCTAGGCTGATAGGTATAACTACAAAGTCACTTTTAGTTCTCCCAGCTCTACCTCTTATTATTTTTGGTAACATGTTATTGCTGTTTAATAGTAAATTATAAGAAAAGATCACAACACAGCTAAAATTTATTGAGCATTTATATTGGAGAAGCTCAGTTTTCAGCATTTTTATATGTATTAATTCACTGAATCCTCACAACTCATAGTAAACCCATTTTATTGCTGGAGAAACCGAAGCATAAAGAGCCTTAGTAATTTGTCCAGAGTAACTCAGCTAGTTAGCGTGGAGCTGGAATTCAAACCCAGACAATCTGCACTTTTTGTAATTGTACTCTGCTGCCTATAAAAGGAGTCCTGGACTGGTTGTTACAAAATAAGGTTTTTAATCTTGAATTCACCATATAAATAAGAGTGAAGTATACTGACAGATGTAATTTTATCATTTGAGTTTCATTGCCCTTGGACCCCTTACAGCCTGTGAGGAGAAGCCTTTATGTTGTCTTTTATAAACATAAAAGTGTTATAAATTCAAGGATTTTTTATAGTACATTAAAATCATTTTAAAGAGTCTGGAAAGGGGAGTTTTCCAGAAAGTCCACGCGAAGGCAGAGAGGAGGTGAGATATCAGAACAGAACGTTCAGGCTCCCACCACCCAGGTTAAGCTGCATGTTTTCTTGCTAAAGGTAAGGGAGAGATTGGATGGAAGGAGAGTGGGAAGCAAGAAGGTAGGAAGCCTGGCAATTTAGAGTAATAGAAATTATTTTCTTGATCAGCTTAGGAGCATTAACAATTACTTATAGGATAAGCAGCGTTAAAGGGATTTTGCAAAAGTTGTCAGAGACATCTGTAAAATCATATACAGTTTTATCCTATATCTTCCTTTTTAAAAAATTCATGTTCCAGCTAGTTGGTATTAGCAGTCAGCGGATGAACACCACTCATGTTTTATGCATAGAACCGTTGACACCATGTCTGGTGCAGTTGGCATTAACCTAGGAGTTAGAAAACCTGAGTTCTGCGCCACTGTGGGTCCCTGTCAATAAAGAAGTGACCATCTCCCTCTGGGGAGATGTGTCTCCTCCAGTGATAAGGAGCATGTTGATGCACTGGTCAGCTCTCCATCTCTAAAGGATGCTCTGAAGATTGGTAAGACAATGTAAAGTTCTTGTAACTCTTTACAAGATAAACCATACAGACATACTGGTCTGAGAACCTCTACCACCATCTCTTTATACATAAGAACAATAACAAGGGAAAAAACTCAAAGGCAGTCCCAAATTATAAAAATATTGGGTAGGGATGCAAAATGTTCTAGGATAGGAAATAACAACAATACTGAATCCAAATTAATGTTTGCATTTTATACTCTATAGATTCTTAGAAGGTTCCTTCACTGAGTGTTCCAGAGTATTGTCAGCCTTTCTCATTGATACGTTGTGGCAAATAGTTTATGTGGCCTTTGGTTCCCTAAAAGGTGCTTGAAAATGCCTTTTAGAAAATACTTTTCCTGAAGGAACATCACAACAACAAAAAGAAAATTCAAATATCTACGAAACATATGAAAGCGTGCTCACTCTCATTAGTAATCAGGAAAATGCAATGATCTCATTATAGAGCCTCCATATTTGAAAAAACTTAAAACAGTCTGATAACAGCATGTGTGTTTGGCTAGGATGTGGAGGTACAGCAATTCTCATACGCTTTTCATGCATTTTATCAAATACATTTATTTCTCTTATTTAGGAAGGTTAAAGACATGCATGGCCCAGGATTCCATCCCTTGGTGTGTTCCCCCACAGAAATGCGTGCTTATCAGCACTAAGATACATGTAAATAAATAGTCATAATATCTTTATTCATACTGTTTTCAAACTGGAAATGACCCAACTTTCTAACAAGAGAAGACTGGACAAGTAAATTTTTGCTTTAGACAACAAAACACTGTATAGTCATACAAATGTGAGTCCCTCACCTACACACAAAATTGATAAATCTCACAAGTAGAATATTGTATAAAAGAAACAAAACATAAAAGTAGCCACAAGATGAATCCATGTACAAAAAAATTAAAAAACCAACTAAATTGAACTCCTTTGTTTTGAGATGTATATGTAAGTGGTAAACCATACCATAAAGAAAAGCAGGAAAAGAGAAAGATGGGACAGTGCTTACGTCTTTAGAGAGTTAGAAACAGAAAGAAATAGGGTGCTTCAGAGGGATGATTTAAATAGATGTTTACTTTAAAACTACTGGTTAAACTTCATACTTATGTTCTATGCACTTTTATAAATGTTTGGTATATTTCATGATTTAAAAATTTAAATCATGGTGGATATAGCTTAGTGGTAGAATGTATGCTTAGCGTGCGCAAGGTCCTAGGTTCAATCCCCAGTACCTCCATTAAAAATTATTTTAAAAAAATAAAAACAAAGATTTACAAAGATAATATGAAGCTATGATAATCAAGGCAGTGTAGTACTGGAGAAGAAACAGACAAATAGATCAATGGAACAGAAGAGAAAGCCCCCAAATAGACCCACATAAACATAGCCAATTGATCTTTGACAAAGAAGCATGACTTTTGACAAAGACAATACAATGGAGGAAAGATGTTCTTTCAACAAATGGTGCTGGAACAATTGGACATCACATGCAAAAATAATAATAATAATAATCACCCAGATATAGGCCTTATACTCTTCACACAAATTAACTCAAAATGGATAATAGACTTAAATGTAAAACAAGCTATAAAACTCCTAGAACAGAACATAGGAGAAAATCATGACCTCAGGTTTGGCCATGACTTTTTAGATACAACACTAAAGGCATAATCCATGAGAGAAATAATTGATAAGCTAGACTTCATTAATATTTAAAATTTCTGTTCTATGAAAGACAATGTTAAGAGAATGAGAAGATAAGCCACAGACTGGGGAGAAAATATTTGCAAATGACCTATCTGATAAAGAGCTGTTATTCAAAATATACAGAGAAATTTTAAAACTCCACAGGAGGGAAACAAGCAACTTGATTAAAAAATTGGTGCATTTCTTAAGAGGCACGTTTCATAAGCATATGAAAAGCTGCTCCACATATGTTATCAGAGAAATGCAAACTAAAACAAGGAGATACCATTACACACCTATTAGAATAGCCAAAATCTGTAACAGTGATAACACAAAATGCTGTGAGGAGGTGGAGAAGCAACAGGAACTCTAATTCATTGTTGGGGGAAATGCAAAGTGGTCCCACCACTTGGGAAGACAGTGTGGTAGTTTCTTACAAAAGTAAACATACTTTTACCATACGATCCAGCAATAGCCGTACTTGGTGGTTACCCTCCCCCAAAAGTTGAAAACTTACGTTCCCACAAAAACCTACATGTGCATGTTTATAGCAGCCTTATTCATAATTGCCCAAACTTGGAAGCACTAAACCGTCTTTCAGTGAGTGAATGGATAAACAAACTGTGGTACATCCAGACAATGGAATATTATTCAGTGCTAAAAAGAAATGAGCAATCAAGCCATGAAAAGACATGGAGGACTCTTAAATGTATATTACTAAATGAAAGAAGCCAAACTGGAAAGGTTACTTGCTGTGTAATTCCAATCATATGACATCCAGGAAAAGTCAAGACTCTGGAGACAGTGAAAAGATCAGTGGTTGCCAGTGGGTGAGGGGAGGGAAGGAAGGCATAACAGGTAGAGCACAGAGGACTTTCAGGGAAGTGAAAATACTGTATATAATACTATCATGGTGGACACATGTCATTATACAGTTCTCCAAACCCAAGAATGAGCCCTAATGGAAACTAGACTTTGGGTGACGATGTGTCAGTGTAGGTTCATCAGTTGTAACAATGTACTACTCTGGTACAGATGGGTTGATGATGGGGGAGGCTATACATGTGTGGGGCAGTGGGTACATGGGAAATCTCTGTGCCTTCTGTGAGCCTAAAACTGCTCTGAAAAACATAGTCTATTTAAAAAACGAACGAACAAAAAAACTCCAAAAAATAAAAGACAAAAACTTGAGCACTTGTGGCTTCTTGGAAGTTCACAAAAATTTTACACAGTCTAAAAAGATTAATTTGTGGAAACTTTTACTTCTATTTCATCCATATAAATGCTGATGAAGAGCACCTGATGAATATTTTAGAGTTTTAACATAAAGAGTCTCCTCAATATTCACTCATGGGGGAAAAGATAACACACACGAAGTCAAAATTGCAAAACATTAGTGAGGGAAAGAACTGAAGGTTTTTCTCACGAAAACTGCCAAGCAAGTCTGGTTTAATTGAAATTGATGGCAAAGACAACAGAGCACACTTAATTGACTTCTAATCTTAATGATCTCTAAGCCATGTTTGAAACATAAACATACATGTGAGAGTTCTTCAAGATGTTGGACATGAATCTGTTTTCATAATTCAAAAGCATACTTTGCTTATGAATCTCTTTTAACAAGCTTTGGCTGGAGACTTTTCTCTTCCAGATGTTCGGTGTTGCACAGACACAACCTCCATCTCTCTGGGTATGATTTAAAACATAGTTATAAAGAGTACGTTTACTTTGCAAAATGGTTGGAGGACAGAATTCAAACAGACTGTCTACAGGTTTGTAAAACGATGAGTACCTAGGTCTCATGAAGTCCTCCCAACAGTATCTATCTATCTGAAGAAGGTTCTCTTATCACTTTTCAAACCTGAAAGCATATTATAGTCCTAAAACATTATTAAATAGGCCAGTTAGTAATTCTGGTGGAAAAGAAGACTTCCTAAATCATTGGCATGAAACATATTTTTTCATGTACATTTTCATTTAAAATCCCTGTTTAAGCAATTTATAAGAGGCAAGATATAGAAGGTGGTTGAGAGGATAGTCTCTGAAGTCAGATTTGGATTTAAATCTCTTCCATTTACTAACTTAACTCCGTGCCTCAGTGCCTACTTCCTGGTGTTCTTACAAGGACGGAAATAAATGTCCCACGTAAAGAACTGTTTGCAAAGCTCCAAGCACATGATGAGCACTTAATAAATGTTAGCTCTCAGCGGCAGCAGCACCTTCTAGTATCTTGCTGATCTTCCATCCAACTTGTTGCATCACTTTCTGTCTATTATAAAGTGCTCTTTCAAGCCACCTTCCTCCCCAGCCATGGTCCCCCTGGATTTTTACCAAACGATGGTGAAACTATTCAAGCTTCTCTTCTCTTTCTCTCTTAGACACCTCACTAAAATGAAGGTAAGAGAATAAAAACACACAAATCCACAAAGGCATAGACAATGGGGGAGGAGAGATCATCAAAGGAGAAATTTCAGCTGACTTTTAGAAATGAGAGAGTGGATGCGAAGTAGAAACTGTCTTAGCACAATGGAGGAAATGATCACAGAGAGTAAATTCCAGGAGAAAGTGAACTACCGTGTCCTGCCCAACCCAGAGAGACTTAGTGCTTAGAGGCAGCACACATGAAGGAAGGTAGGAGTTTAGTGAGAGGCTGGAAGTATATTAAAATTATCTGGAGACTTTGGATCCCAACTAACTACTTCCCTCTCCTGCTGGAGATGGCATCTTTCTTTTCTGGAGAAAATACGCTTGAGAGATGTAAAACCGAGGACATCAGGCACTGTGGCAAACGAGGCAAAACCCAAGGTAGATGCTTAACTGAGGAGTTCCCAGTAAGATGCTCACCTTCCTTATAGGCTGTGTTCCTCAAACATTAACAGTCACGTATAGGCCCTTAGGTGCATGTCTCCCAGGCAGGAATTGGAGAATCTCATAATGACACTGGAGAATCCCAAAGATTAAGCCAACAGACCAACCCATCATGCTATAGTGAAACTCTACAGCTGACAAGCCCATCCACGTTCACAGAACTTTGATGGTGCGTCTGCTGTTGTCATCACTGTTGTTTGTTGTCTTTGTGTGTGCTGGTGTGTGTGTATGAGATGAAAGGACAGCCTCTTGAGGAAATTCTCCAGAATGAAGAAGAGAGACTAGCATAAGCAGATTACATCAACTGAATAAAGAAATCTACAGGAAACAGAGAGACAGAGGAAAACCTCTAAGGAACATCATTTGTGCCCCGAGAAAAACACGCATTCCTGACACAAGAATAGATGCTATTAAAAAGGCAACAGCAGAGGATAATAGAGTGTTAAAAATGAAAAAAAATGGCCAAATGAAAATTTTCACAGAAAGGTTGGAAGATAAATTTGACAAAATTTCTAGAAGAGACAACAAAACACCAGAGAAATTAAAAAGAGGAAGCAAAAAGTGAAGAAGTTAAAGGATCTGACCTAGGAGGTCCAACATTCAAGAGTTGGATGCTGAATCCAACTAACAAGAATCCCAGGGAGAGACAACAAAGAAAACGGAGAAGGTAAAATTATTGATGAACTAATAAGAGAAAAAAATCCAGAATTAAAGGACCTGTATGTCTGGAGTGAAAAGATCCAGTGTGTGTCCAGGACAATGGATCAAGACCAAGACCAAGACAATTGATGATGACATGTAGAGACATCAGGGATGAAGAGAAATTCATAAAGTTTTTACAAAGAAAAATAGGTTTTGAATAGGTAGCAGCATATCACCAATGTCAGAAAGCAATGAAAGGATGCTGGCAAAATGTTGAGAAAACACCTTTGTAACCTAGAATCCAACTGCAGTTAAGCCATGCCTAAGATGGCACAGGGTTCAAAGAAAGGACTGGTGCAGCCTGGGCAGTATATACGAAAGTTTCCTGAAGAGGAAATCTCAGAAGCTAGGTTTTATCCTCAACCTTGAAATTTAATGTAGAAACACAGGAATGAATAAGGGGTACTCTTAGCACTTCTCTGAGACCCGGGATCCCTGAGACAACAATTTCTTTTTTTGCTAACACCAAGGGGTCAAGAGGTTGAGCAAAGCAATGAAGTCTCCAAGAGTTTCTGCTTTTGTAAAAATGTACTATTATTATCAGACAGCTGATGCCTCTGAAAAGATGGGTCAGTGAGCAATAGTAGCAAACAATGAAAGCCAAATACTCATTCTGAAGTCAGTTTTGCTTACACTTTGCATGTTGCCACCAAATTTGCAATCATTAAAAAAAATAACGAAGAATGACGTTTACTGTTAACTAATGACCCAGCATTTCACTCTCTTGCATGACAGAGTGGAAAAGTGGCTTTTTATTTTTACACTTATTAAACTACAATGGAAACATTTTATTTACAATCCCATAATGTGGTGTTTTTAGATGCTAATTCTTATATAGATGGAAGGGAACGGAAAATAAACTAAGACAACACAAACACTTCTTGGTATTCTAGTATTCTTTTACAAAGGATCCAGTTTATCATAGTAACTGAGTCCTTTTTTTACTAGGGATGCTGGGATACTGCTATATTAAATGGCTAAAGGGTAGACTTAGATAACAGTGGAGTTATAGTTCTTTCAGAAATAAGATAATTAAGTAGTTACGTGTGCCAAGAAAACTGAACATTTCTATTGTACCCTCTCATTATTTCTGGCCACCTAACTGTCAGTAAACCTGTGTTAACTGCTTTCTTCTGATACCACTTCAAGTCTGCTCTCGAGTTCTCCTGGTGTTACCTTAGTTACCAGGAAAAAAAATGAAGAAAATATTTTCTTTACTACATAGACAATATGCTGAACTGTTTGTAACACTCAGGTTTTTTCCCCCTAATTTTCCAAGTTATTTTTACAGTTGGCTGACTGGTAATAATAGGCTAATAAGTGTGAAATTATTTTAATCAGTATTCCTATTTAAAATCTAGAAACTAAAACTGAAACAGAATTCAGTCTAAGCTGTTGAATAGGCTATTCCAGGGGTTCTCAACTCATTCTTGATGAGGAATGATTGCTTTTAATTTTCCTCAAACGTTCTTTATTCATTTCACAAATAGTACTTAATTGTGTATCATGTACAAAGCACTGGCTGGTTACTATAGAGGAAACTAAGAGGAAAAAAAAACATCTAGTGTTTTCCTTCAAGATGGAGAGGACCGATCTGTGGGGGAGGTAGTTGTCAGGGCAACGACAGAGGAAACTGTTGAAGGGGACGGGCTGGAGAAAGAATGGATGAAGAATGAAGTTGTGAATCAAGGTGGGCCCTCCTGATGGTTAATTTGATAATTGGTGGAATGTGGTTTTTTGGCCCTGACCCTTTTGCCCCGGCAATTCTTTTGAACTATAAATAGATGTAACTGGCCTAGAGTTTAGGCATACAGGAAGACTGCATAATTTACAAGGTAACTGTGATTGATCTGTCATGGAGTCAGTAGGCAATGAGAAGTTATTATCTCATCAAGAAATAGGACAGTGCTGCTAGTAAGCAATTGGTCATTACGGATGCCCAGCATTCAGTTTTCCTTTCTTTAGAAAACAGTATCCTGATTTACTTTGGGAAACTTCCTCACTGTTAGGTGGGGCCACTGTGATTGGTCAAGGGTAGAGTCTGCAGTCTTATTGTACGGGAGCTATCAGATTATACGGGAGCTACGAGAGAGAGAAGCTCTCATCTTCTGTGGGACAAAAAACCTGGAAAGAACAGTCATAGAAAACAAACTTAACGTAACTAAAGAGGAAAGGCTGGGGAGGGATAAAGCAGGAGTCTGGGATTAGCAGATACAAACTACTATATATAAAATAGATAAACAACAAAGTCCTACTGTATAGGACAGAGAACTACATTCAATACCTTGTAATAGCCTATAATGAAAATGAATACGAAAAAGAATACACACACACACACACACACACACACATATAACTGAATCACTATGCTGTACACCAGAAACTAACACTACATTGTAAATCAAATAAACTTCAGTTAAAAAAAAAAAACTGGAAAGATAGAGCTTGAGGATTCTGACATTGGTGCCGTTCCCCAGGGTATGGAAAGTGGGAATGAAGCCAAAAATGGAGAGAGTTCTGATATTAGGATCCACAGACTAACTAATCCGCATAAAGAGTTCTAATCCAAATAGTATCCCTACTCTACCTAAAACCTCACGGAACCACATTAAGCGGGGAGATAAAGCCATCAAGATATTACCTGTAGGAGAAATGCATCCCCGACATTTTACTAAGTGTGAAAACAAGTGTGGAACAACTGCTCACGGGTGTGTGACATTTTTCACTCTACAACATCAAATTTTGCTTTTTATTTCTTATATTTTTTTGTTATTGGATATACTGGGGATTGAACCCAGGACCTCATGCATGCTAAGCACATGCTCTACCACTGAGCTATTATTACCCTCCTCCCAAACTCTGCTTTTTAAGTTGACTGAAGAGTATTCTCAAGGGAATGGAAGAAACAAGAGTTGGTTATCAATGAGGGGGGGTTATTTCAGTAAATGTAATATAAAACTTCAAAATAGATTTAGAAAAAGGCATTTTCTCTTTCTGAAAGTGGATATGGAACTGGCAAATGACAAGGGGTGTGATGATTGACATATGGAATTCAACAGGCAAAACCAACCAAACAGGAAACCTTTAGATACGTGAAAACTGAAGCAATTCTCCTCATACCCCAAAACACAACTTTACGAGATGCTTGGGTTATGTATTCTGACTGGTAATACATCATGTTGGTACTTTTATTTAAGCCACAACAATGTTTGTCTTCCTAAAAATAGTTCCTGCACTCTAGAAAAGTACACTGTGAAGTTTCAGACTAGTGCCGGGCTTAACACACCTACAGAGCCATAATAGATTTTCAAAGCACCTGCTCACTAGATTTCAGAAACATCCTATCCTTCCTAACACTTCCACTCTCAACATACATGAAAACAAATCACAACAAAGTATAATCACTGAAGAATGCCATAACTTGCAAATTATAATCTGAGAGAGTCATTGAAGCAAAACTGAAAAAAAAAGTCATAATTATCTTAGTAGAAAAGTTTTTTTCTTAAATATAAATTTTCTTCCCCAGGGGTATGCGTGTGAAGGCAACCTATTGAGTGTTCACGTGGTTCCTTTTTAGCATTTGCCTGTTTGTTGTCAAGATGAGGAGAAGAATCTGCTTAAAAGCCAAATGCACTGATAAATGTTTACGGATAAAATCTTCCAGATGGGATTACTTTCAAGGAAGGTCAATTACAAGCCTCATGTCTCTCCTTTTAATGATATCCTTTAATGATCCCCTTCCTTTCCCAGAAAATTAAATCACAAAAACAACTTAGGCTGAGAATGACCCAGTAATCCTCATAATCACATTGCAATGACAGACAAGGAGATCAAAGCACAGGTGTACTGAAAAATAGAGGTTTCCATTCTATTAAAATGTGAACTTGCTGCAGACTAAGATCAAAAGTACTTTTAGCTCCCCAAACCCCAAGAACTTTCGATATTTGAAAATTTCTTTAGTTTCCTTGATTAATAAACTTCTCTTGATTTTCTCCCTCCCAGTTTTTAACAAATGCTGGCAATTCTTCACATATTGTGGCTGTGCTTTCATAAATTTGATAATTAATTTTAGGAATTTGGTTAATTATGTCGCCTTTCTAACAGCACCAAAAACCCCCAAGTTTATTATTAAGCTACTGTCTGTCTCTAGTATTGCAAGGAGAGAACCTAGTGATAGAAAATTATATAAAGATAACCTGATAATCAGTATATTAGTTAGAAACTGAATTCGGTGGCTAGTAGTGGCTTCAATCAGAGAGAGGTTTATTTTTGTCTTATCTGAAGAAAGTCCAGAGGTAGGTCAAGGCTGAATGATGACACCATTTTCACTAGAAACCCAGACTCCTGTTATCTCTCTGCTCCACCATCCTTTATGCATCTTCCATTCTCAAGACCATTCAGGTTGCAATATGGCCACTGGGGCTCCAGCCATCACATGAACACTCCCAAGTCATACTACAGGAAGAGAAGCAAGGGTAAAAGGCAGTGCCTCTGAGCACGAGCTCCCTTTGCTTAAATTTCATTGGCTACACCTAATTCTAAGGGAAACTAAGAAATACTGTCTTTTAGCTGGGCAGATGCCACTCAATATAATTAAGATTCACTTTGTAAACATATTGGTTACTAACTGAACAAATTCTTTAAGGATATTTTGTCAGCATTGGCAGTCTTTGCCACACCACGGAATCACTGATTTCTCAATTTTGGGTGGAATTTGGTCTGATCCCTTGCTTGTAGATAGAGAAACTAACAACAGAAAGATTTAAACGTTTTCTCCAAATTGCAGAACCAGTTAGCCAGCGAACTAGGAGCAGAATTCAGATGCTTGAGCTATCAGTAAAGATCTAGTCCTTTGCTTACAGAGCAAACTCCAATGAGGTTAGCCCAGGAAACTCAGCTAACCAACATGAATAATAACACATCTTAATACCTGAGCCAAACCCCATGACTCACGCTGCAGGCTTTACGGTCGTAACTGCTCATAAGCTGTAACATCCACCCTCTTTGGTTATAAAGTGAGAATCACCATATTTACCACAAGTCGTATACGTGTTTATATGGCCACTAAATTACCAAGAAAATGAGAGCAGTGCCGTATAATGTGACAGTTACTGTTTGTAGAAGAGCAGCGTGTTCCACACTTGTGGGCAAAAATTGGTCCTTGAACTTCATGAGTGGATTGCCGGTCTTTTATGGTGGTGGCTTTTTAAGTACACACACAAACACATTATTATGGTGTCTCCCAAAATTGACATTCTCAAAATAGTGTCCACCTTTACACAAAGGAGGTCCAAATGTTTTGAGACTTTTTTCTTTTAAGCCATTGCTCTCATCCTCTTATCTCTTCCCCGATATGACCAACACTCTCTCACACCCACCTCCTAGCCACAGTCTCAACCAAACGCAGTCTACGGTGGTAACTCATATACTGCATGCTTTTTCCAGCACTTTGAACTACATTATAAGGCCCCTGCTCTCATGTTTTACTTGTTTTATGTCTGAAGCATATTGACAGCAGAGTCTACACCACCTTTACTTTCCATAACACTCACCATATGGTACAGATTCCAACTTTCTTTTACCATGTCATGCTTAGAACATTTTAATGCTCTCCTGAACTGGTCTCCCTCCCTGCTTCCAGGGGTTCATTGATCCTTTTTTCTCAGTCCCACTTACCACCTGTTTCCCCTGGGTCACCTAAGTGATTTCTCAAAAGTAAACAACACAGCAAGACATGCTTAAATTTGGTGGTGCACCACTGACTATAAATATAAATAAAACATTTTAGAAGGTGACCCCAAACTGCATTAACACCCAATCTTATTCTTTACCATTCTGTCTGTTTGCACCCTGTATACTACAAGCTACTCAGAAAGTCATCTCTTTTTTTCACATGTCCATGACTTTATAATGTTGTTCCCTCTGTCTGAAATGCCCTTCCTTCTTTTATTTATGAAGCGATTCCAAGTGGCCTCTAGGGTGTAAGTCAATTACTGTCTACGAAACTCTACATTATGTATATCCAGCACTTTCTGAAAAGAGGGAAGTTTGGACAGCAAACTTGAGTATATCTTTACAAGTACTTCCATTATCACACCTATTCTATTGAATTTGGAAAACTCCCTGAGTGTAGAGATCGCATTTATTTCATCTCACTGTGGGCCCCGGTTCTGACACACAGGAAATCCTCAATAGTCCACTAAATGAATAAATGTCAGTTTCTCTAACTAGACTTGAATAAATTTTTTGAGAGTCTACTTGCTTGTCATAATAGATCTTGTCCCATTTGATTCTACATCCAGAGAGACTAGCATAATACTTAGATGTGCTTATTGTCACATCTCTTGTTTTTCTAGTTAATCACTGGAGTCTAGAGCTGCCCTTTTGGTAGTAAGTCCAGTTTCTCCCTCCTTGGAAACTCCCTCTCCTTCACATTGTCCAAGAACCTCAGGGGTTAGTTAGTCTGAAGTACACCTTGTGTCTAAACTTCAAGTGGAGAGGGGACTGCCAATTAGCACGAAGGGCTCGGCCACTGCCATGTGCTCTCACAGCCAAGCACTGGTCCTGTGAAGTCCTATGCTCTGCTGGTTCAGGACTCCATGGGCTTCTACGATGGCCCGACCTCATACTCCAAAATGCAGCTCTTTGATTTCACTCTTGCTTATTGAGACAAAAATCAGCCCTGGATCATCAACCTGCCTCCTGCAGTCAACCCCTCCAGGGCCTGTTGTGTCAGCATTCTCTCCTGACCATAGACTTCGTGGCCCCACCTTAATTCATTTTAATGTGTTTCCCCTACTTCTTATTTCAGAGAGAAAGGTGAAGTTTCAGTCTCTTTTCTCCCGGTAGATTGCCCCAAATTCTTGGGTAATTTGGTCCACTCTCCGTAAACATTACCAAGGAGAGGAGCAGGTTTTAACGACACGGGGGAGATCTTGTCAGACTCTTTCTCTGAGGAAAGAGAGGCCTGCAGCCTTTATATTTACATAACTAAGGGACTCCACTTAGTGATATTTTTCCAAGAATAATAAATAAATGGACCCCTAAGAGAATTTCTATTAACAGACTGAGAAGTGCCAGCATAGATTTAGAATTTCTGCCTCTCAGGTCATTCTCTTCCACATGCATGAAGATACTTATTGAAATTAACAAAGCCCTTTTTCAGACGTCCTTTTTTCTTAGGAACAGTAATTTATGACCAAAAAGACAAGGTAAGATTAGGACAGTTGAGCAACTCTTGTCCTAACTGTCCTTTCCTGAGTGGCCAAGAAAACAGTGATTCTGATAATCAACTATTAAAAACATAAAGGTGCGTGGCCCAACCAATCCAATAAGGCAAAAAGAGATTCATTTCTCAGTGAAGATATGGCATTCCAGGGTCATATTCGAGTAGCAGAGGGCAAACACAGTAACAATAAATTTCAGTTGGATGATAAAGCCAGCCACGGATCACTGTGCCTGCAGGGTCTTTTCTACTAACAACTGGGGAAGGGAGGCTTAACATTCATCTTGTGTTAGTTCAAAGAAGTCCTTTTGAAGAAAGGACTGAGCTTTATATAACATAATCCAGGGGAGAGTACCCCAAACTGAGGTTTAATTTACTGAATTACAGTGACTCTAAGAAAGTACATTCTTTTCTTCCCACATTTTTAATGTCTCTAAAACCCAGGTATATTTTACAATCAATGGCATTTTGGATTTGACAAATTAGAGTAATTAAGTATTTTTACTTAAATGAAATACTTTAAAAATGTAAAAATAGACAACCTAAAAATTGTCCGAACGTCCAGGTTCCAGCCCCACATCAGGATGTGACTATCAGCATAGTAAAGCAGAGACACAGGCCAGAGCAGCAGGCGAAGAGGAATTGGAGCCAAGTGGTTCCCAAAGGGAGTTCCCCAGCCAGACACTCATCAGCACCAGCATCACTTGAGAACTTGCTAGAAAAGCAAAATCCTCAGGTGGTACACCAGAAGTACTGGCTCAGAATCCTTGGGGTATAAGGCCCTGCAATCGGTGTTTTAACCAAATCTCTGGGCATGAGTTTGAGAACCACTCCTACAGTAGCAGCAAAGGAGACACTTGGTCAGCATGTATTTGGCATAACTGAGGGGGGGTGGTCCTGATATTTCAACCCAGTGGCGAGGCTGCCATAAGGAGAGGAGGAGTCTAAGGCCCAGTGCAGGAAGGCACTTCTTTTAAGTCCTTCAGTTTCCGGGTTCTGGCTCCACGTGCATGAAAGCAGCTTCTGATTAGGAGTCAGCTTCCCAGGTGAATGAATTACAAGGAGAGAATTAACTGCTCAGGCTAATGTGGTATCCTGTCTACTTGGCAATGTATTTTTCCTTATAAATTACTTAATTAGTGTTCTTGTTTTTGTACTAAGTTCTTGAGTTCAGAGTCTCAATGAAAGCACCCAGTTTAACTTGGTTCTGCGAAAATCATATTTCTGAACCTGGGAAACGAAAGATCAGCCTCAGAAATTTGTGTCTACTGTGAAGACACCACCCAGAAGGGCCCACTACATACCCAAGCCATTTAAATGGACTACATTCACCAGGTCAAGAGAAACGGAGAAGTAAGGGCAGTGAGGTCAAGACTGCAAACTGGCAGTCTTCCGGCCAGATGTGGTCCACAGATGTGGTCTGTTCAGCCCACACACATTGTTTAAAAATTGGGAAATTTCACATAAAAGTTTGAAATTCTTCCTGTCTTAAAAAAGCTAAAGATGTGACATTAGGGAGCCCACATCCTGGCACTTCAACAAGAGCCTGGAGCTAAGCAGAAATTGCTTCCTTTAGATGCGCTGTTCCCTGCAGTTTGCCACAGTCTCTACCACTCCTTATTGTATTAAAGCTGGCCAGTTTGCCCTTTTACATTACCTGCCCGACCCTTGATGCATTTGAGTTTGAGGACCACTCGTCTGTATAAATAGTTTTCTTGAAGTAAATAATTGAAGTGATTTGAAAAAAAAATTCAGAAAATTAACTTTATTTTCTATAGCTATTTGTGTAGACGTCAGTTATTTTAAAGACAGACAAAATGTCAAGGGTGAAGGCTGCTATGTTAGAGGAGAAAGAGGACTGGACTGGGCCTCAAACATCTAGATGTGCATCTGCCACTGACTAAATACAGAATTACCCCTGAGCCTCAGTTTGTATATCTGTTATATGGGAATGATCATATCTTCCACACGTGGGGTTTACTGTGATGACTAAATTGGATGATGCATGTTCAAATTCATGACATACCATAGACCTTCAAAAATATTTGTTGAATTAAAGTTTGGATGTGTTTCATTACTTTAGAAATTATACCTAAGACAGATAAACTTTGGAGAAATTTCAAAACTGACCCTTCAAAAGCCTGACAACGAGATACTGGGATTCACATCTTTGACTGTAAGCTATAAACCATACACTATGTTGGGCGTTTTGTATACATTGTCCCCTTATGGCAATGAGTTAACATTATCCTTTTTTCACACATTAAAAATCAAGGCTTGAAGAGTTTAGATAATTTACCCAAAGTTACACAGCAGGTGTTGATAACCAGGGTCCATCTTACTCCAAAGCCTTCCCATGGGAAACTTCAGTGTTTCTCAAACCAGATTGATTATAAGCTTGGACATCTAGTTAAAAACACAAGTTCTCCTATTCCTTCCCTCTACTGAATCAGATTCTAAGAATCTGGGAATCAGCACATCATACCAGAGTCTCCGGCAATTCCTCGTAATAGCAAGGAAATACTGCTTGAGAAGGCTGACAAAGAGTCAAAGTAAGCAGAAAAAGAATGGCTTTGCATTATTCTCAATGGAAGGAAGGAAGGGAGGGAGGGAAGGAGGAGGGAAAGAATCTCGGAGCTAAGGTCGATGCCATTTGCAGGATTATGAGAAAGCCCTTTCTAGAGGGATGTTTTCTTTCTAACTGCACCCAGGCTGTTTAATGCAAACACAAGCAGCCGGCCAACAGGAAGCTCAGCTTGCCACTGCCGAGGAGTAAAGCACTTTGAACCATCGGCATCTTGTACACCCAAATTACATGCTGTGATACACATAGTATTTGAGCTGTTCTGCAATACAGAAGCCAATTATTCTTGGCACATACTTCTATCGCGCTATCCAAGTCACCATGCCTCACATGTGGAACCGTGCCACATCAAATGCACCAAGCCATAAATTCCCTAAACTCTTAGAGATGAAAGTCAAACACTAGAGAAAAAGAGGGTTTGGTACACACACCATACAGCAGAAAAGATGTTTAATTTAGTACCGCTCCATCTATTATGAGAAGCTGGGACGGCCAAGTTCCGCCTTAGAAAATTTTCAGATTATAAACTGAATTTTCCCAATGTAAATCAGCATCAGTGGCACGTCTTCAATTTTGAGCAAAGATATTTCTTCTACAGTGCTCACCTTAAAATAATTAATTTTCCAGCCTCTCTCTCGAAATGTTTTTAAATCCAGCAGAGAAGTACAGACACTAGAACAAAGAGTAGAGGTGGTGGGACCATAAAGTTCTACACATATGTCCAAGAGCAGTGCTGCTTAATAATCAGACCAGTTAATGGACTCACTACCCCATAACAGCCCCTTGCAAATTCTGAAGTTAAGAGCTTTGATCAAAACTGTTCGGTAATATTAAAATAGAAATCCAATGATAATTGTTAATGGTATTACAGAGAATTTGAAAAACAAATCCTGACAGTTTGAAAACCAGAAATGAGGTATTAGATGCACCCGTCCTGGGTATCTTCAGCTTTAACATGCTTAGGAATTTCCAGGAATGCTGTTAAAATGCAGGTTCTGATTTAACGGGTCTGCACTGCTGAGTTACCCACAGATGCCCAGCTGCGGCTCACGCTGCTGGTCCAGGCATCACACGAGAAGTAGTAAGTCTGCCTGTTTTTAAGAAAGATCACATTGGTGAAGCTGCCAGAGAGATGACAGAGAATCTCCAGTTGGAAGGTCTGTGACAAAACGTTATGAACTAGAATTATAATGCAGAGATGAAAGACAGATTTAAGAATTTATGTAAATGTCCGATTTCTCCAGAAGAAACTGGTTACCTATGAGGTAGGAAAATAATCTTGTTTTTGTAAGAGAGGAATTCTAAGAGGGTAAGCAGATTTACAATCCATACGTAACTGGGGTTCTTCAACCTTGTATGATGAGCGTCCTAGACTATCTCCCTAGAAAATTGCAGATATAAACTTGTACCCACAGTTCTATATGTAATTTTAGAAGGTTCAACTGAATTTCCTTCTGAAAGGCATGAATTACCCAGGGGCTCGCAGATCACAGTTTAAGACTACCAGTATACATAGTTGAGGTAGGAGAAAGATTCGTAGTTTTAAAAGACAATACAAGTTATTTAATAGATAACATAATAGAGGACAATTATTTCTTCTCAATTAAGAGAGGGCTACTTCAAATCTGCTTATATATTTGACTGATGATACTATTGTATAAAGGTTGATGGTTCCTCAGTCATTTCCATAAAATACAAATTGGTGGAAATGTATAATTTTCCAAGCAAATCATTCAGCTTATTCACGTCAGGTAAGAGGAATCACCATATAAAGAAGTTAAGTATATACTATTTTGGAAGAACACAAGACAAATAGATCCAGTGTGAAAATTACTACCTAGAGAAGGGATTCATGAAGATGCAAAAGGCAACTATTCTTCTATGCTAGTGTTCCACAGTGGGTTTTTTTTCTCCAATAGTTTTGAGCATCTCACCACCCGTCTCCTTATACTAGTGAGAAATTATAAATCTTTAGGATTGTCATGTTATTGATGACTTAATCTTAGATAAGCAAATTAGAATCTAGAAATGGAGCTACACTTGAGTGTGCGTGTATAAAACGCTATGCCAAGGCACGACATGAGGTACAGACATAAAGCCGTGAGAGTACTGAGTACTAAGAGTACTAACAAGGGAGTGCTTCTTTCCAGCATGAGAGAAGGGGGACGTGTCAAGGAAACAGTCACAGCAGTAGCTCTGAGCTGGACCTGGAAGAATGAGTAGGATTTCAATGGATGGAGGAGTAGAGGGATGGCATTTCCAGAACTAGGGCTCACATGAGCAAAACACTGCAGAGGTGGGGAGGGAGGAATATGCAGTTTAGACCTAGGAGAGAATGATACTCTGTTACATTTGCTGCATTGTCACTACTTGTGTAGTCCGCTGGGGCTGAGACTGGCTTTAACCCACGGAAGATGGCAGAACTGGCCGTGTGCCGGTTCTGGGCTTATGCATCAAGAAGGCCTGGCTTTTGTGGTCCTGGGAGCCCTGAGCTGCCAGGTAAAGAAATATGAACACCTTTCTGGAGAGATCACATGGAGAGGAAGGAAGGACCCAAGATTCCATGAAGAGAGACAGAAGGTAGGATCATCTCAGCTGAGTCCCCAGCCTGCAGTCAACTGGCCAAGTGAATGTAGTCACGCTCAGGACTACAGGAAGACAGAAGAACTGCCCAGCCAAGCCTGCGCTGCCTGCAGAACAAAATGACTGTTTGTTGGAACACCATTCTTTGGAAGAGTTTGTCATGCAGCAATAGAAAACTGAAACAGAGCATTTATCAATATGTTAAATCAGCACCTTCTTTTGATATATAGAAAATTCACACGCCCACCTAGAGATTCAGATGCAGCCCTGTCCTACACACGCTAGTCAAAACTTGTTTTGAATCTTATTATTGGAGCTTTGTGCACAAAATTCTAGGATTTTTTTTCTTTTTACAAATAAGAATTATTCTAAAAGTAAGGAGGCTTTTTAAAACAACACTCCCTGGATCACCCCTCCTTCTGCCCTTCCTAGACAATAGCAACTTATTCAGATTACACTGTGTGTCTGTCAGAGTGCTGTGTTGTCTAGACGTATTCATACGTCTAAACAAGTTTATATGGAAGAATTCCCTAGGTGTGATACATGGCCATTTTTTTCTATTCTATTCCATCTCTTCTTCCTGCTGGTTGTGACCCACTAAGTTGATTTCATAAGGTTATGACCCTCAGTTTGAAAAACAGTGTCCTAGGAATCATTCATCATTCAATATACATTTGTTAAAGTCTGTATGTGTCATACATTGTTTTAATCTCTTGGAGACGACAGTGAAAAAACACCGTTCCTTCTTTCATCGGTAAATTTGTCATCAAACAGCAATAACAAAATACGGACAGAGGATGATTTCATTTGTAATAAATGCTGGGAAGGAAAAGTATGACTGCCGTGAGAAGCTGTCAGGAGACTTCACTGAATGCGGAGTACTGAAGTGGATCTATTCCTGGATGTCAAGTTAGGGAAAGCCCAAAGCAACAGAGGTCAGTCTTTAGACTGAGCATTTCCAGACTTTCTGGCCTGCCAAGGGCTCGCAGAGGAGGACACTAGGAGGTGCTGAAAGAGCCAAGTGGGGCCCAGGCTGGGCTGACGCTCTAGTCAGCCCTCCAACTGGCCGCAGGGGCTGGTATCTGCCTTTAGCTTGTTGGCCCATTTTACTTAGCACTCTGACAATTCCTGGCCTGCTGGGTCTGGAGAAAAGAGTGCAAGGGGGCCACATGGAAGTATTCACCTTAGAGTCCAGAAATGGACAAAATAAAATAATTTACCGTATTTCAGCATCAGATTATGAGATCCATTCAGAGTCACATAAAATCATCTGCAAGAGACTCCCAAGCTGGACCCAGACAGTCACTGGTTGAGGTGTTAGCATATCTGGAGGAAGAACACTCTCACTGGAGGGAGGGTGGCCAGTGAGTAAACTGGAGAAAAAGGAGACTTGACTTGTGCTGCGCTTGGGGAAGAGGGGGTGTCTACATGGGCTCAGGGAGTCAGTCTCTCCTGAAAAAGACTATCCCTCCTGCTCACATGGATGTCCTAGGTCCTCAAAACCGAGACAGTAAATACTCTGATCACATGTGACTGTTTATGCTAAATCCACACTACGCAGGCAACTGGCTTTCTGAACTTACCAGAACGTGTGCACTGGTGGGGCCAAACCACTTTTGTAGCTTTTAAGGAATCAACTGATAGTCCAGCTTTAAGGCTCTTGTGAGCTTTGAAAGTGGGAGTCAGCATCCCTGAGGACCACAAAAAAATCACCTAAGACTGCCTGGCCAAGGGGCAGACCCTGGGAATTCACCAGGGAAAATACTACTCTGTAAGGACCTGTCTGGGTGGCCAACTGTCCTTCCCCAGGCAATACCCCTAGGTAATCCCCACCCCCAACACACACACCATTTTTCATTTGAAATTTAGTAGCTACCGCAGCTCTCCAGCACAGCAGCAGCTAACTTTTGTTGACCGCTGCCCACGTACCAGGCATTGTGCCCAGCACCGTGTGGCTCACCTCCTTTAATCCTCACTGTAAGGGTGCTGCTATTATTACCCCTTTTACGACTACGGACACTGAGGTTAGGAGGCACAAGCTACCACGAGCAGTAATGGCAGAGCGGGGATTCATAGGGCCAGCATAGGACATTGCCTCCTACTGACATCTATGCACGAAGAAGGACTGTCCAAACGTGCACTCATTTCCAAACTCCAGCTTGTGAAGTTTGTTTTCTTTAAATGGAGAAGGGAAGACAAAGGACCTCTCTCTATGCTTTGATGATCTACACACGTTTCTTGGACTTTGAAGTTTTCTCCTCCGGGTTCTCCAATGCTTCACCCAAACCAGAGAGAACTAGCTCAGCCCTCTACCCATAATCCCACCTCTCCTCCTTCTGGCTTTTCTGTGGCTCACAGGGGAGGGTTCCTGCATATTTTTAATTTGATTCCAGTTTGGCTCCTTCTGACCTATGACTGCCAGAACAAGCCTGGAACTAGACAGATGGTCAGTAAAACGTGGGCTTATCCTCGGGGAACTTCCTGTATTTCCATAAGGTGATAACAGAAAGCTACTTTGGATAGACTCTTGGGGTGATGGCTGTCCCCCCGGGGTGTCTCCTACTGTGGAAGTGCCCTAATGTGGGACTGCCCATTTACGTAAACACCAATCAGTACTAAAACATCATTTTGCAAAACATGTCCTCCTTTCTTTTAAAATATTTATTAAGTGTGGGGTATTTGAATGTGTTCTTTACCTACATTTTTCTATCCTATATCCAGAGGGAATTGGGCAGCCAGAGACCAAGATCACAGCTTCCAGGGACCAAAGGGCTGATGCCCTCAACCTGCCTGATCTCCTAGTGAAACTCTTGACTGGGGAGGTAGACTTGGCAATGAGAACAATGCTTTTGGTGGGGAACCAATGGAGCCAAATCATCTCTGTAAGACACATTGAGTAGGGTGATTATGCATTTATTCAAGGATGCTCTGAGCACGTCCCATGGCCAAAGCACTGTTCTGTGTATGTCTGTACCAGTGAACAAAATAGGCGTAGATCCCTAACCTCAAGGAGCTCACAGTCTAACAGGAGAGAGAGAGAGACTAAATTTTAAAAATGCAGTAACTTATATGTTAGAAAGAAAGACATATGGTGTGCAGATACACATACAAATAGTAGAGCAGGGACTGGGAATAGGGGAAATTCAGGATGCAGTTAAAAAATAGGAAAAATAGGAAAAAATGGTCATGGCTGGCCTCATGGAGAAGATGATACATGAACAAAAACTTGAGGAAAATTAGGGAACTGGCCTGAAGTTATTGAGGGAAGAACATTCCATGCAGCACCAAGGTCTTAAGATGGACGTGTGCTTTGGGTGCTTGAAAATCAGCAAGGAGGCTGGTGTGGCTGGAGCCAAGTGAATGAGGCAGAGAAGGATGGGGAAGAAGACCAGAGATGAACCAGGTACCAAGTCAGGCTGGACGCTGTAGGCCATAGTAAGCACTTTGAGAGGAATAGGGGACCATTGCAAGGTTGTGATGAGAGGACTGACATGATCTACATGGGCTGCTGCCTTTAGAACAGCCTGTAATGCAGCAAGGGAAGAAGCAGAGTGACCCATGCAGATGCCATTGCAGTCATCCCAGCCAGAGAAGGTGGCAGCTGGCAATAGGGAAGTTAACTATGGAGGTGGTGAGGAGGACTTCGGCTCTGGGTAGAGTTTAACAGTAGGGGCTTCAGGACCTCTGATGGATCAGAAATGAGATGTGACAGCAAAAGGACTCACAAGGATATCCCCTAACTGTGGTCTGAGCAAGAGAGATGGGAAAGCTATGATTAGAGCAAATTGGGAGGAGGATGGGGACTCTGGAATTCAGTTCCTTCCTTCCTTCCTTCCTTCCCTCCCTTCTTCCTTCCCTCCACCCTTCTTTTATTCCTTTCCCCAGCCACCCTTCCATGTACATTTACAAATGCCAGACACTATACTTGGAGATACAACAGACTCAATGCATCCTCACCAGCAAACAGAACATAAATGACAGAATAAGGAAGTGAGATTGATCACTCACCTCCTAAAAATTTAGCTCCTGATACTAGCAGATTTGACTAATTTACAATTTTTGATCATAGTTTGGAAAATGTAGCAATACTTCCACACAGATTCTACTTAGAAAACAATGTTAAACCTGAAATTAGGGTTCCATTGTTAAGTTGCTGGTATATTCTTTTGCCTACCATATTACCAAAAACTAACCAGAACAACCACTGATATGAATGAAACATTCATTACTATCTCATAGAAGTGGTGTATTTTTTGTTTCTCTATCCATTATCCATTAAAGGTTTTTAGAACACAGCTAACTATATTATTTATTGGTTTTATTCTAAGAAATTTGAATGCTAAGTGGTACACTTTAGTAGAAAGGATGCCCTAGTACAACGAAAGGAGACTGATCTTTGGAACAGACAGCTCAAGGTCAACTCCTGACTCTATTTTATATTACCTATGTGACTCTGAGCTAGTTATTTAACCTCTCTGTGTCTCAGTTTTCACAACTATAAAACAAGAACAATAATTTATCCAACCTCACAGAGTTACGGTCAGGATTATGCAAAGTCCTTTGAACACTGAGGCACACAGCAAGCACTCAGTTAATGGCATTACTTACTAAGTGCAATTAGGCTCATCTTATTGCCACTAACACACACCAAGGAATTATCTCCGCCCTTCCCAGGAGCTTATTTTCATATCTGAAGTTATATGTCTTTTCTCTTTTTCACTTTCAGTTGTTTACTTCTGAAGGAAAATTGACAAAGATGGTATAAATGCTCAACACTGTTGATTAATACCACTGGGCTAGAACGTGAACACTGAACAACTCCAAGAATAATTTTGAAGAAGTGTATTTTGCTTGTATTGTTTTATGAGGGGAAGGTAATTAGGTTTCTTCATTGATTTCTGCTTGGAGGAGGTACTGGGGGTTGAACCCAGGACCTCTAGAGTGCTAAGTATGCGCTCTACCACTTGAGCTATACACTTCCCCCTGAAGAAGTACATTTTGAAGCAGAAGAATGTTCGAGATTTTTTGTTACATGAAAAAAAACTGTTGCAGTGGTAAATGGTCAAATATTATGATCTCATTAAAAAATACATATAAATGCACAGACATTTGGACGGCTATAAAGCAAAGACTAACAGTGGTTATCTCTGCATGGCTAAATTTGTAGAGTTTTAGTATCTTTTGTGAGTCATTTTTGTTTTATTTTCTGAACATGAATAAAGTGCTCAGATGACTTAGTAGTGTTCCCAACTGAGATACATAAAGAGGAACAAATTTAGGGGGAAAGCTAAATTTGATTTTGGATATGAAGACTATGATAAGCCTGTGAGACATTCAGGTGGGAATTTCCAGTAAACAGTTGGGTTTTCAAGCTTCACAGGAGAGGCTAAGATAGACCTGGATATGAATTTAGGAGCTATCAGCATAGAGGTGGTGGCTACAATAACAAGAATGTGTGAGTGGATCCTGGAGAACATGAAGAGTGGGGAGAGCCGGGGGCTGAGGATGGGATAATGGGAACACCAAGGTCAAAGGAAGGGTGAAGGAAGAAGAGCGGAGGAGGGATACAAAAAGAAAGTATGGCCTCAAGCCAGGAGGACAGATGGACAGCTGTCAGAGTAACCTAGTAAGGAATGAGCTGAAGAGTATTTGATTTGACAGTGAGACCAGAGGAACCATATCTGCAATAGCTTGGTGGAGGAATAAACGAGAAGGAAAGAAAATGGAGGTAGTGAGTATGAACTCTCTTTCTAGAAGTTTGTGTGAGAAAATCAAGAGAGATATGGGGTGACACAGAAACAAAGAAGAAGGGAGTTTTTCCCTTGGGAAGGGAGGAACTCAACCAGTCTGAAGGAGAAAAAGCCACTGAAGAGTGTGTCAAAGAGGGAATGTGATGGAAGGAGCAATACCTGTGGGAGGTATTGAGAAGGACACGGGTTAGGTCTGGGGTATTCCCCCTTATTTTTAAGTGCATAAAATTAAAATATCTCTGTAGTATCGCACAGAAAATTAATACTGACTGGGCAGAATAAATTTAGCCTTTTATTGGTGACTCGGTGCCATTCATAACTTGAACGTCAACTGCTACACTCGGCTGTCCAGCAGAAATGCTGTTAGGGTTTCTTAAAACAGGTTGAGCTCATTGCCCCTTTGCAAAAAGTCCCAAACAGCTGTGCTTTTTAAGATGATTTTGATAGATTTTCTCTTTCTCCTTTTGTTTTCAGGCCATCAGCTGTCACTTGGCTACTATCGGTTGTGGCTTTCCCTGCCCACCTTTTCTAATTTGCTCACCCGATTATAGAAGGCTTGGAACCACACAACTAAGCAGGTATGAATCATCACTAAACTATGGGCATATATTTCTCTTGCTAGTGAAGTGCGTTATCTTTAGTGGGTGAAGCGGTGAACATCTATTTTGGGGACTCAGAGAACTGTGTTGGTTCCTTCTCGGTGCTTATCTGTCTTACAGGAGAAAGGGGATGCTGTGGGGGTTGGGGAGCTGAATTCTTAACAGAGTGTATAGTGCTGTCAATAATTGAAGTATATGTATATATCATGTTTACTGAGATACAATGTGTATTTAGAGAAAAAGCTGATGGGACACTCTGAGTTTACTTGTTAAGAGTGACTGCCCTTCTACACAATCTACAGGGCGCGAGTTTGTGGAACAACTTCATCAGCACCTTCTGCAAACCCTAATCTATGATTACAGAAATAGCAGCAGTTTTAAAATAACTTTGCAATGATTTTGGTTTTGTTTAGATCCCCAACAATGTAACTTCCACAATACTCTGGCAGATTTATAATTATCACCGATAAACACATTTCTTATCTCAGAGAATCAGTGCTTTAATGCTCGCTGGAGTCCTCACTAGTAACTATATAGCCAACAAATGGGTAAAGTTCAGGGAACAAAATGGGCATCTTTGCCCAAATTCATTATCAACCTGTTTCCAGCATGTGTGGTACTAAGCTGTATGATAATGTACTTTTCTTGAGCAAATATATTCAAGAAATTAAAATGGTGTTAAGCATATACTTCCCCATTGTATAATCAGAGTGAACAAAAAGACTAAATTTCAGACAGCTCGTACCTTAGATTTCTTTTTAATGTGCATGCCATCTGTAATTGACATTCTATGAGAAGTGCACAAGCCAAATTTTTGCCCTCTGACCCTGATTTACCAAATTTCTACAGCTTAGACCTGCTCAGACAGGTTTTGAAAATAACATCTGCCTAGAACACGTACAAACATGCTCAGTGAGCATCTGCGTACATGTATATTACTACCTTTCCTTTCTTTCTTACTCTGAGCGCTTTTAAAAATCAGCATAACTGCAATAAAAAGAAACCACAACTGCCCTGTTACTGAACTACACAGCAGTGTGTGTGTCAGAAAACACCCTCAGAGTTTACGAGAGTCCAAAGAGAGACAGATGCTCTGCACGTACTCCACGGCGGCAGGAGTTCTGGTGAAAGGAGATACCGACCCAGAGCTGTTTGAGTCATGATTGTGCAGCCAGGGAAGAGGCGGGAGAAGGACTGGAAAGCTGGGTTGGCGCAGGGGTGGCAGTGGAAAGTGAAAGGGCAGAAAAGATAGCAGGGGTGAGAAGGGCTGCAGATGTGCTGCTAGGGTAGACCTCCCATTCTAAGTCTCCATGTTTCAAACAAGTTTTTTAAAGTTCAAAGAAAGACCACTTTTGCAAGATGAGAGGCTGCTCTAGGCAACTGGTTCTAAATAATTAACGACATTTGATAATTATTCAATATCATCGTTAGCAACAATAATGGCAAGACTAAATGCCAATAAAAATACTTTAGAGGGTTTGTATGCCAATGCCTTCATCTGAACTCACTTTCTCTCCACTTTAGTCACTATGATTTCACTGCCTTCACAGTAGCTTTACCCAACCCTCCAGGATACAATTTCTCAACATATGAGTTGTTACAGAGGTCCAAGGTTGCAGCTGAGTTGAATTACTCTCACTTACATAAGGTATCTCTCTTTGGCATATTATTCTATTCTCAGGTCTCACTGCTATCAATCATTCATCTTATTGTCAGATAAATTTTTCTAAACCATTATTTTTGTCAACATATTGCTATGTCCATCTGTGTCCAAAAACCATTAACGACAGTCTACTAACATTAGGTTAAGGTCCAAAACATGCTAGTGTAGCCAAGGCTTTCTCAACCTAAATCCCTTCTAACCTCACCTATCTGGACGTCTGCTAGAGGACTGTCACACTTGTCACCTGCATCCTTGATTCAAAATCTGTGCATCTCTTTTGGGGTGCCTGCTCCTCTCTATTTAAATACTTGATCTATAAGACCCACCTCAAGCCTTACTTCCTCTATGGAACATTTCCCAACTAATCTAGCTCTCAAAGATCTCCTCTCCTCCTCTTCTTTCTCTTCTTCTTTGCATCTATATGATTCATTGCTTCCATTATTTATTTGACATTAAGAATTACAGAATTACTGGTGCAATGTACGGTATGCTGGGACTGACTGCTGTCAACTGTTAAATATTCAAGAATTTTGCAAAAGGACGGTTAAACCAGTGATAGCTTGAAATCAGCTATGGTGGAAGTGTTTACACCACGGCAATAGGCAAACATTGTTAACCAGGTTTTGTTGTGTTTGTTTGGCTTTTGGTGGGAAACAGGGGAAAGAAGAGAATTGGCTTACCAGCATACCACTGCAACAAACCCTCTAATCCAACTATTCTTACTACAATTAAAATATTGTATCAATTCCCTATTTGTAGCTAGCCAATATAAATATAAATACTCCCAGGACTAAGTAATCCATGACCTCCCAAGGAATTAAGTTCCAACAGGGACATATATCCATGTATAAACATTAAACTGTAGACTCTGTAAGGACTAGCTGTATCTCCTTTATATTTTGTATTCTCCATCGTACCCAGCACAGAGTATAGTGAAAAGCAGATCTTTCTACCTTTCTAGCTTCAGTTTCCAGGGCTCCACATTGCCCTTTCACTTCCAGCCTTATAGAACCTTGGAGCTATTTCTCAAACATCTCAGGTATTTCTTAAGTTTGTAACTTTCCACAAGCCACTTTCCCACTTTGGCTGGCCCACTGAAGCCCTCCTTCCCCTGAGTGTGCACTGTGATTTTTACAACTCTCCACTATACAGCAAGGCGCTTAAATCTTAAATCCTATCTTTTCCACCTTGTGCATCCCAGGTCCCAGATGCTTGGCACATAGAAGGTGCTCCAATAAATCTTTGTTGATAGTGAACAAAGCAATTCAGATAAATGAATAAAGCAATTTGTATAAGGTAGGTTTACTTTGGCACTTGTCCACTGTGTTGATCGTTGATCACTCTAAGGAATAAGCCTCAGTGATTTTGCTACATTGTTTTTTATATACAAAGCAACCATCCATCAGGACATGAAATTCAAAGAGGAGTTTATTCACATCTCAGTGAGTACTCTCAGCACGACTTTCTTTCTATGCACCATCCAGTGTGCCTGAGATTATTCTCCTGTCTCTCCGGATCATGGTTTGGTCTTCTAGTTTAGATATCCTTTCTTGTACACATTTATCTGTCTTCCTTCTCCTCTCCTTCACCATCAATGGTAGATGCAGCACAATTAAAATGATACCTTGTTTATCCTTGGGAAGTCTTCACAGTTGTTCTATTGTTCTATGTTTAATATCTTACAAATGAAAATTAGACCACAGGACTTGAGGGAGTGAAGGAATTAAGGAAGAAAGGAGAAAAGATACAAGAGTAAAGAAAAGCATATGAGAACTGTATAAACTGGGGTGGAAAGGATGAAATTTTTTTAGAAGGCTTTTTTTTTGGAGAACCAAATAAAGGTAGTAATATTCCAAAACTCTTAATTCAAATTTCCTGCCTGCCTCCTTTAGAGAAGATAGTAGATGTTACCATATTCATAAAAGTGAGTTTCTCTGTAAATTGTCAAAATCTTATCTTCAGTTTATAGATCCAGGACTCCTAATAATGGGCAAGCAAAATAAAAATAAAGTGTTTTTAGAAAAACCCTAATTAATGTTAAATATCAAGAGAGTAAAGGAAAGTTATGCCCTTTATATAGGATATAGGGGTTATCAATATATGGGCTCTGTCTACAGAAGTATATTATTTGGGGAATTGAAATAATTCTTGACAGAATTTAGGCAGAAAGGTTTTAACATCAGAGCAGAGGATACAGATGAATTTTATGAAGCCTGAATTTCTGTCTATAAAACATTAGACTGTCCTTACTTTTTCCATCTCACCTCTAACTTGAACTTTTTCAATGGTGCTAATATGACGAAGAAAATAACAGAAGACTATAATAAAGAAAGCTTAGAATATAGGGGCTTTCATTCCAGTAACACTGTTTTCCAACCGTGGAGCTCTGCTATACGCCTTAACATTAGCCGTTCAATCATATTCCAGGAGGGACGTGGTGGGAACATCCTGTCATTCATGTCAATCCCACTACACTTCCAACTGTTCATACTCAGAGAAATGGATGTGAAGGGCCTGAGACAGAAAAGCAGGACAGAAGAAAATCCTACCTGTAATCTAAGTTCCAGAGAGGCTGATGGGGAAAAACGCAAAACAAAATCAAACCAACAATACTCTAAAATCTGAAAATATTAATTATTTTTTGACCAACCAACATAAAAAAAAAAGCTGAGGATAACTTTCATTTTGTTGTATTCTGTTTTCCTTTAATATACCCCACAACATATAGTCAAGTGGTCACCCTACAAAGTGGACTTCACTGGCTATGACCTGGTCAGAATCCTCCATTCATTCATCAAACACATATGAATCTCTATGTGCCGGGCACTTTGAGTTCCAATGTCAATGAGATACAAAGTAAACTCTCAAGAACATCACAGGCTTATGGTAGCCAAAACCACTTTTTCTTTAATTCATAAAGCTGTACTCTGATAACTCTTAGTGCTAAATTCTCTCTCTCTTTCAACATAATTTGGTGAGCTGAAATTCACATAATACAAAGTTTAAAAACTTAAAGTGAGCAGCTTAGTCGAAAATTGTACCTCTTGGGGAGTGATGGAAATGTTAGCTATCTTGATTGTGGTGGTGGTTCATTTGGTGTATATACATCTATCAAAATTCATCAAATTGTACACCTGAAATATGTGTAGTTTACTGTACAGGAATCATATCACAATAAAGGTGTTAAATTAAAAAAAATAAAGTGAGCAGTTCAGTGGCTTTTAGTGCTTTCCCAATGTTGTGCAAGTACCACCTCTAGTTCCAAAGGTTTCTATTGTTCCAATAAAATCCCTGATCCATTAAGCAGTTTCTCCCTCCAAGACCACTTTAAATTTCAATGTGTGGAAAGCCTTCATTTAAAAACATGTTTGGGAAAAAAAAAGGGGGGGACGGGACTCTTCTACACAATAATCACTCTAACTCAAATAAAGGAATTGAGAAAAAATACTGATTCAAAGAGCCTTTTAAAGTCTGAGTCAGCCTTCCATTTTAGGATTTTTAAAATGGCATTCTTCATTTTGTTTCATTGTTTTGTTTTCAGTCTTTGTCAGTTTTCTAGCTTCTCATTTCCCAAATCCTTGTAGGTGTTTCCTTCGGTCTAGTGGCTAAGGCGCTGTTGTACTGAGTATTATGACACACGATTCCTAAAGATCAATCAACATGAAGAATTTGCAGATCTGTGAGCGTATTTATCCCCTGCGCCTCAGGGCTTCATCTCTAAAGCCCACACAGTCTTCCTTCTACCTTCAACCATAGGCAATGGTGCAGCTGATCCTAAAGCTGTCTCCACCACATCTTTGTTTAATAGTTTCCCAGCAAACCCTTCTTTGATGTTTCCTTTTTTTTTTTTGCCAACTTAGGTAATTCAGTTGATTTAAAAAAAAAAAAAAACCTCTTTCCAGGTGATCTTTGTTTCCCCTCCATAATCTGCTGTGGACAAATCCTCTTCCTTCTTAATTTTGTTCAACACTTCTAATTCTTTGTTCCTACAACTATTGTCTTGCCATCAAAGTGTTTGATTCCAGAACCCAGGACCTACCTCTCCAGTTCATTTAAAATATGAGTCGCCAAGTTTCCTGTTCTTGACATTGAAGTTCTCGGTACCAGCACGTTTTGCCCTCTTTCTAAGGCTCTATTCCAGACACTCTGTCCCCTAATACTTACAGGTAGGAAATATGTATGTCCTAGTAAATCAGAAGCCTTCTGGTGGGGATGTACGGAAGTAACTGCAATGTGAAAGAAGTGTGTCCTGAGGCAGCATGCTGTAGCACAGTAGTTAAAAACACGTTTGTAAAAGGCAGAGAGACTTGAGTCCAAATCTTGGCTCTAGCGTTGATAAGCTACACACCCCTCAGTGTGTTGCTTAAATTCTCTGAGCATCAGCTTTCTCACCTGTACACTGTACACTGTACACTGTAAAAAGGCAGCACTATTTAATGGACAGGTCTTGCCTTCACACCACTTTTGGTATTTGAACAACTTGTCAAGTCAGTCAACATACGACCTCAGAAACTGCTGACAAGGTACAACTTTTAGAAAATGGACTCAATGAGGAACAACTTTTCCTACTCCAAGCTCAGCTTCTGATTTCACTCTGATGGGTATCCACACATCACAACACCTTTCGAGGTCTTCAATTTCTGAGTTATAAGCTCAGGGAGGTTGAGGAGGAGTTCCCTTACTTGCATTCTGGCTCTGTGATTCTGGGGTTGTATTTTACACTTGAGGACCACTGAGGTGTAGAGAGCGGTAATCATGGGCAGCAGTTTGCTCAAGGTCACCCAGAAAAGCACGCTGTAGAACAAACTCATCCTAAACTGGTTCTCAGCGAGTTTGATTTCCACCTGACTCGACCGTGCTCTTAGTTCCCTCCACTCATCAGTCTCAGCTCAGCCTGACCCCAAGAAGCTCCTTTCTCTCCTGCCTCCCTGATAAGTCTACAGCCCAACTAGGCTCCCCATCAGAGATCTCTTTTGAAAGTGGTTACTCTAGTAACCGTCTCCTATCAGTTACTTTACTGCTGATCTATTGCAACCAGACAATTAGTGGGAATTCTATAGTGAAAAAGGAGAAGACAGAAAAAATCCGGCAAACATAATATTGGCTAAAAACTTTTAAGCTAAAAGACAGGGATGTGGTTTTTTTTAATCAAAGCATATTATTTATGAATAAAATATTTATAGTAAAAAGCTGAAAATGTGGGACTATTTCCCAAATTGATGGCAGAGGTTGTTCTGGAGAAGGAAGAAGGGAAGTGGGGCTGCTGATGGTGGGGACACAGGATCTTCACATTTATCTCTGTTGATTTATTTCTTCTATTCCAAAAAAATCGGAGGCAGCAATGACAAATATTATTTGTTCCTTCCACATTGTAGATATATATTTGTAGATCTCTTCATTTCTGGTCATTTCCCCCCCACATTAATTCTAAAAGATCCATATCTGCTACACAAAGAACGAACACATTTCAGATCTGTCGACGAACAGTTCAAATGCAGGGGCAAGGCTGGTACTACAAACACGTGTAACCAGAGCCACAGTGCTCTCAATGCTTCTAGTTTTGGATTACAGCAGTGAGGGGAGATTGAGCTATTTTGTTTCCATGGCTCATTAAACTAGGGTTAGGCTGGTGTCCATAATCAAATTCCCTGCTTTTCTCCTTCCTCCTCCTTAGGAAATGAGGCCAGACCTTAGGGAAAAGAAAGACTGAAAAATACCCCAAGTCCACAGTAATTCTGCCTATAAAGGAAATTAACACACCTGAAAAGGATTACATTCTCTTTCCTTTTCTAAATGATCCCTTTCCTTAAGCTTCCTCTGTCAATTGACTGCCAACCCTATTTGCTAATTCCCTCATCAGACTCACTAGGACTTCCTGTTGCAAATGAGCGCTCAGTGAATTTGAGCCTGACATCTTCAAAACACACCCAGACTCCGGGGGCTTCTGGGCTTCCTGCTCGGATGCCGGGTGCAAAGGGGACCTAAACATCGCTGGGGGTGGGGGGTGATCGATCACTGTGGTCTGGGAGGGTTCCAGGCCTGAGAAAGGAAGAGCAAGAGACACAAGGAACCAGCAGGTAGGAAGAAGGGAGAAAGCCTTTGGCCATTTTTCTGCTGGAGGAAATGATCTGGACGGAGAATAAAATAACCACAGAAGGGGAGGGGTGGGACAGGATGGGGAGATGACAGACACACCCACAGGAACAGAAACAACTTGGGGAGACAAGTCAGAACACTTGTAATCAAGGCAACAGAGCAGAAAAGGTGAAAAGAATGGAAACACTTGGTCTGTGTCGTGTTGACAGGATTAACATCAAAGTCAGGACTTTTAACCTTTTTGTGGACAAAAGCCCTGTGAGAAGGCTCTGGCCCCTGCCTCCCATCCCCCCCCATCCCCCAGTGGACCTTTGCATGCGCAGGCTCCTCCTGTAACTGGAGGGAGGGCTCTGATCCCCTCAGGCACAACCTAGGACCTTGGGTCCTGGGACTGTAGGTTCAGAATTCTTTCTTTATCTGATGTTAAAAAAAAAAGTATTTAGTATCTTTTAATAGGAAGAAAAGAAGGAAGGAAGGACTCCATTTATAAGCGTCTGCTTGTCACAAAACAAAAATGAAAAGAAAACAAAAATAGCCAAAATGAGCCAGGCTAGGATGATTGACCTGCGTCCTTTCAGAAGTTGCAACCAACAGGGCCTCACGATGATTAGCTATCTCTCCATGAGTACACTAAGTGTACACAGTAAATGTGCTTTGCTCAACTCCTTCTCCCTGTGTTCACTCGGTCACATTAAACAAAGAAGCCCATCTTAGTGTAACTTGTCCTATTTTTTAAGAGCAAACGGGAGGGAGTGGAGGGTTCTACCCCAAGCATCTTTTGTGTCTTTGGAAGGGATGCTGCTTCCCGCTTCTTCCTTTTCAGAAGGACACAGGTCTTTGAAAAGGAAGAACCATTCCTGTGCTTCGTTCTCATGCTCCTTTCTCACCAGTCCATTCAAAATAGGCGTTTCAAATAACACGATTTATTAAACCCACATTTTCTGCCAGATTTTGCTTTATGTGCATATGTTCTTTTGTTTCCCTTCTAACATTTCCCCTGCTCAGAAACCACTCTTTCTGGTATAGCTGAAGGATATGGATATTAAAATCAGATCAGCAAAAGGTTTTTATGGGCTTGGGAAGCTGCCAATCAATGCTGTAAAATAAAGCTCGCATTGCTCTGATAGCATCAAGTCTATTCTGTGGAGTTTTAATATTGCGGGGGTGGCGGGGGGCTGGAGTCAGGATGGAGCTGGCAGAACAACTGGGTTACATTAATTGTGGAATTTGAAAACGGGGACGATTCACACGAAAGAATTGTTTTCAAACACTCCCTAACCTCCAAGACATTTTCCAGCCGAGGGACCCTTTGAATTACAGCTGGAGGTGATGTTCTTGGAGCGGCCTCTGAAAGCTGAAATCACAACCTGCCCGCAGTGTTCCCTTTGCAAACCCACAACTTTGTCATTTTCTCAGGCAGACACACAAACACTCAGGAGTCCACAGTGAGGCTGGGGGCGGGAAGGGGTGGAGGGAGGTGGCTTTGTAGTAGCTCTTTTGAAGTGTTTAACTCCCCCTTTGTAATGTATTCATCAACACGCATTTCAAGCAGACCAGTTTTAGCTCAAAATTTCCTTCTCAGAGGCTTGTATTTTCTCCTGTGGTTCAGGGCCTCTGTCCAGCACCTGGGTGGCACGGTTTGTTTTCTCTGGACTCAGAAATGCTAACAAAATTAAATTCTTTCTTTCTCTCTGTCTCCCTCTTTCTCGCATCCTCTGCCCCCATCAATTCAGGCTAAAGTGCCTTCTGGGGCCGGGGTGGGCAAGTTTATGTGTGAGGTACCAGGAGCAACCGCGTGCCTGTCTCTTTAAAATACAGGAAACGCACAAAAGAAAGAAGAATTCAGCTGGAGCCGCCGCTCCCCTGTCTTTGCTTTTCTCCCTTCCTCCCCTCCTCCCCCCTCCCCCCAAGCACCGGCTTTTAATTTTCAAAAGGACTGCAATTGCTTGGTGTGGTTTCAAGAGCTGGGGTGCCATTCTCCCTGATGATGACTCTGCTGACGTCAATGGCATTCTTATCATGCCTAGTGCGACATCAGAAACCAGCCCTCAGAGGCTCCTCTTATTCACGGAGCCTGGGCTCTCAGTAAAACGTGGACCGGATTTCTGAAATGAAAGGGACTCTCTCCTCTTTCCTAGCCAAGCCTGCACTCAGCCAGACACCTTTCTTCTGTATGGCAGCTTGACAGTTAAGACTGCTCCTTAGCGGTCTTTCCTGCAAAGACCCCGAAGGAGAAGAGATGACAAAGTGGGTCACAGCGCTTCCTCTGTGTCCTGGCTTTAGAGATCTGCACGTGGGCGTGCTTGCGTACCTACCTCCACCAAGGCAAGGCTGGGCGACCTACTTCTGATTAGTCTTGAAATTTTGCTAAAGTCTTTGCTAAGGTGATTCCCCCTATACAGCGGACAAGACCCACTAGGTTAAGTGCTCCTAGCTTACTCTCTGGGTCAGAACCTGAGCCCAGGTTCAAAAATTAAGCCCGTGTTCACTTCTCCAGTTTGCAGCAAGTAACCTTCTCCTCTTTTTAAAACCAAGTAAAAAAATAGGAGGTGGGGAGGAGAGGGGAAGCAATCATAGCCGAATAGCAATAGTAATAACAATAATAATAGATGAACAAACAACGAGGACTGACCATAGAGCACAAGGAACAATATTCAATATCTTGTAATAACCTATAATAAAAAAGAATCTGAAAAAGAATATATATATACATATATATACATATAACTGGACCACTTTGCTGTTCACCTGAAACTAATACAATATTGTAAATCAACTATACTTCAATAAAAAGACAGCTGAATATGAAATCAGCATCATTGAGACTGTAACATTTTCCTCTCATTACTTAACATTTTAAGAGGCCTGATCTCAAAGGATGGAGTTATCAGGTAGCCTAGATGCTAAAATCCATCATTCACTTCCCACCCAGAAGGCTGGCAGAAGCTGCTACGACGATGACGAAATTTTCATTTGCAGTCGAGTTTATGATGGCCCAAATCTACCCCCAAACATTTCAGAAACGTCTCCAGTTCAAATCAAGATGTTTAAGGAGTCAAGGTCATTTAACGTGAAGACAGAATGGTACACATCTTGGTAGGTTTCATCTTCCCAATCTTTGATAGAGACAAATCAAGATGGTCTTGGTATCCACCAACCAACCAATGACGGTTCCTCCTAAAGATTATGGCGCCACCCACAGTAAACTTACTAGGAGCAACTGTCCTGGGAAAAAGCCATTTAACGAGGTATGAAATGCACAGTCAGTCCCACCTAGCACTATTTAAGAGTCACGAGATTAAAGGGCATCAGCTTGCCTCTGGTTTAACCCTTCCACCTCCACGTGAGGAACCTGAGGCCCAGCTGTGACTCGTGATTCATCCAAAGTCACACAACCACCAAGTGGCAGGAACGACAGGCTCAAACTGTCTCGCTGCTAAAGGGCGTGCTCCCCCCACTACTGCACATGGGCCCTGACTATTTAAAGCCCAAACCCATGTCCCAAGGTAGTTCCCAGTTTTCATACAAACATGAGTAAGAATCCTGCCTTCCTTGAGGATAGTGTGTTTCCAGAAATTTTTAGATGAATAGAGTTCTAAGAAATTTCTCTTTGTTTTCCAGTAAGTTCCACAACTAATGAAAAGATTACCAAATAGAATGGAACAAGATAATATGTATAGGAAAATCGGGGTGGGGGTGTTGTTGTTTGTTTATTTAAAAAACAAAAAACCAGCAAAAAAGCAGTGATAGAGTCTGGGAAGAAAGCAAAGGTTTACCTGGGTTCCAAATATGTGAGCCCCCTGCACCCAGCCATCCTTTGGCCTCATTTACTACCTGCTTCCAGCCACCTGACTGTGATGCTGTGATCCTAATGTAATTCATCTTCTCCCTAATTCAAGCCATTGGCTTACTGTTTCCTCACTGTTATATATGATCTGCAGAGTTCCCTTCTTCATGCCCCCCACTCCATATTAATTTCACCTTTTCCACGAAGAGCTTGTCTACTTTTTCAAGTCACCTTTCAGCACTGTCTTTTTGACAGCTATGTATCACATTCTGGTCTAGAATGAAGGTGAAGAGACGGGATGGAGTTGAAAGATGATAGCTTCAGAGTCAGACAGATCTGATTTGGAAGCCTAGCTTAACCACGTGCTACTATTAAATTTTAGGGCATGTCTTAACCTGTCTGAGCCTCAGTTTCTTTACCTGTAAAATAGGAATAATAATTCCTACTGTGCAGTGTTATTTTAAGGTTAGAGATGCTGCTTAATAAGCCTCCACATAGGGGAAACTTCATTAAGGATAATGATACAAATGATGACTAAAAAAAACAATAAATGGGTAAGAATCACAAAGTTGGTAAGGACTAAAAAAGTAGGAAAGCAACGTACAGATAGTATATTCCCCCTTGTGACCAGAGTTGGATCTAAGGAGTACCACTAAAACTGGAAGAGTATATTCCTTTAAAGAATTCTTCTAGTGAGAAACTACCCAAACCAAATAACTGGGCATAGGCCTGCATGCAACATTTCTATAAAATGCTAGTGAAATGCATTTTGCACTGAGCATTTGATTGCAATTGGATGTCAAGTAGCTACAAAACCTAACTGTGCTCTTAAAAATTCTTCAAGGATTTTTTTGAAACTGGTCTGTGAGAGCTACTTTAAAGGTAAGCGATTATGGGCTGAGCCAGTTTCTGGTTCTCCTCCCTCTGAGACAAAGTGCCAATACTCATCTAGGCGATAAGCAGCTTTGTGTACACTGAGATAAGAAGCCTAAGTAATTCCTTAAACTTAAAGGCAAACCCACATTAAAAACACAAGGCTTTTCGGAAGCCTAGCTGTCCATCTGTGAGCTAAACCACAGAGTCCCACAAAGCGTATTTTCACTGTAGACCACGTAACTACAAAACTCAGCTCGCTTCATTAACAACCAAATTGATCAAAACTTAAATTCTTTCTCCTTTGCAGAAATCAGTAATATAAAATAATAGCAGCATTTTAACTCAGAAACAAATTATAGCCACACTTGTTTAAAGTGGCTCACCCAAATTTCATAAGCAAAACCAAAGTGATCTGAATAAATTCTAGGCTGGATGTGAGTCAGGGAAACCTCAATGTCAAAAGAAGTGTGTGTGATTTGGAAGAGGGTATCCATCTTGGTGATTTAGCCCTAAACCAATCAATTCTATCTGGGGCTCTGGAGAAAAAGAGCTCTCCTTTCTAAATGAATCCTTAGGTCTTACCTACCAAACCGATAAAAGTTTTGCACCCAATCAATAGCTTTGCATGTTTGATATTATTTCTGCTTCACTCAAGCAAACGGAAACACCTCCAAAGTAAAAAGTAAGGTTAAAATGCAAATTTGATCATGTCCTTCCGTCCTCTGGAGCCCTTCACAGAGATGCCCCTTAGCCAAGCTATGCAGGCAAGCCTGAATAAACCAGAGGAAAGAGCATCATCTTCCCACTCACCGGTCCAGAGGGATGGCCCTTGTATAAGCCATCTGCCTAGACATGGTACCTTTTTAAAATATACAGAAGATGACTTCAGTATACAAAAGGCACAGGGGCAGTCCTTTCAGAGACATCTTTGTGCTGATTTGACTATAAGCTTTCACAGCAACTTGTATTTTGCCTTCTTGGTACTTAAGGCTTTTCAATCATATATTTTTAAAATTTGTTCTTTGCCCTACTAGACTAGAAGGTAGGAATTGTGACTTCACAGCTTCCCTACGTATCCCCAACTTCTTTTATAGTATCTGGTACACCAGTAGTTGGTCAATAAAGTTTGTCATATAAATTTGGATTGTTACATCATGTTCAATAGTTGTTAAGTTCCTCACTGGAAGTTATTTTTTTGGAGGATATGAAATAATTCTATATCCTCATGAATGACTTTATCATGGTCATTCCCAAACACCATGGGGATTTGGTGAAATAAAAAAAAAAGTAAGGCCAACGTAACAGACACACACACACACACACACACACACACACATGCGCACACAGTAATGAAAGGTTTCAAAAGTCCCCTTTGAGGGATGACTGCTCTTTCTGTCCTTTCTTGTTGTTTTATATCAAATGTATGTAGGATGTAGGACAAATATCCTCATATGAAATCATAGTTCTCATCTATGGCAGTCATGCTGTTGAAAATAGCTTTATTTGGCAAAAAAAAAAAAAAAAAAAAAAAAAAGAGTTGATGAGTTGATAATCCTATGCTGGACCTCCCTCTTTTTTTCTTTGAAATTCCAAAGTCTGGGAACCACTGACTTGGCAGAATTTTCCCATCGGAACAGAGATGAGGGTTTTTGTGATGTGTGTCTTTGTTCCTAATTGTGTGTGGCTCCAGTTCACAAATTCTTCCTTCTTTACTTCCTCATCCTTATATTTTGCCTTTTGTGATGCTCCCCACAACTATACCATTTCTTAACTTTATTATTTTTAATGTGCAATTCTGTATAATGATTTTCTCCACTAGAGGACCACTTTAGGGCTCCCAAATCTATTACATAGTTTATTTCACTTTAAGGGAAGTAAGTTAAGATTTTAAAATTCCAATTATACACATTATATAACAATGGGTTTGATACATTCATTCACAGTTCACTGGAATAATCAAAGGTATACCCTTTAAAGGTAAAGTAAAATAAATTTTCTTTCCATTCATCAGACTTCCTAATGGTGTTCCAAGGGTTAGGGGTCAAAACTGTACAAACAGAGTGATTTCCCTCAGCCCTCAGAGTAAGTGCATGGGAAACTGAATGCAAGCCACATTTCTGATTTACTGTAGCATTCACTAGAAATATAATGATCTAGTATTCACTAGAAATCTAATTCCAAATGTGTCATTTGGAAAACACTGACCTAAATGACCTTTACATGATTCAATGCATGTGTGAGCTGAAACTGAGAGCACTAAGCCCCCAAACTATTTGGATGACCTTATTCAATGAAATAACAACACCCCAAATTTTACATTTCAGCTATGGCTTCTTAAAACAGTAGAGAGAAACATACAGTAATGAACAAAGACAGCACTAGCCTCAGCCTCTCTTCGAGTTCCCGATGCTATTCCTGTTACACAGACAGGGCTTCGCGGCGTTTTTGGTATGTCGACACAATTACCATCGCCACTTGGTCGTGGGATGTGGTATTTGTTTTTAGCTCTGTTTCGGAGTATTATTAACCTGATTTCAAGATGATATATGAGAAATGTCCTTGTGAGTCAAACCCCACAAGCTGTAGAAATGATCATGTTGTTAAACGTGTTCAGCCTGATTTGACGGTGGCAGCAAGTCAGGACTGTTCTAGTGAAAGAAGACCTTCCTATTACAGCAGGGATTTCTTTATTCCAGTCGCCAAAATTAGCCTTGTGATCGGTGTATGTCTGAGAAGCCCCTGGCATCAAACATTCTGTTTATCCACTGTTTTCCCATTCTCATATTATTTAGAGAATTGGAAAATTCACCTCAAAAATTTCTCTCTGTCTCATACACACACACATACACACAATCTATGATAATCTTGTCACATCTGAGAAACACAAGAGAAAGGAAGATATTTTGCTATCAGCACAAAGCAGAAGAGAACGCCCCATCACACCGCTACTCATAGCTAGAATTCATGCTTTTCTAGTAGAAACAGTACAGTGGATACTGACTGTGGCATAGGAGATCAACTGATTCGGAATTAGAAATACCTGGGTTCAAATTCTAGCCCTGCCTCTTCCTAGTTATGTGCACATAGGCAAGTTACTCAACCTCTCTTGGTCTCAGTTTTCTCATCTGTGAAATGGATTCCATAGAGTTGCAAGGATTCAACAAGATAATTTATTTGAAGTGTTTAGCACAACACCTGATACAAATGAGGCACTTGGGTGACAGGAGATACAGCACTAAACTAAGTGCACTGTTATCAGGACATTAGAGGAGATTAATTGAATAACCACCTGGTCTGATCCATTCTAGGTCTGCAGTAGACTGCAGGTGAGTGCCCTGGGCCCCCTTGATGGCCTTTCCAGGTCAGCTCTGCCCAACCTACCCCTGGGGCACAAGCTACCGTCCCAGCTTCCTGGCCGGAGCAGTCCCAGTAAAGTCTGGGCCATCGCCACCACTGCCTCATCCCTTCTGTTTCCCCATCCTCTTTCTGGAGGACATGGTCTGGGCAACAGTCCCAAACTTGACAGGAACCATCCACTACCTATAAGTTATGTGGGGCCTCCGGCTTCCCCAGGGACTTCCGGAGGGTGAAGGGAGTCAAGGTTCTGTACAGCAAACTGGCCAGTGAGAGACAAAAGGTGTGTGGACAGGAAGACTGTTCCCCCTTTCTCCCCCAAGTGGAATGTTCCAAGACATGCGGGTTCTATACAACCTCAGAAGCAATATCTTTTGTAACTTAGCAACTAGCTGTTTCTTGTAAAGATGTAACAAGCTCAGTAACGCATGAGCTGGTAGTTACTTTTTCTTCTCCCCTCCTGTTCTCGCCAACCCAACTCTGCTCTTGCCTCCTTGAGATTGCATAAAACACATAGGCTATCTTGAAGAAAATCAAGGGTAAGACTGAGATTTAGGGAAAAATGAGGCACCTAGAGTACAAGAATGAGAGAGAGAAAATTCATAATACTATAATTCATCAGTCCGCCAATTCTACTTATCTCTAATTCCTTGGATTCCATCAACAGAGGAAACCCTTAAGGCCACATTACCACCTTATTAAAAAAGAATAACTGAACAGATCAGTGGAACAAGGAGTCTCTGAGGACAATGTGTCATTCTTTTCCTTCCAGAGAGTTTCAGTGATAACCTAAGACAACAAGTTTGGAACCACTTTGCGTTGCCTTGTTGGAGAGAGAGATTGAGAGATTTTTCTCTTCAGAAAGTCATGTTCCTTTGTAATTAACCAAAATGTAACAGGATGTTAAAATGCAACCCTGGCATTTTTCTTTCCTTCAGACATATGCCCACATTTTATAGAGTAAGCTATATGTTGAAGTTCCACAAAAAAACCCAAAATGCAATTTTCACATTAAACATAGATTCTAATGTCTGGCATTTCTCCTAGGGCTTGCACGTAATTATCCATAATTGCAGTTTCTCCAGCAAGGGGACCCACAGTAGTCACTCTGATTCATGCCACATTATATGACCCTTTCACATCGTGAGAATGGCTTCAGTTCCAGGGCCTGTGGCTGCCATCTTCCTTCAGCTTACATGGAGCACTTTCCCTCTCGTGACTCAAGACATCAAATATATGAGCTCTAGTTTGTTATTCGGGCTTCTTTCATCCTCATTTTCTGTACTTTTTATGACTGTTTTTCACATAGGCACATTTGCTGAGCTGGCGCCTCACAGGTGGTTTGGTTTGTGGCATGTTTTAATAGCTACGAAACCATGTTGGGTTGCGATGAGTTACATAATGTATGTGCACTAACAAGAGGATTTTCCTAAGACCCCAGACGACCCAGGAAACTGACACACAAAGGGACTGCACCTCATTGAACATCCCCTGACAAGGACACATTTCTCTTGAAGGATGCGCCCTGACTTTGAAGGATGGTGGTCTGTGGAGAACAGATCTGGTAATCATCCAGCTACACTAAGGCACATTTATTTCTGTTTCTATTTGGTACATTTTATTTTGGTTTGGTTTGTTTTCTGTTCTTAGCAATATGGCCATTTTATGAGTACTTTGGCAAGCAGTGGTAATAGTTGTTTGCTCTAGGAAATTTTTAACCTTTCAAACACTAGTGGAGATGTTACGGGCATTATAAATTCAATTAAACATGGTCCCTGGTCCCAGGTTGATGGTTATAACCCTTTTTCTTTTTCTTGCCACTCCTGTCTATTTACTTGAAACCAAAGAAATAACTTTGAAACTCTGGCAATGTTAAGATAAGTTGAGATTCTGGGCCCTCTCTGGTCTGGGCTCATTTTCCAGAAGTGCCTGCCGCTGGCACAGGAGGATCAAATCCATCCTATTTGTATTTATTTCATTATTCTGATAGTTCATTCATTCAATCAATACAGATAATATCTTCTGTCCTCCAGGCACTGTGCTAGGTGACAAGGATGCCATGTTGAGCAAGTTCCCTGCCCTAAGACGACACACCATAATGCTCTATTGACATACAGGGTTTAGCATTCATTTTCCAGATCTCCATGTACCATAAGGAGGGATAAGAAGAGGTAAATAACAGCATTAATTTATTCACATATCCATCACTTATTCATTCAGAAAACATTTACTAAACATCTACTATGTAACAGATACTGTACCAAGTGCCAGAAAATAAGGATAAAAGATACCGAGGCATCTAGAAATCAGATGAAAAAGATGAATCTGAATACAGAAATATTTAAAAGACTAAGTGGTAAGAAAGCACCCTAAACAAAGTTTAATTAGAATAAAGAAAATAAAATATTTGCAAAAAAGGCTCATTTTCTTAACAGAACATCAATGTGTTGATAAAAAACAAACAAACCCCCCCCCCAGAGGATAATTGATTTACTGAATCTTTTATATTCATTTAAAAAAGTAGGAGGAAAAAAGTGACCAATAAACATACAAACATGTGATCAACCTCATTTATAATTAAATTAGATTGGCAAAATATTTAGTTTGTGAATCCCAGAGTCAGTGGGTCTGGGAATACAATGATATCCTCTGCTGATTGTGGGACTGTAACTTGAAGTAATCATTTTGGAAGACAGCTTGGCAATATCTATGACATTTTTAAATGCAGTTTCACTGCCAAACATTTATACTCACAAAAGGACACAAAAATGTTCAGGTAGAAGGAGTCTCACAATGTTATTCAAAGTAGTAAAAAACTAGAAATGCTCTCCAAGTCTATCAACAGGGTTGAATGGATTATTGCACATCCATAGGGAAATCCTATGTATCAGGTAGTAAGAATAAGATGTAGATCATTATTAATATAAACACATACAAAAGAGCCCCAAGATATATTGTTCAGTTAAAAAGAATATGGTGCAGAATAGTATTTGTAATCCTCTCTGGAAGGACATGCAAGAAACTATTAACACTTTACTCTAGATAGCCATGACCAATCAATTAGAGTTGGTACAAGGGACATCTGTTTGCTTTCTTGGTCTCTCATGTGATACTATTGGGGCTCTCCCTGAAGGATGTGCTGGTCCAAGGTCTTCGAATATCTGCACACAACTAGAAACAGGAAGAAATGAAGATCAATGCATGTTTTCAGAGGGACTAGGACTTAGAGAGGAGGGAGAGAGAGAAGCAGAAGCCGCAAGGGGTAGGTAGGGGAATTAACTTGTCCCAATTTGCCCAGGACTTTCCTAGTTTTAGCACTGAAAGTCCCACATGCCAGGAAGCTCTTCAGTCTCACGCAATCTGGAACCACTGGTCTCCCTAGCCTTTGCATTAACTAAATGCATAGCAGAAACTGACATTCTTTCTTGCCTACATTGCTGCTTCCTGTATCTTTGTGGAAATGCCAAAGGTCCACACAATTTTCCATAGCTGAGAGTTCCACTTCTATCCTCTGGTGCAAGGATTTTGATGTTTGCTTTGGTGCTGTGACCTTTTGGATTAGGATCTAAAAGTGGGGGTTTTCTGGAGTTTGTGTACAGTTTTGCAGGAGAAAAGAAGCTATTGTGAAAGAACTGGGAGGGAAGGAATTCGGATATGAGGGAAAAACAAGTTATTTGTAGGGTTGGGAACAATCAATCCAGAGAGGTTTTCAAGGTGAGGAAAAACTCCATGATATGGAAGGGAAGGAATAAGCCAGTATTCGTCAGAAAAAGTGAACTGATAGCTATGAAATTAAATGAGTTAACAACTGGGGCATTTTAGGGGAAAACTTTCAAAGCAAAACACACCAACCCTTAGGAACTACTAGGTATAATCAATAATTTACATGCTTCTTCTGACACTATCCATATGACCCAGGATGCCCTGGAGGAAGCAGCTAACAGCAGGAGACCTAAATTATCCCCAGTGGCAGGTGCTGTGCTGTGTGCACGTGATCACCCTTATCAACCCCACCAAAGTTTAAGAAGTCCCTGGGGAAGCTCACTGTTTACAGTGTCCATGGCAAGAGGGAAGTCAAACACTGGGGACACATGTCACTTCACTTTTGTCCCTGAAAGCGGCTAATATTTCTGATTTGAGAACAACAGCATCAGAAGCATCACTATTCAAGGCATGTGTTTCTCACGATGCTGCTGGTATTCCTCTCACGGATGTCCCATCCCCAGAGTAACCACTTGCTGAAAGGAAAGCTGAAGCCCTTTCAGCCTAGTTGCCTTTTCTAAAATTTGTTACAGAAAGAAATCCTCACTCTTGTTTACCATCTATCTAGTCTCTTACCTTCACTACTTTTGCACTTCTAGGAGATGGGTGTGTTGCTTTTTGCACTGATAGATCAGCAGTTCTGCCACTTTTTCAAGACCATGTTGATTCTGCCCTCTGGGTAATTCATTCAATCATGGAACCAGTATTTGCAAGGAAATGAGCTGGGGGTGCAGAGATGGAGTTTCTTAGATGAGTAAGACACAGATTTCAGTCTCAGGAGGTAATGGTACATTAGAGATGATAGATAAAACAACCAATATTAAGACATTTTAAGATGAAAGAGGTGTGTGAATGATTTTATGGAAGTATAGAGAAGGAAACTTAAACACAGGAGGAATTCAGGAATTGCGATCTTAAGGGGCACGCAGGAACCCTCCAGTTTCTGTAAGAGAGGAGGGTGGATAAGACTTCCAGGGGTGTTGGAAACAGTATATGCAAATGCTACAGAGCTGTGGGACCGTAGAGCTTGATCAAGAAACCACAAACTGTGGGCTGGAGTCCAGGAGAGCATAGGATGGAGAGACACCCGTGTAGGAGGAAGGAGTTTGGAAAGGTAAGTGAGCAGACAGTGAGGGGAAGGTGGAAGAAATTGCACTCATCCTAACTGAGCATCTATTTTATACCAGACTTTTTATATTTGGTAACGCATACGATTTTTCCAATGACCTCCTGACAATCTCGGTTACTCCATCATGCTGATGAGGAAACAGATGATGAGGAAGATTACACCCGGGCTAACCCATAATTTGAGGTCAGATAAATCTAATACCAAAGCCCCTGGTCATTTGACCACAGGATGCTGAGACGCAGAGGTCTAAACTTTCCCCTGAAGGCACTGGGGATTCTGATGGAGATCAGCAGGAGATAGATATGAGCAGTGCTGCATTTTAGACAAAAATTACTCTGACAGTTACATGCAGAAGGAGGAACTGGAGCCAGCGAGGACAGGTAGGGAGCTTTCCTGGCAGGATGGAGAAATATTTTTTTCTTTATTTTTCTTTTTTGCAGCAAAGGTCAGCCTTGAGTCGCTTATACAGAAAAGCTGAGGTTTTCTTAGGCTTTGATTTTTTCATACTTGCATTTATGTGTAGAAACATACAAGTGTGCAATGTAACTTACAAAACTGATGATGCTGGATGCTGGAAATCCTGATCTATACATCCGAGTGGGGAGCACGAGGTCAAACTAATAACAAATTTCCAAAAGTGAGACATACAACTAAAATGTAGGCAGATGCGGTTCTCTCTGAATGACCAGGCCGGGGGAAGACATTGTTCTTAAGGGAAATAGCTGCGGACGCTGGGAAGATGAAGCCTTGCAACTTGCACTTGAGTAATTATTGCCAAGGGTTATACTCCTGTTAAGTGATCCCATTGCTTCAGAAGTTTGAGGTGATGGCTGCCTAAGAGCTTTCTTAGCTCTAAGTCTCAGTGTAGCTATAAATTTCAGCCAAGTCATGTCCTGCAAATTGGGTCTAGTTAAAGAATTCAGGAATGGGAGAGGGAAGTGGATTGGGATATACACTCTGGCTGGTGGAGTTAATTTGCCACTTGAATTGAAGATTTGATGGTCATTGATGATCCAGCAATCCCACTCCTGGGCATATATTGGGAGGGAACTTTAATTTGAAAAGATGCATGCACCCCAATGTCCATAGCAGCGCTATATACAAAAGCCAAGACATAGAAGCAACCTAAATGTCCATTGACAGATGACTGGATAAAGAAGTTGTGGTTTATACACACACACACACAACACACACACACACACACACACACACACACACACACACACGAATACTACTCAGCCATAAAAAGAATAAAATAATGCCATTTGCAGCAACATGGATGGACCTGGAGATTGTCATACTAAGTGAAGTAAGCCAGAAAGAGAAAGAAAAATACTATATGTATGAAATAATTAAAAAAAAAAAAGACACAAATGAACTTATTTGCAAAACAGAGACAGACTCACAGACATAGAAGACAAACTTATGGTTACCAGAGGGGAAACGGGTGGAGACGGATAAATTGCGAGTTCAGGCTTTGCAGATACTGACTACTATATATAAAATAGATAAAAAACAAGGTCCTAGTGTATAGCACAGGGAACTATATTCAATATCTTGTAATGGCCTATAATGAAAAATAATATGAAAATGAATATATATGTATAAATGTATCACTATGCTGTACACCAGAAATTAACATAACATTGTAAATTAACTATATGTCAATTTAAAAAAGTTTTTTTAAAGAAATTTTAAGGGTCATGGTAATGCCTCTTTGGGTTGGAAATACAATTTTTTATATATAAATTCACTTTGCACAAATGAAACAGGAAAGCCAAAATCAGAATGTTGAAGATTTTAAAGTAAAGACGGCTTTATCATAAGCTTAGTACAGAAAGCTAGAAAACGCTTTTGAGAGAATTAGAAAAAATTTCACAAATTTTCTGTGAAAATGTTGTGTGCTTGATTTTTTTTCAGAAATATGTATTCTGCAGTGTACATATAAATACATACCCGGACATCCGTATTCTAGAGTAGGTAACAGTGTTTGCAGCAAAGGGTCAAGATTTTGAGATGGCAAGCAACTATTCTTATAATCAAGACATGGTTACAGGAACTGAAGAAGTAGTAATATTCCTTGATGTGCTCTGTCATAAAAAGTTAAAATCTTTACTGGATTTACATCTCAGGGTCAAGGAGATAGTCATTCTTTGAAGACTGCAAAAGTCTGGCTAGATTTAAGAATCATCAGAGTGTTCCTTTGAAGGGGAACTTTGTTCCTTTGAAATGTAAAAATGATACCCAGGCATACATGTTCTACTTGTAAAATTAGAAAGAATCTTCCATTTATAAAGTATAAATGATTTACACACACTATAAGTAGATATTTTACTAATGTGGCAGAAGGAAAGTTCCAGAGGTTTCAGGATCCACAGATGGGAAGAAAATGGAATATAACTGGTAAATTAAATGGCAACCTGTTTAGTGATTTTTAAACTCCTAATAAAACATCTTTCCTACAAATGCTGTTACTTGAAAATTCACAATTCAACAGTCATTTCTCTTCACTTACAAAATAAAAACATCCCCCAAAGTAAATTATACTACAGTCAAAATAATCTTTCAGTTCCTTTTCTATAGCTAACCTGTTTGCCCAAATACGTTGTGATAGCCGTTTTCAGGAGGTTCACAGTGGAAACTGTCTTTTAAAAAGTAGATTATGCTACGCCTGTATTTCATCGATGAGGCCCAGAGAGGGAACATAATTTTTCTAAGGTCACAAAGCCTTAGTCTGTCATGAAAAAATCAAGGTTAAGGTTGTGGACAATTTTGGGATCTTGTTTTGGTGTTTTGCTGGTTCTGAAGTAGTTTATGGGGACCCTGTCCTGGAAAGTAAATGTGGTAAAGAGGCTCCCAGGTGGGGCTCCTGGCCCCCCCACCACACTTCATCTCAAGCAGGTCTGCTGTGCTACACAGAGTTACATACTGGGCTTCTTTCTGAGTAACACTGATTTGAAGACAGACATCTCCTGCTAAGTGAAATTTTTAAGTAAGTACATGCTGGACCTCGCTGATATATTGGGGATATGGAAGAGTTGTCCTGACATCGGTGGGCACTCTGCATGTTACAGAAGGCCAGAACTCTGTCCCACTCGTCTTGGATTTTTTCCCTAGGATCTAACTTGGAGTTTTGGAGCCTAACTGTTATAGGGTCTGCATTGCTTGTAGTTATACCTTCAAGGGCTCTCTTCTGACCTCAGATAAGCTTCTAATTATCTCCTTGTTTTCTTCCACTGACCCGTGGGATATGATTAGCTTGTGTCTCTTAAGACCAACCCTGACTTTTTTGTGAGATGCCTACAGGGACACAATTTCCCAAACTGGACCCACCCTATTGTTTCTGCATGAGCCTTGAAACTCATGTGACTGATTGACTGGATATCAGATTGACAATAACTGCAGGGAAGCAGATAAGAGGTAGCAAAAATGACAATGATGAAATTCCAAGGTGATAGAATTCCTGATATGTAAGGAAGGTAAGTGAGTTTTCCACTAGTCCTCTTAGAAATTTTTACGATTGCTTTCTCTCTTCTTTTGTTTACTATTTTATTCCTGAGATGCATTTCATCTTTTCCTACCTATAAGGAGGCTCCAAATGTAGTTTCCTTTCTCCCAAATCTCCATGCTCTCCAACTTCACTTTCCCTCCTTTTTCAATGCTAATTGTAAATTAGGTCACAAAAGCTTCCAACAGTCACAGACATTCTGTATTATTTCCATCTTAAAGCAAACTTCAGGTTGTCTTCTTCAGACTTAAAGTCCCTTTCACAGTTTTATTCTGGAAAACGCGATCTCAGGCAATTAGTGACAAAGGGACTTGACTTCTTGCTAAGATTTGCCGAAAGGTGGGCCCATTCTAGAAGCACACCAAGGGCGGAAACCACACAAAGTAGTGGCTCTCAAGTTGGGTGGGGACCTGAGAAAATGTTTTCAATTAACATTTGTATATTTCATATTTTCACTTCACTGAGTATCTTTCAACATTACGCTTCACCCATTAGGAAGACAAAAATCTCTTTTGCAGAGATCATGACAATTAAAAGATCTTCCATAGAATAAGACTGTTTAAAGTCAGTTTCTTGATCTTCAAAAGTCTTTCCTGAAGGTATTTGCTTGGGGAATCTGGAAGAAACTTTTCCCACTAAAATGGGATTTCATTATGGTTATAAAGAATGATTTGGAAGTAATGTATTATTTGGGGGTTACATGGGAATAGAATGTAGCATTGGGAAATGTGTTCTAAAATTTATATTCATTAAAGAAACTTTTCCTTTCCTTTTGAGACAGGAAGGAAAAGGGCAGGACACAGGCATTAAAGGAATGATGCAGCGATTAGCACCAGGATGGCGGAAAAGTCAACTCCCAATAGACTCGGGGGCCCAAGATGGTGAGACTTGACCTCCTGTGGACCTTGAGCTTATTATACACACTGTAATGTACTAGCATGGTGAATGACACACGCACTAGTGCCAGGACAGTTCCTAAGCCAAGCATGGAAGGTCAAAGAGTGCTAGTGGCCAGATTGCTGGGACTCCCTGCCCTTTCCCCAAAATAGTTGGAATAATCTTCTCACTTCTTAGCATATAAAAGCTAGCAACACAGCGCCACTCTGTCTCTCTCTCTCTTGCCTTCTGAGACAGCCTCTGTCTATGGAGTGTACATCTCTCTAAACAAATCTACTTTTACTCAACTGTGGCTAGCTCTTGAATTCTTTCCTGCACTAAGCCAAGGACCATGACTTGGCGGGGCACGTCCCAGGGACTTGAACATGGCTATCCTCTCACGCCCCATTTTCCTGTATCACTTTCTTTCCCCTCATCCCATCCTTTCCTTCCCTTTCCTCCCTCCCTCTTTTCCTCCCTCCCCCATCCTGCCTAGAACTCTCAAATGCCCTCTTATTTCCAAGCCTTCATTCAGATTCAAACTCCAATCAATTTGATTTGCTTTTACAGTAAGAGTACCATTTTGAAGAAAACTGAATTAAAATGTCTCCATCAATAAATCAACTAAAGGATCAAGTACATTTATAGCATGGGCAGAGAAATTGATTTAGCACAGGGAGTCAGAGGTTACTGAGTCTGGCAGACCCAGTCTGGACTCCCCCCCCCCCCCCCCCCCGTTTACTGGACATATCCTTGAGAAAGTTAATTAAACTACACATCCTCCTACGAACAATGGGGATAACACTATCTCTAAGTGTAGTTGTGAAGATTAAATGATAATATGTACATGGAACATATTATGGAACATAATATATACATGGAACATAGTAGTACTTAATAAATATAATTAATAGAACATTACAAAAGCTTCCAGTATCTTATACTACTCATATTGCAAAGTGACAAAGGACACTCCAATATTCCACCTAATTATACAAATGAGCATACATGCAATAATTTAATTCATGTGCTTCTAGAGTGTCTACAATTGTCTTGCTCAAATGACATTTTGTAAAAACCATTTGATTAGATCTTAGTATCAATCACGAATTGGCAGGCTCTGAACATGACTGAGCCTCAAGGATTCCACAGCGTTGATGGTGGTTCACTGCTTGTCACCACATGTACTTCCATCCCTGAAGCTGGCTAGCAAAGCAGAATTAGGCAAAAGTACTTCAACTCCTTCATGACCACATGCTTTCACTTTAATCCAATTATAGGTGTTCACCACAGGTTTTAAAGATCACAAGTTCAAAAAAAAAATTCATGGGGAATTTATCTATGGTTTATAAAGAGGAAACTTTTTGAATGACTTTACTAGTCTAATTTTCTATTGGTAAAGAGAAAAGAATTCTCTTCTCGTATTCTTCACCAAGGTGGCTAATTGTGTGGAAACCCAAGTGTTTGGTGGGCCAGGAGACGTGAGTTCTGGCCACTGACCAGCTCTGACCACTGAGTCCTGAGGTGAGTCACTTGCCTTGTCTCTAAACTGGACCTTGCACTGATGATCAGTGAGATCCTTTCCAGACCTAACAGCCTGTTATTTCACACCAAGTGGCTTTTCCAGATGAGCTAGAAGGCTGTAAATGGTACATTCAGAGACGACAAGATGAGACCAAAAACAAAACAAAACAAGACAAAAAAAAAAAAACAAAAACCAATGAACACTATTCAGTAGATTTTTCAATGAGAAAAAAAGATCAGTAGGGTTTTGAATGTTAATCTTCATGATATTTCAGCTGTTAAACTTCATAATTAATTGGCTGCATATAACAGGGCTTTGTGTGTCTTAAGCAAGCATTTTTGAGCATTGACAGTGTATAAAGTTTCTGTCTCCGTGATTTGGACTTTGACAGTCTGGCTTCAACAAAGTTATCCTGCAACAGCTTGCAATCGAGTAGACAGGCGAGAAAAATGCAGATTTCATATAAATTGCTTAAAAGGTGACATATAAATCACATCAAAACAAATGATCAGCCTAGTTAGACTGACTAACCTGGGGCTATGACTTAAATAGTTTTTATGTTTAACACAGGTTTTCTGATGCCCCCCTACCCCGCACATCTAGCGACCCTCCCCATTTAACAATTAAAAATTCTTATCCAGAAGTTAATTTTTGTTGTTATTTTATAGATATCCTTGTTCTTTTAAAGAGATGTTTAAATAATAAGTTGTTTTTTTATTATAGAATATATAGACCTTTCAAGATAATAAGTTGGGTATTCAGAAAAATACATTTTTTCTATCTTAAAGAAAATAAAGGGTGGATTTAATGGAATGACCACTTTTCAAGTGCAAAGGTGTATTTATTGAATGCCTTTTGTGTTAGGCACTCTACACAGTCTCATTTAATCTTTGTAATGACACATAGTATAATCACCATTCTGTGTGACAGATGATAGAAATTTGGCTCATGGATGTGCAGTGATTTTCCTGAATTCATCAAGTAAATAAACTTAGGAGGTAGAATTAAACCCAGGTTTGGCAGACTCCAAAATTCATGCTCTTCCTACTCTTTCATGCTGCTCCTAAATCTCAGTGCTTCTCAGGAATTGTCCTTACAGAGAGGTGGGTGAGGGCAGAGGAGGGAGTCCCTTTCACATCTGAGGGACAGAGATTATGAGAAAACAATCCTATGAGATTTATTGACCAGCCTGGGTTACTAGAAATGTACATCCATCTTCTCTGTATGATTTTTGGAAAATCAGATTCCCAATGAATGAATTTCAAATGCAATTTTGCCTTCTCCCACAGAGAATCTACAAGGTACAAGCCCTTCCTAAGAGATCTACAGAATTAAACAAGAAAAACATTATGCCAGAGATGCAAAGGGTAAAAGATATCCTATATTTAATGTTATCAAGCCCTAATTGAAAACTGCTGATTTCATTCACACAACTCCATGTCTAGGAAAATTACAGTTACTAATAGATATAAATGTATTTACAAATATATTTTAAGTATGTGTCTCAGACAATTTTAGTAGATTTAAAAGACAAAATCCTGTTCTTACTTAAAAAAAAGAGTTACTGAAAAAACTGTAGGAAGCTTTTCTTCCCCTAATGATATCTTTTAAAATATTAATGTAATAAGACTAAACACTTCCCAATTATGTTTTGAAAACGTTGCTAGAAAATATGTATTTTGCTTGTATATGCATAAAATGTGTTTATGTAATACACTAGGTGCTGTTAATATCTGATCCTTGCTAGAATACATTCTGAATTTTAAAGCATGAGAATCCACTATTCATTAAAAATATTCACAGTTACAAAAAAAGTTCCAGGCATAAGGGATAATTCCTCCACATAGTGTAGGATAGAAATATAACACTTTTAAAGCTACTGAAGAGAGTCACTTCTTTCTTTTTTATTTTTTTGAGAGTCATTTCTTTAAAGCAAGTAAATAAGTTAGTTGTTTCATCAAGAAATGGAAATGATCTGACTCCCTTTCTTCCAAGTCAAAGAATGCAGACCAGCGCAAACTGTTGAGTTTTGATATTCTGATTTCCAAACTGGATTTGGAAGAGTTTCTCCTTATTCAGATTTTGATGAAAGCAGAGCAGTAGGACTTAAACTGATAATGTGCTTGGATAAGGCTCTCTACAGAAAAATGGCAGAAAACAACTGCCTACCGCTTTATTTCCTGAGTAAAAAATGTATTTTAATAAAATAAACAGAAATGCCAAACAGGATATACTCGAGTTAGAATTATATACTCCCTTTGAACAACGCTTTCACATCTCTGGCCATGATGTCAACAGGTCCATGTAAAACTTAAAGCATTGAATGTCTTTGCAACTTCTGTTTTACGTATTCCTTATAATACAAACGAGATAAAATTCTTGTGGTACAGTTGAGAATAGAGGACAAAATTAAATCTGGATGGTAGTAAAGAAATATTTCTCAAGAGTTTTCAGTGGAACTGGGGGAGACCTTTTTTAATTTTAAAAGTTTATTGTCTAAATCTTCAAGATATTCCTAAAATAAAGTCAGTTTTGAATTAATTGCTAGAATTAATGGCTTGTCAAAGCTACCTACATTTTTTGATGAATTAGGCAGTGGTAGGACCGAAGAGGCTACATTGGAACACAGTGTCAGTGATCTACAGTCCCATCTTGAGTGTATATTGTGCACTTGTGACGTGAAGATCACATGTTTTGACACTGTCTAAATCTCTAGACCTTAAGTGATTCTCTAAATAAATGGCATTTAGAATTTCTTAAAGTCTTGTTTTTGTCTTCATGATTCTAATTGTGCCTATAAAGATTTGATAAAGTAAACACAAGAGCTTTAACTTAGTAACTGTATTTCTTATCATTGGTTTCTTTTGCCAAAATGTCTACATTTCTCTCCAACAATGTCCAGTGAGATATGGGATTTAAGTTATTGTTTTTCCCATAAAATTCTATTATTTAAAGAGCTTTTTCTTGGCCTTCCCATTCTCTAGTCTCTGTAATCTTTCAAATAAGAGAACCAGTTACAAATATCACCCACACTAAATTATCTTAGGCCACCAACGTGTAATTTAGTGGCATGAGGGGATTTTTGAATGTCTTTTCTAACTCAGCAACCATTTGCATCATTTACATCTGAGTTATTTCCTGTTTTTCTTAGTAGAGGGATGTTTTGGTACTCAAGCCAATATTCTTTACTTGGTGATTTAGTCATGTCACTAGTGGAGGTCTCCTCAACTAGAAAATAATATGTATTTTCCTAAATTGCTGACTTACTTTGTTGGGATTTTGGTGGCAGTGACTTTAGAGTCCTGGTCCTATAATGTACAGGCAGTGTAACCCTATTTCAGTTGAGGGTAGTAGAGAAAAATTACATTTGAAAAGTGAAGGGAAAAAAAAAGCACACAAAAACTATAGGAGACTTCTCTGTTTTTTTTTTTTTTTTTAACTATGATTCCTCAAATATAGTATAAACCCCTCAAGTTATTCCTACTCTCTAAGCTTCTGAGTTCTCATCTATAGGATGAAGATGATAAGGACAGATGGGAACCTCCCATGGTATGAAGGGAGAGAAAGAATAACACAGGTAGACAGCCTAGCCCAGCACCTGCACAGTAAGCTCTCAATATGAGTTATTTGTCATTATTTTCACTGTGTATTAAGTGCATTTTACATATAGCCGTTCTCCCTGGAATAAATCCGCCACCAATGAAGACTTTTTAAAAGGAACTCCACAGATGATAGGTTATTCAGCAGACCTATAATAAAGATGCACTGGAAATAAAATCATTTACCAAAATACATACATGCATGTATATTATAATATAGAGAAATGTGTAATATACATAGTATATGTATATAGATATGTTATTTTAAGGTTGATTTTGTACTAAATAGTAGGAAAAATATTTCCATTACTCTAAAACCACACACGATTCAAATACACCAATGATATGTAACTATTGTTCAAGGGAAAAGCTGCCCCACATCAGATTGTGGAATCTGGTAATGCTTCTGCCCAGCATGGGCCTGGGCATCAGGATGATGTGTAAGAAATGCTAGACCTTTTTCAGTAGTGATGGTAGTCCTTGCCTAAACTTGGCCATCATCAGCTCATAGAATTTGGTGCTTTGAGCAAAGGTGTGAATTACCTTTCTCCCCTTTTAAGAATACTCTTTAAGAGTATCATTTTCTCTTAGACTAACACACACTCTCAGGTTTATCTAGGCAGAAAAGCAAACAGAAGAACTAGATATGCAAATGATCAGTGAATCTAAGTAAATCCTCTGCATTTGAGTCCAAAACCAATTCCGGATTCAGTTTGATCAATCAAGAGAATAAGTATGTCCTCAGTCACTTAGGGATCAACAGGAATTGCCATGCCCTCCTTTCTGTAGTATTAAGCTCTTTCACTAAGCGACCAGTTTCTCTCCGGTGTTATCTTATTTGGAGTTTAATTTGTCCTAACATTCCTCCAGGAGTTATTGCAGCACACCACATCAGTGTCTTCCATTTAACTTCCAAACCACAGAGAATCTGGGCTGCAGCATCAAACAACACTATTAAGATTACTAGGGAACCATGGAGTAGGAATCCAGGCACAGGTTACAACTCCAGGACAAAGAGAGGTTGTAAAGTCTTGGGTGATACTGGGATGGGGATTTAGGAGAATTTCAGAGTCTGAAAAAACAGTTCTTAAGATTTTTGTGTTAGGTTCCTAGAGCTGGTTTTCTGTGGTTGTACAGATTAGTCAATATCTCCTTGAAATTTTCTTGTCAACAGATTTGGGATCAACATGACTGCAACTGAGAATGGCCTGGCAGAGTTGTCCAAAAGGAAGCCCACCTCCCTCCCTTACTGTGTCTTGCAAAGGAACAAGAGACTTATTTTGAGTATAGAATATTTTTTTAACCTGGATATCTTTATTGTGCCATCTAAGCAACTACTTGGATGCCTTCAGGTGAGATCCTGACTCTGAGTTTAAAATTCAAGGGCAGAAATTAAGGCTGCCAGGGCTGTACAAGAGGCCCCAGGCATTTCAAATTTGAATGAATGTTTTGGAAATCTAGCAGGCTTAATGGATTAGTCTAGAGTCCTACCATGTGGGAGGTCCAAATTCAGAGCCTTTGAGCTGGAAGGAAGAAGTTACAGTTGTGTTGGTGGAGGAAGAGGAGTCAGTGCTCATCTTTTAAAGAAGGAGATCTTTGCTAGGTGGGACAGCAGCAGGGTGAGAAGCCAGTGCTTGCCTTTCAAGCTCTGCAATAGACAGAATCGTCACCAACTGAGCACAACAACAAGAAATAGCCTTTGGCATAAACCTGCTCATTCTTCTTGACTGGGTGACATGCCTCTGGAATCTCCTCAGAACACCCAGTTTGCTAGACATAAATATTTATTTTTACAGGAGGTTCCAGGAGCATGGGCAGACTGGGTTTCTTCTGGTCTGCTACTCTCAGAGAATTTCTCCTTCACTTCACATACTTTAGTTTGGAATTTTACATTGAATATTGTGATTATTTGATTAATATTGGCCTCTCTCCTCCCCAGTGATAAGGACTAAGGTCAAACATAAAGCCTCTTTAGGTCATCACTGTATCCCAAGAGCCTTGCTTAGGTCTGGCACATGGGAGACTATCAAGAAATTATTTGTTACAAGAATGCTGTCCAAATTGTTAAATAGACCAGGTCTGGAGGTCCAGCCCAAAGGCAGGCAATTCATAGGCTCACCAGTAACCAATGGCCTATAATATACAACTAGAATGAAAAAAAGTCTAATTGTATTTGTAAATTTGTAGGTTCTATTTATTTGTAACTATAGATGAGAAACTGCAAGTAAGGTAGTTGGTGTCAGGAGACGTAAAAAAAAAAAAAAAAGCATCTATAGGTGATGGAGCAAAATCAGGGTCAGAGAAGCACTGGCAAACCATGTGCAAGCTGGGTCAATGAAAAAGCAGAGTATGAAGAGCAGAAATGAGTCCAGAAAAAGAAAACCTACCAGATACACAAACAAACAAATGGTAGAGTCTCAGGAAAGACACTCTATGTTCTACAAGGAAAAGATGAAGTTGAAAGTCTCCAGGATTGTGATGATTCCTCAAAACTTTAACACCCTCATCCATGTAAGAATGACAGTTATTTTGATCCAGTTATTCCTGACAACCAAGCCAGTCTGATGGGCATGTCACCATATGCTGGTGAGGGACTTTCGCGAATTACTGCCTGAAGAAAAGATGCCTGCTCTTTGCCAGTAGCTTGGGAATCTGGAGTCCTTTCTTGGAACGCTCAGTGTTTCCAGGAAGTTACCAAATAGCTTTGATTTGAGGAAATGAAACTCTTCTGTCCTGTACTGGCTGGTTGAAAATATGATCACTTGAGTAGGATAAGTTTTGTTCAAAGTACTGAAATTAAATTATATATATGAATTCTACTTGTCTTGGATCTCACAGTTCTGGGGTTGGTTTCTATCTACTGCCTGGCACTTACTTCCTGGTAGTGATCAGAGCAAGAGGCATTATCTTTCTCTAGTCACTAGAGACCATCTGGAGTTCAACAAAAAACCTAATTTGTGAGATATCTGGCAGGAATGAAATTCTTTCTTGCAATCACTTTATAATCACAGACAGTACTTGTGCATGGGAGCAGAGTACACAGGCTCCCGAACATATCCTTGCCTTGTCTAGTGCTTAAACCTGGGCACCACTTCTAACTTAGAGAGAGACATCAGGAAAGCAGAGGTAGAAAATGACAGATGGGGCAGGGTCCGGACCTGGGAGAGACCACAGTGAGGAAGAGGGGACATCATGAGGGGAGAACAATGCAGGATTAGGGAGTTGGGAATAAACAGTACAAAGAAGGTAAGGAAAGAGATGTTAGGTAAGGAGTAGGAGGTCACAGAGAAATGGGAAAAGTGAGAGAGCAGAGTGGAAAAAGAAGAGGCAGAGGGCATAATGAATGGAAAACAGGAGGAGAGTATAGTGAGCACAGTGGAGAAGAAAAGAAAAGGAGAGAATGTGGAGAAAACCAAATTGAACTTCAGTGACATGAGTGGGACAGGGTGTGGAATCTGAAATATAAGTGCCAGCATTTTAATCCCAGCTCTACACCTTTCCAGAATAATGTGTAAAGGAAATATTCTTCAATTCCTTGAGACTCAGCTTCTTTTTCTGTAAAATGATGTAATCATTCCATGTACTTCATTGGGTTGTTGTGAGAATTAAATGTGATCATGTAAGTCATGTCTTAGCACAGTGCATGACACAGAGATCGTGTTATTGCTACTGAGGTTTAAAGAGATTGGAACTGAAGAACAAAGGAAAGGACAAAATGCAGAAAGTAGAAAGGAGAGATATTCAGACAGTGGAAGAATGAAAAAGAAAGAAGAGTTTCTGCTAATGATTTAACCTTGCTTTCCCTCCATTATAATCCAAGTTTCTATGCCTAGTATATTATTTCTACCTGCTTTAATGACCCTTGGGAAAAACAAATGTGTGTTGACTATGAATACCTTTTGAAATATATTTTTGTATTGAATTAACCTGTACAAGTTTGCATTTTCTTAAGAGTTGAAATTATTTCCTGGAAATGAGTAAGATCAAAGCTCCACAAAGCTAAACCAGTCATCCAAAAAACCATTCATTTGTTTTTCCCTTCCATTTGACTATATTAACTAGCCATTTGATGGAATTAACTAAATTGACTGGTTATTTTGAAATGTGTTAACCCAGATGTAGACAGCAGGGAAAACAGAGCCCCTAGTGTCCTTGGTGGTGTATCTTTCCAAGTTTCTCTCCACAACACAAACCACTTCCTTTTACTTGAAGTTGTTTTGCTTTTCTCATTAGTCTCATGGCCCCGGGGGCTAGTGGTGAGTGCTGAGGCAGCTCTAAGTCCAAGACCATAAAACAACTCAACAGAATTGGCCCAAAGCACAAAAGGAAGGCACTGCATAGTTGTTCTTCCTCCCTCAAGAAAAGGAAAAGGAAAAGTGGAGGGGTAAGGTAGCTAAAGTATGAAACAAGATACCAGAGAGATCTAATCTTACACTGGGGAGGAGGAATGAAACTACAGCCCAAATCAGAAGGAAGAAACTCATCACACCCATCACAGAAATGATCCAAGGTACACCTTCCACGGAGCTGCACACTGGCTGATCACAGACATGCCACGTTAGTACTTCCACAAAGCTCAACAAATAATGCACTCATGAACTCACCAGTGGCCATGGGGTGAGAGCCCAACCTTCACTGACCTGAGTAAGGCTATTCTTAAATGCCATTCAGAATACACCAAAAGGGGTTTTATTCATTTCACAAAAACATGTTCTCTTCTGGAACCATGTGAGTTATTTAACATATTGGTCAATGAAACAATAGGCTAGTAGCAGCCTTGCTTCTCACATTTTCCTCACTCTGATTCAGAAGTGTTACAATATGGGGAAGATCACCTAGCCTTCACTTTTTCAAGTTATCCTCTTCCATCAAAGGTTTTAAGAGGCACCGTTTCATCCTAGTTTCCGTCCTGAGCAGGAGCCAAGTAAGTTTTCATTGTTGACTTTTACTGCCCTATGTTTTGCTTCTCTAGTATCCTCAGTAATCATTTTAAGAAGTTCTGAGAAGAAATGCATGAAGACTTTCTGGACTCCAGGTCTAGTGGACGCATGCCAGCTGAGCACAGTGGTGTCCTAGCACCGCACACTGTGTAGTGAAGACACAACAAGGCACTGACATATTATCCAACAGGCGGAGAATAAAGAGGCACAGATGGCAATGTTTAGAACAATTTCATTAGAGTTATGCCAGACTTAGGTGTGGGAGCTATGGAAACAGAGCAGAAGGGCCTGACCCCAGCTGGAGAATGGGGCGGGGCTTAGATTTCAGGTGTCACCTCACCCAAAGAATGAGGTGAAGTGAGCCAGGGAAGTAAGAGATGGAAGCGAGTCCCGGGGGGGAGAAGAGGACACGCAGATGCAGAGAGCTGAGAAGCACGATGTGTGGGTGGAAGAAGTCTGCCCCTGAGAGAGTCAGGTGGCGGGAGTGTCTGGAGAGAATAGAGGATATGTAGCTGGTCAGGTGCCTTGTGTACCAACACCAAGGAGGTTAGACTTCCTCTTGTGATTGATAAAGGGTTTTAAGCAGGAAAGTGACATTTTCAGAACGTCTAATTTTTCAACTAAATCATTTTGGTTGCACAGTGGAAGGCAGAGCTAAGGAGAGTACACCAGAGATGGAGTATTTAAGAAAGTGGCTCTCAAGTTTTTTAAATTTATGATAAGAAATATATTTTCATGGCAAAATGGCTGTGTGTATGTGTGTATTCCAACATTTTCATAAAACAATACTTACCTTTGATATTATAGATATGGTTTGATATTTCATTATTTTCAATTCAATTCTATGTCACTTTTTAAATAAAATGCTCCATGCATCTGACAGTTTTAAAAACACTATTTGGGGCACCCCTACTGTAACCCAGGGGAGAGCTGGTGAGTGCCTGGACTAGGGGAGTATTAGTGAGTTGGAAAGGAGAGGAGAGATTTGAGAAATATTTAGAAAGTAAAATAAAAGTACAGTTATTTAGTTCAAGAAGGGGTGTATGGTTTCCAAGTCTCACTCCAGGATAAAAGTGCTTCTAACTGAGGCAGAAAAAACAGATTTGCAAAAAAATGGATGAATCTAGTTTTGAAAATATTGGACTATCATCAGGCACTGGACTTTTGTATAAAATGAGTCTGAAAACCAGGGAGGAGGTCTCAGTGGGGTTTTGGAAATCACTTTCACAAGATGGGCGATAAAACTATTAAAGTACATCAGAACATCTAGAGAACGCACAGAATGAGAAAAGCAATGAGTCAGTTCCAGAAGATTCATGTTTAACGAGGGAAGAGAGGAGGAAGGTGGATCATGAAGGATGGTGACAAAGACTGTTCAGAGCAGCAAAAAGAGAGTGGAATCCCCTGGGAGAGGATGGATCCCAATAGAAATGTGTTAAATCAATATTTAAAATATTTACTGAATAAATGAATGAGGAGAGAGTTTCAGAGGAAGGCCTCTAAGATAAGCAGGGAGGAGGCAAGTAGGAGCTCACTGGAACTGTGGTGAGAGCAGTTGGAGCAGAGAGTGTGTGAGAAAGTCCTACTATGGTGGGTTGCGGAGTCCTTGGGAGATGAGGACGTGAAGCAACCTGCCTGCAGAGAGCAAGCTAAAGGATCAATAAAGGGTCTGTTCCTAGACTTTGCTATTTTGTTTGTATTGTTTTTAAGATTGAGAGAGACATGAGTAAGGAAAGAGCTAGAGGAAAAGAGATCGAAGATGTGAGAAAAAGAAAGGTAACAGGTGGAGAAAGGACCTGGAGGCACTGGGAGGAGAGAGATCAAGAGCACAGAAGCCGGAGTTGAGTGAGACACACCATCTGCTGAGACTGGAAGGAGGGAGAAAGGGCTGGATCTGGCTGGCAGTAAGAGGATATAAGAGCTGAGAAAGCTCCAGTCTTGACAAGGAGTTTCTTCATTAAGCAACAAGTCAAGTTGTTTGCTGAAAGGTGATGAGCAGCTGCAGGCTCTGGAGGCTTGAGAAGGGGGAGGAAGTTTGGAATAAGCACCAAGGCGGGTGAGGGAGGGAGCAGAACAAGGATAAAATGTCAAGAAAAACTGAGGGTCCAGCTGAGGTGAGCATTCTTAACTATCGGAATTCCAGCTTGAAGCAAGGTGAGATTTTTCCGCCCCCCAGGAGTTCAGGGAAGGAAGTGGAGAAGGCAGACTGTGCAACTGACAGAAGGTTGGGTTTTCCCCAAGATGTATAAGAACAACAGGATGGTAAAGAATTTGAGAGAGACTGGATAGACAAGGAGAGGTTAGGTAAGGGATCATTTACTTAAAGGAGATTGAAATCCTCAAATTAGGGGATTGCCAGAAAAATATTTCTTTATTTCCCAGTCTCCTTTTGCAGCTTGATGTGGCATGTGACAATATTTGAGGCAAGGAGATGTAAATAGAAGCATTATTTGGGATTTCTGGGAAGTCTCTTTGAAAAGGAAGGGGTGTGCTGTTCTTCCTCTCTTCCTCCAACTTGCTGCTGGCAATTTAGATGGAATGGCTGGAGCTCTGGTAATCATTTTGGAGTACTGAGGCAAAACCCAAAATTGAGGGATGGTGGAGGAATTATCTGAAAGTCCCTGATGGTCTCAGGGCAGCCATACCATCCCTGAACTCTCCTCTCTGGGTCTCTTTTATAGGAAAGAGACAAACTTCTGTCTTGATTAAAGCATAATTTTTTCAGGTCTCTTTCACTCAAGCTGAACAAAATTCTAGCTAAAATAGTGTTTATATATAGTAACTGGAGCACATAGAGGGCCGCCTTGGAAGAGAACATTAACCCTCCACCATGTAATCCCTAAGGAGGGAACATATTTTATAGTAAATAAAGAAGCATTGATCTTTCTAGAAACTTATAGATTGCTCTTGACTTGGATGAAGAGGAAACAAAGTTAAAACTTAGACTTCATTGATTTTTTAAAAAAATACAGCAAAATAAAGCCACATAGATATTACTGGGGTTTTTTCCCTTGTAACAATAAGCAGTCTTCTTTGCACTTTTTGTAAAAGAAATCTATTAAAATTAATGACAACACCCAGGATGACACATTTCTATTGTCTTATACTTTTTTTTCTCCTCCCTGAAGGGTCAGAATTCCCATAAGTCAGCATAGAATAGTTTAAGCCCAAGCCTAGAAAATCACTTATATCGCGTTGTTTTTAAAGTGACTAAACAGCTGTAGTTTTCAAGATCGGCCAGATCATCTGCCAGGGTCACATGTGTTTCACATGTCAAGTAACGTATATGGGTTCCAATCCATGCAGGGTCATCCGGAAAAAGACATTTGCAAACAAGTGATCTGAAGCCATGTTTCCAAACAGCTGCTATGGTTATGCGGCTAAGAGTTATTATTGTAAACCTCTGACTATGTTTCTAATCGCTCAGAAAGAATATTCACTATAAATTACAACGTCCAAACCAAGAAGGCCAGTTTCTGATCAGAATGACACTCAACAAGTCTTCAAGCAGGATAAAAAGTAATAGTTTATCATTGTGATTATAATCCTAATGAACTTGTTCGAGTGCAAGTGGGAAGGATGTGCACTGGGGATAGAAGCACCACCTACCAAACCCGTAATTAAAATGAAACCAAGTTAAACAGCTAAAGAGAAAGGACTTCATGTAAGGAGACTTGGCTAATCGCCTTCCAGTTCTTGCTCCAGGCAACACTGACTAGAAGCAAAAGACATGACTCCCGGATGCTAATACCTTCCTTAACAAGCTTGAGTAATTGGTATCATGGAAACAGACTGATGGAACAGAGAGGGGATGACCTCAGGATTTAAGGAGTTTAGAAACAGAAAACCATTTTTTAAATTCACATTTTGCTTACAGCATAGTTAGAGATGTCTGGCTCCAACAGAGGGAAGATAAAGGGTGCTGCTTCTCAGGAGTACCTCCTCCATTTGGTTCTCCTAACATAAAAGAGCTAATTGGCTTTGAGCAGTGGCTCTTACAGTGAGTTTTTATTGAGTTTTCATTATGTTCTTGGTATGTGCTCTTCAAAGCCCATGATCAGTCCCCTCATCTTGTTTATATTTACTTGTCCTAATGATCTTTCATGTGTGAGACATGCTGAATGAAGAAGATTGCCTTCTGACCACTTAACTACTCTATACCAGTTCCAGGCTGGTTTCTGTATTTTAATGAGCAAAATAATAGGCACCTCTAAGTCAGAGGAGTAGGAAGTCCAGACAGGCATAGACAGATACCCACTCCAGCTAAGTATGGCTCCCGTCAAGCTGGAAAATGTCTCTTAGCTCTGAGTCACTTGTACAATCGAATCCCTGAACATGTTTCTGTCCCTAATATTTTGTTGCTCTAGGCAACCATCAAGTCCACATGAAGGCTTCTGCCAACTGGAGAGGATGACTAGCCAGGGGAGCCAGAATTTTCTTTTAACTCTTTGTTGAAAACTCAAAATAGCAAATGGTGTTGAGCATCTCCTCTAAAGATCCACAGTGCGAAAAGTGGCATTCAAACATTGACTTAGTGTATCTCCTACTTATTACTTACGGAAACAGAATTGAAGAAAATAAAGGCAATCAATCAGAAGCATGTTTTTTTAAAAATAGTAAAACATTATAAAAAGAGCTAGTTGGGTCCTTAGATATTATCTAACCTAACATCCTCATCTTATTGAAGAAAAACCAGGTTAAATTACTGACCTAAAGGTTAAACAGGAAACTAGCGACACAGCTGGGATTATAGCTCTGGCCCCTAAGCCCTGAGGTCATTGATCTTTCGTCAAGTTTCACAAGCCCAGGGCCAGATGCAAAATGAAGGAATGTTCATAAATCACCAGCGATCACCTCTCTTTTGTAATAGCAAATGGTCCTGGAGGAAAAAGGGCTGTTTTGCTGGGATGCCGGAAGTAATCCTAAATCGCTGAGCCCAGCAGTGGTCAACTTAACACACCCACTACAAGAATCTGGCGAGGTGGGACATTTGACTAACTCTAAATCATTTGGAAAACGTTCAAGGTCCATCACTGTTTCTTGTCTGAATTTATCTTTGGCTCTTCTGAATTCTTATGATGCTTACTCTCTGTGGCACAATCCTGGGACTAAGATTCTTGGTGTCTTTTTCATATATACAATTATATCTTGCCCAGTCCTTGGGGAGGGACTACATCTTGTTCATCTGTTTCCTTGAAACGCAAAACACAGAATTAAACATATTTCCCTGAAACCCCGAGCACAGAGTTCAACATGTTTTTGTGGACTGGTTAATGATAAATCAGTATTAATTTTATTAGCTCTAGTAGTATAGTAACAATCCACTCATCCAGAGATGAATTATCCAGAAATTTATACTACTTAACACCAGTATGTAGGTGAAAAGCTCTCCAGAATAGTCAAGTAAATGAATTTTAAAACTTATTTGTTATATGCATTAAATATCCCAAAGCCCTTCCTCAAAGATGGATTGCCTCCAAGCCCCATTTTTAATTTTGAGTTAATTTGCTCTTATTTTAGGCTCAATGCAACGGCCTGGTAACCCGGTTTGCTAAGGACTAAGGAGCAGCAGATCAGAAAAAATGGCACTAAGGCCAGGTTTACTACCAACATCAAAAGGTGACCATTGGGAGCAACAGATGAAAAATTAAAGGGCAGCAAAGTTCGGGGCTCTTTACAGGGAAGGCGGGGGGCGGGGGTTAGTCCACAGACTGTTAGCTCCCAAAGGCACCTGTGAATGACAAAGAAGTATAAAAGTGGATGTGAATAATGATGCCCAGAGCCACTAAAAATGTTTTGATTACATTCAGCACGCCTTTAAACGATTAAGAATGAGCCTAAAACCTTTGAAAGATTTTCATTCCAAAGAGTTAAGACTATGAACCTTGGTTTTCTAGAATATTTGACATATGGAACATTTTCTGCTAAATGAAATGTAGTTAAGCTAGGCATAGAGATGAATCAGCCTTAAATTCTACACTGGAATCCAGGTACCAACCTATTTTTATCTGATGTATAATCCTATATATCCTATATATAACAGCAAGAATTATAAGCCTTCATACATTTTCCAAACCATTTTACACCCACTCAGTAAAACCATACAACAGCAGTTACTGAGTCCTCCACATGTCCTTCTTTCATCTTTTACAACTGTCTCTTCCTTTATAGTCCTTCGATGCAGCTACTTTGCTGGGCCTTTATTGAAATTTATTCTTGAACACTGCTATTGACCTCTAACTGGTCTCCAACCCTCTGACATTTTCTTCCTTCACTTTTTTGGAAGTTTTCAACTTTCCAAGTGATGCTAATGAACAGACAAGTTGGTGAGCCACTATCCTAAATGCAGAGCACACCATTCGTTTGACCCCTAATTACACCCCAGAGTGGAACTAACTCTTCTAATGGCAGACATCTGATGTCGGTGACTTCTGAGCTTACCTGCTCTTAAAAAATAGTTGCCTTTCAATAAATATTCACTATTCGTGGAGAACATGACCCCCTCCACGTCCACTTTTTCCTCCCACTTATTTACCAACTATGTGCGAATTCTTAGGTGCCATGTCTCCCAGAAGACCTGTATCTTGCTTTGGATCTCCAGCAGAGAGGTACTAATGTTTTCTCTGCTCTGCTTTTTAGAGGTGCCATTTGATGCTTAGGCACAAAGACTCAAGATGGTGGGTGGGAGGGGCTCTCCTGGCTTTTCTTTTTTCTTTGAAGGGAAGCACCTAAGGGGATCTGTCACATGTATAAATCTACACTTCTTTGAAGGTCTGATTTGAAAGCAGATTGGGCTTTTGCACAAAGGCATTTTAAACAACCCAAGTGTGAACTGCCCGAAATAACAAGACTTCTTGAACTTTTCTAGAATATTTTCATTGAATGATATCAAAACAATTCAGCTTATAAAGCCTTAGGAAGCTGGTGGACAAACTAACCAACTGATATATAAATAGGGAATGACTGCATTAATTGTGTTTGTTATTTGTTTCAAGTCCCCAAGCAACGGGAAATATACACAGGAAAAACTATTTTCTGCAAACCTCCAAAGGGTGATGTCTAACTTTGAGACTCCTCTAGAAAAGCTAATTTTTTTCTTTTTAAATTTTGGCTGGATTTTAGTTACTAGTTCCCAGACAACTTACTTTGTTCAGAACCTAATAATTTTTTTGCCCTTAATTTGACCAGGCATTAGCTTCTATTTGATGTTCTAAAGTAAAGAAGTCTATTGGACAAATTAATAAAAATGGACTACATGGGGTGAGAGAGAAATTAATTATCTAATTGATTTTTAACTGAACAAAGAGTCCTATCAATCTGTTTGATTCTTCTGGTTAGCATTATTCAAATATGTACCTTTGTACTCTGTTTCTCCCCCCAAAAAACTTACAAATCTACTCTTTTCCTGTTTTCCTCCTTCCTGGCTTCTTTCACCTTTTCCCTCACATTCATTGCTGTGAGCTCAAGACTTCCAAGATTCAGAGTGGAAACTGGGGTGCATTCCCATTTTCCCATATTTTAAGTCTGTTGTAAAGTAAATATTTGTTATGAGTGAAATATGTCAGAGGAATGTTTATCAGACTATGGTTTTTATTTGGCTTTGTCCTAGCATATTAGTTTTCTAAAACATTTTTTTTTGCCCCATTTCAATGGTTTCTTTGAAGTCTTGTTTTGACCAGCTGCTCAGCTTTTTGTGGCTGTCCATTGACATCACTTGAAGAAATGGTACATAAATGAAATTTGAACAAAATGAACAGTACTTTCACATTGTTTCAAAATCAAACATGTTCCTAAGGAATCTGATTTGTGGCAGATGGAGAACAAAACCTTCCAGAGGGAAGGCTGTTAAATGAGTCTTAATTGTTTGCACATGAAAATACAGTGACTAAGATTGTGTGCACAATTAGGAATTTAAACATGTAGCAAAGAACTGGCTATGGAAACAGGCAGACATTTTTGTAGGCAGAACTGGTTTCTCCCAAACACAGACAACAGAAGGTAAGTTAGTAAAGGAAAATGCTTTTAAGAGAAATTCAGTTGTTTTCTTTCCTTCCTTCTTATGTCAAACTTCCAGTTCAAAAGATGACTCATTTGCCTCCCTCTGATGGAAACTCACTGATGGAAGGGTCACAGTACACTCAAGAGAAAAAAAAATTCATGCAAGACCTAGCCTTTCATTTTTAGTTTCTACTACGCGCCAGATGCTAGGCTTGGTGCTGATTCATCTCATTTAATCCTTATCATGACCGTCTGAGGTAGGGTTGTGATTAACTACATTTTATAGATGAGATAATTCAGGCTCAGAGAATACTTTGCCCAAAGTCAAAGTATTTGAAGTGGCTTGGCCAGAATTCTCTGAATTGATTCAAGGGATCCAAAGCTCACCTTCCTACAATAGTTACATACACCCCTGGAAAAAGATACATATCTTTGTCAAAAAACTAACACTCAATGGTGGTTATACTTCCAGTTTCAGTTCCATCATGCCTTCCCTGTGCTGGATGGCACGGTGCGGTGAGGTTGGTGGAGAGGCCAGAGTTAGCTGGGTCTGGGGAAGACCAGACATTAACACAGGTTTGGTAAGAAAGGCATGACTGGTCCTGGGTGAGGGGAATGGCCACGCTTAGAGTATGGATAACCTAGATGGGGGTCAGGGCTGAGACCACAGAGAAAGAGGCCAGGGCCTGCTCCAGGCTGGTGACTTCAGAAGCTCAGGCAGAATGTGAGGTGGGGAGCTGGTGGGGCAGGTGGAAGCTTATAGTCAGAGGTCAGCACCTCTGTGGCTCTGGAGGCAGCCGCTGTGGGGCAGTGAGGTTCCACCAGCCTGGTTCTGTCATGGTGCATGACCCTCCATCCAGCTCCCCAAAGCCTGGTGCTGGGCCCTCCTCCTTACGATGACTCTGGCTTTCCAAGTGGATAGGTTGTGCGGTGTTCCACAGTGACCTTCCACTGGTCTTCAGAGATTTAAATCCATTTCATCCCACTGAAGGACCTAAATGCCTTTTCTAGGGAACCTCGAATTTTCCTTCAGATTCTCTCTCCTTGGGACACCTGCCCTTTCCCGGAGTGGAGTTACATAGGCTGGTGATGAAAGCCAGTGTTGGATTTTCTTTTCTCAAGTTCAAACAATGAACCTGCAGATGAATCTAGAAGCCCAACTCATTCATCCACGGGGACCTACTTACATGTTCTTCTCAGAAAGTGGAGAGGTTTAAAAATAATCCTCCTCTTTCTGTAATCCTGGATCCCTTCAATTAAACCTAATTAGGTAGTGACTTACTAGACAATCGTCCATTTAGATGACTATTAAACAACGATCATAGGAATGGAAATTTTCCTGACTTTGCTTCCTACACTTGTGAAAAAACCAGAAGCCACAGACCACGCCCCCCCTGTATAGACCTAAGCATAAAGGAGGAATCAATAAATGGGTGTGGATCAAATGATCGATCGGGAGGCCACATCAGTTTTGTGCCTTCAGAGGAACTGGGTTCCTAGGGATACATCTTGCATCCCTAAAACCTTAATACCATAAAGAGCAGATTACTGAGAAAAATCTTAGCAAAGTAAGTACTGTGTTGAGGCCAACCCTCTTCTCTCACTATAATCAATAATTATTTGGGGCCTACCAGCACTTATTTCCCCTTTCTAACAGCACCCTGATTTTGTTCAGGAAATTACTGGCCTTTCCATTGGATAATCCTAGTTATAAAGCAGCCCACAATGATCCAGGGCTTACTATGTGCCATGCAGTGTGCTTAGTTTTTCATAAATATCATCTCAAATAATTTTCACGAACTCCCTAGGAGCTAATTACTATTATCATGCCTGCTTTAAAAATGAGGAACTGGAGGCTTTGGAAGGTTAAATGAATTGTTTGAGGAGAAAAGTGGCAGAACTAGAACACGAATCCATGGACTCTGGCCCCTACATTGCTCCTACACTGTATTATAGGGTCTGGTGAGACAGTCAGATGCCCTGTTCTCCTTCAGCCAAGAACCAAGACCCAAGATCCAAACTCCACCAACAGGAATTTTACTCTTAAACAGAATAACAAAGAAACCAAAAAAGGTTGCAGGCATCTCACTAGATGGATCTTGCTGTGATCTGTCCCCCTTCACGTCTGCCTTTCTACTGCTCCGTAGATGTCCTGATTCCTTCAACCTTGATCCTCGACTCTCTCCACAAATTCACAGGGAATTGAGGATTCTTTCAATATTCTTCTATTAAATTCCCTTTTGCTTAAGTTAGCAGAGTTGGTTTCTATCTTGCAACCAGAGAATCACTGCTGATCCACCATTATCTAAGGGGATGTTGTAAGGCAGCTTAGAAGGGAACTGCAGGGCATCCTCAATGAACAGGATGCACCATGGGTGCCCAGCAGTAACTGCATAGAGGCAGTAAGAAATCATGGTGGAACCAATGCCAGCCTAATTTCCTCTGCTGTCCCATCTGTGGAAATGATGAGGGTAGGACCCCTTCCTGGCCAGTGGGCTGAGACACCCTGGCTTTTTTATTTCCAGCACCTCTGCAGTTTCCACTGAGGAACCAGGCTGTGAGGATCTGTAGAAACACAGACTGTAAGGTGTGGCTGAAGAGTAAAAAGGTCTTCTCAAGACAAGGTTATTTCCCACCCTACACTTCAGATGAAGCTATCTCCTTTAAAGTGTCACCTGGAAAAGCCTGCATATATGTTTATTCCACACACTGCCATCACTCTAATGATTCTAGGACACTCTGCCTTTAAAAATGCCTTCGGAGTCCAAGTATACTTCCCTCAAATGCTTCAAAATTGTCTTCTCCCTTGGAGTGGCTACATTTTCAGAATTCGCCTCCCCCAAGCCCACCTGGTACCTTGCTTGGTGACTAAGGTTGGTAATTGTATTGGAAATACTATTTTTGGTCAAAAGTGGAGTGTGACAGTAAACCAATGAGATGGCTTTTTTGGGGGGAAAAGGGCCTGTAAACATTCCCAGAATGTTTTCATCAATGGCAATGGGGTGAAAAAAGTGTACAGTCTACAAAGATGACTATTTTGAGGATCGACAGGAATAACACAACCAGACGCGGTGATGGATGTTTTACTTAGGTTATCTTGCATATTCCTCGAAATCAGGAAGGCATCATCATTATTATTATTCAACACATTTAACAGAAAAGACTCAGGGGATTTGAGTAACTCTTCTAGGGTCACCAGGTAGGTGAGCAGAGAGCCAGCAGTAAAACCCAGATCTCCCGATTTTTGAGACTTACTCTAATTCCTCTATGTAGGTTCTGACTTGTACATCAAACAAACACAACTTAAAACCTTCTGATTTTTTTTCCAAGTAAAAGCTTGCTGGAAGAGAAAGCCTAGATCTATTGCTCCATGAACAATTTTAGTTCAGCAGCACAGTGACTGCAGTCAGAGACTCAGGAAGCATCTTAGGGGCCCTCACCTCTTCGTCTGCTGGGGTCTCAGTTCCCCGACCTGTCCTTTGCTATTTCCCGCCTTGGCAATTCAGACAACCTTTCTTCTTCCACTCCTCTCTCACTCTTTGCATGCTTGTGTCGCTAAGTTTCCCCTAAGATCCTGAAGTCGTTCCCCAGACTCTTTCTGGTCTCTAAGCTATGTCATAGTGTAGACAGCTTCCTTGTTCTCTCCAGAAAAAGATCTCAGCCTGACCCATTTCCTCCTCTCTCCCTTTCTTCTTCTTTTCCTTATTTTATCTACTCATTTATCCATTCATTTACAAACCCTTTGTTTTCTGTTTACTTAATCATTCTCTGTCATTTAACAGAACACATTTTATCATTTGACGTTCCACAGGCCTCAAGGATAACAGTCCTAAAGTTCACTGGGTCCTGAGAGCCCAAGCACAATCTTTCACATCCAAGAGACTGACTGAGTGAAGAAGCAAACCTGGGAAGACATGCATAAGTGAAGTTCTCCACGTGAACAATTCAGTGTGCAACATGCAAATATCAGAAACATATCCAGGAAAAAAAAAAAAAAAGACGTGAGCAACCATTTGTTTTGCCAGGCACGTAGAATACAGTGAATTAAGAAATACTTTCAGAGTGCCAGCAATGCCAAAAAAGAATGACAAAGAAAGATGGCACACTAAAAAGCACAGGATATGTCCTCTTTGGAGGACAGAGAGAGCTAGGGAAAGTCATGGCTAGAAAATGGTACCTAAGAAAATGACAATGGAGATGAAGAGCTGATGGCAAGTCTAAACATAAAGAGAAGAGGAGCAGCATCCCAGGTAGAAGCTGTTATCGCAGAGGTTGACAGTGAGGGGTCTAGAATCAAGGTGAGCACAGAGACTCAAACACAGCCCTAACCTGGACCTGCTGACATCCTCCATCTGCCTCACTGCTCACACAGACCGTGGGGCCCTTTCCTTGTTACCCTCCAGCCCTGGGCATGGGCATGATGACAGGCACTTCAGATGAGTCAGGAAGAGGACTGTGGGAACTGAAGACAGGTTGAGGAATTCCTCCTCGCAGGAAGGAATCCTTCCTTTAGTTTATATATCTGACTTCTGCTCTGTTTCAGTAAGTCTTATCCGTCCTCCGTCCTCCCTCCACTCACATCTGTTCACTGATACATGACATGGGCGTATTTTCTGCTCTCTCCTCTTTACAAAAAAGAAAGAAACAAAACAAAAAAAGAAATCTATAGGGAATACATTTTGGGAGAAGAAGATGATGGCAGGCTGCGTGTGTTTCTGTGTGTTTATCAGCACATTTTAAGGCAGAGATGCCTTCACGTTCTGTCTTTGAGTCAGACTTAACCTACACTTTGTCCTTTGCAGCTATATATTGAATTATCATAAGATTTAAAAGAGATTATGCATGTAAAGTCTTAAATACATACCAAATGTCAGAAAATGTCAACTTTTATTAATATTAGTATTAATAAGAGATCCAATTTTTAAAAAAATATTTTCTGAGAAAGTGAAAGGAAGAAGGCTGTGAGTGAAATCTTCACTTATTCAGAGTTAAATAATTCAGTGTAACACTCAACTAAGAAAATTTGGGAAATTAGACCCAAAGGAATTTTCATTGTTTTGCCCCACCGCAGTCTTGTACTTCTGAGTGTGCTTAGAATATTTTTTAACGCCTACATGGGTGGGAAGTACTTTGTGGATAAAGGGAGTGACTTAAGAATGCAGCTTTTGTTGTTTTTTTTAAAAAGGAGACTGGGTACTGTGTCTGAGAAGACAAAAAGAATACAGTGACTAAACTTAACGTTTCCCAAACTCACTCCCACTCCATACACAAACATGGACGTGACACTTCACTCTCTTCCAGGGCAGGAGCAAGCTGGTCTAATGAAAATCTGTATATATTCTGAGAGATAACAGGGATGAAGGCCCAGAGGATGACGACCATGATGACGAGAACTGCACAGATAATAATGTCACCTTGTGTTTCCTCCCGCTAATCGCGAAGCACTTCAAGCATGCTATCTTGTTTACCCTGGACTGCTCTGTCTGTTAGATGGGGGTGTGGGTGTCACCATATACACTTTCCAGAAAGACAGTGATTTTCCAGCAACATTCCAGCAACTCAATGGCAACACTGTCCAGAGCAGTGCTCACACCTGCTCCATTCAGCTCTTGATTATTCTGCCCGATTTGGTGGATCACGCGGTTCATCTGGGAGCGCCTGTTAATAATCTAGATCCTGAGCCTTAGCCCAAAGATTCTGTTCCGGACTATCCGGGAATCTGTCTTTTAGTGTTTACTTCCAAGTATCCCTTGGGGGTGCCACACATCAGGCAGGTTTGGGGCGTTGCCGGGCTTTTCAACTCTAGGTGGTGAGGAAGGGATATGGGCTGAGAGGACTTCGGTGACTACAGATCCTCTGTTTTCACGGCAGCATTTCTGATCAGTTGGAGGATAAAAGAACTGTCCTGTCATAAACTCAACGATCACCAGGTAGAGTGCCATTCTATACAAGGGATATTATTATTTGAAAATACAGTGAAGGCTCTACTGTGGCACTCTAATATTGAGATATCATTAGGCAGTGTCTCATCAGTATCTTTTCTAGGGAGAGGAGGCAAACAGAAAACTGTGATCAGAAAGATGCATGTTTGTCATCAGATTCTATATAACATGGTCCAGCTATCTGCCTTGGCGAGTTACTAGTCAACATCTAAAAATGTCTTAAATTAAATCCAATATACATAATTAAAATGCATTAAATGTGTGCCTATTGCTCACTTATTTAAACTAGATGCATTTTCCTACATTATTAAATTTTTCTCCTAATTAAGGTATCTACAATTTTTTATGATGGAATGTTTCATACTTAAATAGAATTCACGTATTGCTTAGCACTCAGGTTGTTTTCAGTCTTTTGCGCATAAACCCCATGCTGGGGTGAACATCTATGTATGTGACTTCATTTTTCACTTCTTTTCCCTCACTCTTCAATCAACCTCCAAGTCTGCTCAAGTCTCTCCCTGGAAAGAGTTGTGAACCCATCTCCTCATCCACACCCCCGTCACCACCACTCCAGTTCAGAGCCACGTTATCTTCAGCGTGTACTTGGCCTGCAATGAATGGTCTTCTGATGAGTATGAAGCTGCCTCAAGTCCTTCTTCTTTTCAGTCTGTTTTCTATCCAGCATCCAACGTTGTCATTCTAACATACTTCTCTGCTTAGAAATGGCTGATGATTTTCTATTGCCCATAAAAGAAAAGTCCGTCATTTTTTATATTGGCTTCTAATTGCCTTAATCTACTCTTGGAGCCTCCCGCTCTGTTGCCCCCATATACTTTCAAGTCCTTTTGATCTTTAGTGTTCCCAGTCCCTGGCGCTGGACCAGCACTCCATGCCTCCACAGCTCACTGTTGCTGGTCCCTTGGTGGGAGGTGATCTCCTCCTAACCATATGGAGAACTCCACGTTCTTCAAAGTTCAGCAGGGAGCTGACTCTAGGTAGAACCACCTGCCCTCCCCTTCAGATACATACAGGCATTTGAATTCCCTTCAATCATGATGCTAAGCTGGCACTTAATTATTCATGGCTCCTTCTCCCGGTGTGACTTCCCTGAAGCCGGCAGCCACGTTTTACTCATCTTTTTATTTTCAACACCTACCTTATTGCATACCACATATAAGATGCACAGAAAATATTTGTTGCCCAAGTGGACAATAATAATAATACTAAAATTATAGCAATAAATGATAGCTAACATTTGTTGACTACGTCTGGATACCAAGCACTATACTAATCACTGACTTAGAATTCACTGATGGGAAAATGAAAGCTTAGAGAATTTCAGTAAATTGACCAAGATTACATAGCTAGTAAGAGGAAAGCTGGCTTTTCAACCTCTATGGTTTCACTCATAGCCATTTTGCTGTTCTGACCAAATGAATATGCAGTTTCCTTTAATTATTTCAATTAAATTTATAACAAAATACCAGAGCACATATTTGGGCAATAGAGATACAATTAAATTATATTTTCCCATGATTCAGACATTCACTTAATTTCACTGTTTAGAAAGCCAAGTATAACTTAAATCAATTTCTGGTCCAAAAATGACCGTCAGACCTGATCTTTTAACAGATTAGTAGATATAACTCTACTTATCTAAATAAAAGCTGAAGAAGGTAAAACAAGTTAGAATGTAAGGAAGAAAATGGACCCTGACCCCTCTAAAAGATCATAAATTTAAGTAATAAACAGTCATACTGCATGCACTTAAGCAAATTTTTAGTTCAGTGTTTTTCCCGGAAAAGTCTTTTTAATGTGGGGATTTTTGTCAAAGTAAACTCCTTTGGCTCAAGATATTTAGAACACTCCACAGTCATTAGATGTATTAGATACAAAAGTAAAACAAGCAAAAAAACTCCCCCCACCAAAGGCAATGTCTAAACACTCACATACACAATCTTTATTAATTTTTTATTAAAGCTATTAAACATAATGTGTACTCGGCATTCTTCAATCACATTCCTAAAAAAAAAAAGCTTACTGTGCACTCACTCTCTGCAATTATGAAAGCATCGCCACCATCTTTGCTCTTGTTAAAAGAAAAGGAGGAAAGAGCACGCAGCTGGTGTCGCTGGTGGCTGGTGAGGAACTAGGGCGGGACTTCCCTGGCAACGGCGGGGTCTTCGTCCTCCTCCGTGCAGGCTGCCCTAACACTCATTTCTAGTTCAATGTCCCCTAGGCCTTACATATTTCTCTCTCCTAGATCCCTTTTGCCTTCTTTATGTGGCTCTTGCTTCCAAATACTATCTGTTATATATGTATTTCTTTTCACATTATATGCTACTTGTTTTTATTACGCACACACACAGACTTAAAAGGTAGACCTACTACAAAAGTCGCTAGCATCATTACTGTTGCCATAAAACAGCTGCTTATTTCCCTTTCTTTGGTAAGCACGGTGTTAAATGAAGAGTCCAGATAATAGCAAAATAATTGTTCCAGTTAAAAATCTTTGTTTTCCTTCACTGGCTTTTAGAAACTTCTTTGGGCTTTAGAAGAACGATAAACATACGAGATTAAGTTTCTTTTTGTGGTGTTTTGACTAACTATTACATTTGGATAGGTTACTTTTTCAATCCTCTACATACCAATTGACTAAATTCTAGTTAGAATGCACTCCTTTTTTTTTTTTTTTAAAAAGGAGCTATGAACATTCAGGGCGAAAACATATGAGTGGAGACATCCCAAAAGTTTTTTTGGACTAAAACTACTTTTGTGTTATTTTATATACTTGTCTCTGCATTATGTGTCTCCCTCTACAGGTTAAGAGTAGGCACTAGTTTTATTGCTTGGAGAGAAGAACTTGGATTTTCTCTTTAGGCTGCCAATCTTTACTTATCTGAGGGCCCTAAGACATAACCCATGGATATAATAAAAATAGCTTTAAATATAGTGACCTGTCCAATGAGAAACTGGGACACGATACTTTGTAATTTCCGAGTCCACGTACAAAAAAACCCCCCAATGCTATATCTGTTACTCAGAAATCGATACCCTTTAATATTTCTTTTACTTTCTCCAAAACATACACTTCAACGGTGGATCTGAAGGCTACCCTAATCTGACGGGTGATATTATAGAGGTGTGAAAAGGACCATAGCTTTGGGAAAAAGGAATCCTGTATTTATTCCTGGCTGTGCCTCTAGGTAGCATTTTCTTTCATTAGGTCTCAGTTTTCTCATCTTCAAAATAGAGAAGTTTAAGTGCATTTTCTCTATGTTACATTCTTGCATGAAAATCCTCAATTGAAAGATGATTAAAGGCACAGAAAATATGGACATTACCAATATATTGCAAAATGATACCGTGAAGACCCGACAAGTTTTCATGAGATGGCCGAGGAACACGTTTCTTGAGTTAACATCATTTGAACATGAAATGTTCAAAAGACTGATTGTGTCCTAAGAGGCAGGGCTCTGCACCAGGACCAGGGCTCAGCGTCACCGTGCAGGTACGGCTCGGGCAGCTCTGACTCTTTGCTGCCCTCTCAGGTTCTAACACACGCTCTAGTTCTGCTGGTCACCATCCTTTAAGCACCTACGCAGGTGAGCCTTGCTGAGTTAACACAGGGATTCCTAAACATGTCCTGCCATTACTGTTTGCAGACAAAATCATAAATGAAATGCATCAGGAAAGTCGACACATCATCAACGTCCTCCTCCTCTATTCCACCAGCTTTAAATTAGCCTCAGGAAGAACAACAAAACGTCAGGCATAGAGTAGGGTTGCAGGAAGAACTACCTGGTGACTTGCTCATGACAGGCTCTGTTCCTCATCTAACACATCTCCTTGAATTCCTGCAGCAGCACTGAGAGTGAGGGACTCCTATCTCCATTCTTCAAACGAGGAAATAAAGTGAACAAGAGAGACATGGCCTGCACTCAAGTCCCAAATGCCACACACTGCCTTTTTGTCATGTCATGCTAAAGAACAAAATAGCTATTCTGTCGGACGGGCTCTTTCATCAATGCACACTTGGAAGCTTTATTTGTAAAACCTGTTAAACTGCTGTATTTACCTATTACATATGGAAATACAAGATGGCAAGGAACGAACATGCTTGAGCCCTCATGATATAAAACTGAACTTTCCAGGCTTGAACACATGTCAAATGGAATAACCTCCAAGGTATATCCTAAGTTCTATGGGAGAGTTGTAGAAAGCAGAGTATGAACTGTACTCTTCTTTTTAAAAACTCAAAGAGGTAACTTATGGGGGAAGTTACAGAGAGCTAATTTTCTCTCTTCACACTCTGTGACTCAAAAGTAAGTTCTTCAGTTTTGAAAATAATCCTGAACAACAGTTTATCATCCACATCCCAAAGGCACTAACGTCTGCGGCTGAGCTGAGAGGACGAGACACAGCGCTGGGAGCGACTGGAGGCCCCATTTTTAACAGGCACAAAGGAAGTGTGTCCACTGTGATCACTTTTGGGGGGTCCATAACTTTCATTCTTATAACCTCGCCAGTTTGTCTTTCTCTCACTCTTCCCTTTCCTTCTTAATCTCTCTGGCCTATTCTTTCCATCACCCCTAGTTCTACATAAAGAATGAATCTTAAGAACAATACCCAAATAAAAACAACAACAAAACAAAATAAAATGATGCACTGAGTGCTGACTCTATGCTAAGCGCATCCCACACGTGAACTCATTTAATTTAGCAATAACCATATGAAGTATGATCACCCTTTTGTAAATGGAAAAACTGAAGCAGGGAAAGGGTTTGTACCCTGCCCCGGGTCACACACCTATCGCGATAGAACATGGTTTGGATTCTGGACAAGCGGAGTGCCCCCACTGCACACTACCAGGAGCACTTGTCAGTGGTCAGTGATGCTCTGTGGCGTCACCCTGGAGCTGTGCACCACAGCGGCCTTCTGGACCAACCGTGAACTTAACTATATGCTACACTGTTCCTCTAGACCCTCAGAAATTTCCTGAGAAGGCCAAGTTCATCTTCTAGGGTGCTCCACTGACATACGTTAACCCTCTTCTCCACCCTTGCAGTGCAGGGACCACTGCAGAATACTGCTGAGTTCCAACAGCAGGGGGAGTGAACATGGAGGCAGGTCCTAGCAGTCAGCTGCTGAGGGAGGAGATGCCCGAGCACCTCCTTATCTGTGGGGCTTAGTCTTCTATCCAAGTCTCACGACTACTGTCATCATGATTTATGCTTTTTTTTAAATTGAAGTATAGCCAGTTTATAACGTGTCAATTTCTGGTGTACAGTATAATGTTTCAGGCATACATCTACATACATATATTCACTTTCATATTCTTTTTCATTATAGGTTAATGTAAGATACCGAATATAGTTCCCTCTGCTATACAGTATAAATTTATTGTTTATCTATTTCATATATAGTAGTTAGTATCTGCAAATCTTTAACTCCCAATTTATCACTCCCCACCCCCTTTCCCCTCTGGTTAATCATAAGTTTTTTCTCTATGTCTGTGAGTCTGTTTCTGGTTTGTAAATAAGTTCATTTGTGTCCCTTTTTTTTTTTTTTGATTCCACATATGAGTGATATCATATGGTAGTTTTCTTTCTCTTCCTGGCTGACTTCACTTAGAATGACGATCTCCAGGTCCACATGATTTATGTTTCTAAGGGCCCACTTTTTCAGTATAAACTCAGAGAGGGGAATGTCCCTTGCTAGTGCTCTCATCTCTCCACCCCCTCATACACTTTTTTCCCTTGATTTGCTATGCTTGGGCAGGAAAAAGACTTCCATTCTCTAGTCAGTTCATTTCCTGTTGTGCTTTGTGATGAACACAGCTGCACAAAGCAGTTAATGACAGTTAATTAGTTTCCCTTCCTAGATAAGATATTTCTATAGCCCCACTGTCCCCTAGGTCTCAGGTCAACATCATGTGGGTACAAACAAGGCCACTGTAACCTGGATGGATGCCCAGATTTCAGTGGCTTATAGTTCCCTCTGGTATTGCTCCTCGGAGTATGTGGAAATTCCTGGGGGCTCCTATGGGGTCTCTCACATGTGTTCGAGACCAGTCTGTACTCTCTGAGTGCCGCTACTCTCTCTTTAATCAGTGCCAGACATCTGCAGGGTGGCAGGACAGCTGCCCTGACCACGGAGCACCCACCACTTCTTGTTGAATACAACAATCTCCATTCGTACCTGCACCTGCTCTTCTGGGAGGATGCTCTGTGGGGTTGGCTCATATGTGACCTCAAGCTACAAAAGCTTTCAGGGACCAAAATAGCACTGAGTTCTGCATGAACCGCAACGTCAGAGGAGTCTGGCTTATTGCAAAAAAATAAAAAATAAAAAAAAAAATGAGAGGGGTGTCTCTCTTTACAGGGGTCAGACCGAGTGTCCAAAGCAAGGCTGGGGACCAGGTTCTGTGAGGTCTCTCTCACTAGAGACCCCCGACAGATGCTCACACAAGTCAGCCTGCGTGACTCTCAACACAGGTAAGTGCACAGAAAAAAAGGCATCTGCTTCCACACCACCATCTTAGCTAGGGCTCTTGTATATTGAATTGGGGTTTCTGAAGAAGAAAAACTGTTACTCAAAGAACTTATCGTCATATATAGGAACTTCCGTGATTGTTCATCTCTTGACTGATGCCAAGAAGGAAACGGGTAAACTGAACATAGACTATGAAATGCCAGTTGAAAACCATCACCAATAAGCTCTTGAAAGATCAACATGGAAAAGAGTACCAATGATGTAATATTCCATGAAACACAAATCCCATTTGAAAGACATTCAGGAAAGACCAACACTAACAACTGTTCCAGAATCACTGTGATGTGGTGGCCAACAACAAGCCCGGTTGACAGGTCCTGACTGGACATGATGAAGTTAACTCTCAAGCAAAGTGCAGTCACTTATGTAATAATGAGCTCCTCAGCATATTATGAGTTGGAGTCCAAGGAAGACACTTGAATCAAGTGAAGTATTGGTCTACTTTGGAGAATATGTTAATTTTCTTCTGGTAATAATTTAAAAAAACATAGGTTTTCTTTTCCAGGCAATTATTTTAATTAACCAATTGGGGTTTCAAGAAGTGATTAAATGAGTTCAATTTGGTTTCAGGTTCACCAAAATGAGATCATTTGTTCTGTTTTTGGTTCAGTTGGGGTCAAGTCCAATGTCTAAAATAGACTAATAGGAATTGGGGTAATTTTATTCTTTTGGCCTTTATATCCCTTATTCTTCCTTCTACTTCTTTTCCCCAAACATCTGTTCTTTTGATCTCATTGAACTTTTCTGTATTGTATAATTACTTCTCTCCTCTTTCAAACTGAATTAAATCTCAACTCTCTGCATCTAAATCAGGAGTACTGGAATGCCATTCCTTCCTACAGACAAATGGGATGTTGATTCACCAAGAAGGTATCTTCTATTTATGCTTTGACTTTCATGAAACCAAGCTACTGTCTATTATCATTATGCTGACAACACAAGCTTGGAAACAACATGGTCAATGTTTTGAAGGTAAAGCTCTCTCTCAAAATACAAATGCCCAGAGCAACGTTACACTTCGTAAGAGCACAAATTTGACTGGTTTTCAAAAGTGACACATCACTAATTTTTCCAATAACTTAAATGGACAGCTTGTGAGATCAACGAGAGAAATGGTAATATAGACAAGAAAGGATTGATTTCTTAGATATTTTAGAATTGCAGAAAAAAAATGGTGCTAATATTAGATTGAATCTTGGAAAATACAATTTCTTTGTAGACATGAGAAGAGTAAGCTCCCAGATCCTTCTTACCTGTGATGGTGGCTTTGTTGATGGATGGTTGGTTGCACATGGGTGATCTTCTGACAAAAGAGAAAAATACAGAGCAGTAAATATATGGTACTTGTCAGGGTGAAGATTCTCTGGTCATTTCAAAAATGATATTTTAATTTAAGGATTATTTTTAAGTTCAAACATGCAAATGAAGATAACTTTCAGACTAGCCAGACAAATTCCTAGGCACGCTTTGTACTATAGTTCAGACCACAAATATCAAAAAAAATTTTAAAAAGCTAAACCTCACGGTGATAGATTTTGGGGTAAATAAGTTTGATGTAAATGTCACAGGACATGATAGAAGAGAAAGTTCTTATTGGTTGACCATATCCATTTAAGCCCAGGCTTTTAGAGCAAACACAGACTTTCTGAATTTGAAAAATTCAATCTACAATCGGTTTCTCTAATACAGAGTTAAGAAACTTTAATTTTTTTTTGGCATAAGTTCTCATGATTGCCTGTACATTATCAAAAGTGAGTGACTCCTTGTAAACTGTATTACACGTGGAGAAGCTACTTAAACTTTTTCCTTTCTGCTTTCTTATATTGAGAATCATCTCTGATACATTTGCTAGGGAGGTATATTAATGACGTGTTCAAACAGATGCTACAGAGACTTTAGAAATACTATAAATCAATGGTACCTATATCAATTCTATTTTATATTCTCTAATTTTGCAGATGTTTGCCAAGTTCCACAAGATGATTATAAACCCCTTGGGGTAAAACAAGAAAAAATGCTATGTGACTAACTTGTATTCCCTACAGAGCCCAGCATGATGTATCCAGTGCTTATTAAATTAAGTCGAAGAGAATATCATTTATGGAATCTCCGTTAAGATTTTTTGAAATGTAACTTTATAAAGTTGTTACTTGTAATTTAAAGCTCTTGAAATATGGTGATCTTTTTCAAAAAACTTTAAAAAATATGTACATTCAAGGATGTCTAAAAAACTTTTGTTTTCATTTTTTGGGTTTGTTTGTCTTGGTATTTTTAGTCATGGCTAACACTTAATAAGCACTTACTGTACATCAGACACTGTGCTAAGCGAGAGTTAGATGAACTATCTCATTCAGTCCTCACAACAGACCATAATGCAGGTAGTCTCACTGCTCCCATTTTATCAACGAGGAAACCACAGCGTTGGAAAGTGAAATCGCTTCCTCAGAGTCAGAAAGCTGAGATCTGAACGAAAGCTATGTGATTCGAGGGCCTGCACTCAGCCACGCTGCCTTGTTTTCAGGATGCTTTTGTGGAGCCTGGACAAACAGCCACACACCAACACAGACGGCAGGTTCCTGCAGGGCCCTGGTCATCTGCCTTCCTGAGATGACACCTCTCTTAGCAGGGCTGGGAAATGCATGGGGAAGTGCTCTAGTGCTTTTGAAATTCCAACCGACTTGGTTCCCATCAGCATCTGGCTCTGTCTCATTGCTCTTAAATTTACTGATATCAGTTTGGGGTTGAAATTTTGTGTTTGATTAAAAACGCACCAATGTTTACTTATGGATCACTTCAGTTTTTATTATGAAATCAAATGGGGGAAAACTTAATGCATCAAAAAAAAGAAAGGTAAATGTTTAAAGGTGCTACCCTGAAATAGTTTTGGTCTATAGACTAATAGTTATCTTCTTGCTGAGAGTTTATTATTCACATCATGGATAGAATGATTATTCCTTTTTAGTCCTTGCTCTGCGAAAATTTCAAAAGCATTGATTTTTGTCTGGGGAAGATATCAAACAACTATTTTTAAATGTTTCTATAGTTTTGGAAAACCAAACCATTGACTCATTCCGCTTAATCTTTTATCATCAATCCTACAACTGGCACTTGGGAACTTGGTATTTTCAACAAGTAACGACATGCAGAAAATATCAATCGTTTGATCCGTGGCTTCAGCGATAAGTCATTTAATGAAGAATGAGCCAGAACTCACTTCTGGAATGGAAAATCTCAAGGGCAAGAAAATTCGAGAGGATAGGAGCCGGCAGCAAGTTGATAAATGTCAGCCGCGGGCAAGCGAGGACCTGCAGGGAATGTGGGGCTTCAGAAGCAGCCTTCCTAGACTCCTCTCTTGCAGCGAAGAGAAAGGGCGGGTTGTGCAAGATAGCACGTGCCTTCCACGAAGCCCAGGGGTGAGCTTGGGAGTGTTCTAGTGGCACTGGGAGTAGCCTGAAGGGCAATTCTGGTTTCTTCGGGTCATCACATGATGCACCAGTTATATCCATTTTACTATCACAGAACAGAATAGTTTGTCTGTAGATTGAGTCCTACTGTTCTGATACTCAAAGAGGTTGACTGGATTTGAATCAGTAACGGAGGTACAAACCTACCCTGGCAGAATCTGGTTAGATGTCTCCAGGGCATAATACAGGAAGTCAAGTTCAGGCACAAACTATGATTTTCTATCCTCCTCTAGTTGCTCTTTTCCATTTTAATCTGTTTTGTCCCAGTAAGTCAGTTAAAAATATCTGTCTCACGTAGACTGAGCCTCAGATGGTCTCTCTGGAGACAGAAAGGCCAGTCTGATGCCTTCCCACCTGCTGAACAAGTGTCTGCCTGCCGCAGACATAGATGCTGGCACCCAAGTGACCAAAGCTGAAGAAAGTGTAAAAAGAACTAGTCAATGAGTTATAAAGTTTCTTGTTTACTTTTCAAAGACAAAAATCTCAATTTCCTGGATAAAAATTGAGGCTAAAAAAGTTTTGAAGGGACATCAGTCATTTCATTTCTCCTGCAGGGCTGAGACTTTCCATAGGAGGTGAGTGCACCTTGGACTACAAATGCCAAATGCCCCAAAGAGGCCACTGAACAGAGAAGACATGCTTGGTAATGAACAAACAGTTCAAAGCACAGCCTCAGTTTCACCTGCTGCATCACCACGTCACCCTTCCAGCCAGGATGCACGCGTACAGTGATTACTCTGTGCAGGGGTCATATCATGCTAGGCACTGGGAATACAAATGTAAACCAGACACGATCCCTGCTCTCTGGGAACCGTCATTCTTAAGGAGCATCCAGATAAGCAAATAGGCAACTGGAACGCAGAGAGATATGTGCTAAAACAGGGGTTAAGCACAGGATGCAATCAGGTGGTGACGTAAAGGGATACCACCCAGGTTGGGCCACCAACCTGTGGGTGTAGGTGCATGTTGGGCCTTAGAGACAATGCTCTAAAAGAAATTATATTTAAACTGTGACCTAAAGAATGAATTGCAGTTAACCTGGTGGATGAGGAGGGGAAGAAGAAAGTGAGAGATGCTTAGGCTGAGGAAGGACTGCAAAATTTCACTACCTGAAAAACAAGACCATCAACGGAAGCTTCTGGGTTCCATTCAGATTATCTGCATTGCGGCATTTATAGTGATTAAAAAAAACAAACAAACCTTGTTCTATCACGGGGGGGAAGTGTGTGCATAATGACCAGAGATTTTTTTTTAATCACAGAAAAGGTGAATTCGGGAGGTCAATTCTATTATCATGGGATGGAAAGTTTAGATTTTGCATTCTTTAAGAAGTTGTAGCTACAACAAAATTTTATATGCTTAGATAAGTTATAATTCCAAGTAAATTTCTATTCACTGTCCTCTTAATACAGATTTAAAGAAATGTGTTTTCTTTTCTCCTGGAAAATTCTTTGGAGCTGGTATTTTAATGATAATATTTTATTGTTCATAATAAATTGTCACAATAATTGCATCTGAATGACGAATCAGTCATCCATTTAATCTTGGAAAATTAATTTTTTTTGCATTTTCCACCTATATTAGAATGCCCAAGTGATAATTATTTTTCATCTCAGCTTTCTCTCTTTCAAATGCTTCCCATTATTCCATAACTTCCAATCATAAGTCTCTGATATTCCATAAATCCCAATTTATTCCATAAATTCCAATTTTGTTAATTATTCCATGATGCTGCTGATCTGAGTCAGTAACAGCAGGAGAATTAGAGACCTTTGCTATGATATGACGCTTCTCCAAGTAATGGTTGCTTTAGAATTAAGAGGTTGACTTTGGGTTGGCTTTATGGCTTGAAGACATTATTTGCCCATGGTTGCTTTATGAAGTAAGCCAAAACTATAAAGTTACCCTGCGTGTAAATAACTGGGCAGAGGACTGATTACACCAGGTGATTTCTGACAGATGGAATCACCATATTTATTTGTCATCCTGTTTCACTTCTGATATTAGAAGCATCACTGCAAAGTATTTATAGAAAATTAACAGGACATCATATGATTTAGTGTAAATGGTTAGAGAACATGGCGATGATTCAGAGAAATCTAATATATTGCCTTGAGTTCAATCAAATTCAGGAAACACTGTATGAAAGGTCAGCCAGAAGGAGGGGGTAAAAAAAAATAACTTACTTGCTAGGTGCACGGTCTTGCAAATTAGTCAATGCAGCAAAGTTGTTTCGTACGGTTCGAAGGCTGGCCAAGACCTACAACAAAGAAAAGAATTCTTTAAACTTCTTGAAATAGGGCCTTCTCTAATGGAATTTGAAATGGTTTGGTGATTGTAAAAAATGGTTTGTTAAGTGAAAAATTGATATTGCTTGCAACTTGGTTTCATATACTACTGAAGAATCTTCTAGCACCTAGCACAGTTCAGACGTACCCATTTGAAATCCAGAGAGGCCAGATTTAAGGATTTTTCAGACATTTCTCCTCAACGTCTATGAACAAGGTGACAGTAGCAGCAGTTTCCACAGTATTCCTGGGTTCCTCAGCCACTACATGTCCCTGGCAATATACAATGAGTGCTGCTGCATTTTGTGCAAATGTAAATAGTGTAATATAAAATAGTAAGCAAGTCTTACTTTGGGGGCAATATGAAAACAAAGTTACCCTCAAGTTCTCTTCAAAAATTCACCAAGAATGTCATAATCTTGAAGTCAGCAAGCTAAGTAAATTTTAATTGTTTTTTCACTTTAGCCACATGGCTATTCTAGCTACTAAATAGATCCTTTTCTTTGTTAAGGTTATCTGAATCAAGAATTATAAGGTCACTTACAAAGTTAAAACAAATTAGTGGAAAAACTGATGAAATTTATATAATGCTTAGTTTGAAGTTCAGTTAATAGTATTGCACCAGTGTTAATTATCTGGTTTTGATCATCACACTATGATTCTGTAAGATACTAGCATTAGGAGAAGGTGGATGAAGAGCATATGGGAACTCTCTGTACTGCGTTAGCAAGTTTTCTGTAAATCCAAAATTATTTCAAAATAAAAAGTTAAAAAAATAATTATAAGGTCACAAATAAAATGAGACCACCCTGTATGTGCACAGAGCCTGGCCCCTAGAAAACATTCAAAAAAATTTGTTGACACAAAGACACAACATTTCCACAGACACAGGGCAGGACCATGAGTCCCCCTACCTCTATAGCCCTTCCTTTTTCTAATTCTAGTGAAACTATAAATTGGCAAAGAATCAGAAGACTGGGGAAGAGAAATTACAAGAGCTCTATCTCCTTCTACCCCACTCACTTTCTCTTAAAATGGGCAAGTTTCCCCCCAGGAGGAGGGGGACCTGCGTTAGGTGAGATCATGAGTGATCTGGGTGACCACCAGAACGTTGACCTCAAACATAGATCTCAGGTGCTTTGTTAGGTACCACATAACAACCCAGACCGCCTGGCTCTGTTACATATTCAACGTGTGAACGTGAACTCAGAAAAGTGCCGTCATCTCTCCGAACCTTAGTTTCTCACCTGTAAACCAGGGAGCTGACATCTACCTGACAGGCTTGTTGTGAAGATGAGAGGAAATGACAGATCAGGTGCCAAGAAGAGTGCCTGGCAAACCGATGGCACTCAGTGAATATTAGCCCATTACAGCGATGTCCTGCAGGACTAATGATGTGGCACGTGCATAAGGAATTTACTTCTCTTTGAGAATATGGGAGGAGGTGTCAGAGTTATAACTGCTTCAAGGGTTCCAGAACTGTTTTCAGAATTTTTTTATTGGGCATCAACCTAGACTGAAGTCGGTCTAAATTTTATTCTAAGGCCAAAATGTCTCTGACATTTTTGAAATTGGCATTTATTCTGGTAAGTCACTGGGGTACTGAGTATGCCAAGGACAGTGACCTACAGCATTCTCCCCTGAAGGAGTTAACGGTGTTTCCTAAAATGCCAACCATGATTAGCTCAGTCACTGGAAAAACCTGGCTCATTATCACATATAAACAGCTCACAGTGTGGAAAGGTCACGCTGCCCATGACGGAGTATTCAAATAGCCAACTGCTGACATCAAACCACGATGTCTCACTGGGCATGAAATCTTGAATGATGCAGAAAGAAATTACAAACGATCCACTGTCATGAAATCATGCAGGCGGAATTTATGCTTTAAGAAGTGAATGTCAAATACGCTACTAAAGCATTTTAAATAAGATTGTTGCACCCTCTAATCAACCCTTGTTCTAGGCAAAATTTTGACCTCAGAATTCTCAGAACTTCATTCTAATAAATTAGAGTAAGTGCACTACATCTGACAGCTGGGCACGTAGAAACAGTACCGGGGGTAATTCATGTTCTACACTCATCTGAAAGGCAGCATGACTTTATGAAAGATATACACCCCCCCCCCGGTTATTCTCTACAAAGGTTTTTGAGTCTGTTAAAATAAAGATATTAAATTAGAGTCTTTCATTTTGGGTTTTAATTTAAATTTAATTTTTTAACTTTACATTTATTTTTACCTAATCAAGATCGTCATATGGTATAGAATTTAAACAAAAGTAAATGGTCTCTCCCTCAATAACAAATACAAAATCAAAATTATTGTTATTTCTGAGAGGAGGCAGGTAGACAACATTGGGGAGGGACACTTAGGGGCATTAAAATATTGGTCCTATTCTATTTCTTAAATTGTTGATATTAGCATTATTCTTTATATTTTGGAAAGTTGCTAGAGATAGTCTCTTATGTCGATGAAATATTTCCAAATGAAAACTGGAAAAAGAAATTTCCCTTTCAGCTCCTCCTCCACTCAGTCCTGTTGCCATTATCCATTTGACTTTTTAGATGATCTTTTACGTTTTGCTTTTACAAACACTGCTGTAGTAAATAGCCTTGTGAATGTACCATTCCCTCTGTGCATAAGTGTTACACTACTGTCATGATGCTAGGATGAATAATATTTTGTAAATGTTATATTAAGTATTAACTATTACCTTCTGCACTATGACACCCATGATACGGGCAGAAGGGAAAAATGAAAGTTCCAACCAGATGTCGCAAGGGGGTGTTGCCCTGGGCCGAGTTTGAGTGATACTGGGCGTTTACACCATGAATGCACTGTGTCAGTCTTTTCTACCCTTACCTGCATTGCAGGACACAAAGAGCGAGGCACCCGCTGCTGCAGGCTGGGCGAGGGGGTGGGGAACTAGAAATAGTTTTACATAAGCCCCTGAGTTAGCGTTCAATTATTCTTTGCTTTTATTATAGAGCAAGTCTCACCTCCTTCCCACCTCACATTCAACCCTTCAAGAGCTGTAGTCAGAGCTCTCATGAGCCTATAATCTTCGTTCTTTAATGCTTGCTAACCAAAAAGGTCCCTGAGGTTTTCTCCCACACAGTTCAATGGTTAGAAAATTAAGGTCATTTCTCTTTCTTCTGCCCCTCCAAGCAAAAGTATAATCAGTCAAGATTAAAATACATTGGAAACAATGAAAAATAATACACTTTAGGAAAGAAAGATGACACTGCAATAGAAAATTTTTGCCCAGAGATGTACTGGCCCATGAGAGGGATTAAATGCTATTTACACACAGTAATCTTAAGATTATCCTAGGTATTTCTAAACATTTATTAACCAATAAGATTCACTGAAAATAGCAGGAAAATGTGAGCTTCATTAAAAAGTTAAACATCTGAACATACTACCCTAAAAGAAATGTACACTTATACAATAATAAATTCTTGAAAAAATGTAAGGAGGAGATTGGGTTTTTTTTAAGAAAAAGAGGCAGCTATAACATTCTTGTTAAAAACTCCTGCTTAAAAAATAACAAGATACAGTTTTGAGGCTTTTCACGCCAAATACACTTTACACCACTAGATGGCACTAAGACACAGACCATGAGTTGCCACAGGCCTTGGGGTGGATGGAGTGGGGGAAATGGGGAGGGAGAAAAAATTCCTTGTCTTGGTTTTGCCTCCAGCAAAAACCTGGAGCCAAATTATGATTATTTACAAGATAGAGAGGTCATTTTGATAGAAAACCTCTCCACATTATGTTTTGGATAAAACCATATGAAACTGCTCTTTTATGTATCAACAAAGATTTAATATTGATGATTTCATATAGTTCAACCTAAAAAATACTCAGATTCATAGAATATGCTACTGAAATTTACTTTATGAAGGATTAAAAAAAACAAAACAAACAAACAAAATACTAACAGGCAGAAGCCACCAAAATGTGATGATTTCCTTCTTTCCTAGCCCAGCAAGGAGAGCCCGTTAGATTCAGTGATGAGGCCAAAGACTGCTTCTTCTGGGTGACATGAGGAAGAGACACACAGGGGCATTCAAAAAAATTGATAATGTCCAATTACCGCAGAATCGTAATGTTCCACAGGGTTAATAACCAGTACATTTTACCTAAAATGACACCAGGTTCTGTATCTCAGTAAAAGTAAGGGTGAAATGACTCAACTGTCCCCATCCTGCATTTTAAAATTAGGGGTATCTCCTTAGTCTGAATGACATGAAGGTCTCTCCAGGGATCCAAGATAGTATTTAGATATTTTCTGTCTCTTTCTTAATTAAAGAGTCCACTTCTTTTAACATTGCACACCTCTGGGTGAGAATTCTAGTGGACTTAGACTTTTACAAGGTAGTCGTATCATAAATAATGGGACAGGCAGGGCTAGAGGCAACTGACTACAAAGCAGGGTTTCCTGAACTTCATCAGTGTGGTGCCTCCTCGGTGTTTCTTGGTCCCCTCAAGAACTCTGGCCAAAGTGTGACTACACCTTTGGGAGGAAAAGGCCAGTTGCCAAGTGGCATCATGTTGGAATGGCGTGGCATTCAGATCCCTTCTCAACACCCAGACTAAGGAAATACCCAAACCCAAAGATTTCAACATAAACACAGGAAGAGATTTCAAAATGGAAACAAATAAAATATTTAGAGCTGTGATTTTTTCTGGAGATCAAAAAGATTCTGAGCTTATAGGGGGAAAAATAAGAAACTGGAAGTGGAAAAGTGTCAAGAATGTCTCATCTTGACAGTGTTTTAGACTTGGGAATAGAACATGTAGGATCTTTGCTGAAGATGACATCTATGCACGCTATTTTAGGTTTCAGCCCTGTCCATCAAAGTGGAATACAACCTTGCATGTCTTTCTGAATTCTCTTATAACTTAAGATTGTATTATCTTAGCTTCACAGGAAACCATGACTGGGAAACAACAGGGAGGGATCCTTTCATGTTTTGGAGATGAATGCAGGTATAAAGAAATGAGACCTCAAAAAGGGGCAGAATCTGAGACGGGCTTGGGAAGAGACCTCTGACCACTTTAGACGGTGCGAGGCTCATTTTTAATAATTATGGGAAGGAAAATATGCACAGAAAAATAAGTCTAAAGGGGTCTAAAGTAAAATGTCAATAGTACCTATTTTGGGGTTTGGAATTATAGGGAATTTTCTTTTACTTCCTTTTGCTTACATTTCATTTCTAAACTTTTTATGCAAAAGATTTTAGTTTGAAAGTGCTATGGCTTTTTCACTAGAAGAATCTAGTGTGAAATTCCAAACCCCAAAGCATTCTGGGAAAAGGGGGAATTCTTTGGGCTATATGAACGTTTTTCCCTGACGTCAACTGTCTTCTGTCTTACTGGTGAAAGCAATTATGGTATATTCGACCACATAATGTTGGTATCACTTGAAGGGACATAAACATCTAATGTCTAATGTCTTTTAGTTTAAGCATCATTATATTTAGCATTAAATGGTGAATGTTCTAGCCTGTATTAAACATTTGAGGAGTTATTGGTCAGGTCAACAAAATAATCTTGTGGTACCCAACTGGACTTAAGAGAAGGCCATAAACAAACAGCCCCTTATTGGACTTTTTTTTTTTTTATACCTGCTTCCCCGAAGATGCTCTATTAGTGGCAAAATTGTTCAGGGTTTAACAGGCTTTTTTTTTTTTTTTTTAAATTCTAGTAGAGCTTTCCGGATCATATACCCTAGTAAAAGGCTACTTATGAAAACTGTGATGAAGCCACTAAAAAAAATCTGCAGCCTCTGGGGCAATAACCACCTTCTGCAAGGTGTTATGAGTCATTAAGCTAATCATAAGCAAACTTTCCTAAATAGATTCGAGGATTATTTTCTGGCATCATACGTTGTGCCTACAAATTACACAGAGTTGGTTTTTATTCAAGGTTCCAATTTCAGGGTTATTTAGTACACACTTATTTAATTAAACAGCTTACTAACATAGACTAAACGATATTTTACATATATGTTTCTCAGTATCCTGAAATTCTATTAGATTTTTAGAGGTTATAAGGATACTACAGAAAGTGTCTAATTACATAAAAAGACTAGATATCCTTAGAATTTCAGGGAGCTAATAGCAAGGTCCAAGTCAAATTTATTGATCAATTAGTTGGAGATTAATAAATACTATTTGAAATAAAAAGATAATGTATACACAGATTAATTTTTCATATTTACCATATATTCACATATATTTTTCTTACAACAATACCTAGAGATTTTAGTCAGAAGGAAGAATAGCTACCTAAATAAACTCAAGTTGGAATGATTGTTTCTACATTTGGTGGTGGTGATTTATATATTATTTTGCATGATTTGTTGTATCTACTCAGCTCTCAGCTCTGAGGTATAAAGTTATGGATTCTCAATAGTAACCAATTAAAAGTCCTTAGCTTTATACGATTTTGCTATCACAAAATATGATTAAGACATAAAAGACTAATTTTTTTGAACAAGAAATACAGCTTTCAGAAAAAATTCATGATCTCTAGCAAGACCTTAAGTGAGACATTAAGCTTCTGAAGGGGATGGTGATGGCAATCTATTTTTAATTACCTGCATTAATGAAAGTGATCACTGTTACACTTTGTTATTCATGGACTCATTAAATTTTTGGTCTAAGGTATAACAATTAAAAAATTTCAGAAAACTTGAAAAAGTGGAAGAAGCATACCTAACCCTGCTATCCGAATACTGCCATTATGCAGCTTTTAAAACCGATGCCTATTTTTGACATTTTGGAGGTTGAAAGGACCTTTCCTGATAACAATGCTTAAAATTCATTAAGCTTTTTATTTTCTAGAAATTGTGCTGGGCATTTTAGGAGCTTGGTATTATTTCAGTCTCGTGACAACCTCAGAGGTGGGTAGTCTTGGAACTGTCATTGGGCAGAGGGAGAAACCAGGCCTGTCCAAGTCCGTTCACTTAGTCAGAGTTGGTGATGGGCTTTGATGGGGGCCTGCCTATCTTTATCCAGCTGAGCCCCCAATTTTCGCAACTGAAAAAAGAAGTCTTAGAGAAATTAAGTGAGTGGCTCAAGGTAGTAGAGGCAGTTCTGACATAGCCTTGATTATGAATTTTATAACCTTCTGAATCACTTATATTCCAGTGTTTCACATTTCTTATTAACAGCGTTGACTTTACACTTGGTTCATGCCCCAGGTTAAATCAGTTTTGTCCCATTCCGTCCCTAGTCTGTTGATACTAGGGGCTCTCAACTATCCTTGAGAAAATACTGAGGCCTTTAAAAATTACAGGCACCTGGGTCCAAACCCCAGATTTTTCCTTTCAATTGATTAGAGGTGCAGCATGGGATAAAAACTTTCTAGGTGATTCTAATATGTGGCTAGGGTTGAGAAGCACTGGCCTCTACAAAAAATATCTGGTTATCAACCACTTTATATATATTCCAGATTTCTTTAGATGGTTTTTTCACCTTCTAGCAATTCTGTCATGTGGTTAAGTATTTTCATGACTTGTATACCTAAAAGGAACAAATAAGCATAAATACATCACTCAGTTAAATCTTTAGACAAATAACATGTTAAAAAAAAAAGAGTAAATAAAGCATCAGGTTGAATTGGAATACTGAATTTCAAGCACTGATCATGTACCTAATTATACTAAATGTAATTTAATCTGTGATATAGCTTTCCTCTTCAAGTGCTTATGTCAGACAAGGAAATATGGTCCCGTTTAAGCAAGTCACTTAGATAATTTGTAATTTGAAGCAAAGACACCCTTTGGGTCTATGGGTTTACAGGAAACAGACCAACATGGCCAAGATCACATTCTCTAGCACCGCTTTTAAATTACTGAATGAACCACAGAATTTGTACTTGTACTTATGTTTGATTTAGAATGACATTAAGAACCAGAACTAATCCCCACAATGAAATTTTCAAAGGAGTGAGAAAGCTGTCCAGTGACCCAGCTGTGCTTACCTGTGCAAACGGGGTCACAATCAGGTCATCTCCATGTCTGAAAAACAAACCAAATCCCAGGTGAGACGTCACTGAGCACTCCAGAACCACTTTCAATCAATAGTAAATAGTTAAGTTCCACATTCATAAACTCCCAGAGAGAATTACAATAATTCCATCTTTATTCTTCAACACGTGCTCTTCCTGGCCACAGAGGGGGTGAAGATGTGTCTTCTGGGGTGTTAACCATTGTCCAGTTCCTGGGTTGAAAAGAGGGGCTCCTTGGTCATCAACCAAAGTCACTGGCTCTTATTAAGCACACAGGATTTACAACAGTAGAAGCGCAGTGTCAGCAGCAGGGCCTGAGTCTTACTCTTGGCTGCCTATTGTAGGTATTACTGAGGGGCACCGTGGAAGGAGCCAGCTATGGCAGTGGCTTCCGTGAGAGGTCCCTGTACCATATAACACGCAAAGGTGATGAGCATTGGGTGTTCTGCATCATCGTGTGTGAATCTCGATGGGCTTGGCACTGTAGATGACATGGGACTACATCATGGACTAATAAAAACCCAGTGAAACTTTTCAACTGACTCACGTCCCAGCCGCCGTAGTTACGGGGGAATGTTACCCCGTGTGTGCTGTTGTTTCAGCAACCTGAGCTACAGCGAGCCGAGGATGCAGGAGCAAGGTGTCAGCATGACGCGTCTTGGAGGGACGGGGAAAGGCAAGGGAAGTTGTGCAACATTCTATTTGGATGAAGTGAGAAACTGGAGCCCAGAGTTCTTTCATAGTATTTCTTAGTGTGACTAGTTCGTGAAAAGAATTTCCATAATCTCCATGGGACATTTCTTGATCTAGCTAGCTGGAGCTCTTTAATCAAAAGTGAATGGAATTACTCTACCCAGAAAGCTTCTGGACATGACCCTCACTGAGAACATTGCAATGGAACCGTTCACTCATTCGTGAACAATTCTGGAAAGGCCCTGAGTGACCTAAAACAACACTCATGAAATTCGCCTGAGCACAAGCAGCCTATGGATGACGTTAGTAAACGGATTGTTACCAATAATTAGATCATCGGCAAATTACAGAGATCTTGAAATTCTAAGTGTGGGAAAATAAAAAGCAAAAAAAAGAAAAAAGAAAAAAAGGGTGGAACTCCTTTTCCAGGAAACATGTGTTATTTTCCACCCTCTTCATTCCAGAGCTACATTTTTTTGAGGGGCATCTGTTCTTTGGAGAGATTATTCAGATAGCTAAAATTTAAGTAATATAAAACCTGGGTTATTTTCCCCCGATTACAGTCTTTTCATCCATTTTTTCCTTTACAATTGCCCAACTTCAAAGTTTATTTTCTAAACTTAAGTCATCTTGACCGAGGCACATCATTTATCAGAAATTAATCCCTGGAAATAAGTCTTCTAATTTTTCACACAAATTAGAATGGATCTGAATCACTCTAAACTGAAAAGGATGTGAATATTTATTAAAACAGTGAATTCTATCCTTGGTTGTATTTCATTCCCAAGCATGGTGAAAGATACATTTAGAATATACAATATGCAGGATAATTTGTCTTGATTCCTTTCCCTGTCAAACCCTAAAGAAAGTCAATTATAATTTTAGTGATGGGGATATTTCACTCTTCAATTGCTCAGAATTTGTTTTTGCCAAAAATCTCAAGATTGTCTCATTTTTTTTCAATCACAGTAAAATGATTTCTGGCATTTCAGTGGCAAGTGTCCTCAATAAATATTCTATCCTTTTTTCTTGTCAAATTATGTAAGGCTTAAAAAATCTTTGAATATATAACAAATATATAATTTAAAAATCTTTGTCTAAGTCTTTATAGGTCGCCTGCCCTGGTTTACCGTGGACTGAAGCAGAGTCACTGGCCCTGCTCCCCACCGCCAGTCCCTGGGATGGAAGGAGCCTCTCCCCTCCCTCAAAGAGAAGGCTCTCTGAGTCCTGGGCCAGCACTACTGGAGGCATGGGAACTCGACGGTCAACAGTGCACGACTGGAGTTTCTGTTTTTCCAGATAGGAATGACAATATTGAGTCAAGAACAATTCCCTAGGCCTTTGGCCATCCTTCCACTGCTTTTGTATTATTTACTGCAGTACTTGATTTTCTGCCCTCATTCTGTCTGTAATAAGAAGCGAGAAACATTGGCAAGAAACCGAAAGAGAGAAATCAAAGAGAAAACCCTCACACAGATCTCACTGGGATCCAGAAACGATTCAGGCACTTAAATGTGGGAAAGCCTCTTACCCTCTTATGAAATAAGTTCAACCAACAGCAGCACCTGAAAATAGTTTTGTAAACTAGTTCATGTCAAGATTGTGTTTGAAACACATTAGTCAACGACTTTTCACACTTAATTATTTTCAAACCAGAAGGAAAAGGAGTTGCAGTCAATTAGAAGAAAGTTCATACTTTATTGAGCGAAGACTTCCAATCCTAAGATGCTAAAAATCATCAGCGGTCACAAAGTAGCTGCGGCCTCTGAAGACCACACACTGCAGATTTCAAAATGACAAGAGGCTGCATAAACCGGTGCTTTGAAGGCGGGTCACGGGCTGAGGCTTACTTTCTGAATCTTGTGCAAACTTTTTGATCTCCTCTGTTTCACGCTCTGTTGCTACAAAACCAGAAAGACATTCTCCTCTGGAATTTGTCAATAGGATTGGGAACTGATAATCATACAGAGAGTGGTATTTTGAAATCCTGGTGTCTTTCTTCCCTTAGACTCAAAATCATCACCTTTTCATCAATTCACTTTTGATCCACCTCTTTTAGAATTTTAGAGAAACAAGTACGTTCTTATTTTTACTGTGTGAATAAAAACATTTCAGTGAGCCCAACATAAAAAAATGCATAAAAAACATAAAAATGCTTCTCATAGCCCTGTTTGACACCCCAGAATTAACCACAGGAGGGACTTCCCTACTCACCACTCTTTACTCCCATGTTCACAGAAGTACAGACATAGAAAATAAACAAGCAAATACATAACACAATGTACCTGAATTTCTAAAAAGCTTATATATGTATATAATGTAAAACGTACATTAACTGTAGAAACTTTGGGAACTACAAAAAAATTAAAAAGCCACCCAAAGATAACTGTTGGCAACATTTTCCTTCTGGATGTATGTAAGCTCACGTATTAATGTTATATATGACCCTCATGGATTCCATGATTTCATATGCAGTTAGGATCAAACTGTATATTCCATTTAATATCTTGCTTTTAACACTAAATATATTGAATCATGATAAAATTTAACATGCCTTTATACTTTTAAATCATTTTTAATGATTGTGGTCTATGTTTAGTAATCTCGAAAATTTTCAAGTAGATGTCGATCCAAATTGCATTAAAATGTAAGTACTAATTCTATTTTAAAATTTAAAAAATGTAAATTGTATGAACTACTTAAATTCATGTTAGTTCATTCATTCTTTAAAATAACCTTGTAAAAGAAACATGCTTATTTTGATAAAACGCTCATAAGATAAAGCTAAAATATTAAAATACTGTATGAGAAATTGGGTTTGTTGAGTACTAAATTCTATATCAAATATTTTATGTTGCTATCCTTTTTAATGAACATCACAACACTATGATTTCAGACAATAAATGTATTCTGGAAAATCTGGCTACCAAAGTACATTTTGTGAAATCAAATAATATTTTTCCATAGATATCATTTTGTAAAATGATGTTTTTCCAAAAAATAATGTGGGCACTAAAAAATTATAAATGTCACATTTAAGAATATAATGAACCCTTTAAAATTACTTATGAAGGAGGCATTTTGATTTCCATAAACTCCCAGTAGACAGCATACTGCTAACACAAACAAAAACCAAATGAAATGCTCTGCTTCACTGGTACCAGATTCACCTGAGGATCTGGCTTCTCTGCATTGCTTGGCCTTTTAATTTAGAACTAGCTCCACTGTAAATCAAAAGAAAAAAAAATTAACTAGTATCTCCATTTATGGAACCCCAGGGACTAAAGTTCCTAGATCACAAAGCCAACCTCGGCCACACCTGAAAGTGATTCTCCTCTTTGACGTTATTGCCACTTAGACTTAAAGTAATCAGTTTAACACAGAAGCTGGGTCCTGCGGCCAAACTCACAACTACCAGAACTTGCATTTTGGCAGGAATGTCCAACAACATTTTAATAAGATTAAAATTAAAGTAGTTCGGTATTGTTTAAGGCAGTATCTTCCAATCTGAAATTTTTCAGTGTCAAACTCCAAGCCACATGTGCGTGTCTATATACACAGCTCTGACGGTTTTTCTATAATGCTAACTATAGTTATTAGTCATCAAGTTGAAATGTTCACCCTCATTGGAAGAGCACCATTGTATTTATATTCTATACTAGCACCGAAAGAGAAACCAAGTCACTACCCTTTCCTCAGTTTTAACAAATAGTCTAATTTTTACCTATTCTATAAGAACAGGTGAAAGAGGTCATCCAAGTTCTTAACTTTATGATGAAACAGCTTAACTTGTGTACTTTTAACACTTTCTTTGCCCTTGAATTTAACTTCCTAATAGACTTGAGTGGCAATTCACCCTGATGCCTCTTTCACTGATGCCCAGTAAGGTCACTCAATGTTTTGTTCTTTTCAGCACTGGGGGCCCTTGTAATACGTTCCCATTATTTTTTATTTCTTAAATGAGTTTTCAATATAATTATTTTAAAAAAAAATCAGAGTACAGATATCCAACTAACTTATAAATAATAATGGTAATAATCTCAATTAGAATAATTATAAAACAATAAGGATAATTAACATTTATCAAATGATCAAACATAGCAGGCACTGTGCAAAACACATGACACTGATTATCTCCTATTACATTTTTTTTTTTTGTAGATGAGGAATGGGAGGCCCAAGAAGGACAAAAAAGTCTCACGCCCATTAAGTAGTGGGGCCAGGATTCAAATTCAGGTGGTATGACTCTGCTGGGTCTGTATTTAAACACTGTGCAATTTGGCATCTATCATGGCATTTATCAAGGCTAAAAACACATGCAAGACAATGCCCAGTCTCTAGTACATTTTACATTTCATGAAGGTGATATGTACAATAAAAGACAACAGTTAACGGAGAGTTACATATAAATGCAAAAAAAAATTACCAAAATGACTTAAAAAACAAAACAATTTGTCCACCTACTGATTTTCATGTCCTTCTAACCTAAAATAAAATAATAAATAAACTGAAACAAAATAATTTTTGGTTTCCCACCCAGGTGATAGTTCTGGCTGATGGTTAAACATCATATATCCATATTCAGAGTGTAGCAAGATTGCATGCATGTTATGTGGCACAAAGGCCTCGGAAGATGGAATTTATATAGATATTTATATAGATATATATAGATGGAATTTATATAGATATATTTGTATATAGGTATACAAATATCTATATGCAAATTTGTTTATGCACATATTTTGTGTGTGCATGTGCATGTAATCCTAGGGAAAGCATTCTGATTTTCTGCCTCTGTATTTCAAACAAGGGGGGAAAAGGTACTGTAGGCGGGAACACCCACCATCATCCTTATCAGCATAAGGCTCTGCCCTCTTGGTTTTTCTCCAGGATGGGTTCCCAGGGAAGAGATTTAAGGGTAGCTAGAAAAGGAGGGGTGTGATCAAATGGAGAGGAGTGAGAGCAGTATATTTTCTGCCTGCCTACTATGCACCAGACATAGCTCTACTGACACAGGGTATTTAATTCTGTTGCCTCTGCATTAAATCGATGCTCATATTCCCATTCTAAGATAAGGAACTCAGCTCTGAGAACGTAAGTAACTCATTGGTGGTCATGCCCTTGGCAAGTGGTAGAGTTCAGCAGTTTCCAAATGCCAGGCTGAGACCTGGTGCTTGCCCAACAGAATTTTCACTGGTCCCTGTGAAGGCGAGAATAGACATGAACTATGGAGTGAGGTCTTTGAAAAGCTAACCAGGGGAGGGTGTAGCTCAGTGGTAGAGCACATGCTTGACACGCATAAGGTCCTAATCATCAGTACCTCCATTGAAAAAAATAATAGTAATTCAAAAAGAAAAAACCTAATTACTCCCCCCTAAAAAATATAAACAATAAAAGATTTTTTTTTAAAGCTAATCATATTCCTTTGGAAAATTCTCCCTTATTCTGAGAATATGCCCCTCCCCCTTTTAAAAAAATGAAGTGAAATGCCTTTAAAAATAAAATGACTGTGTATATTGATGGGAATTTCTTTGTTAAATAAATAAAGTCCTTTATCTGGCAAAATAAACAGTGAGTAACCCTGCGTCCATCCCCCAGACGGTTTCTGAAGTCTTAATGAGTCATGAAATTCCAAGGCATAGGAATGGGCAGTGAAGGTGGATTTAAACCCAGGCTTTAAAGGCTGTTTCGACTGCACTAGGCTGCTTTTCTGCACGCACAGATGGACTCAGATGATTCTGAAGCTCCACAGAAGTACATATTCTAGACTCTAGAACAATATGGTCCAACAGAAATCTCTGCAATGATGGAAACGTTCTCTCTCTCTGCTGCCCAATACAGTATCCACTGGCCACAGTGGCTTCCTGGCACTGGGTATGTGTCTAGTGCAGCTGAGAAACTGAATTTTACATCTTTTTAACTTTAATTAATTTAAATTCAGAGAAGGTCACCTGTGGCTAGTAGCTATCATCTTGACCAGTGTAGCTCTTGAGCAATCTATGCAAAACTTCACTTATAAGTCTTTCAAGGGAAGACAACGTTTTATACAAATGAACAAAAAGTATCTACTCTAAACTTGGGGGCAAAAGAACATTGATATATTAACATAAAAAAAAACTTGACAGTTTGGCAAAGACCCTGAGTAGAAAAAATTTGCCCAGATGCCTATCAAGGTTCTTCACCTTAAAGGGAAGTTAAGATTTTAGCTTAATTGCTATACTTATTTATTATATTCTCATCTAGAGGCTACTGTACCTGCCAACAGATGCCAAAGATACGGTCTAGCAGCAGCTGTTCATTGAAATCACTAAATTCAGGGTCAAGATGCCTGAATTCTGATTCATGGCGTGCGTGCACATGTGTTGTGAGCGCACATGAGACAGATCTTTTGAGCAGAATTTTGTAATTTCTAAAACTCAGCTAATGATATTTTCCCTAGCTTCCTTATATGTTTGTTTTGAGAATCAAGTATTAAATTTCACAGGAGGATTCTCATGTCAACTATAAAGATTATACAGATGCCAGGCAATTCTAAGAATATATTCCTATCTATATACATTACTCCCCAGTGAGTCTACAAAAACTGAGAGCCACAAAGGATGAAACAGGGTGGACCTGGTGAATATCCTGAACTGGAACTGATGACTGCGAGGTCTGTCCGTGAACCTTTGAGACATACTTTCACTATTTTCTAAGTGCTCCTGTGTTTGGAGAGCTGGGTTATAGACAAGCCACCTGTCTAGGAAACATCATTTATCCTTTCCTGGATAAACAGTACAAGATGGGTTACCTTTAAATAAATGTAAAGCAAACAAACAAACAAACAAAACACCAAAAAATAGTGAAACATGTTAGGAAGTTTTACCTAATCTCTATAGTAGGTGGGATAAGTGAATGGAAACTCAATGTACTGAAGATAAAGAATGCACATGAAAGGACATAAAATAAAAATGTGTTGTCGACACATGGAATTAATCCCATGATTTGATGTAAAAGAGTTCTTTTTACCAACTGTCTTCTTTTTTAGCTTCTGTAAAACTGTACTCATAATTGTAAATAATAGTGACTGGATGAAAGTTTTATTTTATTGCACTTAAAAAAAATCACCATAGGGACCTTTAGATAACATATAAACCAGAATGCTTGTTTTCTGATTTTTCTGGCAAAAAAAAAAAAAAAAAAAATCAAACAAAGGAACAAAAAATAACCAAACAAACAAAACTGACCGTGGTGGATAGAACAAATTCAGTCTAATGTTCTCTAAGTTTCAAAGGAGGGATGGATGTAGAGACAAGGACACATGAGATCTGCATGCAGCCCTGTTCTCCCTGGAGGGGAAACAATGAGCCAAAAGGTCTTGGTCTTGGGACCACGCATAACGTTTACTAGCACACAGTGTCATGCACTGAACTGCTTCAATGATTTCCTGGCACAGTGCAGCCTCCCACACTTGCAGAGATGCAAACAGCTGTCCTTTCTATTTCTGCTTTTAATTTGTCTGCTTTCATTGAGAGGCTGTAGGAATTAAAGCCTTACATATGTCTAGACATAACTATATGGTAGTCAATGACAACAACGTTTTCATCATCCAAGGTTAAGAAAAAGCTGAAGTCTCAAGACAGTGGGAAGTTGACACAAAGCCCGAGAACCTCTGCCATGGGCAGATGGAATAATTGGGGATATTTCTTCAGTAATTCTCACCTCAACCATGCCACAAAGTGCCAGGAATCTCATAGCAAAGCTCAGTGTTCAATATTCCTAACTAGAATTTTTCTGAAGAAGAGGCACGGGTCTGGTTGAAGGCTCCCTTTCTTCATATTTGTAACAGCATATCTTTCAACGTTTCATCTTACAGGGATTTAGTGAAGGATGATGTGTTAATGTCCCTAGTAGATCTTATCTCAAGAAGCACATCACCAAGTGCTCCAGTCGTGTGATCATTTTTCCTCATGTGGCTCATAAAACTGGGGAGGAGACACTGAGAACACCTCACTAAGGATCTAAGACTCACAAATATTTAAAGTGGTTGATGTGTAAGTGGAAACAGGGATTCATACAGGAATCTCAGTATTGACTGGGTAAGTCTCCCTTTCTATCTGGGTAAGTATTTAGACATTTAAAAAAAATGACAGGAATGCATGATCCAAACAAAATTTTTGTCTTGTTTTCATGGGTCAATGGTGTCTTCAAACAACACCTAGACATGGAGGAGGTAACTGTCAATATTTGCTGAGTGAGTAAAAACATGACACTCTCATTCAAGAATGCAGCCAATTAACACACTTATTTAGAATGTGGTAGAAGAAAAAAGCTACCTCCATTTGAAATCAACTTTCTTCTTTCCCCTGACCTATCACCATCCTCCCCATTCCTACCACCCACTACAAGATTTGAAGTTCAGAAAATTTTCATTGCATAATGAAAGAGAACACAGTTTTGATTTTAGTTCTCTTTAAGACATAGAGGAAAGAGTGCTGGGATAAACAAGCAAGTGAGAGCCCTCAGGCACAGTATCTATAATTGACATAACTAGACCCTCTTGTATAATGGCCATCTGTCCCTTACAAGTCAAGAAGGCAGGAAGCGCCCATAATTTTCAACTCAGCTCATTCATTGAGGACCACATTGTCCTGAGAGCACTCTGCAGGTCCCTGTGCTAGCCTTTTTCATTGAAGATGGTTTTCAAATTTTCCTAATTTTAGTTGGGTAGTTAATTTTACTCATTCTTTGCTCTTAGAGATTATATTCTTTGTATACACTGAAAAATAAGCCAGCTCTTCCTTGATCAAGTTTGATTCAAATTTTCTCTCTAACGGGGATCTAATATCTTAAAACTGTGGGGTAATCACTTTAATTATTAAGCTACCATTCTCCCCACATTTTTAAAAAAGATGTTACCCTCTGTAAAGCATTAAGTCTGAGGTTAAAGTGTAACTGCACAGTCAGTCATTTACAGGTTTAAATAGTTGATCTTTACCCTGCCCTTTTCTCTTAGGTATGAGAGTTGAGGAACACTCAGGTGACTATTTTTCTGTATTTTTCTCTTTTCACAATTAAAATGAGAGTCCAAACACTGAGGAGCATACAGGGCATTAAGGAAATTCAGGAAAGAAAATTGTGTGCTAAATATTAGGGCAGATTCTCCTAAAGATGTAATAGAATTGCAGTAGTCTTATCAAGAAAATAATGAATGACAATATGTTTGGTGAATCTCCATTTCTTTTCCCCTCTACTCTAGAAACTTTTCTTAACTAATATTCATCTCTCCATGTCCCCTGAGACCCCAAAGATCTATCTTTTACTTTGGCAGTGATAACCAAGGGATATTAGAACACATAACGTAATTCCCTTGTTATTTTAACTACTGGAGCACCGTGCAATAACACCCAAACAGACGCTGTAGTAACGCATTAAAATTGGTTATTTTTACCCTGTGGTGTTAACAAACATGGCCATTTAACATGTGAGAATATTAGAACTTCCCTTTTATGATTTTTAAGTATGGAATTAGGAATATAAATGTGTATTCAGCTGCTATATTTAATTTCTCAATTCAAAAATTGAATAAGTATGTTTACCTAATTTATAAGTATTATTTTATCATTTATGGAACTGCTTTTTTTTTTTTTGAGCTAGAAATAAAATGACCCCAGTGACTGGACAAAAAAGCAGAATTTTTAAAAAAGTAAAAGGAAAAAAGGCAGCAAAACGGTATTTTAGTAGCCCATGACCTTAGAGTATTCTGTCAAGAGCCATCTTGGGATTTAACGGCTATTGTGAGTTTGGTGTCTGCATCAATACTACAACATCATAATAATAGTAACTTGACAATCCCCATGGAACGGAAGAAAAAGCCTGGTTTATCTGGCTCGTTACCAAAATTATATTGCTTTTGATAATAATAAAGTATTTTGCCTGTGTGAGGGTCCTAACAGAACTAAGAATAGGATAAATTCTCAATTCTAGAGCTCATCAAGATGTTCATGGCTTTGAATCTGATTTTTTTCTCTCTCTTAACAAAATTTCTCTTCACACAGAGATCTGATTCAGCTCCGATCCTAAGAACATGAATAAACACCTTAATCCAGAGGTGCTCAAACTTTCTCAATTCATGACACTCTTAGCATCTCAGTAATTGTTTTTACAGCACCCCAGTGGCCAAAAGAAATAACTAACAGTTGCAATTACTAAGAATTTAGTCCAAACTATTCAATGAGGTTTCATCTCCACATTGAGCACCTGTTGAGTCCTACACCACTTCTCACTGGTGGCGAGCTTGGACTCTCCCTCCCTCACTTCCAGGTCCACGTGGACTTCTGTGCAGTACTTGCTTCTTATCACAGCAACTGTCAACAACCCTGTTGTGCAAAGTTATGATGTCATGGAAAGTAATGATCCAAAGTTGAAACTGGGAACTATTTCAAGCTGTTAATCCTCCAGCTGACTGCCAGATGTTTCTGTTTCCCTTGAAAATTAAAAATACCCTGGCTCACCCGTGTGAGTTCCCTGTGGTGGCCCAGGCCACCTCAGCACATGCTTTGGGAAGCCTGGCCCTAGTTTCATTACTCTTACACCAGTGAGTGAGTGGTGAAGTGAGGACACCCTCTTGGTCGGGAAAATTCAGGAATTAGGGAAGGAATTATTTGATCACAGCATCTTTCTGTGTTTAGATGATGTTAGAGGACTTTCAAATGGCAAATTGAGATTAGAAAAGAGGCAGATGCTCTTTAGTGCTAAAGAGATCTAAAAATCTTGTGAGGCGTGGCTACAAACTTTTCATGTCCATCTAGTGAGAACTAACTTTCATAACGCAGCGTATCTTTTTATGTCATCCTTTTTAGAGATACCCTAGTAAGACTAAGGAAGAATAATGTAACCTGTAATAGAACTGATGAATAGATATAAAGGTGGTCACTCCTCCTTTTTCAGACTAGAGGCAACACCATCTTCTACTCAGTAGTCACATGAGGAAGCCAGGAATGGCTATGACTGAAGACTCACAAAGGCTTAAAAGTGGGGAGGGACTTGCTAACTACTAAAGAAATCGTATAAATCTGAGATGGGTGGGGTAGGGGTGTGTCGGGTGGGACAGAATGCCCACATGGGGCACTCCAGAGTCTTGATCCATGACGCCCTATACTTCTGCATGGTGGGGAGGACCAACTAGCTAGACGGCCAAGTGTGCCTCAGCTTTTCATGGTGCATTCTGTCCACTCACCTCCTCTTCGCTGCCCCTTCCACACTTCCATGCCCTCCCCCATATTGATTGGTCTGCTGTACGTGTGATAAAGAGCTGCTTGGATCATCCTGGGATTCGGTGCATTAGTGCTTATTCAGCAGACGACGGGGACTGGAGGCCCGTTATCCAGATGGACTGAAAAGTCTTTTTAACTGATATGGTTTGACAGGCACTTGTATTCAATAAATTTACAGTTTTATGACTAAAACACGATTGGTCTTGTCACTGATAATTTTCCCAGTGGCTTATATCTGCACACGTGTAAAAACAAACAACATTCTGTTATTGGATAAAGGGCAACAACAGAAGAAACTGTTATCCAGAAATTAAAATCATTTTCAATGCATTTGAAGAATTTAGAGGGGAAAAAAAACCTTCATCTGCTTTGTGTAATTACTCACTGATTCTGTGATTTTCTTCCTGTTTCTTCATGAAGCACTTGGGTCACCTTCTGTATCTAGTTATTTCTACTGTTACAACAGACTTTTTGCCCTTAGTGACAGTTCAACTTTACTTTTCATGCATTTACTTCTTTACTGTGCTCATGCTAATACTAACAGTTGTCGTATTTCTTACTATTCTTGAGAATTCAGTTGCTACTGGAAATACACTTAACAAACTATGTGACAGTCCCCTGAGCAGAGGCTGCCAGGGACTTCTCTTCTGCCTCATGTAAGCTAATTTTTTAGAAGCTGAGTTCACCCTGGTCTATAGACTTGTATATGTTTTCCAAGAGTCAGTTGCATATTTTCTTTACTACTTCTCTGACCAGTTTGAGCTTGTATCTTTGTTTCCCTTAAGAACTGAAAATAAAGTTTCCATAGTGCCAAATAATTCGTTTGGTCAAATGAATTTGGTCCACAGGTACTTCTGTTTCTCATCAGTTTTGCTACACAGCACTTTGTTTATAATGGCATTATCAAAATAATGTTCCCTTAGAAATGATTGAAATGTTTGTTGTGTTTTTAAAAAGGTAAAGCTCTCAGGACCTTGGCTCTCTCATCTATAAAATGGGGCAATAATTCTATCCATAGGGCTGTGGAAAGTATCAAATGAGATCGCAGGTGTGAATACTTAGAAAAATGAAGGCTGACACACATACCCAATGTGTGCTATAATACTGATCACTACCATTATCGCTCTTATTTTCTTCTTGTGTCTCAGCTATTTAATTAGTATCTATTTATAGACGATGAGGTAATGATATCCTGTCTTATGCGAGGTAATTATTTTCCTTTTCACTATATCAACGAATTAAACAATTGTATTTCAATTTAAAGAGGAGTTTTCCAAAATATTTCATCCATCAAACAGAGAATTACAAACCTTCACTGGTACTGTTTGTATCTGAAATTTCTAAGGGCTCTTCTCAGTAGGAAAGCTTAACTAGACCAGTTAAGTCTAAAATCATCAAAAGCAATTAAAATACGTGATATTATCATTCCCTGTAAAGAGTACAGTTGAATTACAGACACTGAACAAACTTCCCAGCATTGTCATGAAGTAGGTTAGAAAATGGAGCTTTACAGATGGCCAGATGTGATGTCAAATAAGAGAAGGGGAGATCCTTTATGTGTAGTGGTATGTGTATTACCAGATTAAAGATGGAAATGGTAGTTACTTATTCTATTCATCTTGTTTCTCAGAGAAATTTCATCTTCCTGGTAGAAAGAATGCTTTCCAGGAGCCACTTAGTGTCAAAGGGAAACCTTACTGCTCCAACATAAATACCCAGGAGAAATGGGAAAGCTGAACATATCAAGACATTATTTCTCAGCAAAATATAGAGTTGCATCACAGTCTAATTAGATTTGTCACTCTTACAGGAGTCTGATCAGATAAAGAAACTCGTGACTAGGTGCGGGGGAAAACGAGGCCATCCTTGCGCTAAGCTTACTTTGGAAACAAAAGCACTATTCAAATGTGAAATATTATAGACTTTTCATAAAATGCATGGGTACACACTGGTATCCAAAAACCAGTTTTCTCTAATTTTAGAAAACAAAATACATAACCATTGTAAAACCGGGTCCACTAGCTCACCAAGAGTTTGTGCCTGGTCTCTATCTCAAGCTAAGTTGTTTCACCTCTGATGAAGTTGAGGGAGATGACTTTCAGCCTGGTCATTCATCCATCCATCCATTCAGCATTATTTATTATTATCTACAGGGCTTTTCAGCAATTTGCTTTTCTGCTCATCCCTCTTCTGTCCTCTTTGTGATCTGCAGTCTGGCTCTCAAGCTTCCCCCTAGTTCTCAAGCTGCCCTACCCTCTCTCCTTTAGTTTTTGATGGCTAAGCTTTCCGCTTGCATGAAAAAGTAGAGACCATTAGCCACCAGTTCTCAAAACATTTTACCCCTCCATCTCCAAATTTATATTTCTCCTTTTCATTTGTTTTTCATTGTTCTAAAGAATGCAGTACTTGTCCCTACCACTTTTCCAAGGTTAGTCGCTTTACTTGAACTCATGATCATAGTTTTGTCAGCAGCTACAGCTCCAACATAACCCCTGCTTCCCTCAGCTTAGGTGTCCTAAATTTTTTAAATTTCCCTGAATCCACTTCTGCCTCAAGCAGCTTTAGTTCTTTTTCCTCTTTAACTTACTATCCTTTAAAAGAGATGCCTGCACTTGCTGATAGCTCCACTTTCAGTTCACTCCTTCACTAATTCTTCTAATAATTTACCCCACTAAGATCCTTTTCCCAGTGGTCATCCCAAACCTATTAATTATAGAAGGCAACTGGCTCTTCAAATTTCTCCTCACTGTTGTTTCTGTTCTCTGTCCTCATCCTTTAACTGTTGTCTTGTTTCTCCTGGAATTCTAGCCTCATCATGTAACAGCCAAATTCATCATGTCATTATGTTGTCCACTCTCTCTCCTGTGTTCCTCACATCAATATCACTGTTCATTTACTTGTTTGGGGTCAAAACTTCAGCATTCTCTGATTCTCCTTGCCTGCTGGCTGTCCTCCAACACACACACACACACACACACGCACGCACGCATACACACACACACACACACACACACACTTCTGTAAGTCTCTTGCCTCTACTATCTGGGACCAACCTCATCATCCCACCACCACTGCCTTGACTGAGCCTCCACCCTATTTAGCCTGCTTTGTTTCTGTGAATTTCAACACAATCTATTTTCCTATAATCACTTCACTCTTTCCAATCATTCAACAACAGAGTAATCAGAAGCAACAAAAACAAGAGTGTGGGTGGAGGATATAGTTCAAGTGCTGGAGTACATGCTTAGCATGCATGAGGTCCTGGGTTCAATCCCCAGTACCTCCTCTAAAAATAAATAAATCTAATTACCACCCCTTCCTCCCAAATAAATAACAACAACAACAAAAAATCCTGCAGCACCCCTCCCCCCAAAACAGAAGAATGTGATCATGTGATCCCAGCTAGAATCCTCTGTGGCTCTCAGGTCCTGTAGACTGTGTTCCAATCTTCTTCCCTACCCACTCCAACCAGACTGTCATTCCTTAATTGAGCCATGATTTTTACTTACCTCACATTATCCAAATATTGCTCCCTGTCTGGCAAACTCTCCTTCTCCTCTCCTTCTATTTCATGGTTTTGTAAATGCCCCAAGGATAGTGCTCACCACATTTTATTAAAAGGGTCTAAAGTGTCAGCTCTCCCCCTCCCCCACCCCCTTCCTGTATAGATTGGGAGCTTTGAATATACCGTAGCTGCTCATTAAGTATTTTCATTATGTGTGAATGAATAAATGAAACTCTTATATTTCAAACCTAAGAAAATGGAATAAAGATAACCCAGAAATAGAGCCAATGGGAAAAGGAAGTTGTTTTGGAGTGAAGAAGAGTGGAAACCATCAGTGCAACGAACTAATGATGACTATGTACTAATTAGAGAGTGAAGGAACAGCTGAACAAGAAAGTCTAAACTTCCAGAAGGCAAATCAGTTCTATAGATCGGGAGTTCAACTGACGCTGCAGGGCCAGAGACACTGAGCAGGAAGTCATCTGATGAAAGCTGATGGTTGAACCCATACAAAAAAGTTTTCTAAAGCGAACCCTGGAGGGTCAGGGGCTATACTTTGGGGAAATATGTTAAGGGGTGATCAGAGGAGCTGGTGAGAAGAGGTCTGTGAGCAGGAGGGAAGAACACAACAATGGTGACCGCCAGGAGAGGAAATGCACCTCGTCTTTCCTCTAATAACTGGCACTATGTCTTCCTCTTTAGGGGTGACTGATAAATAGTCCTTGAATTAATGGATTTTCAGAGGTCAATATAAACTGAAGATAGATTTCAGAATGCTAAAGCAACATAATATGTAAAGAAATACAGATAGTAGATGTAGATCTTGGGGTGCAGGTGGGAGGACGTGGAGAGAGAAAATTATGGAAGAAGTTTTATTGCCCCCACCTCAAAAAAAAAACCAGATAAAAAGAGAGTAGACTGGATAGTTTTAGAAAAATGGTGTAGATCTGTGCATAATTAGGGGTAGGTGATGAGAAGCTTTTACCTATAGCCCACAAGGATGCAAATTAGGACTTACATACTGTCTTTTCCACTAATTATTTGATCTGAGGCTTAATTTCAAAAGACTATGTTATTTGAGATCAAGAACCCTGTCTTAGAATTTTCTTGTATCTCCTGCCATGCTTCAAACATGGGCAGCTACACAATGGGATTTAATCATTCAGCATTTGCATCAAAATGATTGTACTTTAGTTGCTCATTCCTACGGAGAAGAGAGTATTATCATTTTATAACCATTAATAAATGTCAGCCAAGAACTACAGGTTAGGAACACAAGTAAAGCACAACTCTGTTTCTAGAGTCCCACGGAGACTCACTGGGATACTTCGATGATCTGTTAGACTATCCGGAATAACACTGGACTGGCAGGAGCCCCATACAGTTCCTAGCAGATGTACAGCAACCTGTCCTGAGTCTTCGAGTTGGTGTCATGAGAAGATGGTGATATTATTGGACAAATGTCTAGGGCAGGAGTGACTAAGTCTACATAGAGGCAGAGTTACCACAAATGACAGCCCAGGCATTGCATAAGAGGTCCTATATAGAAACCACCAGAAACTAGGAAACTAATGAACACCACAGTAAACACAAGAATGGAATGTGCTGAGAAAATGAGCTAGTGATGGTATATGATCTGTGAACTTACTTATCAGTTCTAATTATTTTCCAAGCTGTGCCATGTCTCAAATGATATTCGAGTTTGTCTAATGTGTTCTGTGCTTGCCTCCAGTGATTAATATTCCAAAAATGGTTTAATTTAGGCAAACCTCCACAAAGATCTCTCAAATGATCTGGCAAACCAGCGCTAACATCTGCACGGTACATTAACTGAGACATAATCAAAGTGCTACTGATGCCAATATCACAGGGATTCTCCAACTGAGTTTAAAGCTTTTCAAAATATTAGAAAATATTCACGAGGTTGAGTAGCTAAAACTCAGGTCCTACATAGATACAAGTTAATGTTTTAAGTGTAAATGTCTCCAGTAAAAATTTAATTCCCACTTTCCCAGGCAATGTATTCTTAGGGAAAATAAATGCTTCTTATCAAGAGTGACAGTGTACTCAAATTCAATCTACCATTTATCTTCAGCCTGTATAATTTTAGCCACCCTTCTTTTTAAATTGGAGATATTTAATCTCTATTGTGCATCATTGGAATGCACAAATATCAGTGGTTTTATCATCTCTAGAGATAAACTTACTTGATTTTCTCTAAGAGCACCCTCTTTTCTTTGCTTACCCTTACACTTACATGTCACTGGCAATGGAGGAGTTCCGGGACATAGACTTTGGTGAGAGGTCATAATCGCTGTCAGATCGATACAGGAAGGACTCCCGACGTTGACTGTGGACAAAGTTTGCTTGGAGAACTAGCCCAGATCCTGGGCTGGTCATGGGATCCAAGGGACTCCGTCCCGAAGATGTGCCATTGTCCACATCAAAACTGTAAATGAAGGAAAAGGAAAGACATTGCTGTGAACCTTTGTATGTTGATATTTTAGAAAAAGGATATTTCAGTTCAGGAATTGAAAGTAGGAAAACATACAACTGATTCCTGCTGTTAAAAAACAATAATATCGAAATACACAAAAGGAAAAAACCACACTGGCTTGTCTTCCTAAGCTCTTGAGTACTTTTTTTAATCCACCAGATACAAAATACAAAGGACTCTCTGAACTCAAGCTTCCTTAAAAAGGAGCCATTCTGCAAAGACTAGTTTTCCTAAGTATAGACTTCCTTTTACATAGCAATTCACTAAATATTTGGGTTCAATTCAATAGGTGCCCATTATATGCCTAATATCCTTGTTTCCCAAAACCTGGACTCCTCCATTCCCACCGACATCTATCAATCACTAATTTCTGTTGTATCCACTTCCTTCTATCCCCACTGCCAATATATTAAGTTCAGGATTCTACCAGCTCTCACCTACGTTATTATAAGAGCCTTTAAATTAGTCCTTTGAACCCATTTTCCACCCTGTCCCAAGAGTGATTGTTCTTAAAATATAATAAACCTGACTATGTAATTCATCAGTTTAAAACCTTTCAGTAGCTCACTATTGTCCTCATGATAAAGTTCAAATTTCTTGGCTGAACTGAGAGAATCTTAAGAATCCATTCGCATTGCAATGAACCCATTTCCCAAATTCAACATGCAACACTCTTCTATCAGGCACCTGATGCTCCCTTGGGATGAACCACCATCTCCTTATCTCAGGGCTTCATTACCTAAACTTCTGCTCCCTAATTACTCAACCCCCCAATTCCCCACCTAATTGTTATTCATCCTTGAGGACTTAGCCTTCATGTGAAATGCTGCCCTGACACCCAGAGCTTTATGAGATGCCCTTTCTCTGTACTCCCAAGATACTTCCCCACTCCCGACTGGTAGCATCTACAATGAACTGGAAATGCACACCACTTGGTCTCCATCCTAGACTGTGAGCTCTCTGAGAATGGAGACTCTGGGTGTTCTCGGCACTTTACATGGCAATTCAGAAAACTTTACAAAGCAGTTCGAAATAATGAGCGAATGAATGAAAGGCATGATGCTTGGCGATACAGATTTTAGATTTCTGGGACAAAAAGAACCAAACATGCAGTTCTTAACATTGCAGTCTTTATAATCCAGGTAAACTTTCTACGAAGAGCTTTTTGAGTCAAACATCAACGAGTACTAAAATAAAGTCAACTCTCCTGTGTTCTTATAAGAGGAGGGTGAGGGTGACAGCCCAGGACAGCTCAGCAAGTCTGTGGTTTATGATTGTTGAATAAATAAATAAACAAATGAATTAAAGCTCAGTGGTTATCAACATTTTCCCCATTACAGCCTTTATCCAAACTATTAACTAGCTAACTTTTAAATATTCATTTACTTTTTCTACTGGAGTTATTAATAAATAATGTTATGACCCAAAGATTGCCAGTCACAGAGGAAGGATCATCTAGAGACTTGATGTTTCACGAGTCAACTATGAATGTTTGGCCAGATTAGAACATTGACTCCAAATCAATCCATCTAGTTAAGAAAAAAAAAAAAAGAAAGAGAAAAGAAAGGGAAAAACTCTAGCTTGGCCAGTCATAAACATGTTTTCAATTTAAAATTTTCTTAGAATTTTGTTACTCTACAGATGTATTCATTTGGCCCTTAAAAGACATTGAGAGTTGAACTACTTAAACAGACTCATTTTACAGACAAGGATACCAGCTCCTAGAAAGGTTAACTGACCAAAGGGACTGAGCTCACTGGATTTAATCGTCTACTATTCCTGAAGTTCTCTCAGCTCTAAAGCACAAGTATGTGAACCACAAAGGTGGGTTAGCAACTGTGACACCAGACAGGGGACATCTGTTTCACGCGGACAGCCACTTCATGCATCTGGGACTTTTGGCAATCCTGAGGAAGGCCGGAAGGAAGGGATCTTTACTCACTAAAGAGACTTATTCCCGATTTCTAGCAAGCTCTTCTTGGATATGCTTAATTAAATATGCATTTATTAAGCACCTACTATGAGCACACTGGGACACGAAAATAAAGGAGATGAGATTAATCTAGACTGCGATAGCTGAGAAATCTTCTTGGAAGAATAGTGTTTTAAAAGGGCTTTTGAAGGCAGTCAGTATACCTCTGAAAGACATTAAAGACCTCTGCATAAGGGGAGGATAAGGGGACAGTTCTGCTCCAAGGAGACAGTGATGACAGCTCTTCAGCATGAGGCCATCATAATGTGAACACATAAAAAAGTCTTCATGTCGATTTCCCTTCAATATCAAAATGGCCTTACTGTTCAAAAAAAAAAAAGTATGCTTTTTTTGCTATGCAGAAACAAAAATATAGGAGATACAGAAGCAGGATTTTTGGTTTAGTTTTTCTCAGTTCAAATGAGGAAATACCAATAGCACTCCCCAAATCAGTAATTTTTATTTATTATAATCTTCCCAATTAATTTAAGCAAGTCTTAAAAATATTCTCCGCTATTAGTTTTGGAACGAATACTGCTAAATATCTTAAAATATTTAACATTTTTGCAGTAATAGTACCTATTAAAGCCAAACATTTATTAATAGGTCATAAAATGCTTGATCCAGGACCGCTTTACGGGCCTTCATGTTTTTCTTCGTAGGCTGCACTATAATACTTTGTCCACTAGATGGAGATCATTTTCTTAAGGAAAATCCACTGTGACTAAAAGGCCAAAACTATCTTTCTTAAATACTCATGAAAACAACCTCTTAAATACTATACCAAAAAATAAAACCTCACCATCTACAGGAAATGATTACTAAGTATTGCTAAAATTCTATTAGCCTAAGAAATATTAGTATTTGCTTTACGAACTGATTGAGAAGGATGTCAAAGTGTAGATATTTACTTAAAAAGAAAAACTCTTCAGTTCAAATATTAGAACTAAGGAGTTTCCCTTGGGAGCGGTTATACTGGGGACAAATCAAGGCAGTATTTCTTCATTCAGTGGATAGTAAATTAACAGAGTTTCGGCTGAAAATATGGATGGCTTCAAATAAGCTACTTATTTTTGAAACGTAACTTGAGAAACTGTCAATGTCACAGAACTATTAATAAAACAAGAAGGTGATGAGGAGTCAGACGCTGGTACCAAACAGATCAGTTGTGAATTTGCCAAACACATTCTTTGGCAAACAAGTGAATACTCTTTTGACTCACTGTCAATTACATGGAGTCTAAGACGAGCAGAAGCCTGGGAAAGTAAGGAAAGAATTGGGGAGAGTGATAATGTCTAAGTATAATGATGATAATTATAATAAAATTTTTGGAACACTTTCCATGTGCCAGGAATTGTGCTGTGTGCTTTACATACCATTATCTCATTGAGTCCCCCCCAATAACCCTTTGAAATTAGCGCATATTTTCCAACTGACCATTGAGGAGTCAGAGTCATAAAGAAGTTGCTCTATGTAAAGTAACAAGTTCGACAGTTTGTCAGTGGGTTTTAAACTCAAGCTGTCTGATTCCAGAGTCTGGGAGAATAACCTCTTTATTTATGTCCCTATTGCCAAGCCACCTATTACTCATTACAAAATACAAAAGATACCTCTTAGCTTCTTCACCTGGATAGAACTTCAAATGTTAACTGTTTGAAGGTAACATTCTGATTAATTTATGGATCAGGCCTGCCAAGGCTACTTCTGGGACTTGGTCTTTATATGACTGCAAGTTTTGGCACTTGCCAAATCCCCTATTTTTCCAGTTTCAAATACAACGATAAGGTGCAAAAGAGCCTCTGCTGCGACCCATTTGGTGGGTTTCTTCACAGAGTCCGAGAGTCACTGGGAATAAGGAGGGTTGGTGAGCTGGCAGAAGGTCTTAGCAAATGGAACTAAGTGAGATGCTTCTTTACTCCACACGTTTGCTGACCTAAATGCAGTTCACCGATGCACACTCTCCTGAACTGAGCTGGCTTTCACCCCGAAGGCACTAGTGGAAAAGCAATCATGCATGGTCCCCGATGGGGGTGGTAAGAGTAATGGTCCTGCCAGCCCAGTGCAACCAGAACTGTTGCGGCTGTGTGCATCCGGCACTTCTCAGGACCATTCATTCCACAGGCGTGTCCCTTTCTGTGGAACTTGCCCCTCAACAAAAACCAAACAGAAAATAGGCAAACTGACAAAACCAACAAAGCTGCTCCCCAGCTCTCCACGCTGTTCCAAGTCAGTGGAATCACTGGACTATGTGTTCTGGTTCACCTTCCATTCAGCCTCCTCCACTGCTCCTATACCCAGTGCCTACTGACTCCATAATCATCTGTCTGCTTAGGGTCATTTCTCATCCTTTTGCGCTGAAGCTAGACCCCGCTTCTCTGGTTTAAACATTTGGCATTTCTTATTAACCATGATGTGGATTCTCTCCTGAGCCATGGTCCTGCTATTGTCCTGGGTAAAAAACTCATCTCATCTGACCTTGCCGCCAGGACCTCATACTCAACACTGACCCCCAATGTGGAGCTTGATGGAGGCGAGACACATGAGGACTCCAGGAGAGCAGCTGCAGGGAGCCCCAATCAACAGTTGTCATCACCAAAGCATCTGAGATGAACTCCCACGGGGAAGACCCTGGAGAGAGCATGGCGGCTGCTGAAGGCTGGTGAGAGCCCTGGAAGCCTTCACTAATGCCAGGAGCATCTGAGAGCTGCTTCTGTCTCTGTGTATTAAGAACAATGGTGCATAGAGATCTTTCCGCTGGGAGGTGGGGAGATACCACAAACAGTCCTAAGACATTCACTTGGGAGTTAGAAAATGTGGTTAAAATTTCAAATGATGGTTCTGCCACTTGACTCTAGGGTAGTTACTGTACTGTTCTTAGCCTCCACTTCCTGATAAGGATCATTACAGTACCTGGCCTGGCTTGAGGGCCATCATAATGCCCTATAAAATGTTTGGGAAGCAATGAGCACACTGCCTGGCAGCTAATACGTTATCAATATTTGGCAGCTCTTGTCATTTTTATTGCTATTACTCGCCTTCTTTGAGGGGGACTTTCCATCCAGGAGGTTCTCCGTACCTGAGCACACTGTGTTGGGAAGAACCTACAGGGACTGATGGGAGAGGAAGGAAACTGAAGGGCTAATCAGTCAAACCACTGGAATCAACCTTGGCAATCAACAAGGTGACAGATGCTGGAGCCAGGCTGCTCTTACAACTTAAGCTGCTTTTACAACTTAACTTGCTGTCTCCACCCCACTCTATAATTCCAGTGTGGTAACATCCAGGGAGAGGGTGGAGACTATTGATTTTTCTCTAGATATTCCTCACCAAGGAGAAAGAACAATTTTCTGTTAGGAACGCGGAAGGCATGGAGATCCCAACAACCTGAGATCCAGCTGAATATAATGAGCAGAAACAGTCCTTTAGACCTCAGGTCCCCAGCCACCGGGTATACCTTGGTGACCTAGAGTCACAATTATTTTCCTGTGCCTGACTCTTCTGTGTATATGGCAGCCCATGCCATTGGCTGTACAATGGAATCCATTTTGGTGCTTTACCATTCAGGATGAGGGGGATGATTTCTCCTCAAGCTTAATGAAGTGTAAGCAGAGTTGGATCATTTCTTCAAAAATATTTTTTCTTTCTATGATAAATATTATATCATATTAATTATTAATATGTTATTAATACCACATGGCTATGAAACCTGTTCCTAATTAATGCCAGTGATATTTTCCATTCAAGGTTTCCCTGCAGATCAAAGAGCTTCTCTGGATTAAAGAAAATACTGCTGCCCAGAGTTCCTCATTTTATTCTATCCTTTGCTCAGATCAGATGAGACTGCAGAAAACAGGACTTTACAGTGATACACACGTATGGTGATCTTTCCCAATCAAAAAACTGCATCTCGCATTTAAATAGGACACCCCGAGAATGCAGCCTATTTAGCAAGTTCACATTAGTGGATTGTAGTGTTAAGTGACTGTATGCATGTTATTTTGCATAGTATATATATTTGTATGGAGGACCTGCAATTTTATCCTTTGTTTTCACAGATGATTTTTATAAACAAAAGCCTGGAACAAAGGGGAAAGGTATATGCTTATTCATGAATAAAAACGTCAGGTGATCTCAGGTAACACAGCTTTTGCTTCTGACATGTCACTGACACTCCCAGGTAACAGAGGGCAAATAAAGAGATTCAAAATGAAAATGATGGCATGAGTTTGATGTTTGGACTGGAAGCCAGACGGGACAAGCTGGACTTGTTCAGTAGGGTTTTGCCAAACGAGATGGCAAAAGGATGATTTTTCTGAAAGATGTTTATTAGACCTAAACTTTAGTAAACCATAAAGACTTAAACGTAAGACAAGACACTATAAACCTCTTAGAAGAAGACATTGGCAAAACATTCTCTGACATAAATCTTAGCAATGTTTTCCTAGAACAGTCTACCCAGGCAATAGAAATAAAAACAAAAATGAACAAATGGGACCTAATTAAACTTATAAGCTTTTGCACAGCAAAGGAAATCATCAGCAAAACGAAAAGACAACCTATGGAATGGGAGAAAATATTTGCAAAAGATGAAACTGACAAGGGCTTAATTTCCAGAATATATAAACAGCCCATACAACTTAATATGAAAATAACAAACAACCCAATCCAAAAATGGGCAGAAGACCTAAACAAGCAATTCTCCAATGAAGACATACAAATGGCCAATAGGCACATGAAAAAATGCTCAATATCGCTAATTAACAGAGAAATGCAAATCAAAACTACAATGAGGTATCACCTCACACCAGTCAGAATAGCCATAATTCAGAAGTCCACAAACGACAAATGAAATCTAAACAAACAAACTCATAGATACAGAGGGGTACGGTAGAAACTTCCAGTTATAAGATGAGTAAGTTCAGAGATGTAACTTACAACATTATATAGTTCACAATGCTGTAAATTTGAAAGTTGCTAAGAGAATGAATTTTAAAAGTTCTCACCCCACATATACACACAAATAGCTGTTACTATATGAGGTGCTAAATGTAATAAAATCTTATTGTGGTAAACCTTTTTTAATATATACATATATAAAATCGCTATATTGTACACCTTAAACTTACACAATGTTTTTATGTCTGTGATATCTCAATAAAGCTAGAAAAAAATTAAGTTTCCATAAAAAAAAGATAAAATCATCGCCCTAATCTCCTAGACTTTTCTAGCCTCCTTTCCTTCTTATTTTTTCTGCATAGCACTCATCTGCCTCTGATCAGCTTGAGTCACTTATTTTATATTATTCTCCTCATTAGAATGTAAGCTTTATAAGTGCAGAGATTTGTATCTGCTTCGTTCATTAACACATCCCCAGCACCTAGAATAGTGTCTGGCACATAGTAGTTACTAAATTAATATTTATATTATGAATGTATTAATATCTTTAGATGCAGAGCCACTTACTAGAGACTGGTTGTTATTTACCATGGTTACCTGTGTGGTTCTACTCCAAATGAACTTTTATTTTTATTATTATTTATTTCAGCCAGGAATCAGTCATATTTTTAAAGAAAGAACTAATGAGGTTGATTAGCTCATTTGAAGGAATCATCTGGAAAGACACTTAAAAGGCTAGGGTGTTAAAAGACTTAAAAAAAAAAACTTTTTAATAGAAGTTATCTTACATATCCCCCTGTCTGACCTCCAATCAGCCATAGAATCAGGGGGTGGGATCCAGACTTTGTGGCGTATGAAGTTTATACAATTTTGAGTCTGCTTTGAGAAAAATAGTATCAAAAAAACCTTCCTTTTGCAAATTTTACATAACCTATGACTATGTGCAATGGCTAGCAGCCCTCCCATCTATAACTTGGAACAGGACAGGCCAGTGAGGGGCATTAAGCTTGATCTCCATTAGCTTCACAGTAAACCTGCATTGGAGGCAATGATAGAACAGGACAGGACAGGAAAAACAAATGGAATGGCTAAAAATGGGAACAGAGTACCATATATTTTCCTAAAAGGAGAATTATTATTACAGGTTAGTTTTTTCTTTATTTTTTTCTCTCTTTTTTTTCAATAGCCCAAATTTCCAAAGCTTGCTCATATTTTTCAGAACTTTTCTTGCTATTTGCACATGTTCATCCTTCCAAATAAGTGATTCTGCCAGGCAGGGTATTAGAATCACTTTGAAGGCCTGGGAGGGGTGTGCCTGAAACCACACCTCTCTCTATGGAAACTATGATTTCCTTTTTGAGAGGTGAGTTTTTAAAATGTGGTTCTCAATCTCATTCCGGCTATTTATGTATTTAGACTTATTAAAAACTGATTCCCAAATGGCTTAACTGAATGAATAAGAATTAATGAATAATAAATTATTTGTGAAAATACTATTTAAATATCATATCTTAAGAAGGAGGATATAGCTCAGTGATACAGCAGATGCTTAGTATGCATGAGGTCCTGGGTTTGAGCCCCAGTACCTCCATTAAGAAAAAAACTAATTAACTTAATTAAAAATAAATAACTAAACTTCATTACCTCCCCCTCAAAAAATAAATAAAATAAAAAATAAATATCATATCTTAAGTAGATTAAGTCTAGGCAAGTTTCTAATAACTGAAAACAAAAGCTGTAATAACTCTACTAAATTTGTCTTTAAAAATATAACCTAAATCTGATCCTTTTCCACTAATGAATACGAAAACTCATACATCATGTTTTTCTCTGGGTCTGGACTCTCCTCAAACAGGTCAGGAAACAACTCACCAAGCCATACTATTAAATCTATTTTGGAGAAGTGATATCACTCAGTTTCCAACCTCAATGATCCAAACAGAGGGTTTTCTACTTTAATGGGAGTGGACGAGAACAGAGGAGGGGTTCAGAGGGCCATGTGGCCTGGACAGATACCCTTTCTTCAGTTCTACCAGGATAAAGCAAGGATTAAGACATTAGCCTATGACGGTCATAGACAATCACATTCTTTCACAATTCTTTAGAAATAGATCAGAGAATAAAAACAAAGATGTAAACACCCACACTAAACAGCTCACGTCTCATTGTGTTATGGGCCCATTGATCCTCTCCTTTGTGATTTCTTAGACTGGGTAAATTACACATGCTTGTAACTTATCCTTCAAATGTTATAAGACATTGGGATGGACTGTCAAATTGCTGCAGGATGCACTTCAACATTGAGTTTGAAGAGTAAAGATACTTTGTGTATTTCCTTGAAATGGTATTGTACATAATCTTGACTAAAGAGAAAACGGTCTTGGGAAAGCATAGACTTTCATAATTGGGACCATGAACATGGCAAATTATGCTTGGCGACTGCCAAATTCCACTCTCTGCTTGTTCCTGGGCAGACAAGAAGTCCTGGTTTCTAGGCTTCTCTTGCAATTAGACTTGGTCACGTAACTGGATGCGAGCAGAAATACTGCACACCGCTTCCAGGATGGGCTCCAACTCCTCCCACATGCTTGGCTGTGCCCTCTTTCTCCTTCTGCCAGTTGCAGGTTGAGGGTTCTGAAGCCACCAGGAGTGGTGGGAACACAAGATGGAAGGAGCCTGGTCCCTGAATGACAGCAAGGATGAGAGCAGTTGCCCTGTCACCACCCTAGACAGTTGCTTGATGAAAAACAAACTTTTTTAAAAAAAACACCTAATTTGGAGGGTGTATTTGTTATTATAATAACATCTAATACAGTCTATTACACCAAACTAAGTTGGCAGCACTAACAGTGTATTAAACTGTCAAATTCACATTAGATCTACCTCTGGACTTAAAAAAAAAAAAAAGCGCCCCTACAAAGGCCCCAGTGAAAACTCATTGCCTCTTTAATTCTACCATTTTCACACTTGGTTGAGATTTCCCTCCCCTTAATCTTCCTTGGTTACACTGATTTTCAGGAAGGCATTTCTTATCCTCCAGTACTGAAGAAGTGTTAGAGAGTAAGTTTCTGACCATTACACACAGTTGTGGCTGGTCCGTGAAGAGCGAAAGCCAGTCCTCTTCCATTCCTCCTTGACCACAGTCAGGAGAGCTGGAGAGGGCCAGCTGGGACATGAGGCTGGCTCATCAATTTGTCTCTCTATCACAGAAGAGATACAGGTCTTGGAGTTGCTGTCCCTTGGGAGTTGGATCCATGCTTTTCTGGAGTAAATGAGGTCTCAGAAACACCAGATCAAACCAGGCTGCCCTGTTTAGAATGGGACTCCAGACTAAAATGACATTCTGAATGTGCCCATTCTAGGTGGATGGGCCAGAGTCTATGAAACAATCCTAGAAATGTGTCATACCTTACCCAAATCTAGAAGCGACCACAGTTCACTGTTTTCTAGCTCATCTGCAATGGTATCAGAGCTGAGCTGGTCCTTCAGATTCAAAGAGATGCAGGTTGAATCAGATGCCTTCCTTCCTTTTCTGAACTCATAAACTAAATGCCCTTTTAGAGTCAGATATGCTTCTCTAGAAGGAGGAAAGGAGGTTACCTGGGACTGCTTACTCTTGCCTCTATGGCTTCTGAAATAGTGGAGTGGTGCCCAGTCGGTGCCTCCTTCCCTTCACTGAGCTGCAGTGTGTTTCTGGTATGAAAAATATGTCATTGTCACCCTAGAGATCAAACTCTAATGATCCATACATCCTGAAGGTGATGAAGTGGGTACAGAAACGAACCTATCCATTCTGCAAATATTTATCGACCACCTAGTCTTGCCAGACACCCCTGGAAAGGAATGGAGTTCATGGAGGAGACACAAGGACTGTAGTGGTTGCAGTGAATTTCTGCCCCTAAATTAAAATGGGATTTCCTTCCTCCAGGACAACCAAATTCATGGTGAGACAGTCCATGAATCCTGTGGACTTGCAAAGCTAGGAAAACTGATCACTGCTGATCTCCTCTGCTTTGACATTAACTATGTTCTTTTAAAAAGTCAAGTTTTACTTTGTTAGCCATAGAAATTCCTTTCATTTTTATGCAATGATATATCTCAAATATTTAGATAGAAGCATCCATTTGTGCCAACTGGTCTATTTTCTGGATGGACTCAGATATTCAACTCTATGTATTTTGTCTTTCTTTTTTCTTTTTTGTGGAATTTATTTTGTAGAATCTTGTCTCCCATTTTGGATTATTTTCCATTTATATCCCTTTTTAAAAAATGACTTATGCTTTTCTTAATGAGTATGGTACAAGACCTTGAAGTACAATATAAATAAGGGCTTCTGTAATGGGACAGCCTTTCAATCTAGCAACATTTTTTCTAACTAGCTAAAGATGGTCATGCCAGAATCCTCAGATAAATTATTTCCTGATAGGAACTGTAATTGTTTTTGTTTGTTTGTTTGTTTGTTATTTGTTTTTTTGGGGGGTGGTAATCAAGTTTGTTTATTTACTGAAATGCAGGTACTCGGAATTGAACCCAGGACCTTGTGCATACCAAGCACATACTCTACCACTGAGCTATGCCCTCCCCAGAACTGTAACTCTTTTGATTCCTGGCATGTAAAATATTTTGTACTACATTGTACCACCATAATGTAAATATGTAAATAAACCTTAATTTCCAGCCTGACTATACGAAGTCAGTACTGCTGGTAGATTATCTAATTTGAAATGTGTTTACCTTCACAAAAAAGACATAAAGTAAGTTTTATTGTTTTTCATACATTAAGCTACTAAATAAATAGCTGTCAGTTGTTTAAACTTAGGTTGGAAGAAAAAAACAAACAAACATGATTATATACTTTGCTGATCTTTAAAATTTAACTTTGACCAAATTTTGAAAATAGGGCTACAGATGCCTATACATCATGAAATCAAAATTAGAGTTTTTATTAGCATTTATTCAGTTGTTTTCTTTTTTCCCTAACTTTAGTACTTTCAAAAAGCTTAAAATGTGCTTTTTTTTTTTTTACCCTTCTTTTTCTTTTCCTTTCAAGTTTAGACCTAGAAATTAAATTTGACAAGGGGAAAAAAATCCAAACCACTTCTATGCTTATTCTGTTCTTGGCTTCTTGGTACACAGCTGTCCTTTAAACTTGCAGTGTAATTGTGAGTTTGAATACTATGTTTGCCACTAATCCCACTAAAGGACTTGGCCCCTCAGGCCACATGGAAATAATCTCTGAGGATGCCACGGGTGCTTTAGCCATTTGCCATGTCCATGAACTGCATCTGCGCCTCTTGATGAGCTGGACTAGGATGACCTGTCTGGGGGAAACAAAAGAATTTCTCCCAAAACCCCCTCCCTCCTGTGCCTCTCACATCATAGTCCCACACTGTTTCTAAAGCCCTTTCACGGTCATGGTTTAGTGGAATTTACGCAGTGACCCCGTGCAACGGCAGTGGGGGTGAGTGGCGTGGATGCTTATCCTTATTTGGGAAAAGAAAATTGAGGCTCAGGAAGGAGGGCAATGGTTTGCCCAGCGTCTCACTGCGTTAAGTGACTGGATTATGACGCAAATCAAAATCTTCTGATCTTCAGACTAAAGATTTAAATGGAGGATTGAACAACTGGATTAGTTTTCATTTCATAAAGCTTGAAACAAAGACAAATTCTTATTTGAATGTCCCCTAGTAGAACTCACTTCGAGATATTATCTAGCGGCCTGTAATGTAATGTTCAAAATCTTTGCGTCGAACGTGACATTTTGCTGAAATGAATGAATGTGTCTACATGTCTAAATAGTAGTATGGCAAAAACTTGGAAGGAATTAAAGTAAGGGTGCTCCACTTTGGCAACTTCACTAATTATCATAACCACATTGTAATGCCTTAAATGTTTGGTAAATGTTTAATAATCCTTGAGGGAAGATCTAGCAAATGCCATGTGGTTAAACTTATTTAAATACATTATAGACCAGCTTTGCAAGACAAAGGGGTTCCTATTTCATACCCTCAGGACAAAAAAAAAATTAAATTAATTCTCTCTAGCAGAAAGATAAGAACTGATACTGGGCTATACTAGGGGTAGGGAATTGGGAACCCCGAGTTTGAGTTCTAACTCTACCATTAACTAGTTGTGACGTTGGCCAAGCTCTTGACTTTTCTGGGATTTAGTAATTTTATCAATCAAATAAAGAGCCCGACTACCAGTCATTTCTAATTACTGGTCTGCACAACACCCTGGAAAGACTTCTAAAAATATAGATTCTTAGTTCTCCTTCTGGATACTCTGAGTCAGTAGACCTGGGGTTGGACCCAGGAATATGTATTTTTACAAAGCTGTCCAAGCTGTCTGAAGTATTGGCAAGTTAGGAACACTAGACTGGTCTCCAAGACGCCCTTCAACTTTCATATTCCTGCACACATTCAACTGCACAGCACTAAACTCAGCTCATGTTCCTCTACTTCAAACTCCCTTGGGAGGCAGGGCACCCAGAGCTAGTGCTGTTCCTAACTCAACTGTCAACCAGCTTCCTAGGTGGCGCCCCTGACCACTGGCCCACTGTGGGACACCATTTCCTACACTGCTGTTGGGATTTTGTGTGTGGTTGAGTGGAGGGAAGAAAGAAGGGAAGAAAGGAAGAGGGAAAGGGGAGGAAGGAGGGAAGGAAACAAGGGGACCAGAGATAACCTGGAGTGGTGGGAAAATGTGATTATGTTACTTCTCTGAATAACCACTCTTGCCTACAAAACTAGATTAAAATTCTTTATCATGGCATTTAAATTACTTTAAAATCTGGTCCCCTCTCCCTCCTAAATCTCATCTCTGGCCCCTTCAAAGATGCTTTAGCTCATGCTGTTCTCAGTATCCAGAGTAGACAATGAAGTTTTATCCCAGCCCCACCTATTTCTACCCATGAAATCTTTCCTGTTCTTCAAAGCTCCACATGTACTAACCAATGTCAAATAAGCCTCCAATGCTTGCTCTTGCAATTCCGAACATCTTACTTAGGTCCTCAATAAAGCATTATTCTGGCGTACTGCACCTGGCTTCAGAAACATCTCTCCCCTTACCAGATACCCCTCCCTAGCTATTTGAGGTTGGGAAAGTGCATACATACGACTTACTTTAACCATCATAATAAAAATAACATTTACATAGTGCTTTACTATTTACCAAATGCTTTTGTATCTATTATTTCATTTGTTCTTGTGAATGAAAAATATTGCAAGCCATATCAATAAACAAAAGATGCTGTGGCCTTCAAGTCATCAGCCACTAATGCAGCTGTCCCCGATAGTGAGCAGAGGGAACTCAGGATGCAGACAAGCAGGCATCCCCAAAGGTGCCTCCTGAGGCAACTCAGGATGGGAAAGAACAGGATACTGGCCCTAGATAGCTAGGTGCATATCAAAGGAATGATTTCAATGAGCCCAGACTCTCGCACCTTCCCACACACTGAAAAGCGCTAAATTCCTTAACTTGAGATACCTGGTCTTTGTTGCAAAAACTCATATATCCTGGCTTCTACCTTGCCACTTTGGAGCAGTCCCAGAGCGATCTAAGAGGCTGTCATCCCAGGCTTACGTTCTCAGAAATGTCTGCCGAATAAAACTAACTTCCGGCCTTTAAGTTGTGCATTTTATTTCAGTTGACACTCTCAATAACATTTCTATGAGATACATATTACTGTCACTCCCTATTTTATGGATGATGAAACTGTAACTCAGAGAAAAGTAATAACTTGCTGGATAATGATGGGCTGAGATTTGAACCTAGATCCTGTGAATTTAAATCTTCTTTTAGCCACCTTGGATCCTGCGGAGGCCTGCTGGGAACAGGACTTCTAAAATGATAAATATATCTGGAAGGCCATTTTTTGCTGGCTCTAAGAGGGGTCTCCAAAACCCAAGGGAGCACACAGGTCTTCTTAAAATTGAAGGTGTTTATGCTTGAGATGAAACTGAATTCTATCTAGGCAAGAAATGTGCTTCTGTGTACAAAGCTAAGAACAACACAGTAACTCCCAGTGGAAAACCGAACAAAACCAGAGCCATCTGGGGAATGGTAACTCATGCTCATGAAAACAGTGGCATGGTTTGTGCCAAATTCCAAAGCAACCTTCATGCTAAGGCCACTGGACACAGAATCCATGTGATGCTGTACCTCTCAAGGATTTACAGTTATTGGGAAGTAAATAAGTAAAGGTGTGGGGAAAAAAAAAATCTTGTGCATTGGCAGGTAGGAGGTGTTCTGTAAATGCATATTAAATGACTGAACGAATTAATGACTAGGGAGAGGTGGCATCGTGATGTAGCGGGAAAACAGCGTTTAGAGTAAGACCTGGCATGTGATCAGAGCTATGTCAGTGCTGGCTACTTCTTGTGTCAGGGAGGCACTATGCTTATCACAAGGAGAGAATATTTGCCCTTTGTGCTTCTCAACCAAATGTATTGGTAATTCTCGTAAAATAGGAGCAAAAGTCACACTGTAGCTTTGTCATTTCTATTTGGATTAGTAGATAATGGTAATTAGGTGAGCATTTGGACAACAGGTGAGAACTCACATATCTATTAAAAAAAGAAATGGGAGTGTGCATTTTGAATTTAAACACAATGAGATTTCAGTTCTCCCACAGTTGTGAATGGAGTAGGAAAAAAGGTCATTTGACCTTTGTTGAACAGCTCAAGTCACTGCCTTTGATTCTCATTTGAAAGAACTGAACCTGCCTCTTCCTTTCCTGGCCCCACCACCAAACAGAGAACTGGAAGGAATAAAAAGAGGGCCATGCTTTAGAAAGTGTTTCCCTGAATCAGAGTTATTCCTTTTGAATACTGTATCATGGGCTTTTTTTCACCTGAAAAACCTCATACCTGTTTCACCATAGTTCATTCAAATTGTAATAAAATATTTTGCAGGCTACCTGCCATGCCAAAATACATCAAGCAAAATGTAATAATCTCTTTAACTCTCCAGTCTTGTATATAGTGTAAAGTAAGGGCTAAGACATTTTTGACTATAAGATGGTTAGTTAAGTAATGTGAGATCAGTGTCCTTGGGAATACCCAGAAACCTGAGCTATTTATTGCACAGACATAATGTTTTGTGGCCGTGACTGATGTTGAGATGACCCTGGAAAGCTTATCTTTGGAATGGTGGAGATTAAGTTGCTTCTGGAAGGCTAGGTGTTCCTGTTACCAAAATAAACACTGATTAAGCAATGGCAAACACAAGAGAGCAACCACAGAAGAAGGGTTTTCCCCATCTCCTTGCTGGAGTTCTGTTTGATAAAGTAAAACAGGCAGACAATTTTGGGAGCCCGGTATTAAATCTACCATACGAGGTCTAAATATCAGGGCTCTAGCCGTCGTGTGCTGTTACACTGATGCTTTCTCCCGGGTGCTTTCGACTTTGGCTGATGTCCCTGGGAGACAACGTGGTCTTTGACATCTTTTGTATCTGGTAGCACTGATTACTCTAACAAGTCTCCGCACTGGAGACCCGACTGTCTGTCAAGCTCTCCTCAACCCTGCTCTCTGTCGCTGCATCCCGGATAGAATTAGAGCTGATATCCCAGCAGCTCCCAAAGGTGAGCCCTCCCAGATGGTCCTCAAGTGGGAGATTCGGTCCAGGGGGACCCTCCTGCCCCTGGTCAGTGGGCCTTTTCCCCAGGATAACAGAATGATAACAATAGACAGTAACAATACAGAATAGACAACTCTCAGCATTTTATATCCATCATCTCATTTGATTTTTATTATTATGCTGGAGAAAGAAAGGTTGCTCATATGTATGTACGTATAGCTAAATCACTATGCTGTACATCAGAAACCAACACATTGTAAACCGACTCTGCTTCAATAAAAAAGTTGAAAAAAAAAAAGAAATAGTGCTCAGAGAAGTTAAGTAACTTGCCTAGAGTTCATGTTTTTATCCATTATATTTCATTGCTTCTCTAGCATCCAGCGGTCCCTATTAAAATACTGATGCAGTTAATAAAAACTAGGTCCCCCAATGTTATTTAGCTCCCCAAGTACATGGACTTTGGAATCAGATCTGGATTGGAAGCGGCTCTGTTCCTTGCCAGCTCTGGGACCCTAAGCAAAGCTCCCCAGGCTCTCCAAGCCTGAGCTTCCACACGTGTTGAAAGAGGACTATAAGACACTCACATGCAGAAAACCAAAATTGGCTAACGAACATTAAAGCACTCAAGACAGTGTTTTGAAAGTGGTACGTGTTCAACAAATATTAATTCCCTTTTTATTCTTTCTCCTTTAAATACATTGAAATTTCCTGCATTTTAATAAGATGGTCTTACTTTGGCTCACTGCATGCACCTTGAGGCCAGTGAAGCACTAATGGAATGATCATTTGCAACCCTTCCGGTTACTGAAACTAATGCCCGACATACAACCTCCTCGCTTAAGACGGTCCAATTATATTTTTAAAGGGGGTTTTGGTACGTGCACATTTTCTATCATAACAGAATCCTGTTATTTCTGTGACTCTGAGACTTGCCTTATTTATGTGACTGTGCCTTTGTTAGAGCAGAGGAAGGATGTGACCTGGATCCAAATTCCAAGAAAAGCAAATTTCACTACAAGAAACTAGTCGAAACTTGTTTATTATTGAAGAGCATATTGCCTTCCACGCCTAGGGTAACATGCCAGTTTTAGCAAGATATGATAAAGCTAAACAGAGGGTCCGAGACTGATGATCTCTTTGCCCCTGAGCTCCCCTGCAGCTTTCCTAGTTCTCTGGGTGTTTGATGAGTGGCATATGTTTTATTTGGAAAGCTACTTTCAACCTGGTAGTGTGCTCCAAGGAGAGATGCGGCCAGATGGTAGAGGGAAGGAATGGCACGTATCTGTGGAGCACTGGGCTCTAAGCTCAAAACCTGCATTCCTTCCTGGTGAATGAACCAAGGGCTTCAACTGATAACACAAGTATGGTCTCCACAAAGGTATGGAGCAGATTGTTTCTGTTCAGATCATTCTAATGAACGTCCATACAGACAGCAACTCTGCAGCAGAGGGTTTCAAATTTTAGAGCTCAGAGATCTCTTTAAGAATCAAAATGACTTGAAAATCTTCAGAAATGTAAGCCTTCTGAAAAAATCATAAACACACACACATACACACCAGAAATTCCAGAAAGCTCAGTATGGCCTAGTGGTTTTCTGGAGTCAGAGAGCCTGGTTTAAACCCTTACGCTGCTGCTGTATCGTTAGAGACTTTTCTGGAAGATATTTCATTTCCCTCATCTTCAAAATGAAAAGACAAACAATACCTATCTGATAGGGCCAGGATGAGGTTTAAATAAGATCAATCATGTGAAGTGGGACACTGAGTGCTTTGTACATTTTTATTGTTATTATTTTAAGGGGGTTACAGATTCTTAAAACCTCTTTGTGGATTCTGGGTTAAGAATTTCTGCCAAGATGTGGGGACCAGGTTAAAACCAGTTAAGGACAATCCACCTACCACGAAAACAGCAAGATTCTATTAAAGAAAAATACCAATAAAAAGGCATTAAACTAGGTCTGCTACCCTTCTTGGCCCTAAGTCGGCAGGAAAACAGGTCCAGCCATGGCCCCGGTTCTTTCTAAGGAACACCAGCCTGTACCGGCCATGAGAGCTCGGCAAGCATAGCTTCTCTCTGCACTTGAGCAAAACAGCTTGTTGGCTACCTGAACCTTGTAGGGCTATTGTTCTGTTCCTGACACAGTCTTGACAAGGTCTCAGGTATGAGAAAGGGCTGTTAGAAGGTTTAAACAAGAGAATATATAAGTACCCAGTTTCGGGACCGACGTACAATGACCTCTCAATAAACGCTGTCGCTTTCCATGGATCAGGAGAGAAGGTAACTTAACCTGACAAATTCACAGCTCTGGGAGAAATCCCACTGACACTCAGGGGAATGTCTGAGTTATGCAGTTTAACTAGATATGACCTGAAGTAAGCAGGCTTCTGAGAGGCCGTTTCTTTAGGGATTATACAGAGGGTTTGCTGGTGTGATAGTTTCTCTTAAGACTTTAACTTGTGCTTTAAGGGACCTTATTTTAGACAGAGGGGACTCTCTAGTCAAATGAGTATTACTGGGAATGCTTGGAATACCTAGCAGCCAGCAATTTCAGACACATTAATCTTTAGTAGGAAGTAGCCACGAACTGCATAGTGCCTATCATGTTGTTTTGTTCAGAAAGATGGCTCCAGAAAATGACTGAATTAAATTACTTTAATATATTCACACCGGTATTCCCAGTACTTAACACAATTCTGACACTAGGTATAGGAACCTAATAACTATTTATTAAATGTGTTTGCTATACGTGGACTTCAACATCCGCTTAAAGGAATCTCTCTGTTTAACACAGGTTTTATTGCTGAACCAGCTGAAGGGGAATTAACTACGCAAACACAGGCCATGGCTGATATGATGTGCAAATTACAGCTCTCCAGTGGTCTGGAGAACCAATACTTCCTCACACACGGGGTCTCTGAGCAGATGAGTAGCAGAATCAGTAGTTTATTTTCAACAAAACTCACTGATGCTTTTCCAACTGGTCCTACCAAACTCTCTGGGTAGGTCCTGCTGCCTGTGATCTCAATTCAGCTTCAACTGTCATGGTGGGTATGGATGGAGACAAGAGAAAAATAAGGGAAATATCTAAGTAAACAGAATTTAGCCATGTCAGAAGGAATGAAACAGATCACAATCAATAATCCACCAACAATGCCAACCATTTAAAAGTATCCATTTCAATTTGCCAGTGCAGGAATAATGACACAGACATGATGCCAAGGACAATGACAGTGAATTAGTGTTTACTGAGTATTTACTAGGCACTAACGATTGTGCTACAACCTTTGGCATGCCTTATTTCACTTAATCCTCACAACAATCCTGGATGGAGAAAGTGAGTATTTTCCTATCCACTTTATAGATAAAAAAAAAAAATTGAGGCAGAGAGAACTTAACTAGAGACAGACGCAAAGCTAGTGTCAAAGCACCCAGGTCAGATTTTTTTCTTCATCATACCAATATTTCTTACAGTGTGGTCTTAGACTATCTGCCCCAGAATTAACTGGATGCTTGTTAAAATGAGTAGTTCCAAGTCTTATCCAGAGCTACTAAATCAGCCTTAAGGATGAAGGGCAGAACTGCATTTTAAAACACACATGCACACACAGTGTTTCTTAAGCACACCACAGTTGGGGAACCACTCTCTGTGCCTATGAATTCCATTGAACACAGTTGCTGCATGAACCACATGGAATAAAATGATTCTTGTTTTACTGTAGAAGCCTGACTTACAAGAGTCCAAACATATCACCACATTTAAAGCAAGCATTGAAATATTCTGCCACCAAAAATTGTCTCAGCCATTGAAACCCAAATTGTTTCTCTCCAGAACTGATAACAAAAATGTTTCTGACCAGGCTTGGAAGATAGATCTTTGTGCTTTTCTGTCTTTCGAATGGAACTTGAACCTTAACTTCCCATATGTAAAACAAAAGTGTCTGACTAAATAAAATGTTAGGAAAATTCAGATTTTGTTAAATAACAATTATAAATTTTGACTCTTTAAAAAAAAGAGAATTCACTGTAATATTTCTTCAAAGATCAGTTTTCTTTAAGTAGGGTTAAAATGTGTTTTTAAAACTATCTGGCAATACAACAGTACACATTGAGAGGTTTATAAACATTTAAGCTCTTTGGCCCAGTAATAGGAATTCCGAGAATTTATCTAAGTAAATAATCACAGATACAGATTCAGATTTCTATTACAAAGATGTTCAATGAACCATTATTTATAACAGAGAAAAGGGCAGAAAATGTAAATGCCCAACAATTGAAAGAATGGCTAAATAAATCATTTTATTATATGTAAAATAGATTATGCCACCACCAGACTACCAGGTTTTCCCAGAATACTAAATGATTTGGGAAAATGCTTATTTAAAATGTTAAGTGATAAAAGCAGAATGAAAAAAAAAAAGATATATACTGCCCTGAGAGTCATTGCACACACATAGTAGGATTTATATAGCGATAAACGTGTTCAAATATTCAACTCCGTGACCCAAATTTTTTGTGCATTCTCTAATTATATGTACTTATATATGTGTATGTGTTGAATATGTTCGTGTGTGTGTGTGAGTGAGTGTGTGAGTGTGGATGTGTGAGTGTGTATGCTTTTAAAAGGAAGTAAGCCAACTTGTTTGAATGATGTCCATCCCTGGATACTGTCGCTGCAGGTTATTTACATTTTATAACATGTATTTTCTGCTAGTTCTCAATTTGTCTACAAGGAACATGTTTATTCTGTACTTAGAAAAATATGTGTTATTACAAAATAATTCAATAAGAAACTACTTTTAGAAATACTTTTATGATGCAAAGGGAAGCATTCTGCATTACGTTCCTGGCCAACAACGAGGTCTCTGAGGCAGGCCTCACCAATGTTCCCGAAGGCGGTGAATTTGGCGCTAATTGTGCTGTCCGGGGAGCTCTGAACTCAAACACTGCAATTACGAGCTTGGGCACTCAAGGACATATTGGAAGTGGCAGGCGATGTTGGCTTCCGCCAAAATAATGGTCAAGCAAATGTGTGCTTTTGCCCAAAAAGGAAAGTAATGTGGCTGTAACTGGATACTGTAAATAAGTGGTCAAAGGATCCTTAAATCAGCAATATCATGTAAGCGTAGTTTTCCTTCTGGGATCTGTGTCAGGCTCACAGACATGAAGGCAGCCAGGAAACTGTTATCTGTTTACCTTTAATTGATTTTCATAACTGCACATGCCAGCAACAGGAGGAAATGCTCCTTTAAGAGAAAAATAAAACTGGCAATAAACCCTCTGAGTTTCTGAAAGATCTTAACAAACCTAAACTTCTACTTACTCTGTAGTTGTCACATTTAGCCTCATTAACACTATTTTCACCTGAGTTTGAGCACACATGCTTGCATGTATGTGTGTGTGTGTACTGGAACTGTGACTTTGCCTCAGAACCTGGCTCGACAATAGCTTTGTGCCCTTGGGCAGATTTTTTAGCCTCTCTACATCTTGTTTTCGTCATCTGGAACTGCAGACAATCTATGCCACACAGGGTTCAGGGAGGTTGGGTGAGAAAGTGAGAATTAAGTACAGAGCACAAAGTCAGGCACGTTGCAAAGACTGAATATCTGTCAACTGGATCCCAGGCCCTTCTGGAGTTACAGAGGGATGATTTCAAGACTCTCAAAAAAAAGCATTTCAAGGAATAAAGGGATGCAGTCAAACAAGTGTGTGTGTGTGTGTGTGATAAGACATACAAACATAGATGTTTTAGATTATCTGTAAGGCTGGAACAATAACTAATATCCACTTAAACAACTACTAACACTTTGATAATCCTTTATTGTCCCTGGTGAGTTCTGTTCAGGTGACAGTACTCACTGGTCAAAGGCAAAACAATCCATTTCTCTTAAACAGAGTCAGCTTTGTTTGAGCCACACAATGGCATCTATTCAGAAAGGTATCCATCATTTTTCTTTTTAAATATTGAGGCAAACCCCTCAGAGGTTTCTTTAAAAGTCAACGGCAATAAACATGTTTCAACCTCTGTTTTGCTTCCCTGTAGGCTCTGTGTCTGGTTAGGTTATGTAATAAAAATGAGCTTGATATTACAGAGGTTATTTTAAAACAAACAGAAAATCCCACAGAATAATGATGATAATTCTGTATTCATTCATTATCTTAAGAAAAACACATAAATGTCCAAAAAGAAATAGACAATTATCCACTAGGCTTCCCATCTCTTATTAAATAATAGTGGTTAATGTCACAGCCCTGGTCAAAACCAACTCTGATCTTAATAAATCTGACTTAAGATATCACCAGATGGGGACTACATTAACCTTACGTGATATTTTCAACCATGATGACTAATAGTTCTATAATTTTTATGTGAGTGCTCTTATTGAGAGAGGAGTGACCATTTATGGGAAGATTCTACATGTTTGTTCCTCCTTGAAAGGAAGGCCTGATCTACATGCAAGTCAACTTACTAATAAAAAGTAAACCCACAATCAAATTAGTCAACAACGATCATTTTCATAGTTTCAGACACTGATCGTTACCCACATTAAGCAAGACTGTTTTATTTCTTTGCCAGAACTCTACAAATTAAATATTTCTATCATTCAAACACGTAGATAGATACTCCCTCACAGTGGGTGTGTACACAGGCACACATACGCCTATGTTATGGGATGAGAATCCAATTAAGTTTTGTAACAATTATTTCAGTTACAAGCCATAATACCTGTATTCCAGATTCTGTCTATAAAACCACCTATACCCGCATACCTATACACCCATGCGCCATTATTTTATGTCTTTTTAAATTACTTTGTGTACTTGACCTCATTTGACCATAACAGGAACCACAGTCTATTTGAAATAAATGCAACTAAGTCAGCTAATTAGTGACTGTAAAAGCAGTTGATTTATAGGACCATCTATCCCACGGCCATGCTAACAGAGCTAATTAATGGCATGTGTCGTGCAATGCTTGTTAAATTAGCAAATGCTCCTCTATTAAAAGGCACACAGTAAACAGTCCCTTTAAAGGGCAATGTTGTGGTAGGTTACATATTTCACTCAAATACAAAAGACAAATGAGCAGATCATTTCCCTTACTTTTATGCAGAACTCATGTCATATTAGCACATAGCATTTGTTCAATAAAGTTTTAATGAGTAATGAAACAAACGTAGAAATAAATACCTTACCTTCTTACAGTAAAATATTTATGTAGTTAAAGTCTAGAAAAAGCAAAGAACTAATGTTCATGTATTCACCATTTTAGTTAAAAATATTAATTCTCCCTCTACAGTTATACAAAGCAAAAACAATTCAAAGTGTGAAAATTTGGGGTTTTCTACTTTGTTCTCTTCAAGAGCTATTCTCACGATATGTACATTAGACATGTGTATGGTGGTAGCTCTAGTTTGAATCACTGGCTGTTCAACAGAGAAATTAGAAGACTTTAGAATGAAGGCTGAAGTTTTCATCCACTTCCTACTAACAATCAATCTGCAATAATGATCAAATACTTCCAAAGTTGAACTCTAAGTAAGCAGACATGTGATTCTGTATTTTAAAGGTAAATTTGCACTTGATTTTTCCTGTAATATATTATCATGTAGCTCAAAGTCTACCCTTAATTGATATGAGATCAAAATGGGAAAAAAATCAAGTCCTTCAACCAACAGCTAAGTAAGGACACTAGAGGATATAATCTCTATGATGGTTATCTTCTTAAAACTAGGACAAATATTGGGCAGAATTTTTGTGGAAGCAGAGTAAGGAGCTGATTTTCAGGAGGTGGGCTAGTATTTTCAATGTTTGTGGGCATCATTTAATGCAGAAGCAGTTTACTGAGTAAAACAGAAATAAGGGGGCCCCACCCACAGTCACACAAGGCTAAGAGAGTCTCAGCTTCCCAGAGCCTCAACAATGGACACTTTCAGGGTTTGGGTTGTTTGCCTGGATTGAATACAATGGCTTTTTACATTGATAAAGTCTGCTGTACAACCTTTCATTGATGGACATTTTTAAAATAAAAATGGAATGTAGCCCTAGGCTACATTATTGATCAAGAATTCCCTCTGTTATATACTAGAAACTTGCTTGAAAATGGAAACTTGCTGAACAGGTGAACTGTATCTCGGTTCTGCAACCTGCTCTCCCCACCGTGTTGTCACTTGAACCTCACCTGTTGCTCTGCTCCTCCCTGTTCTCTAGGAATAATTCTGATTTTAAGCAGAAGCAAATTTAGAAGTCCTTCAGCATCACTCTGGAGACCACATCACACCACCTTTGCCATGGTTGCTTTGAAAATCCACCCCATCTCTTTTCCTGGCTTCTGCCTTAGTTCCTTCTGCCTATCTTCTTTTCTGAGACTCCAGTTCATATGATCTTCAGGTGTAGACTTAAGTTGCTCTGTTCCTATTCCATCCCTGAATTGCAAGCTGGTATACAGACCTTCCTGGGGTCACATGATCTAGACCAGTGATCTCCAATCTTATGGGATAGCATAATTCTAACTGCAAGCACCTCCATCAGGTATTCATTTTTAAAAAGTTATATTCTTGTATTACTGTATCAAAATATTATCTACTTCAAAAAATACAGTACAAAGATAAATTAATAGATTTGACTATATAAAACACCATAAACAAAAGTAAAAAAAAAAAACCCTAAAGTTGGAATATATAATTACAATAAATGTAAGATGAAAAGACTCTTACCTAATATGTAAAGAACCTTTTTTAATCAATAGGAAAAACTATACAACCATAATAGAAAAACAACTAATAGGCAAACAGAAAATTTACAGAATGGCTGATATCTTTAATCTTTGGGGAAAATTAGAAACAGCTTAAATGCCTGACAACAGGTAAATGTTTAAATTATAAAATATATTAAGGTAGAATATGCATGCATATAAATATTATCCCAAATAATATTAAATGATATGGGAAAATGCTCATGATAAAATGTTAAATTTAAAAAAAACTAAAGTAAAAGTGCATGAACATATGACTGCTATTAGTACCATATTTACTTAGAAAAAGGTTGGAAGAAAATACCTAAGAGTTCACAGTAGTCATTTTGAGGAGTGGTGAGGTAAGTAATTTGTATTTGTATTTTTCTATATTTTTAAAAGATCCTAGAGTGCACATGAATTGCTTTTATAACACTTATTTTAAAAAAGATAATATGTAGGGGTTACTGTGCCTTGATCCTAAATATTTTGCAGATTGTATGGCAAGAATTTTCAAATTAGTACTGCTTTCCTAATTGGGTAAACTGTAAAGGTGTCCTCAACAACAGAACATGGTTAGAATCAGTGAAATATTATTCATTTCATATTCAACTTGGGGGCAAGCCACAACTGTGCTATGCCTTATTTTAAACAGTTATACTAAGGCAGTTTCCCATAAGGCAAGCTTTTAGAGGGACAGAGGTCAAGGGTGTAGGCTTGGGTGTCCAGCAGCCTGGCTTGGAGTTCTTACTCCACCACACAGAGTGCAGGGACAGTACATGGGTGACTCTTCCTCTGCAAGCCTCAGCCGGACTAACCAGACATCCTTGTGTCCCTTACACAGACGCCTTATCAACCCCACGTTCTAATAACTGAACGATGACTTAATAGGACTACTCAACGTCATCCGAAGTGTAAATGGAGAAGTGACAGTATGGATGGATAGAAAGAGACTCAGAAATAAACAAATACACAGTGATCCTGGGTAAACTCTCCATCAGTTGCTTCACTGGGTGCCTGGGCTCCTAGTGTAACAATGGGCATAACAGTACCAGCTCAGCTACAGCCATAGGAATCTACTGGTGTATTTAGTTGTTGCAATTAGATCATGATCAACAGTACGGTTACATTCTCTTGTCATGTTACACATAAAATGTCAAAGAATCTTGCTTTTTTTTTTTATAGGAGAGAGAAAAATCGGCAACTGTGAGGTTTTTATGATACAAAATTCTTTGTTAGCTCTGTTAACATTTGGTAAATGAATTACTTACTAGTTGCCTCATGGCAGGAAAATCCCTACTTATTTCTGAAAAACTGCTGTGATTAATCAGTATCTTCTTATCTAAAAATAAACAATAGTCCTGCCAAAGGGAAAGTGTATCATGATTTGCTAGGAATAAATGTGATAAATGCATTTTTTAAATAAAATGAAATATAAGACTTCTTTTTAGTTACAATCATCTTCATAAATGAATTCTTCAGGAATAAATTGTTAATAGGAAGTTAGTTGGATGGAATACTTGTTCTGGTGGCATCTTTGTTAATTCCATCACTCAACCCCTTTCCACCCCAAACACAGTTGCACAACACATAGCATATTCCTCATTCCCACATCAGGATGGAGACAATGACTGAAGCACAATGTATTCATTTCTTCACCCATGGTTTTATTTCTCTGAAAAAACAGGCTTTTTAGCTCTAAGGGACATCCGTTTTATAAATTTCTGATAAAATCAAATTATTTTACATTATTCCTACAGGTTGAATGTTTATGGAATCTCTTCTCTATATCTTTCTTGATGTATTTTTAAACTAATTTGTATTGATTGCTGCCAGGATCTTTTTTTATTTGATAGAAGAACTAAGTGAACCAAAGTCAGGTAGTTTTCAAAATCATGTTTGCTTAATATATGTTGAAAAAAAAGGATTAAGGATTTTGATTGTTAAAGGATGCTAAATTATTCTTCTCCAGCTGCAAATCACGCCCTCCCAGCACCATAGAAGGAACCTTCGCTCATGGAGGAGTGGTCTGAGCAGTGCAGAACAAATAAATGCTTAAGGAATAAATGAGTGAATGCAACAATGAACAAATCAACGAGCAAATGAATGCAGGCATGTTTCTGTCATTTAATAAGGCAAGCTAATTTAACCAAAAGCAGAAATCAGAATCCACTGGTGTATTTAAGCACCAGTAGATTAAACAGAGGGGAAAAAAAACCACTATAAGTTCTGTCTCCAAAAAAAAAAAAGAAAAACTCACATTAAAAAAGCGGATTTTCAAGCACAGTGAAAAGCAAACACAGAGCCGCTTCCGAGCTCCGTGATGGCTGCCGTGCAGGGAGCAAGTAAGGGTTCCCTCTTCAGTCACCAATGCACAGAACTTGGACCGACAGTACAGAAACTGTGAAGGGCTCCGCACTGACCAGCCCTGCCTGTCAGCACCCGCTGCACCTGTCGTGGATACTTCAGCTACCCTCCTCTTGTCTCTCAACCCCAGAATTCACCCAGACCCTAGCTTTTTTTTATTTTTTGCCTTTGATATGGACTGGGCTGTATAAAACATTTGGGAGACATTACTTCTGAGTAAGAGCTAAATAATGCCTAATTTTTGAAATGATACCATGACCCCTAAAGATAGAACAGCAGACGTTGTATTTTTGCCCTAATGACTAAAACTGACATCAGACTGAGCAGACGGCAAAGAGACAGGTCGTGTAGCACTGACACTTCATAGTGCAGGATGACTGATGCCAAGCCCAGATGAAAAAACCTCTGTCCTAACCAACATCTGTCAGAATGTGACCAGAAAATACATATATTTTTTTTAATTAATGAATCACATTTGCATTTGAAAAATGAATTAGTGCACATAGTAAAAATCCCCCTAAGTCAAAATAGTGAGTCCTTAACCCCCTTCCAAGTCAAATTCCCAAGCCTATAGCTACCTCTTCTCCAAACTAGCAGCAATTATCATTGCCTGGAGCGCACGTGCAGAAATACACCAGCAGGTGAACACATCTTCATGTGTGTGGAAAGTCTTTGTATATTTACATAAATGGAAACATTGCACCTTGACTTTTTCATTGAAAAATACACTCAGACTAAATTAATAATGGTGCAATTATTCAACAGAAGAACTTTCTGCTGTAAAAAAGAGTGAGAATATAGCCAATTTGGAAAACAGTTAAAAAAAAAGTTAAACACAAATGTACCATTGGACCCAGCAACTCTTCTACTAGGTACATACCCATGGAAAGTAAAAACATTTGCCCACATGAAAGTTTCTGCATAAATATTCATAGCAGCATTATGATAACCCAAAGGTGAAAACAACCCAAACGTCTATCAATTGATGAACAGATAAATTAAATGTGGTACATCTATACAATGGAATATTATTTGTCCATAAAAAGGAATGAAATACTTTGATACACACAACAACATAAATGAACCTTGAAAATGTTGTGCTAAGTGAAAGAAGCCAGTCATGAAAGACTACATATTACATGATTCTGTGTCAATGAAATATTCAGAACGGGCAAATCTATAGAGCCAAAAACTCGATTAACAGCTGACGAGGGTCAGGAGTGGGGCAGGCTATGTGGGCCTTGGAGGGGGATAGCTACAGGGTACTGGGTTGCTTCTAGGGTGATAAAATATACTAAAACTGATCATGGTATGGCTGTACAACTGTGTGAATATATTACAAATTGATTAATTGTATGCTTTCAATGAGTGAATAATATGGTATGTGAATTACATTTCAATACATCTCCTTCCAAAAAAGAGCCAGAAGCCTCTTCATGAACCAACACATTGTCAAGGGAAAAACAACTGTTGTTTTACACAAACAATCTACATCAAAGGCAAAAAAAGAAGAAAAAAGGACAGTGAAAACATAGAGAATGCCTCTTAGTTTGTAAAAAGGGGGAGTGAATAGAATTTATAGTTTCATTGTTTGCACTCACATAAACAAACTCTGAGGGACACACAAAGAAAACTACTGAAAGAGAAGACCTCTGAGTCTGAGAACCATCTTTTCAAATATTAACAATAATAATAATAATAGTGAATATTGCCTGCGGATGACTCCATACCAGTACATAAGAGACCTTCCTCACCACTACAAGGTATTCCACTGTTGCCGGACAAAACTGTTGAATTTTGATGAACAATTAGGCTGTTTCTAGTCTTCTATTTTAAGAACTGCTGTAGAACATTCTTGTACATATATTTTTGTACCTATAGCCCAAGCACATAGGCAGAGCAAATTTTAAAAACTGGAGTTGCTACAACAAAGGTAGACAATATAAGACATCCTTAAATAATGCAACCAAAAAATACTTCTTAAATTTGTTGACAGCTGTAGCAACTGTAAAAACTCTAATAGAGTTTAATTACAATCACTGAACAAATTATATTTTTCTGAAAACGATTAAATAAAAATTTAGGATTTTCCCATTTTGTGTCACAAGAGCACAAAGAGAAGCACAGCAAGTTTCTTTTAAAAGATATTCAGACCAAAGCCAACTGGTTTATTCCATGCAAGCTCTGGAACTTGAGCAAGAGAAGCCTCCTTTTAATAGGCATGAATTTATTTGAATTCGTTACGTGGTTTCCCAAATGTTGTGCACATTTAAAGTGACCTTTCAGCCTCCAAGTAGGAGTCTCTGAGCAAAGGAATGAAGACAATTTCAGTTTCAATGAAGACAAACATTAGCGGTCAAGACCCGATGAAGACCATTTGAATTCTATGGAGGCAAAACCATCACCAAAAGAAATGAAACCATCAGGGCAGCAGTAAACTGGGTAAAATTTAATTCTGGGAAGTGTTGATGGTGCAAAGAGGTATTACTGAGCGTCCACGGAACACGGGGCTATGCTGGGATGCAACCTTCCATTTATTCCTTCCACTCTCTCAGGCTCATTTTGGAGTTGTATTTGAGCAGTTCTCCTTAGCTGCATTATTTATCATCTCTACTTACACATATCTGGGAAAGGGAAACTCTGTTATGCACTATGATCAACGAATGGTAGATACCAACAAACTGTTATGGTTGACAGAGTAATAAAGAATTATACCCTTATCTTTAATAAACATTAAGCTGTCAAAAGAATTAGAGTGCAATATATTTCACATGAAAACCTTAATTAATTTATTTTTTGGTTGCTACTGTTGCTTTGGTCATTATTTTGTTATTTTTAATCCAGAAAGTACTGGAGAACTGGTAGGTTGAGCACAAGATGACTGTGATGATGATTTGTGATGGTTTTCAGTTAAATAGAAGTCCAAAGTATATTGGATGTTTAAAGCTGAGAGAACCCATTCATGAACTACTTAATTGTGGCAGGGAAAAGAATATGGCACATGTCCTGAGCAGTCTTGCCAGTCAGAATTCATATTGTCACGGTGAGTACACCATCTTATCAGCTAAAGACCAACATTGTATCCTTTGGAAGATTACTCCAGCCAGTTGCTAGAATCATTCTTTTTTCCCTCATACATATATCCACTTACTAATTACATTTTGAATTCAAACTTTAAATTTAGCCCATAGAGGTATCAGAACAATGAAATCTATGTACTCACAGCAAGAGAAAATTCAACATGGGTTGCCTAGTGGGCGACTTGTTACCTAAAATAGCGGTAAATTGACCAGGAGGAAACACAGATGCTAGTGTTATGCTTTAAGTATGATCACAGAGCTAAGTAGTTCTTAGTGATTTCTTGAATTTTTGTATTTCCCTGGGCTGAGAGAGGCATTGACAATCAATGAAAATCTTAAAGCCTAATAAGAATGTTTTTCAATTCTAGCAAGTCAACCCTTAGGAGGCTCTTAAACTTTTCATTAAGAGGAAAACTGCAGCTGCATAGAATCCAGGGGGCACTTTTACTCCAGAAGGCTTTCCTTCCATCCCTAGGTGAAGTTCAGTTTCTCTGTCCTCGGCCCACCAGGACTCTTAGGAACATTCTAGCACCAGAGGATGGGCTCAGGTTCATGCAGAAAACCAACACCAAGGTTTGAGAGTGGGGAAACTCATCATTTTAAGATTTCCAACTTTCACTGGAAATCTGAATGTGAGGGTCATATAAATGCAGGGTCTTTCAAGATCATTCTCTTAATTTCTTTTCTCTTAAAAATAATTGAAAAAGATGGCCTTTTTCCTGCTCTTCATATAGTTGGATATTCAAGGGTTTTGTACTGGCTATAATTCTCTTCTTGCCAAGTTGTGCTTGACTGGTTCCTTCAGTCCTCAGCCTCCCTGACCAGCAAACTAAAGTACATCTCCAGGACACATACATACATGTACACACACACATACACACACACACATACACATACACGTGCATGCACACGTTAATTCAGTCCTTTGTGTAGTACTCCTTTCACTGCACTTACCATATTGGGAATCATTTTATTCAATTTATTTTAATCACTTTTATTCAATAAGCTCCACGAAGGGAGGGAGGCACCAATGTATCCCCAGGGCCTAGCACAAAGAAGAGACCAAATACGTATTTGTCTATTTAGAAATACATGGGGTGGGGGTTGGGGGTTATAGCTCAGTGGTAGAGCACATGCTTAGCACGCATGAGGTCCTGAATTCAATACTCAGTGCCTCCACTAACAAGAAAAAGAAATGAAAAAGAAATGTATACAAACCTATAGAAAACTGTCCTAAACAAAAAGTCTTGTTGAACTATTTTTTTTATAAAAGAGCACTTTATATCTCTTATCCTTTTGTGGCATCACTGTAAGCTACTATTAAAATGTAATTTATATGTGTCTAGGAACAGAACAAAGCAATGTATTTCTAAATACTATAATATTTAGAAAATAACATATTTTTAAGAGGGCTATGTCAAAGAAAGTTTCAGTCTAGATTTAACTAGAAGTGAAGCTGAGGTATTCCATATTCATGTAAATTTATTTAATAGAATAATAAGTTTATATCAAGCCAAGATTCACACTTACTAGTCTTCAAAAAATAATTAGATTTTACCCAGAGCTTTTATGATTTTTTTCAGTAAAACTTCCATTATCATTTCACTTGTGAAAGATCATGTACTTGTCATATCATATACCACTTTGTTAAACGGCTAAAATTCTTACATCTTCAAAGCAATAACTTGTATCAAAGAATGACCTGCGTCAAAACTAACATAGAAACATAAACAAGAAAATACTATGAGGAGTCTTTTCCCTCCTAATAATGATAAACTGGCAAACACTTATATGGTTTGCTGTGTGGCCAGCATTGTGCAAGCAAGCACTTTCCATGTATTCTTTCATTTAACCTTTCTAGGAACTCCAGGGACAGTTTTTCCCTTTGTCCAAGATCACCCAGCTTGTAAGTGGAGCAGCCTAGTTTCAAACTTGACCTGACTTCAGGACCCTCCCCATCTCTCCAGTACCTATTGTTGGCACTTTTCAAACCGCCTCCGAGCTCAGCTCTGTGATGCCCCATTCTGTGTTTTCCTAGGGTCTAAAGCAATAGAAATACTTTGAATGTAGTCAAACAAATAAGGTCTGACATCAAAGTGATCTCAAGGTTTAAAACTAGCCATTAATTTTCACATGGAACAAAAAAGAGTATCTATAAAGCCATACGGAACTTGACCATCTGGCCTACTCCTAGTGCAGAAAGCTTAAACAGGCTACATCAAACTTTCTAAGTGCTTTTGATTTCTCTCTGTAAAATGGTAAAAGGTTTTCTTAGATAACTAAGAAAAAAGAACTGACTTTCTCACCAAGATTCCAGATTAAATCTCTTTACATGCAGCATAAGTTTCCACCTACCCACCTACTAGTAAAAGCAACTCAGAGTTACTCAGAATCCCTCTTCAAATCTCTCTTAAGTCATCAGAATTATTTTGAGGGACCACCCCTTATTTTCTAACTCTTATTCCTCTTACTCACAACTCTTATTTCTCTTACTTACAACTCTTATATTACAAGGAACATTTATTTCTCCCCACCAGTACAAATGAATTTATTCAGGATGCTATACTAACGCAGAAATCACCAGAATTGAGATTGAATTCTATAGAAGTTTTAATGGATTTAACTTCCTTTCTCAACAAACTTTATAGGAAATCTCAAGTTCCAACATGGGTTGAGATGCAAAGCACTACCTTTCCTTTTCTTTTTTTCTACATTTTTGCATTTTCCTAGGGTCTTAAGAAACAAATACTTTGGATTTGTTTGTTTAGGGGGGAGGTAGTTAGGTTTATTTATTTGTTTAATTAATTATTTTTTTTAATGGAGGTACTAGGGACTGAACCAAGGACCTAGTGCATGCTAAACACACAGTCTACCACTGACCTATATACCCTCCCCCAACTACCTTTTCTTTTATCTGACTACCTGAATGTACTCCATCTTAGCCAGAACGGACTGTCACCCACTTAAAAAGATTGTCCTGAGAGGTTTTTTTTTCTCTTCTTCAAACAGGTTGACATTCCAATTTGGGCACTAAAGAATACAGGAAGTCAAAGAAGACTTTAAAGCAACTTTTATTTATAAATATTTCAGAAGACACTAAGGTTTTCATTTGGTATCCAATTAAGTCTTACTTTGAGGGCTAGAGCTTCTTTATGTGAATTTGAAATTTACTGGGTTGGTTACACCTACACAATATCTAGGAAGCAACTGAGTGGACATGAGCTGCCTAGAGCGACTGGCATGAAAGGAATTTGGTAATTTAAATATTTTAATAAATGTAAAATAAATATTTAAATAAAAGTTTGTATGTGTAGGTCCATATTCATACTTCACCCATCTATTGTGTATACATTCAATAACACACAAATGGCATGAATTATGGAAGCAAACACGTTTGGTACTTTGAACAAATTATCCAGTTTATTGAAGTAAATTATCTAACACTCTAATTTATGTATTAGAAATTTAGGCAATTTTTGACCATTAGGAAATGACCCATGTGTGAAATTTAAAACAATGAACCTCTGTACTTTATACATGAAATTACCAGCCGTTTAAAAAGAAAGTCAAATCACCAACAGAACAAAACCGGAAGTGAAAAAAAAAATTCAAAAGCTAGTTACTTAGAAGGGATGACAAAGGCATAATGCTGGAAGAAGTAGGAGATTCAAGTGAGAAATTAATTTGTAATTCAATTTCAATCTTAAAAATAAACTTTATAAAATTTATAAACACAATCTTATAGTTTTCTGACTATAGATGCTATTTATGGACTTGCCCACAATATGTACTGAAGTGTTAGGATTTACTAACCGAGGTAAGTTTTGATGTCAGACTGAGTTCAAAACTAGTAATATAGAGCCGGAGCTGTTATAATTGCACAAAAATACCAGTAGTCCAGATGTATCACTGGGAATCGTGTAATAACATACTTCACTGTGAAAGTCTGATAATAATAATTTGATATTTTGTTGGCAAACAGGTTTTCCATTGTTGTGTGGTACCCTTGTGTGGCAGTTGTAAGCCTTATGGACAAATCCTATACACAGAACTACAGTGGGACATGAATGTCATTTTCTTCTGATTTTCTACATGGAAACTGGTCTTTGCTAGTTCAAAGCTCCTATTTAGATCCCTATTTGATGAAACAAACTTACTTAGATTCATGGAGTTATAGTGATGGATTAGACATGATGTTATAAAGGAATAAAACCGCACTCAACCATGGTAATAGTAAAATGAGTTTATTCAGAGAGTTGGCAAACAAGCTAGCAGCAGTCTTTGGGGAGAGGAAAAGTTTATTTCCCTTATTAGTGAAACAGAGCCCTCCAACATTTTTCAGACTTTAACTGGGACCTATAAAAACGAAAGTCGCTTGGAGATTATCTGTGAAGACAGACATTTTGGCAATAAGTTAAATTATGTCAAATGTTAATTTGAGTTATTTTTGTTTAAACTTCACTTCTTCCCAGCTATTTTTCTGATGTTCCCTTCTTGTGTTCTCTTTCTCTATAGATGTTAAAATTGCCTAGTTTATATTTTACGTTTGAAAAATTAAAGGCTAAATTCATCTAAATAAGAAAGAAATCTGTTGGTTTTAAAGCTTATTTAAATAAAATAACCTTAAATATTTAACTTGGCTGACAGAGCCTTGTTAGGAGGTGATTAAACAATTTATTTAGAATGAAAATATCCTTCTAGCCCAAGAAAAATATTTTGGTTAAAAAATCAAATATTCCAGATTTATCTCATAGTACCCCACTCCAAATTCAAGTAGAGAGGTTTTTAAATCATTCTGTTCACCCCTAGATTTCTGAAAGCAATGGAACCACTTTGAAACTATAAATGATCTCCTATCATGAAAGTAAAAAATATCCTAGAGATACAGTAAAATGTATAAGTAGAAATCCTCTGCTACAAAGGAATACTTTAGAAAGTCACTAAATTGGAAATTTTATGAAGGTGATGATGGCTAATATTTCTTCATTGTCTCTCTAACAGCCATAAGGGTGCCTGGGGCAGAACTGATTTAATAAACATTGTTAAGTGAAGCAATGAAAAATATGCCTTTAATTTTGCAACTAATAAAAGAGCTACAGAAACAAAATTCTACTTTAAAAACTACATGTTAAGCTATAGAATCAGATCAAATGGTCAAGGGGCTAAAAAGTGTTCTTGTACAACACTAAAAGCAAATCACTTTCTTAATTACTAAGGATTAAGCCTTGCTTTTTTAGCATTCCAAAAAAATCTCAGTCTAGAAGTATGGTAAAGCTAAAAGCAACTTAATAGTGGGAAAGGTTCCGAGCAGGAATGCTAACCCTGACTTTGGAGGTCAGAGGTCAACTCCGTTTGTTAGGACTCTAGGTCATGCTTGGCTCTCAGATTCAGCATCCCAGCTATGGGATCTGTCTAATGCGACAGCTGTGCTTGGCTTCAAAACGCTGAGAGTGAAGTTGGAGTAAGCCCGAAGCGGGGGTCTTGGTACTTCTCCCAGCAGATCTCTCAACTGGGAGACCACCACATTGATGGAGTTAGATCAGCCATGTCATCTGGGCAATGAATGCAGGCATCACACATCAGCACTTCTGTTCATGACTAGCTGACAGTACTGAGATGAGTCACTCGGGCAAGGAGAAAAGGCTGAGGAAAACTGGGAAGCATAGATTCTAGGATTGGAGACTCATGAGAGGATGAGAAGTTTTGAGACCAGAATTATCAGTGAAGTTGGTAAACTAAGGGTGAAAGCCACAGGAAACAGGCAAAAGTTCTCCCTGATCTGATACTTTACAATTCCTTGCCACAGAGAGTAAATTCTGTCTTTACAGTGCTCACTCAGTACAGTCCCTAGCAGAGTGCCATTTATCAAAAGAAAATGAAAAATAAAATGACAACCTATGGAATAGGAGAAAATGATCAGTAACTGATACGAGTGACAAAGGCTTAATTTCCAGAATATATAAACAGCTCATACAACTTAATAACCAAAAAACAAACAACCCAATCCAAAAATGGGCAGAAGATCTAAACACACAGTTCTCCAATGAAGACATACAAATGGCCAAGAGGCACATGAAAAATGCTCAGTATCACTAATTATCAGAGAAATGCAAATCACAACTACAATGAGGGATCACCTCACACCAGTCAGAATGGCCATCATTCAAAAGTCCACAAACGATAAATGCTGGAGATGGTGTGGATAAAAGGGAACCTTCCTACGCTGCTGGTGGGAACGTAGTTTGGTGCAGCCACTGTGGAAAACAGTATAGAGATTCCTCAAAAAACTAAAACTAGACTTACCATAAGACCCAGCAATCCCACTTCCAGGTATATATCCAAAGAGAATTCTAATTCAAAAAGATACATGCACCACAATGTTCATAGTAGCACTATGTATAATAGCCAAAACATGGAATCAACCTAAATGTCCATTGATAGATGACTAGATAAAGAGGTATATTTATACAATGGAATACTACTCAACCATAAAAAGAATAAAATAATGCCATTTGCAACAACATGGATGGACCTAGAGATCATCATTCTAAGTGAAGTAAGCCAGAAAGAGAAAGAAAAATACTGTATGATATCACTCGTATGTGAAATCTAAAAAAAAAAAGAAAAAAACGGACACTATGAACTCATCTACAAAACAGAAACAGACTCACAGACATAGTAAATAATCTTATGATTACCAAAGAAAGGAGGTGGGAAGGGATAAATTTGACAGTTTGAGATTTGCAAATGTTAGCCACTATATATAAAAATAGATTTAAAAAAAAAGTTTCTTCTGTATAGCATAGGGAACTATATTCAATATCTTGTAATAACCTTTAATGAAAAAGAATATGAAAACAAATATATGTATGTATATGCATGACTGGGACATTGTGCTGCACACCAGAAATTGACACATTATAACTGACTGTACTTCAAAAAAAAAGAAAATTTTTTAAAAATTAAAAAATAAAAAATAAAAGCAGATTGGAACATTTTCTTTGTGATGTAGAACAACTCCCCGTTCTCTCTTCAAGCAACAGACAGATGTTGGATACTGCTGACGTAACAGACACTGCGCTGGGCACACAAGTACAAAGATGGATAAACCCAGTCTACCCCCTCCAACACACTCACAGTCCCAGAGGAGAAGCAGGCGAGGCAGCAGACAATTGTTGCAACACTTCTAGAGCTGTGACAGAGAAATGTACCAGGTCTCAAGAGAACACAGAGAAGGGAGTTTTAATTCTGACTGGGGAGGTCTAGGGAGGCTTCCCAAAAAAAGTCCATTGAGGCTGAATGTAAGCAAACAAAAATCTAAGCAGAGTTTGTACATTAAACTATATTCAAAGGATTACTGTAAATTGACAACAGTTTTAATTGCTCATATTGTCCAATACACCAAATATGATCTAAACCATTAGCATAAATAATTTTTACCCTGGATTTATATTTCAAACAAATTGCTTAATGAACTATACACTAGTAAGCATGAATGAACTATATACAACTACATCAACACGGGATAAACTCTTGAACATCAATTTGCCAGGAAAAAAAAACAATCAGCTACAAAATATTACAAACTGTATTACTCCTTTTATATAAAATTCAAGAGTAGAAAATAGTATTTTTCTGTGATTTTTAAAATTCAGATAGTTGTTATACTTGGTGTAGGTGGCCAGTAGCTGAATGGGACACAAAGGTGGCTTTAGGGCTGTTGGTAGCATTGTTTTTAATCTGGATGGTGACTACAAGGGTGGCCACTGATAATGAGAATGACTTATCTTCCTTTCTTTGGTTTTCAATAACCCAAAAGAGTTTTTATGGTTTCTGATTTGCACACATATTCTTCATAGGTGATAAATTACTAAAAACATGTCAAACATTTCTAAAAAGTATACACATATATGTGTATGTATGTATAAATCCTACTTTTCCCACAACTTTATTTGTATGCACATTTCATGGCAGAGTTTAGATATCAAGAATTATATTATGAGACCACCAGGGACACTTAAATGGCAAGTAGTCACATGACACTTGTCTTCTCTTCTCTGGTGGACATCACTAACTGATGGTAGCACTGTTTTTCTCTAAGTCCCAGTGCAGCACCCCATACTTTATTCCATGTGGCTACTGCTAGCTGACCACAGATGAAAATGATTAGCCATTTTGGTTTTAAACAATGGGGACTAATTCTTTTGCTGTTTACATAAGACCTTACAATTAAGGACAAATTTCACATATATTTCCAGGTCAGGGTATAATTTCACACCTATATATGTAAAATCATTTTCCCAATTATAATAACACCTTTATAAAGTCATGTTTGCTAACAGCCTGTTTTATGTTTTTGTGTTTTAGATTACCATAGAAACAATTACTGATTCATATATAATTAGACACAATTTAAACAACAGGACTCAGAAAAACAATAGGGATTATTTTTCCCAAGCACAGATTCAGGGAATCTTTATGGCCCAATCTTTCCCCCAAAGTTGTTAATCACGATAAAGTAATTCTTTTACACATTTTTATTGGTAACTACTCATAGTAAAATAAGTGGACATCAGAGACAATGGAATGCTAACTGGTTGTGCTTACTGAACCACTGCATTCATTATATTTCTAGCCTCTATGCTTTTCGGCTTATCCTGAAGCAATACTTTGGGCCACAGGAACAGACCTTCCATCCAGATCCCATTTTTTGCCTGCTGTCTTTCTAGAAACAGAAGGTGAAAGAGGCTTAAGCCCTTTTTGCTGAACTAGGATGTCAGGGTCAATTAAAGCGAAGTCCTACCCAGTCTGGGGTCTGCTAAGGAGGATGAGACTCAGGCTACAGAGATAACAATCTGTGAATTATACAACCCAGGATGCAGTAAGGATAAAAGGAGGAGGGGATCTGGAAAGGTAGGGAAGGCCTGGCAGGGAGATACAGTAAGGCTGAACCACCAGGCAATCCCAAGTAGGAGGGTTAGAAAGTCTTTACACGGATGCATCTATGGATAAAGTCCAGCCTCCCAGCCCCTTCTTTCAGATTAAACCCCCGCCTAGGACTGCCTCCCTAGGGGGTTCTGAGCAACTGTTAAATAACCAAATCAGAGGCATTTTAGCTTTCAGTTGATCACTTCTTATTCTGCCACTTTCTCTATGTGGTTTACTTCTCTGATCCACCTGAATAGAAGTATGTCTTCTTTCAATCACAGTGTTAATGTGATTTACCCAGAACACCTAGCTTTGTAGAAAAGTTTGGTGTCCAAGAAGACTGCCTTATGGAAAACAAGCCCGCCTTATGGAAAATAAGCCCTTATAGACTGAATCAGTTTCACATTTATATATATATATATATATATGTGTGTGTGAAATAATTCTTGATTATTTAAAAATTTTCACTAATGTACAAACTTGAAAAATGCATAATATAAGCTAACATTTCCTGGCACTCACAAGGAATCAACTACTGTGCTAAGAATTTTAAGTTAATTAACCCATGTGACATGGTAAGTTGCTAAATGTAACATTTAATCATTTTAAAAAGCCATGTGAATTCATGAAATTCTCTTATTTGCCATACAATCTTGGGTAAGTGAGTTTACTTCACTAGTCTATCAAATGAGGAATAATAAGAATGGGTGACTCAGAGGATTTATGATGAGGACTTGATGGGCTAATTCTTGTCAAATGCACGGCCTGGTACCTGTACAGGGTAAGCACTCAGAAAGCAGCAATTACAGTTATTTTTACTTCTGTGAAGCCTCCATTGGGAGAACAGAGAGAAGTAAAGTGAGAATTTCAAGGCATGAATTTTAGCAACTTAATTAGGTAGGTGACTTTAAAAAAAAAAATAGAACGATCAGAGTCCAGTTATCTGAGGACTCCGGTCAAAGCGATGTCTTGAATTTCCTTCAAGAGAATGCTGAGGCCTCAACCTCCACATCTCTTCATGCATATTCATCCAGTCCAATTTTTTGAGAAGTTACAACAGAATTACCATAGTATGAGCTAACTTCACAGACATAAATTTAAGAATTACATTTAACTCCCATACAAATTATAACTAGAACTGCTTTCACCCATTTAATGGATGGAATAAGTTTTGGCTATTTGATCTCAAACTTCAGGTTTGAGTTTTGAAAAAATATTTCTCCAACAAAACCTGTCACCACAAAAGCACTGACATTGTTTCTAACAATTTTCCTATTTGACTAGAAATGTTAAAGACTAGCAAAACTTTCCTATTTCCAAAATGGGGTCAAGAATGGGAAGAATTAGATTATATGTTATTCTCTGTGGTTTGGTTCATTTCAAAGATTTTTATGATTCTACTCACTGGTCAAATGCCAGAGAGGAAGAAGACAGTTCAACTTATGGTCTGACTGGGGGAGAGAGTCAATAAAGTGACCATATCAGGAACCAGCTAGATCTCTAGAGAACAAGGCGGGGTTAAAGTCCACTTTCTACTTCACCCATCCTTATGGTCCATGGTGGAAGGCTTGTGTGCAAATCTCAAGAAGGATGGCAGACAAATAAAAAAAGTTCTTTTCTCTTGAGATGCACAAGGTTAAAAGGAGAAACATAGAACAATCAGGGAAGGAAGGAAAGACATAAGCTGATCAAGTTTTTGAACACCACGAGGCCAAACCATGTGTTGCCAAAGCAGTGGAGAAAGCAGGGAAAAGCAAATAAAACAAGAACAACAATAGTAACAATGACAAATGTGGGATCTGGAACTAGATCATGTTTTCTTCAGCACTGTGATTTATGAACTGTGTGACTTCAATTTTAGCTCATGGAGTCATTGTGAGCTAAATCGTGTAGAGCATCAAGTCCAATGTCTGACAAAGAGTATGTCTCAATACTGAGCTATCACCAGTACAAGGATTGCCACTTCTAACTATCACTGCCTATCACTCCTAAGACTATCACTGTAGACTGAGGAGCTGCTGTCCTAGCAAGATGGTGGTCCAGTTGCCAATCAGTTACCTGCTGTTCCACGATACAGTTACATCAGAAGAAACATTGCTAGAATGCTACTGGCTAAAAGCTGACACATTTTGCAATAATTCTTCCTAACTATAACAGTCTCAATCATATAAATCCCTCAATACAAAGGATAAATTCTGTACCACATTGCAATGGAATGAAATCATGGATGTGAGGAATTACTATTTTCCATATTCCATATACACATGAACACTTCACACATACTAATTTTAAAAAGTTGAATTTCTCATCTTGAATGTATTTTAAACAGGACAGAGAATTAGGCACAATGGGAACAAAGGCTCATCTGTGTGAAGGACAATTACATACTGAAACTATGTTTTAGGAAACATTTCTTTTAACAAGTCACACTCGTTCCATCTCTTTTACAGTTCAAAATGTAATATAAAATGAAAAAAGACTAAGAAGTCACTTACTAGCAGTTTTCAAACATCATAAAGGAAAATCTACTTATCTATTGATTCACTACCGCTATATCCACTGATAAACCATAGGAAGAAATGGGTTAAATTTTAAGCAAGGGAGATTAGTATTAGATATAAACAAAACGTTAATTGTGTGGGTTGTAAAACATCAGGACCTTTCCTGGAAGGAAGCTTTGGAAGCTATAATCCCAGTGTGTGTATATTCTACGCTCAGTTTCTAGTTTTCTCATTTCTTGTTCTCTCCCTTGGAAAGACTTGAAGTAGACTTTATCCTCTGGCAGAAGTTCTTAGTGCTGAGATGAGGGGGAGGAAAAAAACAAAAAACAAAAAACCGCATCTTCTACATTCAAGTCCTTTACTGGAGCTTCTGCCAGAAGGTGGCAGTGTGATTAAACAGGGCTGCGCACTAAACGGTAGATGTCTGATTCAAATGGGCTGCGGTTCTTCTATACTGGCCTCCCCTCTATCCTTCCCTCCTACTTCTGTAGCTGCTCCTTCAGCCCTTTTCCACAATCTTGCCCTTATTGTTTCTCACTTTTATTCTGAAGATCAGCTTAGCTTAGCTTTCCCCAAATCCACATCCTCACCCATCACCCAGGATGCTCCCAGGAGAGTCAACTGACCTTCGGAAGGTTGAAGGTAGATAATAAATACATATCATTCTTATTTCTCCTGTTATGCTAAGAAGCGCATCCCTAGGTTCTGGGATTCTCCCTATTCTCCATACTTCTGAAGGACTTCCTAGTTTAGGCCGAACTTGACCATGGAGCAAGGCAATCTGAGAGCTGAGACATATTACAGGCATAGCCTCCCATTAGTGATATTTCCTTGGTTACAGTTAATGGTACCTTATCCAGGCTCACTATCTTGTGCCCCTGTGATTCCCCAGGCTTTCTGTGGGCCCTGATCCCTGGAGAGACTTGGTACTTTGGGCTAGAGCATCCTTTACTTCTGCCATCCATTTTCTAATACATCTTCAACCTCTGTTTTATCTTTTGAAAAGCTGGAAAATCTCCAGAAAAGCCGGATAATCTCCGGAAAAGCCCCTTTAAAAAAAACTATGTTGGCTTTCAATTAAGACTGTGCTTTCTTTGTGACTACAGTCTTCACTAGCCTAGTTAACAGCCTCCAGATTTCATTCTTGCTACCTTTATCCAGGCTTTCACAATTCTGTATGTTTAGTATTAGGATTCTTCAGAATATTCATACATCCCTCTCAGGCATCTTTCCCTAAGGAAAATCTCCTTGAGCCTCTTCAGCTTCAGCTTAGAATCTAGTTTTCTCAGTCTTGCTAGAGGCAGTCGGATGGATCCGTGACTAACCATTCCTGTACCCATGATTACGTTCATGACCTCATTCCTTCTGATTTAATAAAATTCACTACATGATTGAAATGACTAACAGAGGGACTAATAAGCAAGCTTATTCAGTAAAGACCTATGCTGAAAGGCAAGTTTCAGTGATGGGGCCAAAACCATGTAAGAAAAGAGTAGATTCCAGGTGGGACTAAATGTTGCTGCACACATGATCACAGCCAGTTTTATCCACGTGGAGCCTGCAGAGTGCATGGGAGCTGATAAGAGTGTTTCACAGGGCAATGTTACCTATGAACTTTATTCAGCAGAGACATGAGAGAAAAAGTGGTTTGAGAGCCCCATTTAAAAATACCCAAACTAAAGAAACCTTTCTTCTGAAGAATTCAATACTAATTCAGCATTTCTTTACCAACTGCCATATTGAATTCCTGACTGGTCAGCTATCTGTATATTTAATAAGCGATGATTTTCCCAGCCAAAATAAGTTTAGAATAAATTTGTAAAAAATAAGAATATGCTAAAGAAAACGAAAGGATCTTGACTATTATAACTCTCCTGTGATTTCCCGGAAGTGAGAATTGTCCCATAATGCTGAAGTCTTTCAAGTCTTTGAACTGTTGTTATTTGAACTTCCCAGGAAGTTTAATTACCACCAAATTTATTCCAGACCACGTAGGGGTAGAGAAAATACACATGACTCTAGTGGTAGGGCAGCCCTATAGAAAGTAGACCTATAAAGGATCATAGTGGTCTATTAGCTAAGTGGCTTTCAAACAGTAGTCCTTGGAACCTAGAGCTCCTTAGAGGCGTTGCAAGGATGGGGATTGGGTTGCGGTGGGGGAGAGGGTAAAGATGCTAACTCAGTGGCTCTTTTACTGTTCTATGTATGTTTATGTATTTTTACTCATATATACCATACATATGTATCTTTTTATAAATTTATCTTTATATACCAAACATACATACAATACACTCCCTTATGTATATTAGCATAGCATTTGTAAAAAGTGTTCATTGAAAATACATGTTTGAAGTTCACTGACCTAACTCATCCCCTTTACTTTACAGATGAATAAATCTGGCTAGAGAGGGACTAGGTGGCTTCTCCAGGGACACAAAGCAAGAGAGAAGTAGGATGGACAAATGACTTTTTCAGAGAATTTCATAATTTATGACTTTAAAGAGTAAATCTATCTGTGATCCACTCTTTGTTTCCCTGGCATTAAAACATTATTCATGTTTTAAATAATATTCAAGGTATTTAAATGTCTTCTCTTAAGAGCTGTTTAGGTCTATATGAACAGACCTATAACAGATATGAAACAAAGGTAGGTAATAGGATCAAAAATGTCAACTGCATGTTTAAAACTCTAAACTAATCCTGAAAACAGTCACTTCCCTAAGCCAAGTTACAGTGTACACAGAACAAGCAGGAAGTATGCAAATTCCATTTGTTTTTCCATTTACAAAAGCTGGTAAGATAAAAGATACAGGAAGGAAGATTTTGTACCTTTTTCAAAGTTTACTTAAAACAGTATGAAACTTTGTACAAAGTCTGAGATATAGTACCTGTTTCTTTCCTTAAGCCTTACAGAGCTTATAGAGAACAAAGTAAAACAGTCCAACATAATTAGAAAGAAAATCTATTCAGAAGTAGGAAGCACTGAATTTTGCTCTGTATTTCTCGATAATAGAGAAGAGATGAACTTATTTGCTACCAGCATAGAATATACTGGCCCAGAGTTTACAATTACAAAAGTCAAACAGTCACTCTTCAACACCCAACATCAGCCTTAAACTTCATAGGCTACCATACCTCTAAAAAGACAACTTCCAATTTATTTCTGGAATCGCCCAATCTCTAACCAAATGTTTTAGTGCCTTTAGATATATCCACAAGATAGGCAATTTCACAGTCATTAAATATGACAATTATGTAGATAGGAGAGGGAAGCAATACGCGGAAGTAAGGAGAGTACTGTCCTTGGAGTAGACAGATGTGGGTTCAGATCCTGGCCCTCCCCGGCGGCCAAAGGGCTTTGTTCAAGTTACTTCATCTCTTAGGTTCACTGCCTCTTCTGTAACCTGTGAACAACTCCTTCCCTTCATTGTTGTCATAAGAACTAAACAAGATACTGTATGTAAAATTCTCCACAGAGTTCTCATTCGTAAAAGATACTCAATAGAATGAAAGCCACAAGTATTATTACTGGAAAAGTAGAGAAATGCTGACATGTAAATGAAGCTGCAGAGCACAGAACTAGTACTGAGGGCCATTTAAGACATGTTAGGTAAAAAAATGAGAATAGCTGAGGATGGGATTAGTGGGGGTTATAAGCAATTTTTCCTCCAAAATATGACTGTTGTTACATATTGTTTTATATTTCATTATAAAACTAGTAGTCTGCTCAAATATTTTTACTATGATCATGAGGCCAAAACAAGAATTCTCAGCCAGCCTGAACTTTTATAACCTTAGGAGGAGAGAGTTAATGGAAAAAAGAAATCATTTATTGATCTGAGAAGCAACGTTATTCAGAAAATCGTACCTGTTCAGTATTGAAATGCTATTGGCCATATTTTGGACACTGAGCAAATTTCTGTTTACCAGGTAAACAGGTATCTACACATATAAAGATAAGCTTGCTAAGGCAAATTGTAATTATATTTTTTAAACATTTAAAATTTCATGTATAATATTTGCTCGATGAAAAAGTTCATATGATATAGTACAGTGACAAGAAGAGAGAAAATCTCTCTACCGCGATTCCTGCCATTTTTACCCTAAAAGGTAACCACTACCAAAGGCTTGGGACAGGGCCCTCCAGACTTTTTTCCTATGTCTATAAGCCTAAGTACAATTTTTACGTATTTAATAATCTGCTTCAAAATTTCCGTTAGAAAAAACCCACAGTCATATTTTAAACAGTAGCATCTCCTTTTCCCCCAGGATTACATAGTGAACAATCTTAAATATCACAAGTATATGTCAAATAATGAATGTCTGGCAGTAGAAAAGAACAAAGTCCAGTTTTATTGACCACAGTTCTCTTTATATTTACGTTTAGAAGGCTAATTATTTTTTACTTAAACTGAATTACAGAAATCTTGGTTAGATTAATGAGACGTACCACTGGGATATGTTTGTAAATGGTAAAATGCTATAGGATTATAATTTTATTATAATATATAATTACTGAGTAAATCTAAATTTAAGACATGTAAAATTAAAATATTTATGTTAATGTAAGTGCCTCATTGTTTTCTCATTTAGAATTTAAAGGTAGAGTTTCTTTACTGAAATGACTGAAATAGAAAGGCACAGGATTCCCCAGTCAATGAATTTGCTAATTTTATTATCTTTGTAACATAAGAAAACACATATATCAATTTCATGCAGATTTTTAAAAGAATGCTAAAGGATGAATAGCATAGTCACATTCTGCTAGAACCTGGCACATAGTAGTTACTCAGTAAATATCTGCTGAATAGATAAAAGTAACCTAGTATTTATACTTATTATATAATATTTTAAATTTGTGACACCTATATTACAAGGAAACATTAATTTCAAGATTATTTTTATTTAATTTTTTTGAAATTCATATTATTTTAACTATAAATAAAACTTGTTTTTTAAGGAGATGAATTAAGAGGAAAGGTATATAATATCATTCATTAGGAATATGCCATGAAATTCCTTTTTAAAATGGGACTATCTCATAGGGATTTAATCAGGGCTGTAAACTATAAGTTAATGTGAACTGTTTTTTACGGTACTGGCTGGAGAGAAACAGGGAAAAGTAATTTGAAGCATTGGATTCTTGCAGAAGGTAGTCAGCAAACTTGCAAAGGTAGCATTTAGTTTGGAGGCATCCAAGGGGAAAATAGAGAGTTTTTTAGAGAAAATGGGCCAATGGAACAGAAAATAGATTTACATAAGCAGAATTAAGATGGTAAAGGCAAAAGATGGTTCTCCAAAAACAAAGTATTCTCAAGCGCAGAATGAAATAAAATCATCTGAAAAAGGAATATTTATTTGGTCTCTCAAGTGGAAGTCAGCTGTTAAGAGGATGAAGTAGATTTTCGCTTTTGAAAAGGAATCAGGGTTGGGGTGGGGAAGTTAGAACAGAAAAGCTGGTGAGAGGACACTGTCCCACAGAACTCTCTGGGGCATGTACGTGTAGATGTACAGGGAGAGAAAGGGCTGCTTTTTTTGGTAACCAAGTGAACATATATATGTGTGTGCATCTATATGTATACAGATACACAGGTATATTTCCTCTATATACCTTATCTGTAATCTATATAGATTCTACTATATATAGATATAAATAAATAAATGTATGTATAGCATTTGAACGATAAACGGGATAAGAAAACTGTTAAACTGTAATTACAGCAATTACAACCTTAGGTCAAATGATTTAAAGGCAGCAGTGATGCACCCAAACAGTTGTATTATTAATAAGTCAGATGTAAGATTAATAACTGGGAAGGTTTCTGTAGTGTGCTGTTAGGAATCATTAGCGTGGAGACATTTATCTCTTATATAAACACCATTCTGACCCAAACACTATGCAAAATAGTTAAAATCAAGTGGAACAATATACACAATCATAAATCAACACTAAAAATATATTTTGAATTGTGGCCCTATTTATTTATGAAAATACCTTCTATAATTAAGAATAATAGAATAGTTGTGGATAAAAATAGACTGTAACAATCTCAGAGGAGTAAAGGATGTCAATGTTACTATTCTCCAGAAATGAACTAATTGTTGCTGATTGAACCCTGACTTTGGAAATAAGTCCTGCAGAATTTTAGGCAAAAAGGGAAGTAGGCTCGTTAAATATTATTTACTTAAGTATAAGAGCCTTTTCCACGTAGGCAGGATAGAAATCACAAGTAAATAAAATTCTCTCATTTTATAAATTCTGACTACCCATTTACATTAAAGATTTATACCAGCTATGGTAATTAATAAAAGGATTCTACCTATTTCCCAGTATTTATTATTTGGCATAAAATAGCCTCAAAATTTATTTGGAGATGCAATCTTTTCTTTAAATAAACTCAAGGAAGAATTTATTGCATGTATTCTTTTATCACAAAAAATCACAACTGATGTAAGAGATGAGAGGTGGATCTATACTTTATGAAAACTCACAGAAATACCACTGAAGGGACAATTCTAGTCTCCTATAAAACACTAGTATAATAACAGCAAATGATAGCCCCACCACTAAATGTGGGCTGAATTCCTTATGCAAATAACGTGAGTATTTATCTGTGTGTTTGCCTGCTTAGATTATTATACACAATATATTTTGCCTGCCTGCTTCCATCTTATCCCCTACAGCTACCTTCAATCATTGCTTTTATTTCTCCTGTCTGAAAAAGGATTGTTTCCACTCCAAAGAGGTGAGCTTAGTTATTTACAATCACTAAGATAAAATAAAGTTAACTTCTGAAACAGCCAAAGAATATTTTGTAAATAACTATTTTAGACACAAAAGTTACTTTATTGAGAAAATATTCCTTAGGGACCATATGCCTATGAGCATATCAAACAATACTGAAGAAATGGTAGAATTAAATATTAGAATATATTGAAATTAACATACTTTTCATTAGGATGAAAATAGTAAAATTACCAAAAAATGTAATTATCAGGGGACATTACAGTAACAAAATAAAGCACAGGAGATTCTTGGATGATAAGCGACCTGATACACATTTAGCCATATAGTTAAATTCAAGCTGGTTCGTATGATTAATATCTACAACATTATCAATTTCTCTGACACATCTGTGCTAAAAGCCAAGGTACTACTTCTAAAGACCACGACAAAGACTGCCAACTACCAGTCTGCTTGCACCAGGAAAGAAAGATAAGAAAACAAGCAACCAAATTAGACAGTGAAAAATGGTAAGTTTTCATTTTCTAAACTCCCAACATATTTGCAAGTTTCCTCTTCTAAAAATTGTCACCAGATGAATCGCCATAGTCCACATGGAGTTAAAAAAAAAAGTGAGAGCACCCCTGTTTTTAGAGGAGACAAAATCAGGCACAAAATAGAGAATAAAAGTGTCATTAACACTGTGATCTTTTTCACAAAGCCCAAACATCACACCTAACACTTGAACCTCGTCAGCAATTACTAAATACTCCAGTATTACGTCAATCTTAAAAGGAAAGAAAGGGAGAAGCAAGAGAGAAAAGCATGTTACCACACTCCCTCTGAAGTCCTCAGGGAACTTGTAGACCGGGATCTTGGCTTCATAATAATGCTCATTTTGGGGGGAAAAAAAGAAAAAGAAAAAAAAATCTTCTAGTATTTTGATTAATACATTTCAGCTGTGTTTCTACAAAGATGGCTTGAAATATATTCCATTTCCAAGGGAGGCTGCTTGAAGAAATCCAAATTTCCCAGAGTCCAACTCCTGTCCGCAGTCCAGCACAGAGGGAAACTTCTAAGACACAGGAACGTTTTCCTCTTTCATACTGAATTTACTCCAGCATTAGGCAGTTCGGAAGTGACAGTTTGTTTTCTGTTTTGCATTGCCAAGGGAGGAACTGGATTTTGAATCTATTCTTCACTGGTCACAAGGGCAACCAACACAGTGAAAGAGCTACTTGATCTCATCTTTTCTGCAATTCCATAGTAACAGGCTTAAAGGGTTCTGACACTCTAAAAGTGCTCAGGTAGACAGAAAGGAAACGGAAAAAGACCGCGAGGTGCTGTAACACCGGAGAGCTGTCAGGGAAGTTCCATTTCAGGGCGACCACAGGAAAACACTCTTCTCCGGGAGCCAAGAAGTCAGGGAAGGAACAAAGCTCTCCACACTTGGGTTGGGCCCACTGCTATACCTGTGAATGTAATTTCTGTTGTGTCCCCTGCTTAGAATCTGACTCCAAGCCTTTGTGAATGAGAACTATCATTCAATCTCACCAGGCAGAAAGTATTCCTCAAGGGCTGTATGACGTCCGTCCGTAGGAAGGCAGTTCAAAACATAGCAGGGAAGTGAGAGAGTAAAAAAAAAAAACAAAAAAAACAGGCACCCAGCCGATCTAGTCAATTGCTGAAACTTACAAAGCTTAGGAGCTGACTCCAGCCAGAGACCAGGAGTGTAAACCAGCCAAGCAGACAGAAGACATCTCGAAACTTACAAAACCATTTCCTCCTGTGGGAAATGAGGTGTCTATGTTATTCAGGGTAAGTTTCCCTGGGCACCTTTATAAGGAACACACCCCTTTGCCATAGACTTGTTTATCTTCCCTCAAAAAAAAAAAAAAAAAAAAAAAAGAAAGAAAAGAAAGAAAGAATCATTTTCTCCAAGTACTACACTGAGAACTAAAATTTCTAGTCCAAAGCAAAGTTGAGAGGACTTGGGGACTTAGCAGCAGTTCATTTTGAGCATATTTAATGAAATGTTACGCTTTGGGGATGTTTGTAGAGACGCAAACTGCCTCTTAAAAATTCAACAGAATGTAGCAGGCATAATTACATCAGGTCCTGCTTCAATGTTTAACTGAAAAATCTAATGTATTGTTGCTGGACAAGTGGCTACACGAACTGAGGCTGTTCCCTTGCACAACATTTTCTAAACCTTATTTTTTTTTTTGAAAATCATATGCAAATTTCACTAATTTCTATACATGAAGACTCTGGGTTTGCAAACTCCTAACAGCTCTTCAGTAAGGAATGAAGCTTGTATCAAACCACCTCAACATCTCTCCTTATTGTGAAGACCAATCCCTGCCTCACTTCCTACATCTGAAATAAAAACTGTTCTCTTATAGTAGGCATAGTCTAAACTGATCCGAATTGCTTCTAAGAGAATGACCTCCTTTGCCTATCCTTCTGAACATTTGCACCAAGGCTAGACTTTCTCGTCTGGGAGTGTCAACTTCAGTTATTTCACACGTAAATTATCAAATGAAAATAATTTCAGCATTCTGATTCCTTAAATGACATTAGTGAGTACGTTGGCTCTCTAGTCTGACGTGAAAGTGGTATTTATTTAGCATTTGCAGGCAGGATGTTAAAGTGCAATTGTGACCCACCCAAAGGACTTGGAAAATTAATGTAGTAAGGCATCTCGCCAGAGCTCCGGCTGCTTATTACAACAAACACTTCAGCTCCTCCCCTGGTCACACTTCAAGGTGCATTTATGATTTAGTCTCCTCTTAGTGACCCACAGGCCTCTCAAGGTAAATGCCAATAAATTGTTTGCCATATACTTATCTGCTTAAGCAGTTCAGTTTTCTGATGACTGTTCATGGACATTCACATATTCTTGGCTCTGTCCCATGTTAAATATATTCCTGCCACTTAAAAGCAGGTTAACCAAACACATGTTTTTAGAAAATCGGAAGTTGGAGAGACCACTACTCATGTTTTGGAGGGAGGGGGCTTACAACAAGAGCTTTATCTTTTTTCTTGGAATTTTAATGCGGGACAAAAAAATACTCAAATTGAGTAAAGTAACCAACTGCTATTGTTTATTTGAAGCTCTGTCCTCTTCCATGTAAAGTCTAGCAAATATCTTCTGGTTGCCATTTTAGAAAGAAAATGATCGTGATTGCAAACTGTAATGTTGGAATGTTGTGTGTTAAATTCTCCTGAAAGAATTGGTCCTGTGTTCTACCATCCCCCAGAAGGCAAATCTGTCCCAGTGAGATTATGTCGCTCACTGCCATGCCCTTCCCATCACAAACACGTCTTTAACCTCTAGATTAGCACTGCCCTGTGTGCTGCTCATGTTACACATATTCCAAGAATCTGTCTCTGAAAATCCTAGCCCATGTGTTGGGTATCTCCTAAACACTATACAACAGTCCCATAGTGACTAATATATCATTTTTGTCCCCAAAGAAAACAAGTTGAAGTGGGGAATCTGACAACATACACAACTCACCAGAATACTCAAAGCTCCTGGACTGGTACCCTGAGGCTGCCATCACAGAAGAAGAGAGATGAACAGCACTACCAGGCCACTGAGATTTACATTCGTATTTCTGCTTCTACCCCTAACATGTAAGATGACAAAATGATAATAGTTTTTAAAAACCCTATTAGTACTTGTTCAATATTACAGTGTTTTCTTCATTCTAAGGTAATGTTCACAGGAAAATTTCTGCAGTAATGCTTTATAAGCTGAGTGTTGCATATTTTTTCCTCTGAAAAGCTTCTCAGAATGGAGAGGTATGACACTACCCCCCACCCCCTGCTGTTATCATACAAATATATGATGGTGTCCATGATCGCTAATGAGGATGCCTAAATCTGGAGAAACTGGACTTTAGGAATCACCTGGCCCTTATCTGCAGGGCTTTAGAGAAACTGCATTTGATCTAGAAGTTGCTATGATTTCTAGCATTTCCCTGATGTATTGAATTACACAGTGTTGTACAGACATCTGTTGGACTGCTGTCACCACAACACTTCAAAGGACTGTACCACAGATGTGTAAGTTCATTGGTCCATCCAACTGTATCAACTGGGTTAAATCAAACCACTGTATAGTATGATGTTTCCTAAACTTCAGTCTTTTGGGACACAACTCCACTAGTTTTGCCATATTGGCATCCAATCTGTACCATTACTTACTTGATATTTTTCTTCATTGACTCACTTTTTTCTTTAACTTAAATGACATAAATTTAAAAGACACCTTATATTTATTTGATAAATGGGTTTGATATGCTGGTTACACTTTCCCCCAACATACAAGTATTAATAGAAAAAAAAGGGGTCCAAATATCACCTAAAATCTCTCCCATACTAATGGTGGCCATGAAGCAACACAGGCAACACTCATATGGAAAGCATCAATTGCATGCAAATAGACTGGGGGCATCCTAAAACATAACACCCCCCCTCTTATCATTCAGTGGTGAGCACGACTTGTGGGACTAGTGATACTTATCAAAAACCAAGAATTAAACATAAACCAGTAACAGGAACCAACTGAATGAAATATTAAGGAATGCTTTTACTATGGAATTCAAGTTCTATCCGATATTATCACTTTGAAATACTTTCAAATCTCCTGTCCTCTGAATAAACTCTTATTTTCAGATTACAGTAGATACTCTACACTTCCTGATCTGTCATGGGCAGATTTTTGAAAGCCACGCTCTGATCTAACAAAATATGCAGGCCTGTCAAATGTGCTTAAATTCAGGACTGCATAAATGTCAAATAACTTTTTAGGAAAAAATGACCATGGAGCTGCAGGGTTTGTTTTTTTTCTTTTTCTTTTTTTTTTTTTTTTACAGTTTCCTGGCATTCTACATTGTACTCTAATATTATTAATAAGAGCAAGACACTTTGAACTCTCATAGCATTTCCATGTTACTGAGGAATAATGTGGTATTTCCCTTATCTGGAGGGGAATTTAGAGCAGATTTTGAGCTGTTTCTCTTACCTCAATACACTCATTAAGTATACAACTGGATTCAAGGATTTTTCTATAAGCATAAACCTCCTTGGAGCTAAATTCCTTAACTTCTGAGCTAAATATTACTATATTTTGAAGGCTTCTGACCTTCAGGTTTCCTGCCTTTTATAAAATGTCAGGTTAGAACAATAAAGATCATAATTTTGATATAAACCCAGTTGTTTAATTTTGCTTTTGTTGCCTGTGCTTTTGGTGTCATATCTAAAAAACTATTGCCAAGACCAATGTCATTTTTTCCTTATTTTCTTCTAGGAAGTTTACAGTTTCAGGTCTTATATTTAAGTTTTTAATCCATTTTGAGTAAATTTTAATGAATGGTTTAAGACAGGGGTTCCAGTTTCATTCTTTTGCATGTGGTTATCCAGTTTTCCCAACACCATTTATTAAAGAGATTATCCTTTCCCCAATGTATGTTCTTGGCTCCTTTGTTGATTAATTGACCATATATGTATGGGTTTATTTATGGGCTCTATTCTGTTCCATTGATTTATGGGTCTGTTTTTATGTCAGTATCATACTATTTTGATTACTATAGCTTTGCAATATAGTTTGAAAGCAGGAAATGTGATGTCTTCAGCTTTGTCCTTCTATCTCAGATTTGCTTTGGCTATTCATGGTCTTTTGTGGTTCCATACGAATTTTAGGATTGTCTTTTTTATCTCTGTGAAAAATGTCATTGGAATATTGATCAGTATTGCACTGAACCTTTACATCAAGCCAAAAAGCTTCTGCACAGCAAAGGAAGCCATTCAGCTAAATTCTTTTGGGTTCTGCATGCAATTGCAATGTGTGTGGAGGGCTTTCCCATATCAACAAGCAATTCTTGGACACCAGGGTGTCTGAGAATTCAATTCAATACTGATACCATTTACCTAAAGATAGTATCAGATTCCACAGGTTAAGGGCTCAGTCCCACAAGACTGCCTTCTGACCTTCCTACAGTTGTCAGCTGCAAGCCCTGGTTGTGCTTCTGAAAAATTGGCTATCAATAAGAGGTTCCCAGGACCCCCTCCTTGGATTTGATTAATTTGCTAGAGTGGCTCACAGAATTTAGGAAACTCATTTACTCACTAGATTACCAGTCTATGACAAAAGGATATAACTCAGAAACAGCCAGATGGAAAAGATGCACATGGCAAGGTCTGGGAAAGGGGCACGAAGTTTCCACACTCCCTCCTAGCTCACCACTCTGCCCACCTCTCCCCACATTCACCAACTCTGAAACTCTTTGAACCCTATCCTTTCCAGTTTTTATGGAGGCTTCTTCATTATAAGCACAGTTAATTAAATCATTGGCCTTTGAGAACTGATTCAACATTGAGCCCCACTTTCCCATCCCACCCCCAGGTCCATGTGGGACTGAAAGTTCCAGCCCTCAAAACAATTGGTTGGTTCCCCTAGCAAACCAGTCCCCATCATTAAGTTACCTAGGGGCTTTCCAAAAGTTATTCCATTAACACAGCAAAAGACATCTTTATGGCTCTTATCACAGAAAATTCCAAGGGTGAACTAGAAACCAGTGGAAAAAGACTATATATATATATATGAAATTTATTTCAGTCATCTGAAGGACCAAATATATATTTTTTATAAATCATAATATTGATGAACGAAAATGCAACCATGGAAAGCAAGAAGATATTTACCAACCATGTATCTGTTAAGGCATCAATATCTAAAATATACATGAAACTCATACAATTTAATAGCAAAAGAACCCAAGTAATACGATTAAAAAATGGGTTAAGGACTTGAGCAGACATGTTCCCAAAGAAGACAAACAAATGGCTAACAGGTACATTAAAAAGATGCTGAACATCATTAATCATCAGGGAAATGCAAATCAAAATCACAATGAGACTGTACTTCATACCTACTAGGATTTTTTTTTAACTAAAAAGACAAGAGATAACAAATGCTAGCAAAGATGTGAAGAAATGGTACCCTTGTGCACTGCTGGTAGAAGTGTAAAATGGTGCAGCCATTATGGAAAACAAAATGGAGTTCCTCAAAAAATTAAAAATAGAACTACCATTTAATTTAGCAATTCCACTTCTGGGCATTCATCCAAATGAAAAGAAATCAGTATCTCAAAGATATATCTGCACTCCCATATTCACTGCAGCATTATTCACAACAGCCAAGATATGGAAACAACCTAAGTGTCCCCGAATGGATGAGTAGATAAAGATGATATGTATATATATGTGTGTGTGTATATATATTGATATGATATGACATATATTATATAGATACATAAAATAAATATTACTTATCCATGAGAAAGAAGAAAGCCCTGCCATTTGTGGAAACATAGATGAACCTAGAGGGCATTATGCTAAGTGAAATAAGCCAGAGAGAGAACGACAAACACTGTATGATCTCATTTATATGTGGAATCTAAAAGAAAAAAAAGTCAAACTCATAGAAACAGAGCGTAGAATGGTAATATGGGTGGGAGGGGAGAGTGAGAGAGGCTGGTCAAAGTGTACAAGCCTTCAGCTACAAGAAGAGCAAGTCTGGTGGGTCCAACATACAGCATAGTGACTAGTCAGTACTGTACTGTACTGTACACTTGCAGTTTCCTAAAAGAGCATTCTCACCACAAAAATGGTAACTAAGTAAGGTGATGGATGTGTTCATTAATCCAATTGTGGTAATCTCTTCACAATGTACACAAATATTAAATCATCACACTGTACACTTTAAATATATCCAATGTAATTTTTCAATTATACCTCAGTAAAGCTGGGGGGAGGAGAAAAGAAGAAAGATTGACAATATTTTATAAAATATAATATCAAGAAGCTTGAAATATAATAGCTAATTATACTTTAACAGTAGAATAAACTAAAAAAATAAAGATGAGAGTACAAAACAATGACATAAAAAAAGATATAAAAAAGAAAATCATCAAAGCCAAAAGCTGGTGCCTTATAAAGAATAATACATTGGCAATCACCTAGGAATACTGATCAAGAACTAATCTGAGAAAACACAGATTGCCAGAATCTGTTCCTATAGACAAACAAAATTAATGAAAATATATTACGGGCAACTTTATACCAATACATTTGAAAATTTAAGCAACATGGGGAAAATACTTGATACACAACTAATAAAATTGACAAAGGAAATAGAAAAACTAAATCATTCTACATTGATTAGAGAGCGAGTCTGTACTTAAAAATTAATTTAAAACAGTGCTGGAAGCGTCCCTTCCCTATCGCTGGTGGCGTGGAGCCGGCTGGTGGGTCTGAGACCCGAAAACTGAGAGCTGCTTCGCGCCCCAGCGGCTGAGCCCGGCAGCTCCGCGGCTGCCACCAGGCCGCAGAACGAATGTACTGTGTTACACCGTGAGCGCTATGGATACCGTTTGGATTACCATGGGAAGAAGAGGAAAAAGGAAGGCCGAGAGGCTCGACGTTCAAAGAAGGTAAAAAAGATGATTGGTCTGAAAGCTAAGCTCTACCATAAACAGCGCCACGCTGAGAAAATACAAATGGAAAAGACCATCAAGATGCGCAGAAAGAGAAACACCAAACAGAAGGACGAAAAGACTCCGCAAGGAGCAGTACCCGCATATCTAATGGACAGAGAGGGGCAGTCCCGAGCTAAAGTACTTTCCAACATGACAACAACAACGAAAAGAGACAGCGGGGAAATGGGAAGTCCCGCTGCCCAAAGTTCGTGCCCAGGGAGAAACAGAAGTATGAACAGTTACTCGAACAGGAAAGAGAAAGAAGAAAGCCTGTTAAGAGGAGTAACTAAAGTCAACTTTCTTGGAGATGGCTTTACTCGAAAACCACCTAAATATGAAAGATTCATTAGGCCAATGGGCTTACGTTTCAAGAAGGCTGACCTAACACATCCTGAACTGAAAGCTACCTTTTGCCTGCCAATACTTGGTGTAAAGAACAATCCTGTATCCTCACAATATACAACTTTGGGTGTTATTACCAAAGGAACTGTCATCGGGGTGAATGTGACGAATTAGGCCTTGTGACACAAGGAGGCAAGGTCATTTGGGGAAAATATGCCCAGGTTACCAACAATCCTGAAAATGATGGATGCATAAATGCAGTCTTACTGGTCTGATAGCAGTTACATACAAATAACTCCTTATAATTACTGAAAATTACATTACCAATCAGGAAACTATTACTGTGATGTTTCTGAATACTACCAATCAGCCTTATATGTCTGCAGTCATCAAGAAAACTATTCTACTGTTGTAAGATAAACAAACATTAAAATGGAAAACAAAACAAAGCTTAAAACAATAAAGCTTTCACAAATAAAAAATAATAATCACTATTATTTACTAATCACCTACTATGAACATTATATATACTGTCTTATTTACTCATCATAATTACTCTGCAAGTTAGGGGTGAAAATTTTATGAATAAAGAAAGCTAGTGATCTGTTCAGTCACATCACTGACGGCAGAAAAAGTAACTAGATCCAGATGTATCTGGCACGTGTGTCTGAGAGAGAGGAGTGGGTGGGGGAAGGAGGAGAGGAAGATTAAAAGTTGCTACTGTGTTTTTGGGAATTGTTTTTAGGCCATCCACCCTCCTTAGCTCAACAGTGGCAGTGAATACATACCCAGTGTAAATAGTGTACGTGTGCATGTCACAGGTGTAACGATGGACATACTTAATAGCCAGTAAATCCTAGATCTTCAAGATTTCCAGGATTAAACAATCTGAGTTCACTGTCCTTGTTTCTAATTTTTAGGCTCATAAACAGTATGATGAGGGTATATATGACAATATCACTAGTCTGTTAGCTGTAAAGTGTGATAAGGTCATTAGCCATACAGTGCATAAGGGTGGTTTGCTGTTATTTACACAACAGATGGCATTTTGATTGCCCTGTTGGGAATACTGGCTAGCAAATGATCATTTAAAAAGGGAACAATATGTGAAATTTCTGATAATGTATAGATTTCAACATTCGTCAGCAAATTACATTGTCCATTAAAAGGTGAAGACAACTAGTTTTTAAAATTAGAATCAACATTTCTGCATGGGATCAGTAATGTTGAGAAGACATGCACTTTATAATTGACTTTCAGAATGCTGCACTAATTCAAAATATTGTTTTTTTTTTAAAAACACATTGTATGGATCAAATAAATTATTTCACTGAAAGTTTCATAAGTGCTATTGTATTTCCTTTGTATTCTACCCCCTCTTCTCTATCTTTCACTCTTTATGTTCTTTATTCTCAACTTAAGTGCATCTTTGCAAATTTCACCTCATTCTTAATTAAGTATTCAAATGATATTAAACAAATGCATGCAAATAGCTCCTCAAACGGGGTGAGAGTAGTATCATTAAACTCCTGCGTTGATCCTTGACACCAGTTCGTATATGAGGTGGAACCCCAGAAGGGGGATGGGAGACTCTGGGTGCATGGGTGGGGCTTGCGTTCCAGGAGACTTACCGTAATGTGTTTAGGTGCCCAGCAGGCATTTTATTTGGCCACCCTAAATGTCACTGTAAGATTTTTTTCCTCTGGGGAAGTTTGCTTTTTCTAGGGATGGATGTAAATCTGCCTGCTCGTGTTCTGGCGTGCACAGAAGAGAGGTGGAGGTCTTACTGCTCAGGTGCAGATGTTTGTTTCATTCTCCTGTTTTACAGCCATCCCTCCTTCTCTCTCTGCCTATTATTCCAGAATCTCTGTCTTCCACAGAGAGGGATGTGGAGTATACTGACAATTGAAAAGGAGTGAGGACTTGTAGATGGGTGTACATTATACACATCTTTGTACAATCCCTATATTCAGAGCTCCCTCATGTCATTGATGTGAGGGATGTTTTTAGAGAAAAATGGGGTAGGTCTTTTAGTCACAATTTTAAAGCTAGCAATCTATAGATTTTACTTTAAAATGAAGGAATTAGCTATGCCTATCTAAGCCCAAATATTTAAAAGTTCTCTTTATCAAATGACTAAATATATTTTGACCTTCTATAAGGATAGGTCAAGATTAAATATTTTATTGTAGTAAAATATACATAACATAACATTTACCATTTTAACCTTTTTTCGTTGGCATTAAGTACCTTCACACTACTGGGCAGCCATCATCACCATCCATCTCCAGGACTTTTTCATCTTCCCAGATGGCAACACTCTATGGGTTAAACAATAGCCCCCCACCCCCCACTCCTCCCAGCCCCTGACAACCACATTCTGCTTTCTGTCTCCATGAATATAAATACTGATATAAGTGGAATCAAAAAGGCTAAAGGTTAATGTTACACTGAGAATCTGATATCCAGTCTTGTTCTTAAAGAGAAAAGCAAAGCATTGGAAATAAAAGGTTTAAGTAACAATTCTCACCTTGAGAAATCAATGTACTTGCTTTATTCATTGCTGACTTTTTTCTTATATTTTATTTTATTAATTTATTTTTGCTTGTGTTTTTTGTTTTTCAGGGGAAGTAATATTGGTTTATTTCTTTACTTGTTTATCTTAATGGGTACCAGGGATTGAACCCAGGACCTCATGCATGCTAAGCACACACTCTACCACTGAGCTACACCCTTCTCCCCATTACTGACTCTGTTTATAAAGCATCACTTGCTATTACATAGGCATGGTCAAGAGCAAAAATTTCATTGCCTCGACTAATGTCTGGTGTGTTTTCTTTTAAATCATCTTTTTAACTGTTGCTTTGTTTAAGTGTATACAAACGTTATCAGCACTTATCCAAGTTACAGCTCATGTTATATCTTTAATTCTGATTTCAGATTCACGGTAGACCCTCTGTTTAATCAAGTGGTTCCTATCTCTATCAACCTATCTCAAGGGATAATTGTTATATTCTAAAATTAAATTATATTATGAAAATAATTTTTAAAAGATTTTTGAAAGAGATCAAATAACTGGAAAAATCACATCACCAAATGAGGCCCTTGTTTCTAACATTGTGAGATGAATTGAGATTTTCATTAAGATAGGATTCGGAAACTAATCTGTCAGAAGTAAATGCACATAGAATGTGCTTTAGTGGTAATTTAATACCTGATGCAATAGACAATGAATAAAACTGATTTACTAGAAAGCAAACTTTTATTGAGCTCATTTCATTTACATTTGTTTGATAACATTTTCCCTTGCCCCTGTTAATAATGGTAAAATAATTCAGGCAACTAAAGTAATTTCCCCTTGACCGTACATTACAAGTAAATTCTATTTAATGTAAAAGGTCTGCTCCTTGAGACAATATCTATTAATTAAGGAGGATATACAGAAACAAGTTAAAAAGTAGCCTTTGAGGTCAGATTGCCTGGGTATGAATCCAAACTCCACTAACGTTTAACCTTGAACAAATTACTTAATCTTTTCTAAGCTTCAGTTTCCTTGACTGAAAAATGGAGATAAAATAAGGTTTTGTGAGGATTAAATGAGACATGTAAAACCTTGGCAAAGTATTTGGCATATAGTAAAGGCTCAATAAATAATACCTACCATTAAAAATATATTAAAAGAGAATTCAATAAATTTGAAGGAAAGCAGCTTTACAAGTTTAAAGTATACAATGCTCCTATTATAATACTTTGATTTAAAAAAAATGTTTCTGTTTCCGTCTTAGTTTTGACCCTCCCCTGATTCCCTTTATGTAACAGATTGTGAATAGCGTCTTGCCGCTCATCTTATACGTCTAAGGGTTATTCTTTGGGTTATCGTTTAAAGACACAAAACATACAATGTTAAGTTCCGTGCTTAAAAACCTTCAAGAGCTTCCTATTCCTTATGGAATCAATGACAGCTTCTCCTGTGATGGCATCCACACATATCGCACATGCTTCGCCCTGAGTCTGTCCATGCCGTCTCCCCTGCCTGGTGAGTTTCTCACCTTCTCCCCCGTCTCCCTTCAAGATCTAACAAAAGCAGTAAAGGCAAGCTGCCTCCAAGATCAACTCTTTGAAAGAGTTCAGTTTCTTTGGTTCCTTTCAATCTGGTGAACATCTTGGGTTGATTTTGATTATTGTTCTCTGTATTCCCAATACATCTTTGTATTCCCAGTACCTAGCACAATATCTGGCTCATGAGGTGTCAGCTTAACCACAGAGGACATTTTTGGTCAATAGGGGCAGATAAGCCTTTTACAGATTTTCTTCCTGTGCCCTTTTGTGGCGTTTGCTTCATGGTTGGAATTAGATTTCAAAAACTGAGTCTTGTCTGTCTTCTTTTTCATAACTTCTATCTCTGAAAGCTGCTTTTCACACTTTCTTTGCCGAAACAAGTTTCTACATCTTTACAGTAAAAATTTTCTCCCAAAGGAAAAAGAGCTGGGTAAAAACATATGCTGGGAGAAGTCTTAGGCAGGCACTGAGCTGACCCCAGCATCATTTTTAAGGCGAGAAAGAGTCTTTCTTTCTTTCTTCTTTTAATATCTTATTTATTTATTTTTGGATTTTTTGCTTGTTTTTGTTTTGGGGGGAGGTAATTAGGTTTATTTATTTACTTGTTTATTTTGATGGAAGTACTGGGAGTTGAACCCAGGACCTCGTGCATGCTAAGCACATACTCTACCACTGAGCTATACCCTCCCCCTGAAAGAGTCTTTCCTATGTGCTTAGGAGAAACAGCCTTCATCTGGAGAAGTGATTATGTCATGTGCTATAAATCCAGATAAAGTATTTGAATTCTAACAGGCATCTTTCGAAAGCTCAATTCAAAGAAATGACTTTTCTAGGAAGAGTTTCACCACATGTTGGCAGGAAAATGAGAGGAGACTTCTGGCAACCCATTAAATCTGCCAAAGCCAGCCACCCATCAGCCTATGACTGAGAAAGCTGGGCCTCTGGATGGGAAGCTGGTTCTGGCCAGGGCTCTAAAGAACCTGTTTGGAGTCACTGAGTGTTTTACATTATTCACACATTTACTTTTACATCAGCCACGTGAAGCCTTTATATACCTACTTATCAGATGAGGGAACTAAAGTACAGAGAGTGTTCCCCAGAGAACTGAGTGGAAGAAGAGGCTAGAGCTCGGGCTTACCATGTGCCAGGCACCAGGTAAGATGCTCACACAAGTATGTCACCTCATTAATATTTAAAACAAACTCACGAGCTACGTACTATAGTTTTCTCCACCAGACAATTGAGGAAACAGAACTGGAGGAGGTGAAGCAGCTTGAGCAAGGCCTTGGTAGGCGGGGACTTAGATTTGTCTTTTAGGAGAGCCATCACCTGGGGAAAACTAGGACTTCAAGAACTAAACAAATAGTATCACAGATAGCATCTCAAGAGGGAAAAAAATTTTAAACTTTTTAAAGCAATTCCAAGACAAAGATGATGAGATGGATAAACTTTCACTCCTGGTGAGAGTTATTTTTGTGGACATGACATTGAAATGGTTAGAATTCATCATTATTTTCATTGTAGGAATTAAAACTTAGAAATATTTCAAGTATTTAGATACCAGACTATAGGTGTATGTAGAAATGTGCTCGTCAATAGTAACTTTTGGGGGAAAAAAAGCCTTTTTATTCTATGTTGCTCCTTTTCTCAAAAGGAAGACTAACTTTCCTTCCTTACTCAAAGGACAATTTCTATAGGTATATTATATTTGCAGCTAAATTTTGCTTTCAGCACAGATAATTCCTATCTAAGGGATAGGAAAACAGACTTAGACACTGTTTAACTTGACCTTGTGTATCAACCTGTGCTCTTCTGGGGAGAAAGACAGGCTGTCATTCCAGGCAGGCAGTGAACTCTAAAACAAAAATTCTTGCATACAACATGGAACTATGATTTTCAGAAGAACTACTCTAGTGTGTACCTTATGTTCTTAAAGAGTTTGCTTGTCTGATATTTTTGCGATAAAGTTGAGTCTTAAAGCTGGTAACTGGCAGAAGTTGCTTTATGGAAAGTCAAAGGCAAATGAGCTAGAAGAAATAATGCCACAATGCTCTCTGCTCTCAGAGCACATTGTTATTCCATATGAGGAGAGAAGAGGAAAAGCTCTCCCCTCCAAGTCCATGAAATTGAAGATTTCCTTCAGAGACAGTCCTTCCGTGAGTTAGTTCTCCCAGGACTAAGTCCCTGGTTGACACACAGACTTCTCTGCAGATAGTTAACCTTTTACTTAAGAGTTACCTTATGGTAACTCAAAATTACCATCAAAGTACCATTTTATTTAAAAAATTAATAAAAAAGAAGTTATTAAAAAAAAATCCTGCAAATGGATAGCAGTTTAAGTAGGGCTGTTTCAACACCTTCCTAAGCCCCGTTACACATCACATCCAGTATATTAAAATGGACTCACTTACCACATTATACAATATTTTTGTTATGAAAAATTAGGGAGGATCTTTATAATTTTCCTTTTGAAATTATCTGGCTACTATTAAACACATTTAGCTAACGACTAACCCTGATTTCTTTGCAATTATCCAACAGACTCGAGAACACCTGGGAAATGAAAAAAAATAAATTCAGCCCACAAATTTTTTTTCCAAATGTAATAAAGCTTTTATAAATACTAATTTGACAGTTATTGAAGTGGACATAATGTTACATTTTTGGACATTTAATTAAACTTTAATCAGGATTTTGCCATTTTCTTTTTGTATTTTGGAGTCAATTACCTCATTTTTTCAGTTCTCAAATATTTTCACGGGCCCATAAAAAGCTCATAGGCTCTAGACACTGAGGCCCATGGTGCGTGCCATGGACAAGAGAGCCCCAGGAGGAAACAGAATTCTGGTAAGAAGTGATTCATGCAAGGAAACATATTTCATATTTCCAGATAGTGTGCTATTTCCTGCACACTACAGTGACAATTAGGAGTTATACTTTACTTTGCTAATGAGGTGAAGTAAGGCACCCAGCCTTCACTGCAGGGACTTACTCATGATGCAGCTCACTAGGCATGTGGATAATTTTAAAAAGCATAAGATATGGTTGCCACCCTGAAGGATCTAATAGTTTAGTTGGGAAGAAAAATACTATTCTCCTTAAGGTTTTCTCTATAATAACTGAACATATGAGATTGTGAGGTGATGAATCTGGGTTTGGGTGCTTGAATGACCAAACTAAAACGATACTGTTGTCAATTGTACCAAAATCATTTGTTAAATTGTCCTTTAAATCGCCTGCCTAGAGAACGGGGGTGAGAGGGGATAACTTGGGACTTAGAGATTTATTGATACTAACTACTATATATAAAATAGATAAATAACCAGGACCTACTGTATAGCACAGGGAACTCTATTCAGTACCTTGTAATGGCCTATAATAAAAAAGAATATGAAAAGGAATAAATATGTATATAAATGAATCACTATGCTGTACACCAGAAATTAACGCAACACTGTAAACTGACTATACTTTAATTAAAAAAAACATTAAACTCAAAAAAAAAGTCACCTTCCTAGTGACTTATGCACTAAGGTAACTGCTGGGGCCTCAGCATCCCCCCACAGTGAAGGAAGATGTATGAGAGTTCCTCTGAAGGTCAGCTTAATTTTTTTTTCAGGCCCAGGGATATAGTTTTGAACTGGGGCTAGGTTTCTACTTCAGTTAGAGAAACTGGAAACAGGAAGGCAAGATTTCAGCCCACAGTGAAACAGGTTTATCTGAGTTAACTCTCTGGCTCTCATTCTGCTCGATTGCCCAGTGGGTATGACTGATATTCTTTTTCCCTGAAATGAACTTTATTTTTAAAGGATAAATGGAACATATTCTCTTGAAGTAGCACAAATATTCAGCAGAGGCCTCAATAACCAAGTGCTTTTTCTTCCTTCTTGTCTTTGTTACCTAACTCGGTCCTATGATGGAAATGTTATGGCTTCAGTAATGCTGAGGAATTCTTGCCCTTTTGTAACTGGCCGGTGCGTGTGCAGGTAGGCCATGAGGTCAAATTTTAATGCTTGAGTGACTCTCCTGACTCAATAGGAATCACACGCCACTGGGCACAATCTGGCTGCAGGGTCATTGCCATTTCATACTAAATTCCATAACAGCATAGAAAAGCCCACCACCATACTTGCCTATCCTGGAGAAATAATCTGTGAGCAACCTGAATCCAATTCCTTAGAGATTATTTCTGAGGTCATATGTCTTCAACCACTGCTTAACATGACTTGCAGCAGAAGAAATGGCTACAGAGAATTTCAATTCACCTTGAAGAAATGCCTGGATGACTTCAGATTATATAAAAAAATGTTGTGGAAACCATAATGATCTTTGATTCCTAGCATGAGAAGAGACCTAAGTAGAAGCTGTTTTGGGGGCAGCCAGTCTCACTGAAACTCCTTTAAAGTAATGAAAAGTAAAACCTTTTGTGTGAGGAATCCTGTTAGCAGGGCCATTAGGTATGTCTGTGCAGACTGTATGCTGCACGACTCCAGGGGGAACCATTTACACAAACATGATGTGAGCTGTGTCTTTGGAGGCCTGCAACGTGGTGGTCCTATCTTTCTGTTTCTTAAATGATGAGACAATACAACAGTATTTTCCATCTTGAATAAATCCCAACGGCTCCAGTTGAAGCACTGAGGCTAACACACTAGGCAAAACAAAAGCAGTATCAGACAGCAGTTAGGAACACCTCAGAGTCAGAGTGACAAGGTGTAAATCCCAGTGTGGCTCCTTACCTGAGTTGCCTTGGTTTACCTTCTATGCCTCGGTCTGTTCAACTGTAAAATGAATATATCCAGGGTGGTTGGGAGAATTATATTAGACGATGCAGGTAAAATGCTTAGAACAGTGCTCAGTATGTAGTCAATGACTCAATAAATGTCAACTCTTACTATTAAAGAAGATAGTATCTCTCTCTTTTTTTTCAATTGTTAGGATTCTGGAATAAATCTTAAAAATACTACAGCTGTATTATGATTCTGTCTCAAGAGTATTTATGACTCCAGAGGGACCATTTTCTGTTTGTCCTTTAAGGCTGAGAACTAGGAACAGTTTAACAGGATGCTTTGGGAGAAAATGAAAAAACAATGGCAAAGGTCACTGACCCATTTGAAGATTTTTATTGGAGTAATCAGACGTCCATAACAAGCCACTCCTTTTTAAAGAGTGACTTGTCCTCCAGGAATGAGATCCTGACATGATCAACTTTTTTCATTTGTAAAGAAATTTGGAATCGTTTGAGATCTTCCCCTTTTTAAATGTTGGTGCTAATCCAAAATTTATAAAATACTCTCTGGCCAACACTGTGAAGCCAAATCAAGTAAGTTTGACGTGAGGGTGCTGGTTGTGTTACCAGATTTCCTTTTTTTTTTTTTGCATTCCTTTTTACTGAAGTATAATCAGTTTACAATGTTGTGTCAATTTCTGGTGTACAACATAATGTTTCAGTCATACATATACATGCATATATTCCTTTTCATATTCTTTTTCATTATAGGTTACTACAAGATATTGAATACAGTTTCAGTTCCCTGTGCTATACAGTATGAACTTGTTTATCTATTTCATATCTACTACTTAGGTACCAGATTTCCTTTTAACCATCGTTTAGGACTCACTGACTCACTGTTTTACTAACTTCTAAGAAACTCCTTTATATAGACTGGCTAATGCAACAGGCGGCAAATAGCAGTTATTTACATTTTAATAGTAGGTATAGTAAACAGCAATAACTTAACCCAGTGGGGTTAATTTCTAATGGTAGACATTTCAGGCCTTTAACAAAAAAAGTTTTGGAGAATTACTTGTGATGAAATGGCAAGCGCTTATTCCATCCAACCATGAAACCAATCCTAGTGGACTTGATGAAAAAAATAAAAATCTTCATTGTTACTCTTTAGCTAATAATCATTAACCAAACTCTGAGAGACCAGTTGAATGAATAATTTGGTTACTCAGAGAAGGCAGAAGGAAACTTGCATTTATTTAAGGCCTACTATTCACTTGGTTCTTTATCTATGTTTTCTTTTCCAATATTAAAAACAATCCCTTAAGGTAGTTGTAATTACTCCTTATTTTGTAGCTGTTAGTTGATGTTTAGAAAGGTCATGCCTAATTCCTTTGGACCACACACTTATTTTATGCAATGAATGCTGATGCTGCCAAGTACTAATTCAGGATCTGGTACCTTTAGCAATCAGTAACACACACACACATACACACCCCAACATTTAAAAACAAGGTTAAATACACTAAGTTAGACAGGATCAGCTGTCAAAAAATTCAAAGGGAATTCTGTACCAATGAATAGGACCTTTTTTATTTTAATTTGAGTCATCATGCATCATTGTTAGGCACTGTATACAGAGTATATATTAACTGGGATTTCATGCTTCCTCATATTTATCACAAAAATCAACACAAGTTTGGGTGTGTTATTAAATGTAAGTAGATGACTAACCTTTCAGATTTTTCTAAATGAGAAGTGGAAGTCTGATGGGGTTAGAGTGGGAGGGTCCACAGAGATTAAGGGGACGATTAAGGGCTCGCAAAATCTGTCTTGATTTCACCTGAAGTCAACGGTAGAGAGTTGAAGGTGAAACTAGTTCTTACATTTCCAAACAGCTTCAGTCAACGATTTATAATGGAACCTACCAACACTGTGACATCTGTTAAGGCTTCCATAAGTGTAAAATGTGTCTTTCTAAGCAGTATCAACTGTAATTAAGACATGATCAACTTAATCCAACTTCACATGAATCCCAAATGATTAAATACTATCTATTTAGAATAGTGTCGCATACTTACGAAGATGGATCAGTAAGTATTTTGGGGTCACTATGGTAAATACAAATAAATAAGAGGTAGTACTTGCTTCAGGGAGTTTCCAATAAAAAGAGGGGATGTTTGGTAAAAGTCACACCCCTGAAAAATACGATGTTATTGTACTTCATTCACTTCACAGGTCTTATCAGATCTGAAATTCTTGTGTTCTTTACAGTGGGTCTCACCCAGTGGAACATAACTTCCATGAGCCCAGGAATTGCCTGTCTTACATCCTCCTATATCTCCAGTAACTAGAACAGTGCCTGGCCTGTAGGAAGCACTCAATAAATATTGTGCAATTGAAAAAATGAATGAATGATACAGATCATGATTGTTATGAAAAGAAAGTAGAGAAGGAAAAATCCTTGTGGGATGGATAGTCAAAGAAGATCTCAAGGAAAGAGGATCCTGGATAGGGGCTTGAAAGCTGGTAGAAAAGAGAAGGCCATTCCTTTGTGAGGAATGATAGAGACACAAAGGACAGTCAAGGCCTCAGAGACACCTGCAGTGATGTGAAGTGTTATTACACCGGGAAATTTTGATGAAGAGATTTGAGATTCTTTCAAGAGGAACATTTTAACAGAAGTAGAATAGGCTCCCCTGCAGCTGGTGGAAGAGGCAGTTTGTGTGAGGGGAGGTACTGGGGCTTTGGGTAGAAGACCACACAGCAGAAATGTGATGGCGGGCAGTCAGGCCCTGAGGAGTAGGTACGACTTTTAAAGTTCGCTCGAAGCTTGGGATTCCAGGCTTCTGTTTTTGCCTTGTTGCTGCCATGATTTAGGAGAACTTCTTAAAATTCTTGAATTAGTCATAAATAAAATATTGCCTTTTTCTTCCTAAATCAAAAGAAAGCTCAGTGTACCACCTGGTTTACTTCATCTTACACTTGACGAAATCACAGTTCAGCTGATAAAACAATTGTTTTATCTTTGCTGAGAAAGTGGTAATTGAGAATGACGTTTAAGAAAAATTTTCTATGGATTTTAGAAGATAAGCAATCATTTTATTTTGAAGGTTTATGATGTGATAAAGTATTTTAAATGCCTATTATAATTAAACAGCTTGTAGAGAAATATCTTTAAATCTCATCCTATGGAAGCTCTTATTTCAAATGGTGGTCTACAGAAGACATCAATTAAACAGATGACCATCCATCTGATGATGTGATAAATTAAATGAATTTGCTTTATATTTATTAAGATCATCTTTGATGTCATGTATTCAAATAACAAGGTATCAATACAAAAACAATAATAGTTTTGTTTAAATTTTTCAAATACACAGGATAATTCAAAATACTTGCATAGACATGCAGATGAAATTAACTCTGTGTCTATGACCCTCACAGGGGAGGGCACTGCTGCCTTTAGCCTCTGAACACCTACCTCTCAAAGCTGGTTACTCCAAAAACTTGCAGATCCCTGCCTGAAGTTTTTTTTTTTTTTAAATATCTGTGCGTCTCTGCCTAAGGGCTATTTTTCTGGCGAGAGTTACATGTTTGGCCCATGGATGGGTAAACTAGAGTGATGGGTGGTTAATGATCCCCAGAAACAGGTGATGGGTGGCAAGTTGATGGATAAGAACTCCAGTTTCCTCATCCCATGGATGGGATAACTCTGGGGAGTGTTCCAAACATAGTGTCTTGTAGAGTCCCAGTGGGACTTATCTCCACTTTTCCAACAGAGTAACTGGCTTGATGATGGATTTATGTCCTCCTATTCCCTCACTTGCCCACTCCTTCACTTACAATTGGTGGACTATCTAAAACTCCTTGAATTCCTTGTATCAGGGTTTACTTAATGGGGAAACATAGACCAGGACATGCCTCTCCCATTATTTTGTGACACCAAAGAAGAGTTTTGAGTTTTGATCGAGATTTGGAAGCTATAAATGAAAATAGATTAAAGTGAGATTGTTAAGTTTGTCTGATCTTTGTCAAGCACGGAAATGCTATCATTTTACTTTAATAAATTGCCAAGTTTTCTCATGATCCTCCTTTGTTTCTTTATATCCTTGCTCTTCTTTGCCATTTGGCCTTTTCGATCTTTGGCATACACACATGAAACAGGATGCCATGGGGGTAGGTCAATGAGAAACAGTGGCATTAAAAAAATATGCTCACAGCTTCAGAGTGTTTACTACATGAATCAAAATACACTTTATTATTTGTGTGTGTTAGGGAGTCATACAAATATGATGGGTCATATGTTGGCAGGTGAATGTCATTTCTAGAAGGAATGAAAATATTAATTTCTTTGCCTGGGTCAAAATCAATGTTAGTCTGAAATCAGTATATTTTCTGACTGTGTGAACCAGCACACACAAATACACACACACGTGTGTGTGTGTGCACACTCGACATATCCCTTAATAAAATGAATACACTAAAGATGTAATCAATCAACAGTAAATCTTAAATTCACTGTTAATGACTGAGCCATGTCCCTTTTCTTTTTTTTTTTTAACATTTTTTATTGATTTATAATCATTTTACAATGTTGTGTCAAATTCCAGTGTTCAGCACAATTTTTCAGTCATTCATGCCATGTCCCTTTTCTAACAAGGTTTAACTGTCTTAGGGGAAAAAAAAAGCCTGGCGCCACCATGCATTCATATTAATTGGTCATTAGTCAACACTATTTAAAAGTCAGATACATCAGAATGGCTTCTGAGTCTCCAATTATTTATAGCAAGTATTTTAATTTTGGGAAAGAAAAAAGGACAGAGTTTTTTCACATGTCTGAGGCCAGTGAAGGACCTTTTAAACTCTATTCCTCCCTAAGAGCTTAGGAAGAAAAAAGCCCACTGTGAAATGGTGAGGTGGGGGGAAGGCGTTAATAGACATTTTGGTATGATTTTGATGTCTATTTTGCTGAGTAGGATTAGGAAGCAGTTTTGGGGTGCTTTGAATGTTAAAAACAGAGAGAGAGAGAAAGAAAGGATGAGAAAAGATATGAGATAACAAAGAACAAAGAAGGGTAAAAACTCTCTAGACTTTTCACCATCACTTAAATATGTGATCCAAAGACAAATAAAACTGATGGCCCAACCCCCCACATTATGAGTGCTTGTAGCTTTGCAATCATAAAGGCATACTGGAGATCAGAATTTGGAGTTGGAATCAGTATAACCACAAGGTTTATGAAATTTTGAAAATTACTGTTTTCTTTACATGTTTCTGATACTAAAACTAGTCCTTTAAAAAAGATACTATCTGGGCTTCTTTTTTGAACACTAAATGTATTTTTTTATGTTATAGAAATAGTTTAAGTAGCTGATGACAGAGAAAAAAATTTCTTGACATTGGTTCTGGCAATGATTTTTTTAGATATGGCACTCAAAGCACAGGCAACAAAAGCAAAAATAAATGTGTGAGACTATGTCAAACTAAAAAGCTTCTGCACAGCAAAGGAAACCATCAATGAAATGGAAAGGCATCCTACAGAATGGGAGATAATATTTGCAAACCACATACCTGATAAGGGGTTACTATCCAAAATGTATAATATAAGGAACTCATGCAACTCAGTAGCAAAAAAACAAAAACCAAAACAAACAAATAAACAAACAAACAACATCTCAAATAATCTGATTAAAAATAGGGTGGAGAACCTAAAAAGACATTTTTCCAAGAAGACATATGAATGGCCAATAGGTACATAAAAAGGTACTCAACATTATTAATTATCAGGGAAATGCAAATCAAAACCACAATGAGATACCATCTCACATCTGTTAGGATGACCTTCATCAAAAAGACAAACAAAACAAATGTTGGAGAGTGTGTGGAGAAGAGCAAACCCTTGTGTACTGTTGGTGGGAATGTTAATTGGTGCAGCCACTATGGAAAACAGTATGGGTTCCTCAAAAAAACAGAACCATCATATGACTTGGCAATCCTACTATTGGGTATGTATCCAAAGGAAATGAAATCACTATCTTTAAGAAATATCTGCACTTTCACATGCACTGAAGCATTATTCACAGTAGCCAAGATATGGAAATAACCAAAGTGTCCATGAACAAGTGAATGGATAGAGAAAATGTGGCACATATACACAATAGAATATAATTCAGCCAGGAAGGAAAGAAGGAAATCCTGCCATCTGAGACAATGTTGATGAACCTGGAGGACATTTAGGCAAGTGAAATAAGCCAGATAGAAAGAGACAAATTGTGTATAATCTCACTTATACGTGGAATCTAAAAAAGCCAAACTCATAGAAGTAGAGAGTAGAAAAGCAGTTATCAGGGGCTGGGTAGCAGGGAACATGGGAAGATTTTGGTCAAAGGGTAAAAACTTTCAGTAATAGAATAAATGAGTTCTGGAGCGCTAATGTACAGCATGGTGACTGTTGAAAATGCTGTATTATATACTAGATATTTGCTAAGAGAATAGATTTTAAGTGATCTTACCACACAACAACAACAACAACAAAAAAGGTACCTGTGAGGTGATGGAAGTGTTCATGAACTTGACTGGTAATAATTTCAGCATGTATATGTATATCATGCCAATTTGTTGTACACTTAAATATACACATTTTTTGCTTGTTAGTTTACTTCAAAATAGATGATCATGTTCTAGAGCAAGTGAGTGCAGGTGTGATTTGGGTTAGAAAGAAGGAAGAAGGAATTAGATATTTCAGCAGGTTAAAACATCACAAAGCTAAAAGTAAATTTCCATCGTGCTGCTGACTTGTAGTCCAACTATACTCAGATGGGCAGAAGGAGACTGGGGAAGTCATCTTGACTTACGTGGAAGAGGAAAGGCTCTATCCAGATAATGTTTTATAACTATTAACTTATCCACGGAACAGCTCTGCAGAATGAACTCTAGAATGTGGTGTTAGTTCCACTTGTGGATGGAGGAAGCAATCTTTACCAAACCTAACTGATGATGGCTGTGAAACTTGGCATATTGACTGGCCAGAATAAATACCTATCTTTCTCAGTTCCATGAAAAAATCACCTGCTTTACACATAGGCAGAGGCAGAGGAATGAGAAAGACACTGTTTTTAGACACTTAACTCCCAAACCTGATGCTAGGTTCCAGGACTGCCTTCCTGTCTCAGTGGAGTACTTCCAAGTCTACTTTAGGGATCGAGACTGTGGTCACAAACACTGGTCATGGCCTCAGTGCCACAGGACAGGCATGTACCATCCCCCCCAGCTGTCAAAGCAGGCTGACAATTTGAGACCTAGCAGCTGGTGAAAGTCCCTCTTCACATACCAGCTGCCTCTAGCAGGCCAGGGCACATCTCAGCCAACGCAGATGTTTCTGGCACTTGTCTCGACTTTGAGAGTACCCAGTGGCTTGGTGGGGAGCAACTGGCAAGAAGGGAGAACCCCAGCCAAAGAAGGTTTTGAGAAGACTCCATTCTGGCCCTCCAGAAGCGGCTGCGTTCATACCACTCACTAGAGGAGGTAAACAGGACCAAGTGTGCATGTGTCATCTGCCTTCATCGGTCAGTGGGAGGGAGGCCGATTAATGGTTTTTTTCAGCTCATTGCTGAAATCCGTTAACACAGTGCTATAGTTAGATAGTAGCACCCCGGCAGGAGACCAGCAGGCTTTCCCAACAGCCTTTTCATTAAGGAGACATTTTAGGTCCACCCCACTGTACGTCTCTGCAGCATAACAATACCCCAAATGACAGCCCCTCCCAGCACAGAGTCAACTTCAGTCTGACTTCATCTGTTCTTTATACTCATAAACAACTTAGGCTCTGGCTCACTGAGCCCAGGCAGGGAATTAGCAGGAAGACAACGACGCGAGGACAATGGGGGTGCGGGTGAGAGAAGGGCAGGAGACGCACTGCTCACAGGAAATGAAAAGCTCTAAAGCCCAAAGCATTTCCTTCATTTTTTCCATGCAGCTCCCTTGAGGTTACGTAGCTGGATATTCTCAGAGCTACGAGTGGACAGCTCACTGTAAACTCTTTATTTTACCTTCTGGTATTTCCAGGCCCTCTGCTCTGATGGTTGACTCAGTTCCCAGTTACTCCTCAAACCAAGGCAGATGCCTGTTGGTGCTGCCCAATCCTGACGTCTCAGAAGGCAGCAAGACGAAAGAACATCTGGCATTTGGGTTGTCACTGATCTCGCTTCGTCCTTCAGAGACAGTTCTCCTTTCTATGTAAAATAAGCCTGGAGTAATAGAGCCTTGACAAATGACAGAGAAAGGGATGAACTTCTAAATCACCTCACGGCATGCACCTTGAGACGGAATACATAATCAACATTCGACTGTAAGTCCCAGCTTCTTCTGCTGGGGAATACACGGGAAGCACTTAAATAAATATCACATAGTTCATGACAAACCTAGTGAATTGTTTCAAATTGATCTTTTCTGTCAGATTAGACTGAAAAATTGTACCAACAAGAACGAATAAAGCACTTTGCCATTACCCACCCTGGAAGTTATCCCCATGTACAGAGGAGAAGACTGAGGCACAGAACAGTTGAATAACTTGCTTAGGCCACACAGCTATTCCCCACACTTATAAATGGGCAAGAATTTGAGACTAAATTTTCTGACATGCAGTAATTAATTAATTAAAATCACAAAATTCTCTGCATTCTCCTTGAGTTTTAGAAAGAAAAACCTGTGTACTCCCTGAAGGGCAGCTGCTTAGAGAATACAAGTTTCAGGGGGGAGGGTATAGCTCAGTGGTAGAGTGCATGCCTAGCATGTAGGAGGTCCTGGGTTCAATCCCTGGTACCCCCATTAAAGATAAATAAATAAAAACTTAATTACTTCCCCCCCCAAATAAAGTAAATAAATAGAGAATACAAGTTTCCTGACTTACAAGGTCGTACAAGGTAAGAAAACTTAGGATTCTTCGGCTTCACAGGGGTGCAAGAGTGATACATATTCAGTTGAAAGCGTACTTGGAATTTTGAATTTGATCTTCTTCTTGAGCCAGCAATATGTAGTAGGATTCTGTCTCATGATGCCAGGCCACAGCTCGCAGTCAGCCACACAACCATGAGGACAACCGACCAGTACACTTACCACCAGGCTGAACCCACACCACCATTCTGGCTCTCACTTTCAGTTCAGTATTTAATAAATTACATGAGATATTCAACACTTTGTTATAAAATAGGTTTTGTGTTAGGTGATTTTGCCCAACCACAGGCTAATGTCAATGTTCTAAGCATGTGTACAGTAGGCTAGGCTAAGCTGTGATGTTCAGTAGGTTAGTTGTATTCAATGCATTTTCGATTTTCCGTATTTTCAACTTACGATGGGTTTATTGGGATGCAACCCACCCTAAGTCGAGAAAGAGCTGTATATGCAATGTTAAGTTGAAATTGCTTCAAAAGCACCAAAGAAAGCATTAAAAAAGAGAAAAAAAGAAGGTTCTGAAAGAGGGGAGAATTTCCCTTGTAGTCAATGAAGCAGAGCAAAAAAGTACATGTACCAATTGATTATAATTTATGGAAAGAGAAAATATGTAAAGAAATAAGGAAAATTTTAAAATATAATTGTGTTATTGTCATAGAACAATAAGTGAGAATTTTTTACTTCTTGCGCCACAATTTCTGGATGTATTATTTTTGTAATTAACAGCAGTGTGTTAAAGAAATAAGCTACCTAAGTATAGCCTACTTCTGCACAAGATGGCTGCTGACATTTTAGCTCAATCTACATGTGGATTAATTTTTAAGACCTTTTATCTCCAACCATGGACTAGGGAAAATTTTCCTTTAAGAAGGAAGAACATAGCCTTTATGTTCATTTTGGGTAATCATTAGTTAAGACAACACATGGAAAAAAAATAGGTTATCAACTGCAAAAGGTATTTATTTAGAAAAGAGTGCTTGCTTTCCAAGTGTTTAGAATCTAATGAAAGATGAGTTAAACTTAACCATAGAACTGGTGCTCAGTATCCTTAGACAATATGCTAATTTCAAATACGGCAGAACATACATACATAGATACTTTTTTCAGAAGTCTTTCTTCCTCATTTAAAAAAAAAAGTACCATTTTGCCAAGGGGGGAAAAAACGAAAGGAAATGGTTTGGGGTTGACGCAAAACTGAATATTAGAATTCCAATTTGGTTCAAAAGTCAGAAAAAAATTCTACCCTCCTGGTATAATACTTTCAAGGCAAATGGAATCTATCACGCATGAAAAACGAATCTCTGACCTTTAACGGTAATTTTACCAATTGAAAAAAGTTTCAAACACTCAGTTGTGCAAAGGAAACAGACATTTGCGCACAGTCTGTAGACTCTGGCTCAGCAGACAGTAATTTTCCATTGATGGGGAGAAAGTCATGGAAATTACATGGTGATGGCTGGCTTTAGTCTGGTCCCCTAGAAACTTCAGCCATGATTCTGCATTTCTTTTCTTTCGCATGCGTAAGGTTATCAACAGAGTCTATATAAAAAGATGTTACTAATATTTTTAAGGTGACCTATAATTACAATATCTGTACGTGGTTTTGCCTCTTAGATTTAGTGAGGATCTATTTTATGCATTATACCCAGTTAAAATTCTGTTGGGAAAAGCAACAAAGTACTCTTATGAAATTGTTTCTAGAAATGCTATAGTCAAAGTTTGTCAATGACTTTAACATTTCCATATCAGGAAAAGTTTTCAAAATGTATTTTTCCAAACGCAGATGGGAGGATACCTTCTAAACCTTGAGCCAGTTCTGTGGGACCCAAGAGAAATACCAAAAAGTAAAATAAAATAAAACTCCCCACACCTCTTCTAAAGCAATGTAGCAAAACTACGGCCAACGGTCAGTGGAGGAGCCACCCGGCCCACACCCACAAATGCTAGGAATAGTGCTGGTCACAACCCCAGTCCCACCTTTAGAGTCTCTGTAGCCAATCATGTGCTTTCATGTTCTAGAATTCCATGATAGCCAGAATTCTAACACCAAGAGTGTGTGTGTGTGTGTGTGTGTGTGTGTGTGTGTGTGTGTGTGTGTGTGTACATAAGCTCACCTGTTAGTGGTGAGGTGGTGATAAGGCGAGAGAAATACCAACCAAGCAGCCTAAATGAATACATGTAAACACTTTGTGCCTGGAACCTGGTCTGGAAACATAGGTGACAATATGTAAAATCAAAAAGGACATCTTTAGCGTATTAAAATATAAAACATTATCGATGTTTCCAGAATTTAGAGACACTTTCTGTAGTATGAGCTATTATGTAGGAGAAATCTTTATACTGGGGGAAAATAGGGTGAAATATTTTTAATCATAACATCTAACTGAATTTTAACTTAGAAGCATTTACTTGTAATTATACTTATTTGATATAGATTGTTACCCATATTTTATCTCTAGCAGTCTATTAAAAAACTTTTGAGCTGCCAACATTGTTATCTCTTTAAAATCTCAAAACCATTTAATGAACATAGTACATTGAGATGTGACATCTGAGTTGTGAAGACTGAAAACTGGTATAAAATTTGAGAGAGTATAATTTATTAATAACAAATACTGGCTTTTAAAAATAGTGAAATTAGAGGACATATTGCCCTATCTGCTCTCCCTCCTTTGCTTCCTTCCCTCCCTCTCTCCTTCACTTTCTCTTCATTCATTCAATCCACCAACCAAACAATGATTTGTTTAAGGCTTTTGTTATTTTTCATTAAGACAAATCACTTAAGTAGTCTACTATTTTTTCAATTGATAATTTTACTTATAGCAAACAGAATAACTTACTTAATTTTGAAAGTCTGTTGCTCTAAGAACTGACTCCAGCAGAAAAGTAGTTAACCCAGGGATGGAACACTGGGTTTCTTAATATTCGTATTAAACTTGATCTAACTCTATCGGTACTTTGTTGAGTCTCAGTTTATTATGTCTATACAGCTTCCAAACCCTCTCTCTGACTTGCCCTCTAGTCTTACTCCTTCAACTTGGCACCCTTACGGGTTCTCACAGTGCACCTGCTATGCTACCTAGACTACGTCTTTCTTGCTCCCCGGGAAGGCACTTCTAGAAACTGGCCTTGGCTGAGACCTCACTCCTATGACGGGTGTAGTGTTAAGTCCTCAGATATACGGCTCTGCCTGGACAAGATAATTATGCTTAGGGTTGGAATCAGATTTTTAAGCACAATCCCTGTGACAGTTAATACTTGAGGGTCTCAGTAGGATTTAAGCTGTAAAGGATTAAACATGAATATACTTCCTACATTGAGTCTCTCGCTCATCTTCTTATCTTCAGGTTCTCCCTGCTCTTTTTCCCTCTCTCTCAAAAGCCTCCTTCCACATCAAAGAGAGTCTGCACTGGAAAAGTAATCATGAATGAGAAGCCACAGCTTTGCTCTGAAATGTCTATGGGATGGAGAGAGGAGGAAGAGTCACTCATTTTCGTCTTGGTGGTGGGAAGACGCATGTCAGGGCAGAACTATGTCTGGAAAGGAAATCTTTTTCCTCTGTATGCAGCCTTTTTGAGTCACAGGTCATTGCTAGTGGCACAGAAGCCACAGGATGAAATGAGAGAAGTGCTGGGTGGAATGTGGGAAGTACAGGCAGCAGGAACTGAGTTCCCTTGCTGTATTATATGATCACATCACCAGTATTCGTATTAAAAGATCTTCTAAGAACAGGACATACACACATGCACACACATATACAACAGGTTCTACTCAAGCACCAAGAGACTCTTTGGACCTGAGAATTTATAGATTGATTAATGCAGTTGTAGTCATATATCTTCAATTCGGGAACTCAAAAAATGGTTAAAATCTCTTGCTTATGCAGCAGTTAAGCAGAGATTTGGAGATAACATAGTTTGAGGACGTCTTCAAGTCTCAGGTGCCACTTAGCTCTGCAATGTTGGGAAAATTAGGTCACTTCTATGGGCCGCATATTTTCTCAGAGATAATTAAGTTGAGACACATTATTGGTATAATAACCAGCACAATGTCTTAGCTTGGCTTTCATAAATGTGCTGGACTTGTGGACGTGGTCCAAAAAATACATGTTAAGGAAAATAGTACAATCATTTTTTTAATTACTTTAGCTCTTATCACTCACTCAGTAGTGCTGGTGAGGGAGGTCATATTAACCTCTAACTAGTCTTAGAGGAAGGGATTGATAATATTGCATAAGCTCAAAGGAAACTAGTCATGACCATAGATGGTCATGGAGTATTTGGTTCTGATTCTGACCAATAATTAATCAGCTCCATGAGCAGTTTATGAGCCCATGACATTTCCTTGGAAAGCAGAAGTGTAGGGCAAAAAATGAGGTCGCTCAAATTGGATTGCTCTCCTCAGCATGCTTAAGAAACCCGTTGGGCGTTCCACAGTTGAGAACCCTGATGTTCCAGTAGTTTTGTGGCTGATGGGTCAAATTCCATGATTATCTCAGCTTTCTGTCTATCCTTGCACCATGGATGAGGTTGTTATTCATCAGTCACTGCCTTCTTTGTCCTTCTGCCCTACTCTCCCCACTCCCTGAATAATAATGAATTTGACCATGTTATGTGGTTTGACTAACAGAATGCAGGCTCAAATGATACTGCCTGTTCCAAGCTGAGACCTTACAAGTTGTAAAGTGATTCCTCTTGCCACTCTGGGAGTTGTCAACTATGCCATGACAAGAACAGGCCCAAGGAACTGGTCCAAGAAGAAGAAACATGAGAACAAACATGAAGGCAATGTGCACCCTGAGGCAGAGCCACCCCGGCCCACTGGCAGACCTAGAAGCAAGAAACAAAATGCCTATTGTTCAATGCTACTGGTATTTTGTGGTTGGTTTCTAGGTAGCATTACTGTATCAACAACTAAGTAACACACCTTGCAATGAAAGATCATTCTAGTTAATACATATAATTATTTTCTCTTGGGATCCCAAGAATTCTGGCCAGTTCAGTCAGTCCACAAACTTTATATTCTATTAAACCCAGTCAACTTGCCCTAGCAATCCAGCCAATACCATTCCTCAAACCTGCCTGACATACTGTATAGCGCCCCACTCCTCTGCAATTCCCATTTGTCTAATTTTTACAGGCACAACTCAACTATAATTTTTATCTTTCATAAGGAATTTCAGATTCTCCCACTCCTCTGTCCCTTAGGAAGAAGAAGAAGCACTTTCTTGTCTCAATTGTATCAGTCTCTTCTTTCGCATATCACCTTCAACAACAAATCACAGTTCCTCTAGTACTCTCCTGTATCACTTTTTGGTTAATACAGCCTTCAGCATCTAAAAGTGTTTTAAGAACAGGAATATTTCTCTCGAATTTCAAAAAGAATGGCCCCTCAAACTAACTGGTTACAATTTAAATCAAGCTACTTCCCATCCAAATCTGGAGCTTAACTCAATAAAATGTCTTCTCCATTTTCCTAGTTGCCCAAGCCAGAAATCTGAGTGATTACTGCTCTCTACTTCTCTCACCTCCTATTAACCAAGTCCTATTTCATCAAAGCTCCTAAATACCAATCAAATCTACCCACCTCTCTGCAGCCCCATCATCATTTACCCATGGGTTGACGGAAATTAATTCTCATCTGTTCTACCTACCTCCAGGTGCAAACCAATTTTGCACAACAGCCAAAGAGATTGTTTTAAGTGCATATCTGATTATGTCATTTGCTCTTAAAATCTTTCATTGGCTCCCCACTGCAGCAGAATGAAGTATAAATTTCTATTTGACTAATTAGATCTTTTATTATCTACCTCAGGATACTTCTCTAGCCTGTTTCTGATTAATGTTCACATTATGCTCTTTACTTTATGCAACTGAATTTTCTGCATCTCCCCAAACCCATTATGTTCTCTCTTATTCCCAGTCATTGGCATGTGGTATTCTGTCCATCTGATACCCTCTCTCCACCCTCCTCACCACTACTCTTTCCTTGGTTATCTCCTCTTGTCCTTTATGTCTCAGATCAGGTAACACTTTCTTTAGAAGACCATTCTCTTTCCTTCCCCTGCTGCTCTGGCAGGCCTGGAGAGGTGCTCTTCTTGTGTGTTTCTATGGCGTCCCGGACTTACATGCTTCCCTAGAGCACTTAAAACCCTATACCACAATTTCTGATTAACTCGTAGCTGACTGTATAAGCGGCTTAACCAAGAGCCATTTCATCTTCTGACTAGATCCTTAATGTGATTCAAATATCCACACAGCCATGGACCCATAAGGAGGTGAGCCTCAGCCCCAGGGCCCATGAGGGAAAGCTGATTGTCTCAGCTAATTATGAAGGTACCATTTCTGCAGTAGTGATTGACTGGCATGTGATGAAATTCTGACCAATGAGACGCTGAAGAGAAGTCAGATGAGGGGGTGGGCAGGGTGTGTGGGGTGGGCACGGAGGGGTCTGTTTGGGAAGAATTTTTCTCCCTCTTAAAGAAGATAAAAAGAAAAGAAGATCATTCTTTATTCACTAGTCATGGATTTCTGCCTTTGATAGCTAGAACTGTGACAGACATCTTGAGATCATAGCGGAACAAGCCAGAAAAATCACCGACACTCAAGGAAGGCAAAAAAATAAAGATGGAAAAGACTCTCAGGCCTTTGATTACGTCACTGAGTTACTGAGTGAATTGAGCTGTCCTCGGCCCCTCCCCACCCAGGATTGCTTATGGTTTAAACCAGCCAAGTTAAAGCTTTCTGTTACAGCTATAAGCATTCTACCTTACACACTCGTTTATCTCCTTGCTGCACTGATTTTTTTTTTTTTTTTTGAAATATAGTTGGTTTACAACGTTGTGTTACTTTCTGGTATACAGCAGTGTTTCAGTTATACACATATATATATTCCTTTTCATATTCTTTCTCATTATAGGCTATTACAAGATACTGAATTTGGTTCCCTGTGCTATACAATAGGTCCTTGTTGATTATGCCACTGTACTGATATTAGTAAGAATTCATGCTCATAAATAGGAACTATAAAAGAACTAAGAATTTAAAGAAAACATCTTAGAAGGCTGCATGGCCTTATGGTGATTGATTAGGAAAACTACTAGCAATGTGGTACTGCACAGAGAATCAGAATCAGCTTTTAAGGAAAAGGCTGTAGAAGTCTGCTGATTTATTCCCTAGGCCAGAGAATAAAGTGAACCTGTAACAGTCCTTTGAAAAGCTGAGTATGAAGTGATCACAGAGACCGTATTGTACCAAATTCAGAAGCCTCCAGAAATATGACCTAATTTAATTTCTTTTCTGTTCAGCCCCTTGCTTTCCCCTTTCTTTCTCATGCCAGCCCTGGTTTTACTTCAAAAGCTGAAGAACTTAAAAGGGGACAATCCCACCAACATATTCACCTAGGCTCAAAAAAGATCCAAGAAAGGGTCAAGGTGATATTCAAACCCATAGTCACTTCTGTGGATTTGAACACCGAACAATGCAGTAGTCTCTTTGCTTCTGCAGAATTTCTTGTTAGAGACAGAAATTTAGAGACTGACAAGAAAGAAATATCCTCCATTTTTGGCTTATAAATCTCTAAAAATAATTGGTGAGCTTAGATTCTTATGATAGGAAGCTTCTTCCTACCTTCATTCTTCTGCATTTAATATGAAGTACATGGCAGGGAGGATGAATACAGCTGTTTATTAAACAGCGGCTCCTTGCCATTTATCAATATGAGAAACAACTCTCCACTTCCATAAGGAAATGAATTTGGACATTGCTGCATATTATGGAACAAGAGTATTGCTTGATCACAATCAGAACAAAAACTGGTTAACAAAGTTTCTACTAGTGCTGCAAATGGAACTGATTGTATACTTGTGGACAGTTACTTGTAAAATGACGTAATTTGTGTAAGGTAGAAGTTATATCTTCCTTGAAATTTGGGGAGAAGTATGTAGGCATCTGAGCCAATATTTTTGATGGTTTGTTTAGTTACTAATTTGGGAGGGGTTAAAACTGTAAGCATTGTTTCAGTTTATTTAATTGTTATAGGTTTATTCCAGTGTGTTTATATCTTGAGTCAGTTTGGGTTAAGTTTTATTTTTATGCTTTTACATCAAAATCAAACTTTAAAAATAAGCAGTAATAAAAGCACTACAGATTCAAAAATGTATAATTGTTTTCTTCCAGTCATTCTAGAGCTATACTGTCTAATAAGGTAGCCCCAAACCACATGTAGCTATTAAGTACTTGAAACTGGGCTAGTCCAAATCAAGATGTGTCAAAACTATAACAGACACCTCGGATTTTGAAGACTTAGTATGCAAAAAAAAATAAGATAACCATTAACAATTTTTATATTGTTTACAAGTTGAGATTATGATATTTGGGATATATTGAATTAAAATATATTCTTAAAATTAAGTTTAAAAACATTTTAAATGTGGCTACTAAAATTTTTTAAATTATATATGTGGTATGTATTATATTTTCTTTGGGTAGCACTGTTCTAGAACCTTCATCAGATCCTCTCACCTGATGCCCTGCATTGTAGATACTGACACATGTGTAACCTCTGAAACATGTTATGATGAAAAAAAAAAAAAAGATGCTCCTTCTAAATAGATGTATGTTGTTGGAAAATTCATAGAAACTATCTGGATCTCCATTGCTTCACCTCTAAAATAAAAGGGCTGCATGGGATGATTCCTAAATTCCTTTCTAATTCTCATATAGTCAATGACTTCATCATTTCCTGAACAGATTCCAAGTTCATATGATAGCTCATTTCAGTTTAGCTAATATCTCCAGAGCATCTGTCATGTGTTAGATCCTGTGGTAAGGTATCTGGACATCTAAATGTCTCCCACTGAATTCAGTACTATTTTTTACTCTTGGCAAGTCTTCCAGAAATAAATATGGAATTAATGAATATTATTCTTCCCTATCTTACATGTTAATTCAGAAAGAAAAAAAACAACTCTCTCTCTTCTCTCTCTCTGTCCCCCCAAAACTGGCTGTGAATGAAAATATCAAAAAAAGTTTTTTTTAAAAAACTGAGTTGTAATTCTTTAGCAGAAACTCAAGTGCCCATATAATGTTCTCTGAACCCTACAGCTAAAAATGCCATGCTCTTTCTGAAAAATGGAAAACGCATTGTGATTCTATGTCAAGAGCACTCCAATTTTAGCCGTCTTTGTCCTCGTTGAGGCTTGCCTGGGTCAATAATTAGCAACGCAGCTTCTGGGACAGAGCAAAGAAAGAGGATGATGAACAAGCACAAATGAGCTGCCTTAAAAAAGCAGTAGCATAAAGCAAGAGAGCACTTGAGACTTGTCCTGTCAAAATGTTCACATTGTGCAGGCCGAGACATGAGACACTGAAAATTAATAAACTGGAACCTAGCTGTGTGCACTTACTTAACCAAGTCCATTGTTTATGGAATGTATTTTCACCTACTTTAGTGAGGAGCATGCTAAAATTATTCTAAATGTTTCTCAAAAAATGCTTCTCCAATTTTACTGGGCTTCTTCTTTTCTTCTTTTTATTTTTTTGTGGGGGGGGAGGTAATTAGGTTTATTTTTTATTATTATTATTATTATTATTATTATTATTATTATTATTATTATTATTATTATTATTATTATTATTATTATTATTATTTTGGAGGAGATACTTGGGATTGAACCCAGGGCCTCATGCATGCTAGGCATGTGCTTTACCACTTGAGCTATACCTTCCCCCCTTATTGGGCTTCTTAAACTTCTTTTCAAACTCTAAGATAAAGAAGTGAGGAAACAGTCTGATATACTGGAAAGAGTGCTGAAGACCAAAGGCTAGTAAATTTGATTTACAGTCTTAGAACTGCTACAAACTCGTGATGTGAAATTGAACAAACTGTTTAATCTTTCTTATCTGTTTCTTCATCTGAAAAAATAAGGATAAAGCCCTATGTATTCTAAAGGTTAGTGAGGGGATCAAATAAGATAATGGTAAGGAAAAATATTTAACAATATATAAGTATTCTACAAATGTAAACTATTTCATACATAATCATCATGGAAGTCTTTTATGAGGTAAAATCTGGTCATGTTACATGTGATCCTAGATCCAAAGAAGAAGACAAAGAAGAAACATATGTAACAAAAATATTATATCTCTTACTAGAAATAGCACAATATTTATAAAACTAATACTTAAAAGGATATGATGCAATAGTTAACTGTACAGAGACCAGAGACAGACCAGTAGTAGATTTGTGCTCTGACTCTACTATTTACTAGCTAAGTGATTTGAAACATATCATTTCATCTTTATTCTTTGGTTTTCAAATCTGTGAAATGGGGGTAATAATAATGCAGACCTTATATGCTTATTGTGAGGAATACAGTACTTAATATATATAAAACATTAGAATGGTGCTAGCACATAGTAGGTATTATATTAATGCAGCTGTTGTTCAGGCATTCATTCTATGATGCTTTAAACTCTAGGCTGACCTTTATATTGTTTGAAAAATAGCAGAGATTTCTGACATGCTCATCATATGTTGGAGGTGCCACAAGTACACTCTGAGAGAACAAATAAAAACAGCTTCAGGAGATAATTCACAAAATGACAATCTAGATGAGCCCATACTTTTTAGAGGGCTGAAATAGTGAAACAAAGTATGCCCATATGGGATGTTGGTAAACTTTGTGGTCCTCTTTATTTTGACGTTTTCTTCAGGTGCTGAAATAACAACTGGAAGGTCCTGTATTTGCATTGTGACTTTAAAAATCACTTTCACATCCATTACCTCATTAGAAGTTCAGGGCCATTAAACATCAACAGTGAACTTACTTTCACCCTCACAAATCTCTTTGAGGAATCAAGTCAATTGAATACTTGTACTTGAGAAAAAAAGGTAGGCTCTTTGCCAAATACTTTCTGGCAGCTTCTAAGCCTGAGCTTTTCATCTGAGCCAACTTCAAGCCGGGAAGAAGCCAGAGGGGCATCTCCTGGGTTCAGCAGACCTTGCTGCCCCTGAACTGCAGCCGCGCCATGCCTTCCACAAACTGCTGTCTGTCAGCAAGTGGATCATTGGCTGCAGCTTCCTTGAGAGGAAAGCCATTTTGGATGCTTCACCAAATCCAAGAGTGTCAGGCAGAAAAGGAGACTGACTAGTCTGGGACTTCCGCTAGGATTTTCCCACAGGCTGTGTCGAGTTGCATCTATTCGTTGGATTCAGAGGTGATTTTCCATGAGACTACACCTACTGGACAGGAAAGTCTTGCTGTTTCTTATCTAACTGGACAATCTGCTATATCGGCAGTGCTGATTTACAGCTCCAAGATTAGGCAAATATGGCAGATATGAGAGTTCCATGCCAATGTTTTTATGGAGTTGTTTGCTAGGAAACTGCCCCTTTCTCCCCAAGAGAAAAGCATCAACATACACCATCTTGTAAGGCCCCAGTTAAATCTAATTGAAATGCTTCCTTCAGAAAGAAACCATTCTCAGAAATTGCATTGTCTGATCAAGTTTCTCTTTTTCGTCTAAATACTTACTGAAATCCTTAAATATATTATAACAATGAAATATACCAAACACAGGTTAATCTTTTGTCATTAAGTATAGTGTATTAATAATACCTGAAGGTCATGATTTGGATTAACAACCATGATAAGACTTTAGGTACTGAATGTAAAATTGAGCACATCTGTATTCACTGTAGGACAAAACAAGATGGTTTAAAATTTTTTTCATCATCTTATGTTCTTTGATTTTGGTCCTTCCTCCTACAATTTGTACTTAAACTTCAAGAGTTGAACAAGAATGTGAAAGAATATAAAACAAGTCATGGAATACTCTCCTTGTCTACTTCCTCAACATCATCCCTCCAACACCTACAGCACTAAAACATAGTGGTTATTCAAAAATATTTATGAAATAAATGAATATCTGGAAAGTTTGGGTCACTTTAACAACACTAATATTTTATTTACCTACAGACACAATGGTTTTGAACACATTAAGAGAAATTGATCAATTTTAAATGACAGCAACAAAAATGTTTTCCTCTGTAGGAACATACTGCTAAATTATAATTGTGCAAAGTCAAAAAGTAATCTACAAATTAATTACAGTTATTAAATGAGTCAAAGCCATTCTATAAATGAATAATGTAGTACTTTGCTAAAGGTTGTTGCTATTATGTGTAAGTCTTCAAGATGAAAACTGGGAGTCTATTTTTAATATGTTCGTCACGTTAATTAACGAACAATATGAACAATTCATGCAAGCACGTCAGCCAAGCATTACTCTGGAGGACCAGAGGGACATTTAGGGAATAAAAGCTAAAAGCAGGGAGCACTCTCTTGATTTGGAAAAGTGACTCTAAATTTCTTGACTTTCCCAGTGGCTAGCTTTTAAGCAACATGTGGCACAGAAGTGAAATGTATAATTGAAGCCAACTTTCCCCGAGCAGGAAAATATGATCCTTTCACTATTGTGAGATCTTTGGATGCTGTCCCCAAACTGACCCCAGACAAACCTGTTCTTTGTGGCACTCACATCACTTCCTCCTGCACCAGGCTCTCCTGCAGAAGGAGGGGAAGTGTGTCTTAAGACTCTCCCACCTTCTACTAATGCCAATTAAAATCTGTTCTTGGGAAAGGACCTAATCTCAGATATTCATACTTGTATAAAGTCAACTCATCATTTTACCTTTCCATGAAGTGTTTGCCTTTTTGGTCTTACCTCTGTGTAAAAAGGTCAAAAAAGCAAAAAAAATTTTTACCTTTTCAAAAGAAATTTTAAGCATTGGACACTAGGAAGATAAAGTTTCATAGCTTGCTTATTTGGTTTTAAGATAAAAAGAACTTTGCCTATTACTGAAATTACATATACAGACTAAACTGGCCAATTTAATCATATAGTTTCAGCAACTTAAAGGGAACTACACAATTCATTCATTGGTTGTTCAGGTTGTGTTACTTCTCTGTTTATAATCAACACTGGCTTCCTTGGACATCTCATCAGTGTCTTCATGTCTCACACACATTTCTGACTTCTTGATGAATGCCTCTACCCCGAGGACCCAGCATCCCCTCTATGGGAACATGGCCAAAACTATATCCATCATTTTTTCCCATCAACCCACTGTCCTTCTAGACGTTTCCATTTCCCAGTCTTTAGAGCTAAGTCATGGCCGACTTCATCTCCACACCCCATTGCATTAGTTGTGAATTTCAGTGTTACACCTATACAACGTTTCCAGAAACTACCATCTTTCTAGTTCCACTTTCATGAATTTAGTTTATTTTCTCATTACTTTAACAAAAATAATATTCACTCATTGTATTAGTTTGCTAGGACTACCACAACACACACCACAGACTAGGGGGCTTAAACAACACAAATTTATTGTCCCACAGTTTTGGAGACTAGATATCCAAGATCAAGGTGTGGACAGAACTGGTTTCTTCTGGAGGCCTCTTTCCTTGACTTGCAGATGGCCACCTTCTCCTTTTGTCTTCACATGGTCTTTTCTGCCTGTCTGCATCTTAATTATCTCTTTTCACTGGGGCATCAGTCCAATTGGATTAGGGCCCATCTGTATGACCTCATTTTACCTTAGTCACCTCTTTAAAGGCCCTATCTTCAAATACATTCTGAGGTACTGGAGTTAGGACTTAAACATATAAATTTTGGGAGGACACAATTCAGTCCATAACCCTCATATTTTTCCTATTGAGACAGTAGGGAAGGGGGCAAGGCACAACCATTAAAAAAAATGACACAGTAATTGAGGATACAACATAAACTGGCTAGGACCAACTAAGCCCAAGACGGTGGAAGATTTGACTTCCAGTAGACATTGAACCTCACTATACACTCACTGTAATGTGTTAGCACACTAAATGACACCCCTCCAGGCTCCACAATAGTTCCCAGGCTGACCATAAACGGCCAAAGAGTGAGCAGGGGCCCAACTCCAGTAAATCCCCACCCTTTCCCCAAAATAGTTGGAACTATCCTCCCACTTGTTAGCCTATGAAATTACCCAGCCCATAAAAACTAACAACCACATACCCTGGGGCCGCCTCTCATCTTCTGAGAAGGCCTGCACTCTGTCTATGGAGTGTGTATCTCCCTAAATAAACCTACATTTGACTTTACTATGGCTCAATCTTGAGTTCTTTCCTGTATAAAGCCAAGGACCCTCATTCGTGCATCCCAGGGACTTTCCTGAGACCTGGGAGATAACCATCCTCTCATGCCTTACTTTCCTGCAACACTATGGCACGTGCTCAGAAAGCCATATTATTTTTCCCCAGAGTTATTTTGATAGTCTTGAATAAAAACTGTTTCACAACCACAGACACTTCCTTAAACAGGGGCTCTCTCTTCAGAATCCAAAGCCCCACTGTCCGCTAATCTCCTCATTCTGTCTTTCAAGGCCCCCTGTAATCCAAATTACCATTTTCAAATTTCCTTTTCTGAGTCCAATAAAACACAATCACTCTGGGTTACTCAAACATAGACTTCTGTATCCTACTTCTGTGGCTTCCACTTATATTTTTCTAGGAATGGCATCATCCTTCAAAGCTGTAAGCAAGTATTAGTCTACTTTAGCATCACCTTTCCTCAGTCACATACACATCCTTCCAAACAACTTGGTTCCCAGTTCCTCGAGCCATAGCCATGTGCCTGACCCTCTCTTATATTATTTATCTTTTTCTGTCAGCTTCCTGGCTCCCTAAATCCTAGGTACCCCTTTAACAGAGGGCTCCTAGCATCACAGGTACTGAATAAATCATTTACTGAGTTGATTAAAGCCAACCTACTTGATATCAGTTGTTTCAGGGGTTAATATGATTAAAATACCTGAAACAATTATCAATTATTATTTATTCTTTTGTTCATCTTACAGACATGCATAAATCATGCCTAAATCATGTCTTGATGACTAAGTGTCAGTAATGATTATTTTGGTTATTTTTCTCTCCAAGCAACATAATTTCTTTTTTACTTTAAATAGTTATATATATATATATATATATATACACACACACACATATATAGCACACATACTTTTTTTTTTTTACCAATTTTTTGATGACATTTGTGAAAATTAGTAGAAATGTTCTTATTATCTACACTATGGGTTAGAGAACCTTAAAGTCTATTGTCAGTGACTGGCTTGCCTAAAGTTTCATAAGATCTGACATCAAGGAACTTTTAGATTAGCCCTGCTTTATTTTCCCTTCCACTTTACTCTTTCCAAGGTCTACTCTGCATTTGGCACAAGTTCTTCCCTATCCTCTTGTCCTTGAGAAAACTTGTCAAGTTAATTTAACCCTTTGAAAACAATATATTAATATAGGCCAAATGTGGCCAAATACTTAATAGTCTAGTTCATAGCCTTTTCCAACTCCCTTCATCCTTGCTGCATCTGTTATAGATACAAGAAAGCAAACATTAAATTTCCAATGTCTTTCCCATTAGAGATGGCCATATGGCATAGTTCTGGCTATTGGGTTACAAGCAGAAGTCTTCTGAAGGCTTTGGGGAAGGCTTTTGTGTTTCTGGTAATTGGGTAGATACAGCTAGAGCTGTCCCTCCATTCCTCTCCCATCCCCTCTGCCCCATTGCATGTAACACAGATTTGATGTCTGGAGCTGCACCAGCCATGTTGCTGTCATGAGGGAAAGGCCAGGAACACTGCATGGATGCTGACCTTCTGTAAATGGTAATAATACCATACAACAGCTGAAATGCCTCCAGGGGCCACTTATTTAAAAGTAACTCCTATTTGTTTGGGCCATTTTTAGTTCCGGTTTCTTGTTATTTACTGCTGATAGCATTTAAAACTAATATACCAATGTTGACCGTTTGAATTTTCCACTAAGAAAAGCTTTTCTATGACCATAGAATGAGCTCCCTAATCAAAATCTGGGTACAAGTCCACACATCCAGTTCCCTAGGTCAAAGAAAAGCAAGGGAGAGTAAGTTGGCTGTTTTCACAGAAATCACTGATCAGTAAGAGACTCTCTGTTGTTCTCTTTCTTTTCCCTTAGGAATTATTATTAACTATTTTTCAAGAAAGGGAAGAAGTTAAATTAAAAATTAGTTGGGAGCTATATTCAATATCTTGTAGTAACCTATACTAAAAAAGAATATGAAAATGAATAAATGTATTTATATGTATGACTGAAACATGTTGTACACCAGAAATTGATACATTGTAAACTGACTATACTTCTAATTAAAAAAAATTAGTTGGAAAAGGAGGGACCTTGTGAGAAATCCACTAACTTTCACATAAAGATTATTGTAATCTCTTTCTCCATGAGTGAAGGCATAGAATGGCATAGAATGTTTGTTGTCCACCTGTTTTTAAAAATTTTTCAAAAAATTTTTTACATTCCCCGTGCAGAATACCTCATAATTGTGATACACCGTTGGCAAGAATCCCATCTATTTCTAACATAAATTCAGGAAGCAGAGTGTGCCTCTCTCCATCTCATTATCAGAGCAATTAAAATCAGCTGTTGTAGTGCTTTTATGGCTTCAAATTTTATAATTCACATAGCCCACGGCATTTTTCACTTTTATGGAGAGATTTTGGTTCCAGGTCTGCTAAGTCCTAAAGAGTTCTAATTAAAGTCTCCTTGGCGGGGGGGGGGGGGGGGGGGTTCCTTGATCTACTACTAGATTCGAGATTCTTCAGTAAATAACCAGCTAGGGTTATTTCTTGTGGGGATGATTTAGATTTAATTGTAACACTTCAATTGTATTTCATATACATCCTGAAACCCCAGACCAGTAATCTCGTTAAGTATATACAAAATTGTATGTATTGTAATGCAAATAATACATTGTTAAAGAACGTATGCAAATCTCTAAACCTGAAGGTCTTGTTTATGCTTATCCAAAGTTAAAGTCTTAAAATAGAATATTACTGCTTAGCTGAATAGTACACACCCTCACCTGTTTGTTTCATGCTAAGTTTTAGGGCTCTCTTATAGATACAAACCTTACACACAAAACATACAGAATCAAGGAGTGGTTCCAAATTTAATACTGTCCTTTCTAGATCTGCTAGCCTTTGTAGGATTGGCAATTTGTCTGCCAAAAGCCACTCAATGGGAAGGAATTAGGGGAAACAAGTTGGAGAAGGTGATCGATCCAGAGGACTTCCCTTGATACTGTGTTTGCTTAGTAAGCACAGTGGTTACATGGTATTTAGATTTTATATTAGCTGTGAGTACACTGGGAAAGCGTATGGTACCACCCCTTGGTTATCACTATTGTTTTACTGAGGTTTACAGGCAAAGCAGAACTATATAAACATGGGTCCATAACATTAACAAGGCCTCCTCCTCACCTCCCTATTCCTGGAAATAAATTTCTTCTTATATCCTGGTAATTAATCACACTGTATGCATAGCATCCACAGAAGAGATAAACCAGTCAGCCAGTTACTCATTAGTAAAAATGATGTAAATCTTCTGGCTTTTCCCACCTCTTTTTGAAATGTTATTAGCACATATTTTTCCCTCTCCGTAAAATATGCTATCTTTGTTTTCCACTTGGCTAATTCCTATTCACACTTCATTTCTCCTCTTACATATTTCCTCCCAGAAGCCTTGATTTCCCACTCCCATATCAATTGATTCTCCCCTTTATAATATCTTCTTGGGATCTTTATTTCTCTTTTGATGCCCTTTATCAAATTATGCATTTAATTTAGGGATGCCATGTTCAATGACTGTCAGACTTGGGAGGACAGTAACATGTCTGTTTTATCCACCTCTGTTTCCTCAGAGCCAGCCCAGTCCAGTGCAGTTGATGGACTAAATGCTCTATAAATGAATTGGTGCTAAAGCTCATCCTCCCTCCTTGGTCTCAGAGCAGGAGAACAGGCCCTGAAGAATAGCAACAGTAGGCATCTTCAGATAGCAAAGTGCCCATTTTGCAGAGTACACAGCTGCAGACATTGAAAAGTGCCCAGACTCTGGAAAAAAGGAAGACAGCAACAAAGAATTGCATTGGCTTCACAGCGTTGCCCAAGGTCATGGTGGTGGCTATTAATTTTTGCTCCAAAAAAAAAAAAAAAAGTCCCTACTGGAGGGGGAGGGTCGATGCTTAGTTATTGTACTGAGTTTAGACCATCATTTTTACGCAAGGATCAATTTAAAATAAAGACGCAAGTAAAATAAGGACATTTTTTTAAAAAAGATTATTTGGTACCATTACAAGTGTCTCCCTCTAAGGCATGAAAGAAGAATTGCTTCCTTAAAAAATTATCTTTTTGTAAAATGATGAAGGAAACTCCTTAAGATGGAAATAGAAAAAGCTAGATGGCAGCAGATTGCCTTGGTTTTATCACAACTCCCCGTACCCTTATCAATGACTAGATACAAGCCTGCTTACAACCAATGGCAGCATTCATATAAATAATATAAACAGTTCAAAAGATTACAGAAATAAGTTCTTAAGCCACTCCCTGCCATTTGGAACAAGTATGGATTGGAATTTTCCCCATCTTTGTAACTCTGAGAAAAATGGTCTAGACGAGATGTCTATGGCCATAGTCAGATGATTCCTATTCATAAAATGAGAATACAGTCATAGACTAAGTCTGTAACAGTGACACCACTGGGAGAACAAATTGGCTCAAGAAGCAATAAAATAACTGAGAAGGCACTTTAAAGTAATCAATTTAGTTGTATCGCTTTTTGCTGGGACTCTGATGAAAGCTAATTTAGTCTCTGAAAGTAGCATCTTGCTGCCTGAAATTGGTACCCACAAGCATCAAGCAAATTATTCCATGAACTTTAAGCTGCCCTTGACAGAAAGAAGGGCACGCTCAGCTCCAAGCCATCAGGGAAGGTATAATTTCACCAGGCCAGACAGCCAGGGAACGTGATCCTCAGAGGAAATGCTTGTAGAAAAAAGTTTGCATTTCCTTTTTCCTGTCCATCAGTAACTTCAGCTGAGCTGCTTTTGGATGATTTCCCTTTGTTCCTATTTACGATGATTATCGTATCTTTGGAAAGGCATTTTTGGTTCATGTTATTAGAAAGTGTAGTTTAAAAAAGGTTAGTTGCAGAGCTAGGTAGCCCAGGGTTCACACCTCAGCTTCCTAGCTGTCTACCAGCAATATGACCTTCAGCAAGCCGCTTACCCACGTTGCAAGCAGATAGGTTAGGGGGTTCCCGGAGAGAGAGAACCAGGAATGGCTTTCTTGACATAAGAGAAGCCGTTTTTGGCCTAAGCCATTTTGTGGTCTAAACCTGGCCACCATACATTGCATTAGTCTATGGAACGGGTCTCAGTAATTAATGATCTTAAGGGAAATACAGAATGTATGAACAGAGAAAAGGCAGTCAAAAATAGTGATAAAGCTGAGTTCTAGTTTCTCCTCAAGGGATGTACGTAATAATACATCTTTGAGTCCTGCAGAAACTAAGGCTCTCACTCAGATGGAGGAAGGAATGATGATGTGGACCCTCGACTTCAACAACTAAGACTTGGACTCTGTTGACCTTTGCCCCAATTCTGTGCTGAAATCTCCTGCTCTAGCCCCTTCATGAATATGCATATACCCTTAGCTTAAAAATTCCCCAATTTTGCTGTTTGGGGAGACACTGCTTTGGGAAAGATCCCCAGTGTTATCCCTATTTGCTGCAAATAATAATAAATGCTTCCTTCTCCCGCGCTTTGGTGTGGTTGTGTCTTTCGGCTTGACTCCCACAAAAAGGTGAACCCAATTTTCAGGTAATCACATGACTTCTGTTCTCAAAGCAATTATCTCACACAAAAGGGGGTGTTTATGTAATGATAATGCCCACCTCCTGGATTTGTGGAGAGGGTTAACCAAATTAGTACTGAAAATGGCCAGCACGAGGCCAGGCCTATAGTCCGTATCCTTTAATGTATCTAAACCTCAATCCTTTCCTCTTTCCCGGCCTTCTTCTTCCTCTTCTCCATCATCAGCCTATAAGCCGTGGTAGCAAATGATTACCTGGAGTGCCTGACAAGCCCTCTGCCCATCCAGAAGTTCTGTGTCCCTGACACAGGATCGGACCCCATGAGGGATTCAGTCTGCCTACTCAATGCTCAGTTCATGTGAGAATGCAAAAGTCCCTGAGGTGGAAAACATATTCATTCACGTCTAACTATTTATTTACACCTCTGAGTCTTTGTTTTTTACAATTTACTGTGAGCAGATTCGACTAAGGAGAATATAGAACAAGCAAGGGCTTTGGCTTTGAGGAGAAAGAGGTCACAGGAAGGGGAGAAGGATGAAGGAAGATCTCAAAAGACAAGCTGCCTACATCAGTCCCTCTGTTGAACCAGCCCACCCTGCCCTGGCCTAATTCTTTGGTAAATCAAGCCTGTGTGCTTCTTAAATTGTCTACTGTTGGCTTTTCACATTTTACAGCCCAAATATTAGGTCTAATATTTGTGTGAAAACACAAGGGGATGTTTTACAAACAACCCCAAATTAAAGCTCAGTCCTGCCTGTCATAATAATTTGCTCTATTACCAAAAGCTTGTATATATGGGATTCTCTGAAACTTCATTTCACAGTTTGGTGCATTTATATTGCACTAGTCTATGGGCAGCTATAGTAAAAATTAAAAACATGAAATGGGAGCAGTAAGTTAGATATTTCAAATATAGATCTATAAAAACAGTAAGAATCTTATTTTTAAAAATCTAGCAGCTTATCCAAAGTTGAAGTCTAGAATGTCCCACACTAAGATATTTCCCAGAAAAATGCAGCTAAAGTGAAATATTTTCCCTTTTGTTAAAAGACTATTAGTTGATAGTTACTGCCAGCATCTTTAGAATGTTTTTGAAACCTAGCAGGGTCCTGCTGGATAGAAAAGCCCCTCTAAGTCCCATGTTTCTTATTTGTAGAAAAAGGCTTCCATTTTGGAGGCTTTCCCTGAGTTCCAAAGAGCAGATTCAAGCAGTTACTAATAGGGAAATGAGGGAATGCTGAAAGGAAAAGCAGTCAAGAAACAAAGGTCTGTGATAAAGCAGAGTCCAAGTTCCTCCTCAAGGGATACACATTATAATCTGATGCATATCTTTGGGTTGTTCTGCAGGAACTAAGACCCTACCCACGTGGAGGATGGTGACTACCTGCTGAACAGAAACAGGGAGACCCCAGACTGGGTGGAGCCAGAAGGTAGATTAAGATTCCTGAAACATCACCCACTACCTCAACAGAATCAGAAGAAAGTTGTGCACTCTGCAGCCCTCACCCTAAATGTTGCCTTTAAAAACACTTCCTTGAAAGTCATCAGGAGTTTGGTTCTTTGGAGCATGAGCCACCGTTTCTCCTTGATTGACCCTGTAATAGCATCTGGCACGTGGATTTGGGTCGGACAACTTTACACCTGTATGTGGCCAAGCAGATCAATGATTTGATTTGATGTGGTTTATAGATTTTAAGAGCCTCATTTTCTCCTCCATTAAAATGTAGCTAAGCTTTGTTATATATTTGAACTGGGCATGTAATATCTTTTAAGTTTTACATGACTTATGTGGAATATTTTCCTGATACTGACTATGTTTAATACATTCCATGGAAATTTTATTTGTTGAAGTTATGTATTCAGACAGTGTTATTAAAGAAAACATTTAAAACAATTAAAAAGCTTAAAATCTGATAAAAGTGCACTTTTAGTCATCAAGGAAATTCATCTTAGTATTCTGAGAAGTAAAGAGGAAGGTATGAATTTTATTCATTCATAGGTGTGTGTTGAAAATGACTCCAGAGATTAATGGTTGATTATTATTCTTTGCATAAAAAGATAACATAGAAGCTTTAAGACCTTCAGAATCTAAGTCACTCTCTTCAAGTACAGTCACAGACTTGGGAATTAGTATCTTGAGTTTAGCTAAAGCTAACTGTTTTGTTTCCTAAGTAGTGTCTTGAAAAGCTAACATCTATATAAACTTCTCTTAACCCTGAAAACTGAAGGGTTTGCTTGCCAAAGAAAGGGATCATAGCATCTATTCAATCTAAATTCATTTTTATAAAACATAGAACCATTTAAAACAAGTTGTAGTTTTGCCAGAACAGAATTTGGTAGCCAGGAGCCTACTGTAGTTTGGCATTATTACCCCTTTGGTACCCCCTTAACGGCACTATTGGTACATCTTTAAAGGCACTAGTACAAGCGAAAGGCATTCATAAATACCCCTCTTTAATGATGTTTGCTGGGCATCTCAGCAGCAGCAGAAGTAAATGTCTAACATTTATGGGGTATTTACCAAATGCCAGGTACTACACTAAGCACTTGACATGATTATATTACTAATTCCTACAAAAACCCAGTGAGTTGTGTACTATTATTATTTCCATTTACAGATAAAAACGCTGGAGCAGAGATAAAGAACACAATTAGTATGTGGTAGAATCAGCCAGGAGGCAGTAGACTGACCTCGTCTGACTCCGTAGACCAGGATTATACTGGATGAGAAGTTGAGTTGAACTCAACTGCACACAGCACTACTAGAACATTCAGAATGATTTCATAAAGTCATTTTTTCTGCCTCCAAGGTATTCTTGGGGACTTTTGAGAGGTTATGAAGAAATTTTAAGAGGTCACAGGGGCATTAGCTCAAAGCTAGGAATGGCCTGGTATCCTTCTCCATCTCGTGGGCCCTCTTCCTGACTACTTTCATTCCCATCTTCATTCATGTTACAAAACACATGACTGTAAACTGCTTTTCTTTGGTAATGGGGAGGGATGTTGTGGGAAGAGACTTGAGAAAGTTCATAGGTTAAAAATCAAAAGAACCACTGGCTTCATATATGACTTCATGTGAATGTTTCAGACAGACTCTTAAGGATTCTTTAAGGTTCCATTCAATCATGATGCTCGCCAGCAAATGTTGCCTCCCATGATAAGACTATGTTATTTCACAAGCATGATCTTCTTTGAATCTCATAGCACACTTATGAGATGACCAGGAAAGAGAAAAACAGCCCTACCTTACAGAGGCGAAGATAGGGAGCCCAAGCTGTGTGGAATGGTCAGGACAGAACCTAGAGCTAGTATCTCGGTCCACAATCCCCGTTAGTAATAACTTGTATCAACGCAAAGGTCTTCTGTTATACTGTGTAGCCTATGACTTGGTGAAAACAGTCTCCTCAGTGAACTAAATTTTGCACAAGGAAACCAAGGGCCAAACAATCTCATATCCTTGTTTATTTTAGGATTCCTTGAAGTGTCAAATCTAAAGGGGCTGGTTATCTCCAAAGTATGTCTGGCTAAGCAGGGCTGAAAGAATGCACATGCCATTGGCTCTTAAAACTTGTTACCACTGAGCTCATGCTCCCAAATTGTTTCTTCCGTGAAGAAGGTAGAGGATCATGTTCTGAATCCAAGATAATCAAAGTATGGTAGACATGAAAAGGAGTGTGATCAGGATACTAATCGGAAACTCCAGTATAAGTATATAGTATAAGCATCCAAGACCTCAGGGGACAGACTGAGGGCAGAAGTGCCCCTGAGAAATGCTTAATTTCAGAATACAGAAGAGCTAAATAACAACAAGCTTTTATTTTTGACTTAAACTATGGCAAATGTATCACTTCTCTAGCAACTCTTAACAACAGTCTGTTTTCATGACCCTCCATGGCATTTTTAGCACAATATATAGAAAAAAGTTGAAAAATTAAAAAAATAATGTAAAATAAGAAATACATTATGAAACTTTTGTCCACCATGTCCATAGCACCAGCTGTGCACCCGTTTATGTGTTGATGGAGATGATGTATTTGTTATCTTATCAATGCTTTTCCAAATCTCAGGAAGTTCTTACTCAGAAGGATAGCTTCATTAGATGCAAGGCCTACTCTTTGCCCATGGCGAGCCGACTCCTAGACAGTGATGGGTCTAAACACAGCTTTCTTTGAATCTCTTTGGATCACATACTATTGATATATGAATAACCAAGCAATACATCCAAGCATATTTTTACATCTTAGGTTTGGTACTCTAATCAAGCTAGAAGTGAGCCATCTGAACACTAATGTATACATTTTCCTGAATATTTTATATTTTCTCAAACTCATTTTCCCTAGTAATCAATAATGAGAGATGATAGCAGGCAGTTGAAAATATTCTAGCGTTTCCACATAGTGTTCTAGATTTCCAATAGGTTAGTTCCAGAATACATCGGTGATCCACAGATGCACGTGGAAGGGAAGAGGTGTTGTGTCATAAAATAAGTTTGAGAAAAAAAAATAACAAAGTTAAATGGTTTTTCAGTACTTCCCAGTGCTTTTAGTATGCTAATGAATGGATAATGTTTGAAGGGCAAATAGAATAGGCAGTTTTTTTCCTTAAAACTATTTGAGCATAGAAGCATTATTTAGCAGAGTGGCTCCAGAAACCAAAGTCTCAAGGGCACATACACTTTGTCACGTGAGCTGAGAGTCACACAGATCTGAATGCAAGTTACAGATCAAAACTGCTGTGCACCCTTGAAAGAGTTACTGAACTACTCCAAGCCTCGACATCTTGGGGTTAACAAGAGATCATTAAGTGTAAGAATCCCAGGGGAAACTGCATTATATCCTTGACATTCAAATGCATCTAGGATCTTCACAAACCCCCGAATCTGCTGATAATACTACAGGACATAATTTCCCTTAGAAAGTTTGGTGAAATAAATAAACATTCTCATTGGTGCTTTTACTGCTTGTTACTTTATAGAAATGTCTGCAGTCTCCTTGCCTTTCCTAGAATCTCACTTCTATTCACAGCCCTGGTTTGCCAATGTTTTAATTCTTACTGAGCAATTCTGCACCGACTAGAACACTTTATAAAAAATCCCCCAGTTATTCTTTTTTTGAAAACAAACATATGGTGGACTATGGTGAACTGATTCATAGAATTTGATCTTATTAATCACTTTAAATTTCATACTTTTTATCATTTTTCTAAGAATTATCATTATCTTTATTGTTTTCTTTCTTGTTACTTTGGTCTAGATCAGTGCTGTCCAACAGAAGCATAATGGGAACCATGAATGGGGGCCATATGTGTAATTTTAAATTTTCTAAAACCACATTACAAACAGATTTCTGAAAAATCAAGTGAAATTAATTTTAATAATATATTTAACTCAATATGTGCAAAATTTATTATTGACACATGTAATTAATATAACAATTACTAGTAAGGTATTTTTTACTTTTGTTCACCATAAGTATTTGAAATCTTCTGTGCATTTTAAACTTAAACACTTTACAGCATGTCTCACTTGGGTTAGCCATAGTTCAAGTGCTCTGTGGTCACCTGTTGGACTGCACAGGTCTAGAATAGCAGTCAGATTTCTTCTGGGGGATATTTTTCTACACAGATTCAATGTGTATGACTTTGGAGTTCCTGCATTTGCAGGGAAGAATGACAAAGAGGAACCCACATTCTGACCTGGATACTGTGTGATAGACAGGCTCATTCAGTAGTTAAGTAACTTAAATTCACAGAAGAGCTTGGTTGTATGTGGGATCAAATCACTACCTGCCATGAAGCCCCAGGGTTCCTCATAATAGCCCAAATCACAAAAGTCAAGGGGTTATTGTCATCATTTGACAACTAGAAAAAGCAATAATTGTGATTTGAAAGGTAAAAAAATTAAATTCTGTAAATACAGGTTGAACATCGGTTGTATACATGACTCTTGGCTAGGTCTACACAGACATTTCAGAATAGTTACTAAATATGAGAAATCCAACTTTCCTAGGAGTGGCACATACGCATGTACACACACATATATTCAAACATACACATATATGCACATATGCTTGTATGTATGTATAGCATAAATCCCACCCACTTTTAAAGGGTTAATGGCTGGTGATTGTTATTTCTTCTTCTTCTTTCTTTCTTTTTTTTTTTTTTTAATAATGGGCACCATAGAAAAGAAAGCAGAGAATCAGACTTGCTCCATAAACGAACTTCCTACTCACACTCAAATTTATCTTCAATGAAAAGAAATTTGTAGCCTATTGTTAGTAATGATAACTAGCACAAACTGATGGCTCACTATATGCCAGGTACTGGTCAGAGGGCTACACACGCATTATCCCGCTCAATCCTCATAGCAGTAAATGGGGTAGGTGCAGAGGCAACTGAAACCGAGTACAGTTAAGGAATTTAAAAAATGTCATACACTGGTGAAATGAAGAGCTACAATTTGAACTAAAGGAATCTCTGCTCAATTAAAAATATAAACTATTCACTTTAAATGCATGATGTTCTGCATACTCTCTTTCTAGATAACAATGTGTTATCTAACCTGAATTAGGTACTTAAAACCAATGTGGATATATCTTATGATGTTGAATATCTCTGGAGACCTTGACAGGAAAGAACTTTGTAAATACATAGTCATTGCCTATCATTTTATTTCATCCCGGACTTAACCCAGAAAAGGCTAAGCTTCACTCCTTATCTCTGACAAATTCCAGAATCTACCACACATGGCGTCTCTTATCTGCATCATTTCTCCCTGTGCTTGCACTCATCTCTAATGTTGATATTTTGTGGTCTAGTGGCTCTTGAGAGATGACAAATACCTTTCCCCTTTGAAATGTAAATTACCATATTTGGATTTGCTTCTCCATATAATTTTCACTAATCCTCTCATTTATTAAATTGAAACTTTAGGATTATCATGTTCAACTTAAGAGCACCTAAATTTTAATTTGGCAACGTGGCAGAGTTTAAATTATTACTAATTGCATATAAGCCAGTTGAGCCAACTGGACTAGTAAATAATCCATTAATTTCACATTAATCCACTTGAGAGTAGAGATTAGGGAGGTGTCTTCTTTGGAATCTCAGAATACATAACATCAGGTAAGAATCAGTCTTCATTTTCACACTCACTCTCTTGCTTATACTTACTAGCATTCAGAATAAAAATTATTATTCTTTTGAATAGTAGCTATTACTAGCAGTTATAATTCTGAAGAGTAATGTTAGCAACAGGGTCACTTTTGAAAGCCTGCCAACCCCTGATTGAAACAACATATATCAGAGTTGAGAGCATAAATTTTGAGACTTCATATATCTAGAGGATTATGTGTTCTCAATTTACATTTGTTCAATGAACATTGAATTGCTTATAAGTTCAGAGGGACATCAAACTATTCTTCAATCTTACCTGGGCTTGGCGCTGATTTAATGAATTCATGCTTGATGTACTGAGAAATATTTAGGCATGTATTCAAGGTCATAGTTTTCATACACCGCCATAACACTATTTCTATAAAATTAGAGGAATATAGTAATTATATAGTCTATACACTGAATTTCACATTAGAAAGCTGAGGCCCAGAGAAGTTAAGTAACCTGCCTGATGTATACTGAACCAAGATGAGAATGGAAATCTAGTTCAGCTGGTTGCTGGTCTTCCAAGCAAAACTTGTATAGCTTAAATTTTGATCACCACGTAAATGTGACCCAGAGAAATGTTGCTTGCTGGGACTTCATCACTATGATAATAAAGAAAATTTATATAAAAATAAGAAATTAAATTTTGCATGGTAAATTATATAATAAATAGTAAATAACTGCAGTCTGAGATTGGATTTGAATATTAAAACCTACATTATGTCTTCTTACAACATACAAAATGACTTATGGGAAGGACTTTCTTGTAGGTGTTAAAATAAAAAATGATTTCCATTTATTAAATCATCCCTTAGTTAAAAAAAATTTTTATTGAAGTACAGTCAGTTTAGAATGTTGTGTTAATTTCTGGTGTACAGTATAGTGATTCAGTTATATATATAAACATATGTATATACATATACATACATATATATGTATTCCTTTTCATATTCTTTTTCATTATAGGGTATTACAAGGTATTGAATATAGTTCCCTGTGCTATACAGTGGGGCCTTGCTGTTTATCTTATCTATTTTATATATAATAGCTAGTCACCCCTAAGTTTTCATTGTTAAACAAGGAAAACTAAAAGATGTACTGGCCCATGATTTCCCCTCTCCTTAGTTCACTGTCACCAACAGTTAAGGATAAATAAAATGCTCGAAAAGTGGCCAGTGATCATCAAGTTTTTAACACAAACTTCCTGATATTTCTAGTGGCATAGGATGGTAGTCAGCTTTCTCAGAAGCAATACAAACTTTTCTCCAAGAATGGAAACCCTACTGGTGGATGGGGCTAGATATCAGACTCGGTTTCTCTAAGTCTTATTATAGATATGTCTCCAGGCTCTTTTTCAGTGGCTTAAATCACTCATGGAAAATGACGACTCATTAACCAAGCTTTTGATGCAAAAGATGTCTTGGCAATCTCATTCTGAATGTCTCAAAAAAAAAAAAAAAAACCAATAAGAAAAACAGCGTAAAGTGGTGCTAGGAAAGCTGGACAGCTGCATGTAAATCAATGAAGTCAGAACACCATACATAAAAATAAACTCAAACTGGCTTAAAGACTTAAACACAAGACATGACACCATAAATCTCCTAGAAAAGAACATAGGCAAAAACATTCTCTGATATAAATCACAACAGTGTTATACTAGATCAGTCTCCCAAGGCAATAGAAACAAAAGCAAAAATAAACAAATGGGACCTCATCAGCTTACAAGCTTTTGCACAGTAAAGCAAACCATAAACAAAACAAAAAGACAACCTACAGGATAGGAGAAAATATTTGCAAACAATGTGACTGACAAAGGCTTAATTTCCTAAATATGCAAACAGATCCTACAGCTTAATATCAAAAAAACAAACAACCCAATCTAAAAATGGGCAGAAGACCTAAACAGACATTTCTCCAAAGACATACAGATGGCAGATAGGCACATGAAAAGATGCTCAATATCACTAATTATAAGAGAAATGCAAGTCAAAACTACAATGAGGCATCACCTCACACCAGTCAGAATAAACTTCATTAAAAAACCCACAAACAATAAATGCTGGAGAGGGTGTGGAGAAAGGGGAACCCTCCTACACTGCTGGTGGGAATGTAGTTTGGTGTAGCTACTATGGAAAACAGTATGGAGGATACTTAAAAAACAAAAACAGAGTTACCACATGATCTAGCAACCTCACTCCTGAGCATACATCCAGAGAAAACTCTAATTTGAAAAGATACCTGTACCTCAGTGTTCACAGAAGCACAATTTACAATAGCCAAGACATGGAAGTAACCTAAATGTCCATCAACAGATGACTGGATAAAGATGTGGTATATACATATAATGAAATATTAATCAGCCATAAAAAGAATGAAATAATGCCAATGGCAGCAACATGGATGGACCTAGAGATTATTATACTAAGTGAAGTAAATCAGACAGAGAAAGACAAATATCATATGATATCTCTTATACGTAGAATCTAAAAAAAATGACCCGAATTTATTTACAAGACAGAAATAAACTCACAGACATATAAAAGAAACTTATGGTTATCAAAGGGCAATGAAGGGGAGGGATATATTAGGAGTTTGGGATTAGCAGATACAAACTACTATATATAAAATAGATAAACAACAAGGTTCTAATATACAGCACATGGAACCATATGCAATACCTTGCAATAGCATATAATGAAAAAGAATATGAAAAGGAATATATATGTATTACGGAATCACTATGCCGTACACCAGAAACTAACACAACATTGTAAATCAACTATACTTCAATTGAAAAAATAGCTTACATTCATGACCTTTCATACTCATCTTTCCTCTCAACAGTGTCATCTTAAGACTATTCCTGTCAGCCAGAAGTAAACTAATAAAAGCTGTGGATATGTGTGGATATGTAGTTATTTGAAGTATTTACAAAAGTCCTCATGATTTATTTTCAGTGTCTAAATATTTTGTTCTTGCACCAGTTGATTATATTATGAAGTCTCTCCTATACTAATAAGAATTAGTATTACTTTTGGATTCTACTAAAAGGCTGACTTTTTTTTTTTTTAACTGATTTCACATGGAGTAAGACACTTGCACTTATTTGCAAAATTTACTCTATCTGAAAAATATACTCTAACATCTATCTCATAAACCCTTTCTATTCAACCTGGTGTCCAAGGATTAGCAGCAGCATCTTGGAGCTTGTTAGAGATGTAGAATGGAATATCAGGTCCTACCCTGGACCTACTCAATCAAAACCTGCATATGAACAAGATCCCAGGAGTTTAGTGTGTACCTTCAGTTTTGAGAGACACTGACCTAAGCCATATTATTTAGTATGTGATTATAAATTGCCTTGTTCTTTTCAGCAAAAATATGAAGTTCTCTTCAATTTCTGGTGCTGGACTTAAGCTAGATATTCATTCGAATATAGTAAAATGATCAGGAAAGAAAATGAAGCAAGGCAAAATATTTCCATGGTAAGAATAAAGCCTGAAAAGTACCATGTCCTTTGTTTACTTTATTTTCCCAAGTTTTATTTTGCTGTCAGATTCTTCCATAAGGCACCTTCTCAGAGTAAGTTCCCCCAGTGGAGGCTGAACTTCATTATGCCAGTGGATCAATCTGTATTCAATGAATATGGGGCTGATTATTTACTTAGAGGATGATCTTTATCCCTAGTGACCCTCCTTCTCTCTGAATTTGGATGTTTCATAACTTATCGTGGCAGCCAGCAGGACAACAGGGAGTTGAAAACAAGAATCAGTCATTCTGCTTTTCTTCAGTAGTTTTGCTGAAACATTTGCTGGGTTGAAATATTGGGTAAAATGAATCCTGGGAACTTTAATTTACCATGCCACATTAATAAATTTTAATTTATCATCGATCAAACGACGAGCTATTCTAAGATGCTACTTGGTTTATAGAGGAAATAGTATTTTAGCCACCTGAAAAAATTAATACAACTTCTGGCCAGACCCAGGGAATTATTTAGGCACTGAGAAATGTTGGTTCTGAGGATTATATTTTTAGGAAAATCTCATTTCTAAGGAATCTAAAATTCAAATATAACAACATCCAGAGCCCACTAAGGTAGAGATTAAACTTTTAAAAGAAAATCATTATAAATTCTTAATTCCTTTCCCAATTTCTGACACTTATTTTTCAAAGTTCATGATTTCAAGTATCTGTCTGGTAATAAAGTATATATTATTTCATGTCATGAAACCCCTAGAATATGTTTTTCCTGCCTTGACTTTCCTTTATTATTCTACCTAATATGCCACCAATTAGAGAGCATTAGGATTGGATTTTGAAAGCTTCAAGAATTAGGACCCACAGTTATTACATATGCTGCATTTCTCCAATCATCATCTAGAAATCAATGATTCCATTTTAACACAGTACAAGCTGAACCTGGGTCAGCCTGCTTACTTGATACACCAGAAGTCAGACTGATATCATCAGTTTATAATAAACTTTAGAGGCGATGACATACAAAAGAGGATTATATGTCACCAGAATTTGACATTAAAAAAAAAAAAAGTAATGACAAAGAGGAAAGAGAACAAAGGAATAAACTGACTTAAGTGCATGAGCTGAAAAAATCTTTAAAAAAGCAATCCATATTTACTGTATCGTGACTTACATTGCCTATGTACTTGTTTTTGTGTTTAACCTGGTTACAATGACTTGGGAAAAGTCCAAAACAATGTTTCTAAGAAATAATTTATGGAAGAGAAAATAGGATTTAAACTGAGCACAGGATATATAACTAGAACTAAAGTAGAGATGGCAATTTTAAAATTAAAAGATCACAAATTGGTTTTGCTAACAATGATTCTTGACAAATGAGTATGGACAATATGTAAGGGTAAGATCATAGATTTAAACTGAATATGGGTCAAAGAGAAAGTTCTATTTCTGCACAACTGGCCAAGTTTTCTTCTATAGTCACTCATTTCACATTTATGTTACTCATCACGATGTGAAACAGAGTGTGAATGGCTCACTATTACCCATGTTATTCCTGAAAAAACAGATCCTATTGATCAGAAGATCCATCTCCATAAATAAGACACATTATATGACATTGCTGTTACTAAGTAATCATTTATTAAGAGGCTGTCATTGAAAATGGAAGACCTCGATGGCCTACACTTTGGTGAGCATGTGGAAAACTGGAACACTGCTTTGGGGATTATGTAAGTGATACGATCACTTTGGAAATCTATTTGGCAATAGCTGAAAACATACATATAACCTACAACCCAGAAATTCTACTCCTTGGACTACACCCAACTTAAGTGTATGCACACAAACTTACCCATACTACATGCACATCTGTTTAACAAATAACATCCTAGAATGTTCAGAGCAGCTCTCTTCATAATAGCCTCAAACTGGAATACCCAGGTGTCCACCACCAATAGAATTCGCAGTATATTTACTCGATGTGATACTATCACAATTAGAATGAACAGTCCACAGCCACACAAAACAATGTAGACGAATCTCACTATCATAATGTATCACCATCATAAATATCTTTTGATCAAAAGAAGTCAAAACAGAAGAGTTTATATTGTATAATTCCATTCATAAAAAGCACAAAACTAGCAAAACAAATCTATGCTCTTCTAAGTTAAGACAGTGGTTATCTTCGGAATCATAGTGACTGGAGGGAAGCATGAGTTGGGAGTTAGTATCCTTGGGAACTGAGTACTGATTACATGAGTAAAATTAGCTATGCATTTTTTCTCACTTACTAGCCAATTCATATCCATCATATACTAATTAGATTCTCAAAGAGTGCCAAGGGTTACATATAAATAATTTAACAAAGAAAGAGAGCCCCTTCCTTTTCTACCAACACTGGGAAGGCAAGATACAGTTGTTTTTTTTTTTTTTTTTCAGTTGAAGTATAGTCCATTTGCAATGTTGTGTTAATTTTCAGTATACATTTTTTTAAAGGCATATAGAGCTAACACAAACATTAAGCCTTTTCAGTTCATTCCCAAACAAGAGATAATCTGTCTCCCCAGCCAGTAACTTCTTTCTGCAAGTCAGATCTCCCTGACGTTTCTGTTGCCTCAGCTCACACGGATTTCTTTAGGGGGAGAAATCTGATGTTCCTTGTCCCTGAGTATTTTAGCCAAGGGTGAGGAAAGCAGCACATACAACAGAAGTCGTACAGGGTTATTTTTGTCCTTGATAAGGGAAGACAGGCAAAACCACGCCCACTGGCAGCAGTACCACTGGCAACGGGCAACCACCTTTGCTCAAGGCATTTTGAACTTTACGACAAAGAGCTAAGGAGAGTTATGGCAGGGAAATATCTAGTCATTTTCCAGGAAACGGTTAGATACAGAAATAAAACGGTTATGTGAGCGATGAAATGTTTTCCTCTTGTAGTTTGTCTGAGATCCGGGCAGTGATACTGCATGGAACCCGCAGATGAGAGCTTTTTGTCAAGTACAACCCAAAGATGGCAGAAGCATTTTTTTGTTATGTTTTTCTCTCCCCTAAAGTGACCACCCTTTCATTAGAGAATGTATTTATGTCATCGAACTAATGGGATTCTTAAACAGGACATAAATCTTCCCTTTGGATGAGAACACAAATCAGATTCAGCTAGTTTTTCATTCTCTGTCTATCTAAACACTGCCATATATGAAAAGAAAAATCCCTGAAAACCAAGGATATTTTAGAGTTAAACCTCTCCTTCCAGCCAATCTATTTTGTTATCCTATGTAAACAAATTCTGCCACCACATTCTGTTATCCATAACAATTTTCAGTGGATGATCCACAAATCAATTAAAGACAAGTTAATTGCCAAAACGGATCAAGCAACAAGCATCAGAAACCTAATATTTACAGGCATCGTCCTAAAAATTTATGTGTTAGGGAAAAGTTTGGTCTGGCTAGCTTTCCTTCTAATCCAAGATTTTACATTTGTATGATTACTTTTGGAAATTGAAAATTCATCACATAATTCCTCTAGCTTAAGGCATCTCTGTTTTAGGGGCAGACATAGACAGATACACCAAGGAAGAAAAGGTACTACTATATGACACAATACTGTTACCAATTTTTAAATTTCAATTTTTTTCACTTTAATATTGTCTACATATGAACCTTTTTGAGGATTAGATGAAAAAAATGTAATTCAAAATATACTGTATCCATTCAGCCACTCTATGTCTTTTGGGAGGATTTAGTCCATTTACATTTAAAGTGATTATTGATATGTACGTTTTTATTGCCATTTTGTTAATTGTTTTGTTAATCTTTTGTGTTCCTTTCTTCTTTTGTTCTCTTGTGGTTTGATGACCATCTGTAGTGTTATGTTTGGATTCCTTTGTGTGTGTGTGTGTGTGTGTGTGTGTGTGTGTGTGTATCTAGTATAGGTTTTTGGTCTATGTACACTGCCCCTCCTCTTCCTCTTCCTCCTTATATTTTTACAATAAAGGTGAAGCAAAGGCAAATTCACTCAAGAGACTAGGAGTCTGATCTGACCAAGAGCACAGTCAGTCATGACATCACAACCCATACATATGGTCCCATCAACTTGGTACAATTCTGAGTTACATCTTGTCTGCCTAGGACTACAGATGTACTTATGGATGTATGGATTGGATATGTTTTAACTTACAAATAAATAAATTGTTATTTTCTCTATGAAGAAGCCTCCTTTGGATTTCCCAAGAAGAATTTCCTATCCCAGTCCCTATTTTATTTAGTTGTTAAATTGTCTATTCTCTGCCTTCCTCCACTAGAATGTAAACTTCATGAGAGCAGAGACCCATCCATTTTCCTCCTCATTATATTCCTAATATAAGGTAAATATTTTTAGGTGGCTGATAAAGTACCAGGCACAGGTGAATGCTGGAGCCATACATACTAGTTGGCAAAAGTGGACTGTAAAATTTTCAGGAGTATTTCTAAGTTGGTTGTCATACCTCACCATCATTAAAAATTAAATAATATAAACTTACCAATAAAGAAATTATGTTGGAAAGAATGGTATTAAATATTCAAAACTCATCATTCATAATATTTTGACTGCACTTTACTATTATCTATGTTCTTGTGCATCATTTACATCTATTGCATCTTTTGCCAACTCTACATTTAGTGACCTCTGTGGCTTGACATGAGCTAGTGGGAGAATTTTTGCCACAGAACTCAGCAGATACAACACACAAGCTTTTCTGATGTCTTCAAAGAGAAATGGCTGTTAATATTCACCAGCATGTCATTCACCATCTGTATCATTGGTGTTTAACAAATGGTCTCTGAATGAACGCATCTATCTTTTGTCTGAATTCTGATTGTATTCGAGTGTTTTATTCATGGTCACGTTAGCTCTTACAGAGTTTGTTCTTCTAGCCCCACACAGAGCTTCTTCTTTTCAGGTTCACTGCCAGGCTTTCTTTTGGGAAGGTGGCTTACACATTTGTTGTTTTGGGGATGTCTGTCTTTTGCATTCTATTTACTTCACACACTCAAGAGCTAGAGAGGTCTTAGGGCTTTTCAATGTTGGCTGATGGGTTTGAGCAGATGAGCTCTGGGGCCTCTTCAGCTTTAACCTTCTGTTCCATGAATATGGGGAGAGGAAGTAGAGCATCCTCACTCTTGTCGGGGGTCTAAATACATCGGCTGATCACATCATTCGTTTAATACATAGACAGCCAGCACCTACCATATGCCACACACCTATCCAGGCACTGGCAATACAGAGGTGGAAAAATATATAAAAATTGCTGCCACATGGAGCTTCCATCCTAGTATGTATTTATAATAAGTAACTTAATTTTAGGATTGTCTATGTGCCAGGCATGACATACGACTAACACACAATGCTCACATCCTTCCATTTAACAGATGAGGAAACTAAGGCCCACTGATGTGAAATAGCTTGACCAGTGTCTCACAGCTGGAAGTGAAAGTGTGGACACTGAGACCTCAGCAATGCGAATGGAGAGCCAACCAGCTCTCAACCACTACCCCCCACACCTGTCAAGGTGAGCTTCATTTTCTGTGTGCAAGTTAGTTATAGGGAGTTGTTTATAGGCCAGCTCTATGTGCTCTTCTGTAACCAAGAGTGGTTCCAATGATAACAGCTAACCTCAAAGTAATTTACAAAAGAAGCATCACACAATTGGAAATGGAGACAATGCTATTAAAGAAGTGGCAGGCAGGCCTACTTTAAGGTACATTTTTCATTTAAGGGCACACCAGCCCTTTGAAGTAGACATTTTTATTTTCCATTGACAGACAAGGAATCTGCTAATGGAGGTTAGGAAATTGTCCAGTCAGGAAAGCAGCAGAGTTGCCATTCAAGCTTGATCTGTTTGGCCCTAAAGCCAAAGTCTCCCTCCTCTCTCACACTGTGCCATGCTCGGTAACCAATACTGTTATTCTCATATGATGGTTGTGTTGCCTATTAACGGAACTGTTTTACTCATTTTCCATGTGGCTAATATTACTCACAATTTGGAATGTCATTGAGAATGCCATCTTAATACTCAAAACGGTGGCAGAGGAATAAATAGGCACGATATGGGATGAAGTTGACCTCTGTAGCTCAGAGAACCTTCTGACTCCTCCGAACAGCTGGCCAAGGAGCAACATTTTGGCAGTAAAATACAACCACACGACCAGTGTTTCTGGCCACATGAAATGAGCCAGATGGGAGTCCACGAAGCAAAACCCAGGTGGAAGACAGAAGCTGGCCACAAAAATCATTGATTAGCTTCTTTTTTCTTTCCCTTGAGAAACACTTACATTTGGATACTTTTGCTTAACACTACTTTAAACCAATCTCAATCAGGTAAGAAGACTGTTTAAACATTATTTAATAATTTTATGTTTTGATTGATCACTAAGCCCTGTTCTATATCAAATTACAAGGTATTCTTTTTTCAGAGGCAGACTCTGAGTTAAGTAAATGAGGACAGTTCAGTGTATTAGAATGACACCTCTAATTATGGAACTTCCTTGTGTGGTGATGAGAGGATCTAGCCAGGAAACGGGAGGCTGGAGAGTAACTAGACGTCTGGCCTCTACGGCAGACTGCCAGGGGTCAAACTTGGGCAAGTTTCGTAAATTCTCTCTGCCTAGCTTCCTCATCTGTAAGATAAAGGCACTGCTAGTCTCCCTGGTGGGATTGTTCTGCGGGATGAAATGAGATAACATATGTACAGCCCTGGGAATACGGCACAAAATAAATTCTCAGTACAAATTAGATCTTCTTGTTCTTACTCAGGACTTCCGACCACATGTGTGTTGTGTAACTTCTGATCCCTGAACCTCCAATTCTTCTTTTCTTATAATTACACTCATCCTCTTCACTTACCCTAAAAAATTGAATGAGATGAGCTATGGAACAGAACACTAAAAAGAGCAGTTATTAATATCTGTTACATCTGAAAAGCTTTAAAAAATTTTTAGAAAATGCTATACAATAGGAGGTACTCATATGATACTTACAAAGGTACATTCCAGTGTATTGATTTGTTGGGGTGGCACTCATTTCTCTTTCTAAGACTTGAGCTCTAGCCAGCATTTTCTAGTGAGCATTTCGACGTTTAACTTGACAACCACTGATGTGCAAAACTTTGGTTTTGGTAGGAACAAAGAGAGCTAAGAGACTGCATTCTCCTATGGGCCCTGCTCATATCTGCTACTATAAAATCTCCAGATAGTAGATCTATAGCAGATTTGAGCATCACTTTCTAAGACAAATACAGGGGAGGACTTAAGGTTATCTAGGATTTTTGTTCCAGCACATATTCAATTATGTAGTAGATCCCATGACGTCTATTAGTATAAGGGGCAAGAAAAATGTGCTTTCTGCTGCTCGCCTGTGGGACGTCAGTGAAACACCTGCCCTGAAAAGTGTCCTGGATGGACACTTTTCTATTTGTATAGCGCCCACCCCATGCTCATCACATAAAATGTCCCTTTCAACAGGCCTGTTTGAGAAGACAGGAAAAAGTTGTGTGACTTGTTCTGATTGGAAGACAAGAGCATCTCTGGAAGAGTAACTTTTCCTATTTAAAGTTTCCTTGCATATTACTACAATTTTAAACAATAATGTCTTTAAAAAGACAAAATATCCCAGCGTTCCCTTGGGGAGCTGTCAGAGTCCACCAACCTGCTAAGTCTTAGCTCCTTGTTGTTTCTTTGCTTCCCAGGTTATTTTCTTCCTTTTTTTTTTTGTTTTTTTTTTGTTTGTTTGTTTTTAGGTGTTATATTTAAACCTTTAATATGAGTTCACTCACTCACATTGTTTTCTCAGATCTGATGTGAGTACATCACTCCCCTCCCTCCTCTAAAACAGATATGAGAGGTGTGGCTCTAAAGTAATGAATCCAGGCCCTGGGAGGGAAAACAGTCTTCTTATTATGTAATCCTCTTCCTGTCTCTGACTCTGTACCTGTGCCTCTCTCTCCTCTCTTTCTTTCTCTCTCCCTTTCTACATCAAAATAAATTTGGATTAATAAGCTATATGTTAATCATTATTTGGCTCGCTCCAAAAGTGTACTTTACCCACAAAACATACAAACTCATCACTGCTAAAAAACCACTTTCAACTCTTTTGTAAGCATTGTATAACTCCCAAGGTATTTCTCAGAGATCAACATTCATCAAATGTATATGATTTGCTGTTACTTTAACCAGTAAGACTCTCTACAGACTTGGCTTTCCTTCATCCTTTCCCAGGGAGGGAAAACAATGCCAAGAAAAACATTTCAGTTTAAAGCCACGTGTATCACCTGGATCACACAGGATACCATTCAATCTCCAAAGGAAAAAAAAAAATGACACTATCCTAGACACGTGTGAGGATCTTACAGAATATACAATTATTTTTCTTAAACAAACAAACTTGTAAAGGAGAAATTCAATACAGAAATGTTGGCTAATGCCCAAGTATTCCAGTTGCTTCAATAGTGGAATTGTATCTAAGGCCTTGCATTTATTCTTTTTTTTTTTTTAACGGCAGTACCAGGGATTGAACCCAGGACCTTGTGCATGCTAAGCATGTGCTCTACCACTGAGCTATACCCTCCCCCCTTTCTAAGACCTCTCAAAGGTCAAGATAAGCTGAAGTGACTTCCACATTTTAAGGATCTCAGATGTTAACAAAGAAATGAAGAAATACAAAAACTGGGTTGCCAAATTGTGGGATATTTTAAATGCTTACGTCAAATAGCTTAATGCTTTTAACTCCAGGAATGCTATGCAATGAAACCGTGCCATTCAAAAGATAACTGCAGAATTTAAGAGCGTGTGTGCGCGTGCGCGCTCGCGCGTGTGTGTGTGTTTGTGTGTGTGTGTGTGTGTGTGTGTGTACATACATAAATACTTTGACTCATGGTGCATTTGAGGTGGTGTGGTCTGTTAAAAGTTTTTGTTTTTTTAAAATTGAAATATAGTCAGTTACAATGTGTCAATTTCTGGTGTACAGCATAATGTTTCAGGCATACATACATGTATTCCTTTTCATATTCTTTTTCATTATAGGTTACTACAAGATATTGAATACAGTTCCCTGTGCTATATAATCTGCTAAAAGTTTAAAGCTATATGATAAGTATCCTTTTTCTTTACTGTCAGTACGGTGCTGTGGCTGAAAGCATAATCCGTTTGAGCACAGAGAAACCACTGAAAATGTGAGATCAGAGAATCCACGTGCTGTCCCAGCTCCAGAATCTTCCACCAGACTCTCGGCCGTGATAGGCCCTGATCTTATCAGCAAGCTGCTTTTTTGAACAAAAGGGTCATACCAACTAAGAAAGTGTAGTAAGATGCTTCATCAAAGATGCGTTAATAACATTCCCGTGGCACATAAGGGAGCCTCTGGCCTCAAAAAATGTATAGTTCAAATGGGGAGACAAAAACAGGACCCCCAGAACAGTAAAGACAGTACATAAAAATAATTAAATTGACCATTATATGGGCAATTCATATTCAGATTAAAAGCAAATGAATGAGTGACAAAGTCTCTCAAGTTTCAAAAGAGACTGGCCCATGATGGCTATTCAAGATGTCATCCTCACCTCTTAAACTTGTTAGGAAAGAAGCCTGTTAAAACTAGCTGTGCAAGGCATTTAAATGTATAGAAAATACATCCTTAGACATTCCAGTGCCTGTTGTATTTTGGAAAGGATCTGATGGACCAAAGGAAATTGAAAAACCTTCAGCAGACCAAGAAGGCAAGTTTTATAATATATCTGCAAATTATCCCATAGGGCTTAAACTCTGTATTTCTTGACATTTCCGGAATTCTTTAGTCCAAGGTGCTAGGGCTTTCGCCGTACCCAGCAGTTACGTATTTAGGAACTTGATACCAGATCTCAGTGATGAGGAGAGCCTAGAAGCCACCACCCGTTGGAAACACGCACAGTAATATTTACAAGTGTTTGATGAGCATACAACTTAGCACATAAGAAGCCTGAGATGTGCATGCAGTAGAAGGCAAAGCATACAGTAGGCATTTAATTTCTAATGTTGAATCATATTCTTAACTTTAACAAATTAACATAATTAACAAAAATAAATGATGTTTATTTTGTTTTGAAAAAGTAGTAGATGGAAGTGCTACTTACACCTTTAACTGTCAACTTTTATTTTTCCCTTGTCAAAATTTGCTTATGCACTAGGGAAGTCTATAATTTGATATCTCTGATTTTAGACTTCCTTAAAAAATTCCAAAGGCACTCTCTTTCTGACAGTCTAAGACAAATAATTCTTTTTTTTTAAATATATAAATTCTCATTTATTTTAAGCACTAAATATTTCCACATCAAATAATGAATGCCACTAATTTACTTAGGAGCTTATCTACAACTGGATACTGCACTTGTTATTAATGCTCACATTTTTAAAAAATTATCTCTGTTATATTTTAAGAAGCTAATATATATGTATTGCTCACAATTAAGACAAATAATTCTTGTGAATTCTTCTGATCCAAACTTGGAATGTTTTCCATGGAAATATATCAGAAAACATTTTACTCCAAACATAATGCATACTTCTGTATAGGCCTGATAGTTTCCAGATACGTTACATTTGGTCTAAATAAGAAAGACCTTATTTTCTTGAGATTTTGCAGACAGTTTCACCTCCGCTTGCTATTGATGAAATAGCTTGCAGTGCTATAGACCAACCCATCAGAGACAAATAATGCGTGAAGAATCAGTCTTTCCCACGTAAATATCTAGAACCCTGAAGCGAAGAAGGAAATCAAAGATTTTTCTGTGTCATCATTTTTTTTCTAGTTATTTGTTTGAAATAGGCTAACTTGGATGTAAAGCAAAGGTGTCACTGACAAATTGTTGAGATCATGAGGTCAAGACTTTTCATATGATTTCTACAGCAATATTTAGAAAGAACAGATTACTAACATATTGACTTCCATTTCATGGTGTCTAATTCTCCTGGGTAAGATTAAAACTCTGAATTGCCCCCTGGACCATAGAGATAGTTTCCACTTTTCCACGGGAATGTGACCTGAAACAACACAGTGTTTTGTTGTTGCTTGCTTACTCAGTTAACCAAACAAGAATCCTTTCCTGACATTTAAAAGGTTAACAGAAAGTGTGAGCAATTTTGGCTACATAAGTCCATTAGGCGTGCTAAGACACTCGTCTTCAGACGCCAGTTATAGAAATGCTTTTTTAAGTTCACTCTTTAACTCCCCAAATCAGCTTTCAAGAGTTAGCCAACTTCCTTCTACTTCTGCCAGTGCCAGATACCCCCCAACCATGTTAAGGTTCACATCTTCTTAGTTCCTATTTTGCACACTGCCAGTTCATACCGCCAGCGTAACACAGTTTAAGAAATAGAAGTTGCATAGATCAACGCGAAGGGGCAAAGGATTATTTGCAAGGGGCCTGAAGCTACAGAGGTTGATGGACAAAGATTCTTCCTAGCCACAAGAAGGAAAGAGTGATACCTGTAGGACTTTGAGAAACGCAATCTTGATTTGACTCGTGCTGAGGGTCCTGGCACTGTGGCTCCCCGAGGATCCCAGACAAATGCCATTTGTAAAGGAGATGCCACGACGGCTGGAAACAGCGGGAAGTTAGAGTGGGTGCAGGGCCCTGGGGCTGGAGGGCCCCACACGAAGCAGGAGGCACTTATGGCTGAGTGAGGGCATTTCCTCTGTGCAGTGCTCAGTGCGGCCGGGGAGGGGACAGGCTGGCTGAGGCGGGCTGGAAGGATGGCCAGGACTTCCTGCTGCATGACACTTGCCCTTTACGACACAGCTTGCTTCACTCCGACCTTATCTCATTAATAACGTGAGAAACACTCCCTTGCAAATGTGTTTTTAAATAGAGCCCCAATTAAACGACACAGTCACATGCCACTCCTGAACAGCATAACACACACACACACACACACAAACACACACAGGGTGAAAAGTATGATTGAATTGAGTGAAACTTCCCACCAAGTGTGAAGTTAAAAAAAAGTAAACAGAGGGTCTTTATTTTAGAAAAAGGAAATACATGCCCAGGTCTGGGAAATTCGACCAAGATTTCTAAATTTCACACAACTCAGCTGCCAAATATCATTTTCCTCATTTCAACTGCTCTTAGACACAAAGTTGAACATCATTATTAGCAGACCTTCCATAATGATTTAACGGTCTTGAAAGAGCAGCGCATTCCCTGCAAGTCAGTGTGAGAAGAAAACAGGCAGATCACTTTCAGTGCTTTTGGCAGCTTCTCCCTCAAGGAGCTGCCGCGTCACCTTGGAGGGTGAGTTATAATGTGTGACTCTGACAGCACAGATCAATTTTCTTGCCCATTTTCTATTCCCTAGAAACATTTCTTAAGTCTCTGATAAGTCCCTTAAAACAACCTTCTTTCAAATCAAATAAATGATGAAAGCCAAACTGAGCCCTTCCCATTTTGGTGAGGCATATATTTCAAGATTGTACTCAAGGAGTCAAAGGACCCCAATGCCGTCATCGGTCCTCACCACCAAGTGCTATTTAATGTTAACAACGCATCATAATTCCATCAGTCCCTGTCCAAACACTGCCCCGCCAGCGACCTCAACTGTAAACCAAGGCAGAACTCCACTTCTCCAGGATAAGATTAGAGAGGCTTGGAGTGCCCAACCATGATTTAACCCCCTCTGAACTGGGCAAAACTGGCCAAAAGTTGAACTTGGTGATGATCCGCACATCTGCCAAATTTTGAGACCCCTTCTGGCCCATCTACCTCTTATATACCCAAGGGGTCCAAAGTATTCATGGAGTTTCCGTAAAAGCTCAAGTCAGTAAATAGGACACTTATTTTCACAACATCATCCAGCACACCAGGGGTTCTCGAGAACACCACACGTTCTGTCTCAGCTTTGGGAGTGAGCAATAGAAAACACTTCTATGGTTTCACCTCTTCGTTATCTGACAGATGGCCTAAAAGAGTGCATGAGTGATGATAGCTGGCTGAATGGCAGCGACCTCGGAGGAGCCACGAGTTCAAAAATAAACACGTTCTCTCTGAACCAACTAGCAATATTTTAATGCTTCACAAACTCCACATTTTTGCTTCTGTGTCTGGAGCCTCATTTCACAAGAGCAAAATTGGTGGTCCCCCTCCTGGTGTTCTTTGAAAGGACTGAGAAGGTGCCCAGACCTACACCAACCTGCACTTCCTGATGCGTGAAATTCCACAGTTAGCACTTCATTCCGTTATTCTAGTTAATTTCCGTGTCAAGACAGCTCTTGGGCAATGTACACAGGCCTGGCAGAGTTGACACAGAGCTGAACAACTTGGTGTTTAGGAGAATGGCATCCTCTGAGACTGAAGCCAGACAGTGGAAAAGAACTGGGGGTCTGGATGAAGAGAGGGGATGTCCCTGAAAGCTGGTGGGGGAGGGGGGAAGACTGGTGTGAAGGGAGAGAAGGGGTGGTCACAGAGTCAAGCAAGGGAGCAAGAGGGAAAGGACTGACAAAGATTTACTTCTTTCAGCTCCCGTGCAATACAGAGCTCTCATTTTGCCTGGTGGCATTTAAAATTTTGTAGGTCAAATAGCATCACCGGTTTTTAAAAATGAAAGCTACAGTCCATATATACTACATTGGAAGCAGAAAAATATTGCTTGCTTTATAGTTATCCAAATTGCTCTTGTCACGGCAAGAATGACTCTAGCTTCCTAGAAAGGCTAAAGCCAGCAACAGGCATTTAAAAAAATACATTGTTTTCCCCTGATGGGGGCACTGGAGATTGAACCCAGGACCTTGTACTTGCCAAGCATGTGCTCTACCACTGAACTACACAGCCCCCCATACCCTGAGCAACAGGCATTTTGACTAACACTTGTCATTGTCCATGCCAATTTACATTTTGAAAAGAATGTTGTTAATTGATACCTAACTGATAAAATACAAAGGCATAATAATAATACAGAATGAAAATATTACAGAATGTCTACATTTTTCTAAAAGAAATGTACATTGAAGGAGATGCAAAGTTGTGTTTTTCATTATTGCCAAAATATTCCTTCTGCCTCCCAGCCTCAGTTCTTGAAAGCAGGCATCTAGAGCAGTTAAGCAAGATAAAAACAATGGAGCAACTGTGAAATTATGACTAGGAAAATGGAAACTTTGGTCCCTTTTCCTAATGTGAAATTGGATACAGACACAAGAAGTATCTGCAAATGTTAATGTCCTTTTCTCCTTAAATAATTACTTATCACCTCCTTCCCATTTCTTTTGTACAATTACACTGAATTCCCCCTCGGTTACCAGGTTTCAGCAAGTTCACAGAAATAAGATATTTCTGAGCTGAATAATGAGCAAAGTTAAGCCTTGATTTCAAGTATAAACATGAATATTATTTTGAGGGACTGGCTAGTACTTCACAGACATGAGAATTTAGACAACTAGAAAAAAATTTAAAAAATTAGATGTATACTAGGATGAACCTTCACTGTCATTTATATTTATATTTCAAGTAGCTGTTTATAACTTTCACTTCACATTTACTAAACGGTAGGGAAGGGATATTTTGGATATTTTAATTTCTGTCATATTATGAAGCATTTATTTTCCAGAAGAAGTTTTAGGAAAAGCATGATTGAATGGCACAGAGAGATGCTCCATCTCTGAGACAAACACTTCTTCTACAAGTTGGAAACTAAGCTTAGATCCTGGGGCAAACCAGATTCAGAAATCTAAACTTTGCCTCCACCTCATTCTTATTCACATAATTCCTAACCTCCCTAAAATTGCAAGAAAATGCCCACCTCCTGCCAATAACATAGATTTCATGTTCTGCAGAGCTCTAAATAAGGCGTCTTTGCATCTTGAACATTTCTGGGATTTGGGTTCCAAGATTCCAGATGTTAAAATGGCAAGCTTGGATTTTGGTGTCTGACACAGAGACTCAGAATTTCCTCAGAAATTGCTACTATGAAATAAATTTGAAAAGCCCCAATTTTAAAGGAGGAAAATTAAAAAATATATAAGTAGGAGAATTTAAACATAATCTACATAAGCATTTATTTATACATCAAGTCACTATTTGACAAGTGGAAGTGGAAAGTCTGAGCTAAACTGCAGAGAAACAGTTACATTAGAGGGGTTGCACGATGTTGAAATACATTGCCTCAGGAAACCAGAGCAGGCAGAGATATGGGTTCAGGATAATGCTGTATTTTGAAATAGCTGCTGGTTGCAGATTCAAAGGCAGCAGACGTTAAGGTGGAAGCAAACAACTTCATTTCATTTATCATTTCATGTTCGTGATTCAGCTACCTCTGATAAGAGTTTCATTATAACAATTCTATTTTCAGGGTGATCTGTTGCAAAAGAGTGTGCTGAAAGGAAATTCAACAACCGGACTAGTGCATTTCAAAAACTAGTATTCATTCAGTATATGTAATTGCGGTTTAAACAATTTTTATTATATTAACATAGTATCATAATCAGCTATCAATTATGACTCCAAATGGAAATGCTGCAAAATAATGCTCACATTTTCTCTGAATTGCCTTCAAATGGTCATTCTAAATCTTATACGTGTCTACTTCACTTAGAGGTCAATTATTCCATGTTCCACAGTCGAGGACAATTGTTTTCTATCAGCTGTAACCCAGCAGAGTACCAGAAGAAATTGATAGTATCCCACAGTCTTGGGAGCATTAAGTAAGCATCTGTGTTTTAAGCTGCTTCTAATGCATCTCTTATTCATGTATGTTCTAGGACACAAATAGAAATAAAATGTAATTCAAGAGCTAAAATTATTAAGACATAGAATAAAATAAATGACAAGAGGCATGCTTAAATACAAATAAAAGATAAATAAAACTAGATTGTGAATCAAAGTGCTTTGTTCTACACTTAAAGTTTCTATCGACACGTTTCAGAAATGTTTAGCAATTTGGAAAATAATTAGGTCAAGCCTCTTCTTTCCAATAAAGCACTGAGTTCTTTCTAAACACTTGGGCAAATGGAGGGTGAAAGAAAGAGATTAGGGGGGAAGAAATAAGAGGAAAGGGAAAGATATTTTATATTTCTTAAGTGTCTAGTAAGTGACAGACAAAGTCCTAGGAGACTTTTTAGAAGTAGTCAACAGGAAATATTTCTAGAGTCAAATACTTTAAAAAAATTGAAATTAATCTAGGCTAATCACTTGAAATAAACAGCTAAGCATGATGTTTTGAAATGTGTGTAAAAGTCTTTTGGGGTCAATAAATGTTTGTCTAATGTTCTGTATATGAAGATTTTAAAAGTCAGAAAAAGTTTCTTTTCATTATTGTACTCATGATTGCAGACTGAAAAAAATCCTCCTTAGCTATTGACTAATGAGTGTAAGGGTAGATACAGAATTTCATCTTGAAAGCCACTTCCTCCAGGAAGCTTTCCTGCTTTCCCAGACCAAGGGATGTCTCCACAGCAGTTTGCACTTCCTCTTTGTCACTATCAGCACATTTGTAATTATCTTTTCAATGTCTAGCTTCCCTGATAGACCTAAACATCATGAGGACATAAATTGTGTCTGCTTTCCCACTAGACCCCCAGTACCTAGCAAATGGCTTGGAAAAATAAGTCGTAATAATTTTGCTTAATGAATGAATAAACCAGTTATCTCAGGACCTCTTGAAAATAAGAGCATCACCTACATTATATTCTTTTATGTTCTGAAATAGGGGCAAAATTTTTTTCCATGGGTAATTTAGGTGGGACTGCTGTATTCTCTTTTTTTAGATGACGCCTCTGACAAAGCCACAATTGTAGCAATTAATCAGTGAAATAAAATAAAATAACAAAACCAGAAAAACCACCGTACTGTTATGACCAAATGAATTACAGGCCTGTCCTCAGGATTTTTTTTTTTTTTTTTTTTAATGAAACACCATTGGGCAAATATTCAGGGCAGCCCTGGTAGAGGGAATTAGAGCCACAGTTAAGCTATGAATTTGCCATGTGACCTTGAGCACTGTTGCCCAACCTTGTTGAGTTCAGTACGTTGTCCAAATGAAAACCATTGCAAAGAGTTTTTGAGAAGAATGAATAGGGTAATTTATATAAAAGCATTTGGAAATGCCATCCCAAGTTTTAGACACTACTGCTAATGCTGGTAAGCTTTTTGGGGAACAAGGACAACTATTTTTTATACTGTTAGAAACACTGCCAGTTTTAAGAATTGTCCTCTAAAATGGGTTACTTTACGAGCAAGGTACATAGGCATATCATTTAACCAGTTTCAAAAAGGTACCAATCTTTAGTTTTGTTGGGTTTTTTTTTTCCCCCTCTGTTTGAAATCTTTTTATCCCAAGTGTGTAAGGATAGACTGTCAAGCTGTTATGTTTGAAAGGTTAATCCTATAACAAAAGCTGAATGTTTTCTTTGCAGATTGAAAACCGTCTGTTGGTTCTGTTTACAAGAACTGAAAAAAATTAAGTGGCAAGGGATTTTACTAAACTTAGCTGATGGAATTTTTCTCCATTATTCCAAATCCTGTGCTTTGCCTAAATATAGGAACATTATCATTTTTTTTTTTGAAAACTTATGGGATCCTGAAGACAGGTTGTTTAATTGGAAAAGCATCTGCAGCACTGATTTCAGCTTCTGCTGGGCTTCTTGTCACCCATGCACCAAATAAGGGCAGAAATGGCCTCTTCAGCTTCTTGGAACTATGTTAACAAGCAAGAAAAAGCAGTGATGGAATTACCAGGCTGAGATAAAAAACTGCTCCCTCAGGAGAAAGAAAAAAGACCCCAAATACCATGAATTTCTAAATAACAACAATCTCGTGCCTTCAACTTTGGCACCATGAACTTTTTCCATGACATTGTTCAGTATCTCACTAAATCTGGATATCCATTTATTGAAGCCAACACCCATAAACGGTCCCATTCCTGGGGACTTATTGCTGACCTGTCACCCCCAGACCCCTTCCTCACCCTGATACTCCCTGTTTCTGTGAAGCAAACATCATGCTAAGGTCAGGGTAATTTCCTAATTCCTTATTTTACTATGATAGTATCAACCACTTATTTCATATTTATTGTATGATATGGGCTTAATATAAGTTACATTATCCTCACAATAATATACCTATGAGCTTGTCTTGTTTTTATTCTATTTTCCAGCTAAGGAAATAGAGGCTTAAAAAGTTAATTTGCCCCTATGATGACACATTCAATGAATAAGATGAGAACTCAGCTCTAACTGTAAAACCTATGCTGTGAACCAGCACATGCCTAGAATGTAAGTGAGCTAAGGAATGAATGAGGGTGAGTCCCTTCTTTGGAGAGTTAAGCCATGAGGAAGTTTTGGATTATCACAGAAAGAACAGATAACAGATATAATAGTTACATAATCTTAGTTAGTCTTCACCAACTCACTGGTAGACATTACTGTGTACCATTTTACAGATGAGACATCTGAAGATCAAAGAGGTTAAGCAACTTGGCTGACATCACAAAATTAATCTCTGACAGCGATGTGAGTCTGAGTCAGTTTTGACTATCTCAGATCTTGTCTTCACAGCAGCTGGTTTACCCAAGCTGTTTAGATTCCTAATTGTAGGCACAAGATTGATCTGTGGGCCTGGGCTGGAACTGAGGTTGCAGTTGGAGGCTGAGCGGACTCAACTGTGATAAGGAGACAGAGAAGCGGAGAGAGGAGGCCTGGCAGGGTTTAGTAAGGCTTAAGGAAAAGCGATAATACAACGTCAGTGTTTGTAGCACTGTGTATCACTCTCCATTTTCCTCTGTAAACTTAATTTAATAATTTAATTTTTTATTGAAGTATAGTTGATTCACAATGTTGTGTTAATTTCTGGTGTACAACTTAGTGATTCATGTATACATATATACATACTGCTTTTCATACTCTTTTTCATTATAAGCCTTTGCAAGGTATTGAATATAGTTCCCTGTGCTGTACAGTAGGACCTTGTTGTCTACTCTCTGTCAATTTTAAACAGAAGAGAAATATAAACACTTTTCAGTCCATTCAGCCAATGGTAGCATTTCTTTAGGAGCTAAAACAGAAATCTGGGTGCTTGAGTAGCAGTGAAAGAAAATAAGAGTTAATTTTTGTTACGAGTTTTTGTGTTGTGACAGGATGCATACAATTTAAGGCACCATTTTCTAGCTATCCCTCCAAACCACCTAAGAAATTTATAATAGAGATTTACACAACCAGACTATTAATAAGGCAATCAGGCACCTTCTGACCCTTCCACTGCTTCACTAATTTTACTTCTATTGGTTCAGTGGAGTTAAGTGACTTTTCCAAGTTTGGTAAGTGGTAAATAATGTGGCCTTGAGTAAAACACTGGCTTACTTCTATGTTTTAGAGAATAAGCCATCTCTAAATTAGGGAGTTCTTCAAGTAAACTTATTACCTTGAAAATGTAGAAGTAAATTTGAGAAGTTACAGTTGTTCTTTTGTTGCTCAGGTGACATCACATACAATTATATATATGTGTATGTGTGTAAAAAAATTATTTTCTATAGCGCAGGTAACTATAGTCAGTATCTTAAAATAACCTATAATGACAAAGAATATGAAAGCAAATACATGTATATATATATATGCATGACTGGGTCATTATCTTGTACATCAGAAATTGACACATTCTGACTATACTTCAATTAAAAAATCATTTATGTACAGCATAAATTGGACATTTTTTAGTTTGATATCCAACTTATGGTGACTCAAGAGATTGGATTTACTTTGAAATGAAAATAAATTGCAGTCAAAGAAACAAAACCATAACTGGATTTGTAAGGTCTGTTGGGCACTATATAACAAAATGTTGGGAGCATGAAGTATTTTTGTAGACATTCTAAGAGTGAACCTAACTAAATCACAAAACCCTCAAACACATGGCCCAGTAAGCTAGTTTCCATATAACAATTTATTTAACAGCCAATCCATCCTTCCTTTCTTCCCTCCCTCCCTCCTTCTCCCCTGCTCATAAATATGTATTAAGCATCTGCTATGTGTCAGGTGCTGTGTGGGATGCATCTGGTGACCAATGGCAAACACAATTATGTCTAAATGGAGCTTAGAGCTGAATAAACCAAAAACTGTTCCTCAAGGCTTATGAAAAATTGGACTGGGCTTACATTTTCAAAAAGTATCAGGGAAGTAGGGTGAGAAGGGATGAAAAATATTTCTAGAAATGGATAATGATGTGAGCTTTTGTTTATGAAAAATGCATACAGTTAAGGAGAAGGCGATTTTCCAGATGACTAACATTAAAACCAAATCAAATAAGATGTTTTTGGTAAAACATATTTCACAGCACCCAGCCCAGGGGAAACGCCTCTCCTCTGGCAGTTTAGTCTTAATGCTATGTTAAACTGGGAAGGGTGCAGGAGAGAGACATTTATAAAGAAGTTCTTATTTCATGCTTAGTGCCGCATGTGGGTCTAAGTCAGTGCTAAGTGGCTAAGGATACAAAAGAAAAATGGTCTCTGTTTATAGAAGCTTGGGACTAGGAAAACATCTCACCTCATAAAAATATCTCTGTAACCTATGACGGTCAGCATTTTCTCAATAAAATGTATCAATAGTGCGCATAACATTAAAAATGACTAACCGTCCCTCAGCATTTTTCTCTTACAAGTAAAGGAAAAAAAAAAAAGAATGCCATAAATACTGCAATCAGCTCTGGAATATTCCAGAATGAGCTGAATTACAGATGCCTGAAACACTAACTTGATGGGGCGTTTAAACTTGTTTCAGAAAATAATGTAGAATGTGGTTCTTGCCATACCAAAAAGAGATTTTTTTCCAAAATAGTATTTTGAAAATTTTCAAAAATTCAGAAAAGTTGAAAGAATTTTATAGTGAACACCACTTAGATTCTGCCAGTAATATTTAAGAACTTGCTTTTGAACAGGTAATTATCACACTGGACTTGAACAATGAGAACTAGACTATTATAATGAGATTCATCTGAATAACATGTATGCCTTAATTCATTATGATGAACCTAAATTTAATCTATGCGTTCATATTGAGTCTATTTTAAAGGGTAAACTTTGGACAGGTAAACTCAACGTGTTTTTTCTATATAAGGTAAATACCATAATAAATTTGAATTCCTAAATTTTATTAACAGAAGTACATTAGATTACAAAGTAAATGCTAAGATCTGCCAAAGATTATGAATTATCAAAATCAATACCCATGAAGTGATAAAAGTTGCCAATCATGAGGTCTTATTCCACTTTAGTCCTAGGTAATATGTTTTCTAAATTTTTCCATACTGTGTAATTCTTAGTAATTTATGAGTTAGCCAGGTAATTAGGAATGGGATGATTGGGAATTTTATACAGTTACTGATATTATACAAAATATCCTCTAAAATCTATGAAATCAGGAGTTGTTTCAATAAATGGGAACTTTGGCTTTTCTCTGGGTTGTATTTTTTGTTTCCTTTTGTTATATTTTAAATGGATATTATATCAATGTTGGGCCTAGTTTGTCATGGACAAGAGAGACTTTATTTTGTTAAAAAAAAAAAAAAAGCAAAAATAACCCCCAATATCAATGAATCTATTTTTCACCTACTATTTCTGATGTGCCTATTGGAAAAAGCTTGTGAATTTCTCAGCAATTTGAGATGCAGGTCAAGGTGAAATGACATCACAAGAGTGACAGAGGAAACCTAATTTTAGTCTCCATGAAACTGAAGAACTCATACAGATAATTACTGAACAGTCTCAGCTCATGTTTGGAGTTGGATGCTTAAAAAGAATCCAACCAGGAAGGAGTAAGTCCTGCAGAGTCATTTCAGGAGCCTTGGCTCTCAGTGCTCCAAGGACTGTTAATTATCTCGGGTTCAGAGGAATGACTCTGCAGGTACATTTAAAAATGTATATTTGCAACTCTAGTACTAACTTATCACAGCAGTTCAGAGAAAATAGCAAAAATAGCAAAAAATCATAGACTAGCATTTTCAAGAAGACACTAGTGTTAATACTTTGTTAAAAATGCATTATAAAGTTGTGTGTGTGTGTATGTGTGTGTGTATCCATACACACACAATGGAGTATTATTCAGCCATGAGAAAGAAGGAAATCCTGCCATTTGCAACAACATGGATGGGCCTTCAGCACATTATGCTTAGTGAAATATGTCAGACAGAGAAAGGCAAATACTGAATGATATCACTTACACGTGGAATCCAAAAAAGTTGAACTCATGAAAACAGAGTAAAATGGAGGTGGCCAGGGACTGGGGGGTTCTGGAATGGGAGAGATGTTATTTAAGAGTACAAATTTCCAACTAGTAGGTAAATAAATCCTGGAGATCTGATACAGAGTACAGTGCCTACAGACAACAATGTTGCACTGTAAACATGAAACTTGCTAAGAGACTGGATCTTAACTATTCCCATCACAAAAAGGAAATAATAATTATGTGACATGATAGAGGTGCATTATAATTGCTGATACTAAATAGAATTAGTTATTCCTGAAAAGCATTTATCAATTACTTCCAATTAATAAAAATATACACCAAAATGTTGACAGTGTTAACTCTGGCTGGTAGGGGTCATAGGTCTTTTTAAACATTCTTTTCTGTAATGTTCAAATTTTCTACCACACATTGAAAAATTTTATTTTTATAATTAAATAAAACTAGACATGTGTTACTAAAAAAACTTGAATAGTCAAATTTCTTTTTTCCCATTAGGAGTTTTAGGTTTTGAGTTTGATTAAATTTCAATCGAAGGTCAAGAATACAAACTTTTGAATCCATGTTAAATTAAATATGTCTCATAGTTTTCATGTTGATGAGACATTAAAGGGTCAGAGAGGCGCAGGGAAGCCAGAAAGCATACACATCATTTAACACCTAGGATGACAGGATTTAAAGTCAAATTGGAAGCAGCATGATGTGGTCTGCAGACATTTAACTAGAGAAGACAGAGCAGTCTGCCTCCTAGAGGTAGAACATCTGTGGCCAGAAAAAAAGAAAAGCAAAAAGAGAAAGAGATCAAGCTCTTTGGAAATTTAGAGACCCCCTTCATGCCAGTCTGCAAGGAAATTCTATGAAAAAGCTAGATGTATGCACAGCTCCCCCTTGTGAAGAAAGCTTTTCAGGACTGCAGCTTCACGCAAAGAAAGAGCCAAGAGCTTCAACTAGACCTACCAGGGCACTTGTTTAGCCTTCATCATCTGGGGACTGACTCCTAAAACTTCTGGAGGATGCATGTGTGGGTAGGGCAGTTCTCAGAGCTGGTATCCTACCTCTCTATTTTTAAATGTGTACATAAATATTCCACGTGGTTGTGTTTCTTAGTGGGAATGTTTTTAAAAGAACTTCCTCAATATAGGAGGATATTAGCAACCATGTTTGCCCCCATTACTTCAGAAACTTGCTCTGATAAATACTGTTTTTCCATTTGACAAAAGAAAATTAAATATTCAAAACTGGAGGGTGAGGGAGGGTATAGCTCAGTGGTAGAGAGCATGCCTAGCATGAACAAGGTCCTGGGTTCAATCCCTCATACCCCCATTAACAAAATAAATAAATAAAAGCTAATTACCCCTCCCCCCCAAAAAACTTATAAAATAAATAAAAATAAATAAGTTAAAAATTGGAGAATATATTAGAAATCAAATATTGTCCATTCAGCTTAATGATACAGAACCATTTCATTAAAAAATGTTAGTATGGCTGTGAGGGCCATTTGGAAATGTATTAGTCACCTGAAACTTCACAGGGTAGTAACTAATAAAAATATTACCATTTTAATTATGTCAGAGTTAGGGATATTTTTATGTGCTTGAATTAACTCTTCAGTTAGAATAAAAATTTTATTTATGTGAGTGACTCCACTGATTTACAATGATTTGGATAACTGCTCAGCAGGAAACATTAAATTCTGCGTGCTTGCTGGAAATGAGATATTGAAATGACTCTGGAATGTGATATAGGGTATGCAAAAAGAGTTGTGTTTTACCTGATATTCTGAGTCAGAATGAGAGAAAATGATCTGTTTTCACATTCAGTTGAACAACAGATTGGAAATAAGTATGGTGTTTACCTTGCCTGCTGCTGGCTGTCCTACCTAGTTAATGAGGATCTCATTCACCTCTACTTGTTTTCCTGCTCAAATCATCACACAAAACATGCTTCTGAGCCAGGCAAGCAAAAAAGCATGGCTGAGCATAAACTATCATTAAAAAGTAATGCCATATGATTCAACAGTCCTACTCCTGGGCGTATATCTGGAGGAAACTCTAATTTGAAATGATACATGCACCCCAATGTTCATAGAAGCACTATTTACAATAGCCAAGACATGGAAACAACCTAAATGTTCATAAACAGATGACTGGATAAAGAGTTGTGATATATTTACACAATGGAATACTACTCAGCCATTAAAAACAATAAAATAATGTCATTTGCAGCAACATGGATGAATCTGGAGATTGTTATTCAAAGTGAAGTAAGCCAGAAAAAGAAAGAAAAATACCATATGATATCACTCATATATGGAATCTAAAAAAAAAAAAGACACAAATGAACTTATTTGCTAAACAGAAAGACTCACAGGCATAGAAAACAAAGTTATAGTTACTGTGGGGGGAAGAGGGAAGGGAGCTTGAGATTTGCAGATACTACTATATATAAAATAGATAAAAAAACAAGTTTTTAGTGTATAGCACAGGGCACTATATTCAATATCTTGTAATCTATAATGAAAAAGAAAATGAAAGGGAATATATGTATGTATATATATGAGTGAAACATTATGCTGTATACCAGAAATTGACACAACATTGTAAACTGACTATATTTCAATTTAAAAAAATGGAAAAAAACAGTAATGCCAACACCAAAGGATGACATGCGTTGCCTTCCATAATCTCCACCAGTTTTTCCAAAACCACTCCAAATTAACATAGGAGGAAAGTAAAAACAATGTGCTTTCTATGAAAATACAGATTTAAGAGAAGTTCTCAAGAAACTCATTTTTCCAATCAAATTGTCATCACTACTCAGGTTACTATTCTCTAGAAACCCACTGTGGCCTCTGCCAAAAGCTCAGACTGTTCATTGATGAGCATCATCTGGTTCACATGGAAAAAAGAACATGAGGCAGAGAAGGAAGAAATAAATACATGTGTGAACCAACTCATATTTAGATCTTGTGCTTTCATGCAGGTTTGTGAAAGACTAATCCCTCCCAGCTATACCTCCATCCCTGACATTTTTCGTAATTTCAAAATAGCAAATCTACCTCCTCCTTGGACATTGACATTTGGATGTAGACTAGTCTCAAGTTGAACTCCTCCCAGGCAGACCCTGCAAGGTCTTGGTGTGGGTTTTTTATTTGGAGAAGAGGCAGGGAGGTAACTGTAGGAAGTTAGGGGTTGGGAAGTGGGACAGGAAGGGACAAGAGTCAGTGTAATGTACATTAATGAGCAAGTGACCACTGTGAGCACATGGAACTCAACCTTCTTGGGGACCCTTTGAGTGAATATATACACATACCGGGTTTGTCCTACTGAAGCATGTGAAACGTGGGGTGTGTAAGTATATCCTGGTCCTTCAATGTCTGAGGGTTGCCCCTGGGAGTGTTTAGTCACAAGCCCTCTGGGCAGCCTGCACACAGCCTAGCAAGCCGTTTTGAATGGAGAAAGTCCCCGGCTGCCCAGATGAGCAGCTGACTGAGCATGCGGGATCTGCCCACCACAGGCGCAGGTGGACTCTGGGGCGGGTCCCAGGGAAGTGGGGCGGGGCCTGAAGCCTTTCCCACAAAGAGGCCTCTCAGATTTAAGATGCCCAGACTGAATTTTAGATTTAGGTCTCCATCACCCCACCACTAAATCTACTCTTCCCTCGTCTTTCCCTAACTCGGCAAATGAAAACACAAGTTTTCAATTTTTTCAGGCCAAAGCCCTTGAATCATCTTTGACTCATCTCTTTTACTTTTACCCCATGTGAAAATCCATCATCCAATACTGTCAGCTCTGTTTTCAAACTGTAGCCAGAATTGGGTCACTACTCGCCACTTCCAGTGCCACCACCTTGGTCACCATCTCTCTTCCCCAGACTACGAAAGTGAATTCTTAACCATTTTCTCCTGCTTCCACCCTCCCTCCAAGTCTATTCGGCTCAGAATACTCAGAGTGATCCTTCCCTTGAAAATAGATGCCATTTCTTTGTTCAAAACCCTCTCCTAGTTTCCCACTCTACTGAGGATAAAATCCAGACTCCTTACCATGGGTGACAAAAGCCCTTTCCTGTCTTCCTGACTTTGTTCCCTTCTCCCCTTCCCCTTGCTTACTCGGTTCCACTCATACTTGTCTTCTTCCGTTCTTTGAAAACAGTGCACCTGCTCCTACCTCAGGACCTTTGCACTTCACTCTTTCCTCTTCCAGAAATGCTCTTGCTTCAGGTATCTGCATAGTCCTTTCATTTTAAGAACAAAATGTCAGTTTAAAAGAGAGCGCTACCTATTTTGACTATTCAATCTAAAATAGAACCACCATCACCCTGCATTATTTTTCCTCATAAAACTGATCATCATGACATACTCTATCTTTTGCACGTTTGTGTATTTTACATGTTTGTGTATTGTCTGTCTCCACAACCCCCCACACAAATGAAAGTTTCTTTAGAAAACACTCTGCTTTGTTCACTGCTGTTTACCAGCAACTAAAGTAGGGTCTGTTAGTGGTAGAGGCTCAACACACATTTGCTAGTGGATGAATTCACTCGTCTTATAGCCATATGAGATTAATACTGGTAGTTATTAGTCAAAGATTTCCTAAACACTGAGGCTGGCATTGCCCTGTAACAAGCAGAAGCAGTCGCTGCCCTTCAGAAGCATGATCTATCTAAGGCTCTAGGAGACAAGCTGCATGCATGCATAGGGGGGCCACTGGAGTTCAGAGGGGAGAACACCATGAACAGTGGTAGTCAGTTCAAGGTACAAAGGACAGGTTTAGACTGGACTGTGCAAAACTTGGAATGTTCTTTTAGAAGTGGTACCTTTGTTCCATTTAGAAGTGAAAAATCATCAAAAGTTTCCAAACAAGGGACCAAAATAATGAAAGTAGAATTTTAGAACAATTGATGTTTGGTTCTATTCCACGAGGATTGGAGCAGTGAAGACTGGAGCCAGGGAGATAGTGTCATGAATTCTTTCCCCTCACATTTTCAATATCCAAGACACTGGCATATATAATCAATATAGGTTTTCTTAAACCCAGCTTTATTCAAGTATAATTAATTTGCAAAAACCTGTACATATTTAATGTACATAATTTACATCCGTGAAACCATCACTACAGTCAAGGTAATAAATATATCCATCACCTCCAAAAGTTTTCTTGAGTCTCTGGTTTTTGGATTTGCGCATGCACATGTGTGAGTGTGTGAATAATATTTAACATGACATCTACCCCTTTAAGAAAGTTTTAAGAGCACGATACAGTATTTGTTAACTATAGGAACCATATTATACAGTAGATCTCTAGGACTTATTCATCTATTCAACATAGTTTTTCAACAACTGTATTATTTCATATTTCTCATGTTCAGGAAGCTGTGTGTCCTTACTGTGAATATTAACTAACACACTTTAGCTGAAAAAAGGTCTGTCTATAGTTTCTCTGGAATGGAAAGTGAACCTACTACAGGTGTGAAAAGCTCAGATTCATCCTCCTTTAGTTTATCTGAGAACTAATAAACAAGGTAGTGAAAAAAAGACAAGGGTGGACTGTGCTGTGGGTTAGCTGGGGAGATACAGGTGTGAGTACATGGGAATAAACATGTCAAAGGCATCTGTAGTGACTGGAAGCATTCTTCACTTTAATTCGTTTCTTTTTTGGGACCTAATGCATACTGCAGTCTTCCTTTTTCTGAGAATGTGCTGTCAAGAAGAGTGCTGTGTGTTCAACGTTCTACTTGGCTGTGAACCTCCTGGGGCCACATATCCCTGGGACTGCCCGGCACAGTAGGAGCTAAATAAATGTATGTTAAACGGATCCCTCAAACCTCTTAGAAGTCAGACTCCAGGGAAATTTCATTATTTTGCTCTAAATTGTGCTATTCCTTCTTGTAATGAATATTTAATTCTGCTTTGTTCAAAAAAGGATTAAAGGCTTCCGTATTTCCTTTGGTAATTCGTTTAGATAAGCCACATCATCCATTTCCTCACCTCCTCAGTGGACAATAGCTAGTGCTTAATGTGCAGCTTTATTTGACCTTGATATGTGTGAGAACATTGCATATATATACACACATATATATAAACAAGTATCATTTGAGAATATAAACTAGTCAACTTTAGAATATCTCACAGATCTTTGTGAATAATTCCAAATGACTGAATCTATGTTTATGTTAAAAGCCAGTTTGGTTCAAAAGTTAAAAATGAAGAGAACATTGTAGGGGGAGGGTATAGCTCAAGTGGTAGAGCTTAGCATGTATGAGGTCCTAGGTTCAATCCCCAGTATCTCCTCTAAAAATAAATAAATAAACCTAATTACTTCCCCTCCAAAAAATTTAAAAAAAATTGTAAAAAAATTGTTTAAAAAGAACATTGCATATAGAGAAAATTAAGTCAAAAGAGTTATTTGATGGCCTTAGGTTATCTCAATTCCATCTTTTCATTCAGTTCATCAAATTATTTGCCAGGTAAAAGTGGATGTGGTTCTCAGTCTCCTAGGTACCAGAGATTAAGAGCTCCAAGGAAATTTACAAAACCCACAGTGAATTATGAAAACAATTACTCTGAGCAACTCAACCTTTGTGCCTTTTTTTCTCATGCTATGTTCACTCTTTCAGATACCTTCTCTTTTTCCAGCATTATTAACTGTAGTCACCATACTACAACCAGGTATCTTTTTATAAAATAAGAAAGAGAAAACTACATTTTTAGTAATAATTCATGCTATTAAAAATATCTTGAGAAAAAGCTCAACTGAACACTAGTGATAAGTTTTCACTTTGCACCATGATTGTGGTATTTTTGCCACTATTATTTATGGGATTTCCTTTAATATGCTATGCAAAGCCATTTCTAAGAAATTCTGTGCTCAGGGCACAGTCCAGTTTAACATCCTTCAATCTCCCGTTTCTGTCTCTAGTCCCTCCCCCTACACAGTCTGTGAAGTTCAATAGCAAGAAAAGGCCAGGGCACCAGGCAGACTGTGAAGGACCAGAGGAGTGTGTGTGTGTGTGAGCGCACGCGCGCCTGGTGCAAATGTCCTAATTTACCACAGTGCAGGAACTTACAGGGGATTTCTGTGCTAAACTCAGCACCACAGGCTTTCCAGAAAGTCCTTGCTTCGCTGGTCTCCTCCGCCCTGCCTCTGTGCCCTCTTACTGCCAAGTGCATGGCAACTCAACCGCAACACGAAAGCCTGTCTGTCCTGCAGGCCTAAAAAGGTGACTCTGTTGATGCGTCTGCCTAACAATCAATAATTAATTTAAATGGATTTTCTGATGCATAAAATAATATACTTTTCTTATAACTTGCTGACTTTTACCAGCACTGACCTAAAAACCATATCCAAAAATGTACCGTATAAGAAGACTGAAATAGTTTTCTGTTCGAGAAACATTTATTTTTCATAACTATATAAATGATGAATATTCCTTACAGAAAAGATGGAAAATGAAGAAAAGTGAAAAGAAAACAAAAATCATCTACAGCCAGAGGTAAGTCCTCTGGATCATTTTCTTTCTTATTTTTATGTGTACATTCATATATATGCATCTGATCTTAATATTCAATTGAGACTTTGGGGTATATGATTTTGGATTCTGCTTTGCCTTTTGTGTTATCCTATATGCAATTTCCCATATATTTAAAGTTATTTGAAACTATTTGCAATGGTTGATAAGATCCTATTATCTGAGTCTAATATCAAAATTTCTTTCAATATTTACGTGGCAGATTTATATTATATGGAGGTTTTTAATATTGTAAGTACTTTTGTGGTGAGTATCTTTGAACATAAATCTTTTTAATATCTCAGATTAATTTCATAATCCAAATACCTACGAGTAGAATTACTGGATTAAAGGATAGGAGTATTTTTGAGGCTTAAGGCTCCTGATGATTTTTAATTATTTTTCTCAAGTAGAACCCTCAACTGATTTCAAAAATCAAAGTAAAACTATATTTATATGCATTGTTTTATTTATGACTTTTTTAAGGATTTGGAAAACATAAGATAATTGAAAATAGCTTGTTCCTTACTACAGAGAAGACTTTTACCTCATGAAAATTAGTCAGAACCCAGAGCAATCAAAAAATGATTCTTCTCTTATGAAGTGGAAAATAATTCTACCACATAAATTCTCAGTGTTGTCCACATTTTATGAAAAGGCCAAAAGCAAGCAAGCGAAAAAAAAAAAAAAAAAAGGACATATGGCTATTATTATAGCAACACAGAGTTGGTCAGCCACTTCAAGTTCTTGTGGCCGGTGAGGTCACTGCAACTGCAGGCCAACATTTCTGACAAATTATGCACATTGAGGTCACATCACTTGACTTGAGGCAGTTTTTCAGAATTGCAGACTTCTGTTTACCAAAGGTCCCTGACTTAAAAATATCCTTTTGTGCCCTCTAGTGTTTAAATTCATCAAAGCTTTTGAGAGGTTTTAACCTGTTTCTAAATGAGAGACAAACACCAGTTCATTCCTATTTATACCAGAGGTGTATCTACAGCAGAAGGTGGCCAACAGATGCGCTGTCCCCAAAATCTTAAAGATGACTTAAAATCTTTCATTTCATTTCACACCTACCACAGGGCAAATTCTACCCACCACCTGCTTTTGTAAATAAAGCTTTATTGGAACACGCCATGCTAATCCATTACATTTTCTCTATGGATGGCTACCTTTGTTCTACAATGGCAGAGTTGTACCACAGATGCCTTATGTCCTGCAAAGTCTAAAATATTTAGTATCTGGCTCCTCAGAGAAAAATTTTACTGATCCCTCCCTGGGTTAAAGAATCTCTCTGACACTTAGATTAGAAGAGGAAAAAAAAAAAAATACATGTATTTTCCAAAGATGTCATGACATTTGCCAATATCCTTTAATTCCCCTCCTATCCATCAAACACTAGAATACTAGTTAAAATGAAGAGAGTTGCAGGCCAACGAACTTTGTGGTTCAAATACCAAATCTGTATTTTCTCAGTGAAAACATCTGAACTCCTTGATTGTTGTAAATTTACTCAGAGTGATAACAGTAACTCCACCCTGATGAATTTGTTATTGTTATAATTATATCAAAGAGAATAGAATGAGATCAAATTTCTTTACCCATCAGGACCAGGGGCCCAAGAACTCTCTTGCCTCCTGAGCTACATCATCTCCTACTGATGAGGAAGAACTTAGACTAGGAGTAGATTTAGTGCCCCTGTCTCTCTTTATTTTTATACATTTAATACTTTTACAAACCCATACACTCTTTCTAGAATAAGGTAAACACACCATTTATAATTAGCATAGAGTTTACTTCAGTTTTCTGCTTGATTCAGATCCACACAATCACTTCTTTCTTACGTGAATGAAAACACAGTGCACAATAATAAAGCCACAGTCCTGTGCAGGGGACACTTAACAGGCTACTTTCTTTCCTCAGTACAAATCCTACATCTTCCTAAACCTCTCTGATAGTTTATCTTCTCTTTTGTATCTCTAGAAGGTTTACTGAAATATCCTTCTTCTTATCTGAAATAGCTAATTATAGTTCATTATTGCTTTTTTCCAGATGGCTTTCAGGAAGTGAATCTATTTTATTGCTTTCTAACTTAAAATCTGACTTCTAGTTCAAAATGGTTGCAGCCATTCCTTTTTCAAAGATACGCATCAGCAATACCCTGGTCAGATATGTTGTAACATAATAGAAGAAAACACGAAACCAGGGGTTTAAAAAGCAGTCTCTGGCTGATTACCTCTGCTCATGAAAAGACAATTTATTTTTCTGACACACAGCCATGGCCATTGTAGATTATGTGCCCAGAGCTGAAGGTTGCTGCCCTTCTCAGCCTTACAGACTCCCACTGCATTCATATTATCTACTCTTGTATTTCCCTCATCCTCCCAATACAATCTCTTTCCTTGTATCTGGCATAGAAATTATTTAAATACAAACCCAAATACAAACCCTGCATAGATCACTTTATGGACTCACATACTTAAAACTGTTGAATTGAATAACTTAAATCCACAATGTTAACTTACAAATATTTGCAACAACAAAACAACCACAACCACAACAAAATGCAAGGTGAGACGCATCATCTTTCAAACCCAATGTTAAAAGCAATCAAAATTAAATTCAGAAAAAAAGTGACACCATACCTCTCCTCCATAAGCAAAATAATTTCCAAACTTACCTGCAAAAGAAAAGGGAAAAAAAAGGACAGTAAATCTCAAATCTGAGTGCATTTTAATTCTTTTTTCTTTAGTAAATTAGACAAAATTGTCATCATAAATACAGTTAATACTTAATTATCACTGTGTGGATTATTCTCTGTAAATAATGCTATCTAGTTCTTGTAGATGGCAATAGGGTGGCAGTGATGATCTCTAAAGGCCAATTCTCTCTATGGGTAGTCTGAGCCTAGCAGATGAGTTTTAGAACAAAAACACAAATAATTCCCTGGACCAGGAAATCAATGAACTGAAAAACATATTTTTGGGAGTCAAATATAAACAATGGTGAAAAATGCTTCAGGGGGGCCGACCTGAGATTAAATCCCAGTTCTACTATAGCTTGATAATTCAAGTCAGTTTATACCCTTGAGACTCAGTATTCTCATCTGTAAAATGAGGACATTCTATTTACCTAGTTAGACTATTCTAGGCATTAAATGAGGTAATGCTGTAGAAGCTCAGTAAATATTAGCTGCCTCCTTGACTTTCTGTAAACTTCATTTTATGCCCGTACTTATAGAAGGATAGGTGTTTGGTACAGCATATAGAGCATGGAAGAGCCTTAGTCAAATTAAAATGAATCGAAAAAATAGATTCTACATTTTTCTGTCTTCTTCATAATGTGACCAAGTTTGGCTTCTATGAAATATTAGTCATCATCCAATACTGAGCAATGTATTTTCCATTAGAAGTTGAAGCATTTCACCTAAAATTCAAATAATTAACTGAGGATAGAGGTCTTTAGTACAGCCTCTATGTCCCATAGATGCGCACTAGGTCCCCTACTACTGTCCCTTTCATTCTCTCACTGAAGTCTCACCAGCCTCCTCTTCTTCCAGGAAACAGCCAGGGTGCTCCTGCCTCAGGGCGTTTGCATTTGCTGCTTGCTCTGTCCAGGGATCCATACTGCCCAACCCTCATGCTCTTCAAGCCTTGCCTCACTTTTCTCAGTGAGGACTAACTGACTTCCCTATTTAAAATTCTAACCATACACCTTTGGTCTTACTTTTAGCTCCCCTTCTTATGCACTGTCTTTCCCCAGTACCTGTAACCTTCTAACATACAACAGAACATCATGCAACTTATGTTTACTGAGTCTCCCTGCCCCTATATAAACTACATAAAAACAGGGGGTTCTGTCTGCATTGCTCACAGTTGAATACCTGGGACCTGTAATAATGCCCAATAAATGGAAGAGATTCAAAAAACATTTGTTTAAGGAATAAATAAATAAAGCATTCATAGAAGAGCCAAATATAAAAAATATAAATTATACATAGATAATTGTAAGTATTTTTATTTACATATTTTATTCACATTTTTACTTAATATATTTAATATATATATTTATTTCATATATTTATTATACAAATGTTTGTGTATTTGATCACATATATGAATTAATATTTAAGGAATTTGTTTTAGCTAGAAGTAAGTCATTTTACTTTCACTTAATTTCGGTGAGAGAAATTGTGGTAGTCATTAGAGTTGTTGGCTAATATTTCCAGCTGTCCTTCTACCAGGAACACTTAATAAACCTCTTGTGGCTGAATGGGGCCATATGATTAGTTCTAGCCAAACTCATGAGTCATGTGTGGACAAACATTGAACTGCTGGTGTGAGAACCTCCACTCTTTCTTCCTTCTGCCAGAGAGACCAGCAAAGTCTGAGATGCCAACTCTTGGTCGGCCTCCATACCAGTAAAGTAGCTACAGAGCATAGCTCCCAGGTGATGACAGGTAGTATGGGAAAAAAAAGTCAACCTTTGTTATATGATTCAGAGGTTGATTGTTAAGGCAGCTTAACTCAACCCATCGTGGTGAATAGAGAAATTACAAATTAATAAAAATTATACTCAAAGACTTGTGAAAAAATTTATCGTGCCTACTCTGAATGCCCTTATGCAAATCATTTTGTTTCTGTTGGTACTTAACTCTGTAATTCTAAGCCATATGCATATATTGTACTTTCATGGTCTTGAAATTTTTAGCTATTATCAATTCATGTCTTGTTATGTTAGAGATATATTTAATTCTCTTATACTAACCCCACTTCCCTTCTTTCATCTAGTTAAATCACAGTTTTCAGTTAAATTTATAATCACGGTTTGCATATATTTACTATATAAATCTTATTTACTACATATGTAATAGGATTATATTTCCCTTATGGTATAACTTCTGTTTTTCTTGGAGTCAATAACTGCCTTTCTTTTTTTTTTTCACCTGTGCAATCTTCTTTGTATTAATTTCTTTTTTTTCCAAATGGTAGCTCACATTTGCCATTGGGTCAGCTGAGGCCTCCACTGAGGCTTTAATCCTCTTCCCCTCCTCACCCTGGAAGTGTCAGTACTGAGAGTACATCCCCATAAACAACATACACATCAGTCTCAGAGCCTGCTTCCCGGAGAATCAGACCACAACACAGGCATTCCTTTCATTGCTTGTTTCAGTCCATCACAACCAGACACTTGCCACATTTGCTCTTTGAGGGCTGGGTGTTTTCAATAACATTTCTTCGGAAAATTAACCTTTAGTATTCTGTGGCAGGAGCTGAGGATGAGAATGGGTGGTTGGGTGGGACAAAGTAATCTTCTTTCGTATCCTCATGCCCTTTCTTTTAAATCCCTCTATTTAATTGTAGATGACATGAACGCATATAGTCAATTCACCACCATTAATCAGAAGTCCATAGTTTTAATTTTTAAACTTATTTCTTTTAAATTCTACTTTATTGTATTTATTTTTTAGGGGGGATAATTAGGTTTGTTTGTTTGTTTGTTTGTTTGTTTATCTATTTATAATGGAGGTATTGGGGAATGAACCCAGGACTTCATGCATGTTAATCACACACTCTGTCACTGATTTATACCCTCCTTCCATACTTTTTAGATTATACATGCAATTGCTCTTCTCTATTAATGTGGATTTAAAAATAATTTTATGTATTAAAAACAGAAAAGGGCAGAAGAACATTTCCTGAACTGTTGCCTGGAACACTCATTTTTGAAATTTTAAGAGTTCAGTTGAATAATAAAAATAAGGAAACGACTAGAGAGTCGAATAATTTGGAAGGTATGACTTGACAATTTTAAAGAAAAAAAATTTTACTGCAGGGCTTCTAAGAGCTTTGGATATAATAATTCGAATGTGTCTATCCTAGAAGATGGAGAATATTTGCAGAATCATTGAACCTTTTCCCTCTGGACATCAGTTAATAACAGAGTAAGTCATCTTTCAGAATACTACTTGGGAATTGATGCATAAGGCATCTTAAACTGAGTTTTATACCCGTCATAGTGCTTCTATTGCTCCTACAAGAATTGTTTTGCATTAACTGGAGAAGTAAAATAACTGCTAATCACTTGAAAAAGAGTACGCCTGTACTGAGGAATAAACCATGTCAACTTACTTTCAAGTAAGTGCTTTTATCTGTTAGATCAAATTGCCTGCTAAGTTAAAATAAGGTTACAAATACTTGAATTATGATCATTTAATGTAAAATTTCCTCTTCCACAATATTTTTCACTATAAGTCAATTTCTCACCATCCTGAAATTTGTTCAAGAAATCTCTGTATATTTTTAAATCTATCTTTGTATCTCCAAAATGTTTTCTGTGGAACATCAACCCCATTAGATACTCTGAAAACAGAGAAACAGGTAAGTTCCATATTTTATAAAGTTTGGAATATTGCACATGGTGTCTCTGTTGGAGATTTAAAATACTTATTTGATTTGTTACAGACTTTAGGAATCTTACATTACACATCAGTTTAATTTTGTGAATCACAACTTATTTGACCATAGAATCATATTGCATGCAGCACCTGTTGATATTATACGGAACTAGCACCCCACAGGACTTACTTGGGGATGTACTGACTTAGGCTACTAGAGTTCTTAATGATGAGAAAGAGATGAAGGAAACATAAACTCTCATAAATGTTAAGAAAAAAAAAAAAAAAAAAAACAGCTCCAATGGTCCCAACCAAAAGAGGTGACTTTTGTGAATGCACCTGGTTTCCTAATGAGAAAGAAAGAGGAAACAGAGAACTAGCAGTGTGATTGTATGTCTATATGTAGGGTAACATATGTATATACAAAAAAAAAAAAGGACCTTTTTCCCCAAATGTATCAACCTCATACTGCCATGGATCATCTACCCATGAATGTGGGTTCAAGGCTAAGTGTAATTCCAAAACACATCTTTTATTTTGGAGAGAAGAAACACCAAGGATTTTGACACAATGACATGAACCTAATATTAAAATTATACCTTTGTTGATGTCAGGAACTTTAAGAAACTAAAAACTATACATATTAAGACTTAGCTGAGGGACTCAATATAGGAAAAATATTTCATAATGATTTTATTCATCTATTTTATGAAGTTGTATGACGATGAGCCTCTGAGGGTGAAGAAATAATGGTATCAAATCTTTGTTTTCACCCCAAAATCTTCTATACCTTCTTGTGTATCGGTAAAATATAGGAGTTTAAAATATGAAGTCCATGAACAGGTTCATGAGTAAACTGTGGAGAGCTGGTAAAGAAAAATTGTGTGTATATTTGCATTTCTCGAGGGAGCAAACCATAGATTTAATCAGATTTTCAAAGCATCATTAAAGCCCCAAGTGACTGATCATTGGAGAAGACAATCTATAAGGACTCTTATTTTCTGACCACAATTCTAAAAGATGTTTTATGTAAAATGTTGTAAATCATGTGTATGACAATTATTTCTTTGCTAAGGAAATAAAAATAAACAGTGTAAAGACCATTAATTTATGGGAATTGGTTAAATATACTTAATTATATACAGTTTTAATATACTTTAAAAAAATTCTGCAGCTAGGTCTGCAGCTAGACTTTATCTAAAGATGTTTTTTGGGTGAGAAGCTGAACTGTCCACAAGATGGCTCTCTATAATCTTGGATATGTGAGTTTACCAAACCGATTTCTTAAAAAGCTATTTCTAACACCTCTTCTTCATCTAAAAATTTCGTATTCACAATAAGTGGTTCTCTATCATTGTTTTATTTCTGTACTTGAATATCTAGCAATGCCTGACAAGGTGCTTATGTCTTTTGAGTGAATGGATTAATGAACAGATATTTCAGACATTCACAGATTATTTACTAGATTATTACCGTATTATTCTTTGTCTCCTACATACATAGCCCTGTATTATGCATGGTGATGAATTTTTTTTTAAGTTTAAAGAGAAAATCATGGTTCTTTTCTTTCAGGGAAGACAACACCTCCATACCAAAACATTTTATAGTATATTTAATTGAAAAAAATGATTGGTATAGACAAATCATAGACATACAAAGAAGAGGTGACATCACCGTGGGGTTCAATTAGATAAAAGATCTTGTGGGGTTGGTCTGACCTAAAAAAAAAAATCCCTGCAAGATTTGTATGAGAAGAAGGTAAGGGGAAATATTCCAGGAAGGGCAAATATCACAAGAAAAAGCTTGGAATGATGTGGTCCTGGCATGCAAGAAAATGGCCTCCAGGTACTTAAGGCCTTAGGCGAGTTACAGAGTACTGAATGTCATTTCCAGAGGAAGGAAAGGTAATTAATGTTTATTGAAGACATACTATGATTCATGCTGTGATTAAATGATTCCTCTACCTTAATGATATATGCTTGTGCCTCCTATTAAAGTATTGGAACTCTGGTGCTGTATTTGGGTATTTTGATGGCAGGGGCGTCTTTCCTAAATGTGTTACTAAATCCTAGCATACAATCACCAGAGGGAGAGAAAGGTTCTCATAAACTCAGAATTAGGAAGGTGAGCTGTAAGCATAAGAGGAGACAAAGCATCTCCATTATGCTTCTCTATCTCTTGGAACAAGACTGTCTTTGAGCTCTCTCTCTTGTGGTAAGACCTCTGCTGTCCAGGGTAGGTGGAGGAAGCTTTCTCATATGGGACTGAATTTGAGTAAAATATCTCCTATAATAAGTCAAAGATCTAGTCTCACGTTGTTTTGCTTTTATATATTTCTTTTTGTCGGTAAAGACTTGTTTAAAAATTTCTGCTTTATCTCAGCTGTTGACTCAAAAAAAATGAGGGCTTTTTTTTTTAACCCATATTTGGATAAACTGGGATAAGAGGAGTAGTCTCTGCCTCTCCAAGGGATGATGCTAGTGAAAACAAAAATTAGAAAGAACCCAGGAAATAATGGTTCATCTTAGGAGAAAGAGAGCTGAGGCATGTGGTCTAGCTGTCTCACTCCTAACTCAGAATTTTCCTCCATTCCAACCTTAAACCTCAAATTTACAAGTCAGACTATCTACTCAACATCCCCTTATAAACATTTTAACAGGTTCACAACAGAGTTTCTAATCTTCCCTCTCCAAGCTTCCTTCTTCTGATGTCTTATCCCATCTCAGTTTTTGGCAACTCCATCCTTCCAGTTGCTCAGCCCTAAACTGTGGTCAACCACCATCATTTCTCATGATGAAGTGTCCCCCTCATTTCCCTGCTTCTTTCCTTATCCTTCTAAAGTCTATCTGAAGTTAGAATCCTCTTGTGAAAATCTGTTCAAAGCTCCTCGCTGGCTTATTGCTTGTTTCACTCAACATTAAGACCAAGGTCATGAGGAAGAGCCACAAAGGCCTTTATAGATTGCCACTGATCTGCCCCCACGTCTCCCCCCTTCACCCACTTAAGTTTCATCTCCAACTCTGTCTCCTCTTGTGCTCCACTTTGCTACTTCGCCCCTGCCCTTGGGGCTTTCTAATTGTTCCTCAATCATGGCAGCAAGACTCCTTATTTTCTTTCTGCCTGGAATACTTTTCCCTCACACATCCACTTCCTTCATGGGTTTGCCGAAATTCCACATTTTCAATGAGATCTTTCCTAACCTCCCTTCTTAAAACTTCCACCACGTACACATATACTCAACTGACTTCTTCCTGATACATTTTTCTTCATAGCATTGATGATAAAAGCAATAATTCTCTCCCTCCCTCTCTCTCTCTTATTTTTTTTTTTTTTATCTTTTTCCCCTCAACAAGAATATAAGCATAATGAGGGTAGAATTTTAGTCAGTTTTTTTTCACTGTTGTATCTCCCCCAACATACAGAATACAGTTTGGAACTTAATATGCCTATGATAGGTATTTATTGAGTAAAAAATTTTTTAAAGTCTTGATTTCTCTGTTCTCCTAGAAAAATCAGAAAGTCTGCCCACACTGGCCTATGTTTTCACATGGCAACAACTGTTAGGAACTTAGATGTGGCTGTGCAGGCAGATGAAGATACACTTTCCCTCTGGGCAGGATCACCACCTGCCTTCTCCCTTTGTATTACCTGCCTGACCCCTGTTGATATGTAAGTTGTGATCTCTGCTGGGAGAGCCCTGAGTGGAGAGTAAGAGGATCAAAGGAGAGCTTTCACTATGTCACCTGGGAGTGAGTAGTGGGTAGGACTGATGTAATGAGCCTATATGCAGACAGTATATATAGGTATACTGTATGTATACCTCTTGTCCACATCCAGGTATAAACAGATGAGGACTGCGTGAGATTAATATGTTGGGGAATGAAGGACAGAGGAGGCAGAGCTTGAAGGAAGGATTAATAAAACCCGAGGATACTCTGGATCCTGCAAATGAAAGAAAAGAGTAATGATGATATTTCTGGACTGGTTGATTAGAAGAATGGTAATTCCTGATGTTAAAAGAGAACTTGGGAAAGAGTCAACCTAAGAGATCACAAGATCTACATGTGGAAAGAAATATACCAATCTCAATGAATAAACGTTGAGTTTGAAGACACAGATTTGAAGGTATCTGATAACAAAAAAGGACTTTGGGATCAATGCCAAAGATGAGGATTCAATTTTGCTTCGTGTTTATACACTGCCTATGAAAAAGGCACATTATGTTGAAGACCATCTCAAGAACAGAATATATAGAAGAAGAGATAATAATACAGTATGAAAGAGATTTCCAATTATAGGTCAAGTCGTTGGGATGAGATTCAAAGTCAAAACTCCTCTCTTTTGCCATCAGAAGTGTTCATAATTTAGTGCATTGAAACTGGCTGCTTCCACACTCACAGTATGTCCCTGCTGTCCCCATTCTGCACCCAAGCTAATCTCATTCTAGTGAAGAAAAATTATAAATGGCACCATGAATATTTGAAAAGATTCCCTCCTTTCCCTTCCTGACTTTGTATTTTCAGACCACATATATATACTCTGTGGAAATGTCTGAGTAAAGAAAAGATGGTTCTATCTGCTGGTTTGTAGAATATTAATTTAAAAATAAGACCGGTTATTTTTAATTCAAATGCCACATAAAATTCATCTTCTTCAACAAAGGGCATGCACCACGGAGAGCAGCTTTCCTCTGAAATTTGATGAAAACTCAAGTGCTATCATTCCAGAAAATATGTACTTTAATTAAAAGTAGAAGATAAACATGATGAAAAGTTTCTCCACATCCTTTAAAACAAGTTCAGTCTATAAAAGCTGTAAGCATTTTTATTCTGTTATTAAGGGCCATTGCTCAGGGAGCTTAGTGTTTCAAATTTTGTATACTCATTTCTTTAGAGTGAAGTTATCATAAGGTGTTTCCCAGCTTTAATGCTCTGAGGTGGTTTCCTTTGAGTTGCTAAGAGATAGACTGTCGTTTTGGCTGCCAAACAGACCCAGAGAGGCCCGCTGTCTGTACTGGCAGATAAATGACAGCAGATGGAATCAAGCACACATCCTGTCTCATCGGCAAGCCTGCAGCCTCAGAAGAAGGGATGTGCCCCTGCAGCGTGATGCGGGTTGCTCCACTAGCATCAGTGTCACTGTCAGAGTCGGTGAAAGGGAAATTGTCAAGTCACTATACATAGCAGGCAAAATGCCACCCTCACAATTCCTGTAGGCATGTTTTCCTCACTCACATCTTATCTTTTGGCCAAGGGCAGAATTCTGGGCTAAGATGTTTCACCATCCTGAATTTTTTTTTACCCCCAGTGTGTAGAAAGATAATTAATGTTACCCTGAGAGCATGTGTTGCCATTAATATTCATTTCATTAGTACAATCAGTGTACCAGGAAATGAATACAAATGTGAATTAACAACTTACTGAGCATATACTATCTCACATGTTTACTCTATGATCATCTTTTTTATTACTATCAGTAAAAATAGTAAAAGTAAACACTTGTATAGGGCTCACCATCAACAAGGCACAGTTCCAAGGCCTTAAAATATATTAACTTTAAAATCTTTTCAACAACCTCATTTTTGATATAAGAAAAAACTATAATAATAGTTACTACTCATAGTTAGAGTAATAAAAGCTAACATGAGTGGTTATTGTGTGTTAGTTACTATTATACACGTATATGTGTATGTGTGCATATGTGTATATGTATGTGTATATACATATACATGTGTATGTATATACATGCACATATAGTGTATATATATACATATATATACATTTATATAAGCTATTTTAATTCTCACAATAGCCCTGTAAGTTTGACATTATCATTTTCATTATTTTCATTTAGAAATGAAGAAACTAATAACAGTAATAATGGATAATACCAATCATAGTAATAAAAGCTAGCATTGTGACCTTAATATGTGCCAGCACATTAATGTCCGCCCTGCAGCTATCATCTCATTTAGTCTTCACAGAGGTTGAGATTGCCATCCTCATTTTAGAGATGATGAAACGCTAAGAATCCAAGGACAAACAGCTAATAAGTGAGGGCTGGGGTTTTTAACTCAGATACTGAGCTCAGAGCTCGGCCCCTTCACCAGTATACCAGATCACAGACAAAACATTCTGGAAACGCAGGTGTGAGACAGGTTGTGATCACAAGGAGTTAACACTGAGTGAAGGGTGTTTTACAACATATGATGTCAACTGGAAAATGGGATTTAACATCCGTTTTTTGAGGGTCCACTACGTGCCAAGCTGTGCACTAGGCAGTGGGAGAAATGCAAGGTGGAGGCAATGGATGGGCCCCACCTTCATAGGAACCTGTGATCCCACAGGGGAGAGAAAGATGGACATGAATAGTGCAAAAGAGCAAGTGAGAGGGGCAGAGCTGGCAGAGGGGCAAGTGAGAGATGGATTCTGGAATACAGTATGAAACTCTGGAGAATTACACTGAAATACACGAGCTTCTGCTGGGCTCTTCATCTCTTTATAGACTCCATTTACATTTAGCTCTGCTGATGTCACTCTTGCAGCTACCCAGCTTCTCAATTTACAGAAAAGAGAGGGGAGAGTGAGAAGGCATTGGCTGTTCCTGCTCAGCAACAGAACTGTGCTGCTCTAGAGGGAAAAGTCTGACATCGTGAGATTCTGTTTACTTAATTCCCAACATACCTGTCTTTCAGGGAGCCTGGCAGTTCAATAACCCAAGTGAATCCCGTGCTAGAAAGTCCTTCCTTTGGACAAAGCACTGTTCTGCCACCCATGCTGAAGGTCAAACAATTTTTCTGGATGCTTTTGAGGTAAAGGAAATTCTAAATCTGCAAGGAACAGCTTGACTCATGGTAATTCTGAGACCGAAGGTGTGACAGTAAACAAGTCAGATGTATTCTGCAAAGCCCTGCACAGAATACCAACTTCCTTAAGCTTTATTTACTCTTTGTAAGGAGGATTACCTCCTGTAAGTGTGAATTCAACAACTCGTAGTTGATGGAGTGACTTCTTTTTATCCTGATTGTTTTACATTAGTCTCCTGTACACTCATGAGAAGACTGGAAGTAAAAAGTGTTAGTTAGAAATCATTTTTAGAGAGCTGCAGTAGGATGATCTAACATCTGAACAACATACTCCCTTCCATGTCTAAAAACTCACTCATCAACCAGCACTGAGTCTGCTGGTCTGACTGGCCAGATGTTCTTGTCTCCTCTCTCCTGAAAGGTCAAGGAAGCCAGCCTCACATCTGCCAATGAAGAGTACTCCAGTCCCTGCTCTACAGTAAGAAATGATGTTATTAAATCCATCACATATTAAGGAGGAAGCGAAATATCCCACTCAGATATTGAACAATCCCTACCCAAGATATTTAACTGTGATCATGCTAATAAACATAGGACATTTATCATATTTGGAAATTTGGTCACTTTGGTTCCTTTTAAATTTACAAAAGAATCATTTAATAACTAATTGCCACCACCCCCCCAATTGTACTATAAAAGCTTAGATCTAGAAACAGGGTCCTTTGTGCCACCCCTGTCACTCCCTCTGAAATCCCTGCAGTCCTTTCTTCTGCTATTTAACTCTATACCACTAACTGACTTCCCATTATGGACAATAAGGATTTCACTCTTTCACCATCTCACTTCCCCACTTCCCTCCTTGTATCCTCCTGACCTAGCGTAGTTACATAACAATTGATGGTTCCATGGATATTCAGGTTTTATCTTTTAATTCCTGAGAAGTAATGTTTACTGATAAGCTAAATAGTGTCACATGACTATGTTTCATTTATTGATTGATTAGTCTTTCTTTTTTTCTGGAGTTATAAACTGCGTCCTTTTTTATCTGCTTAATTTTATGTGGGATTATCATCAGTTACTCCAGAACTCTCCAAAATAATTTTAAAAAGCTCTTTGTAATATATTTTCTGCTTGGGTCAAGCACATCAATTATTTTATCAGCTCCCTCATACCTGATTGGTGATTTAGCTGGGTTTAGAATTCCAGGTTGCAAGTCATTTTCACTTAGAAATTTGAATGCATTGTTCCATTGTCTCCTAATCATCAATGTGCTTTTTAGAGGATAAAATCAGTATTATATGAACCCTTATCAGAAATATAGTTCATGGGTTTTTTGCTTTTTCCCCTCCTTCTTCTCAAGATGCTTTTAGGATCTACTATTTGCATCTTGAAATGTCAAGATACGTCTTTTGTATGGGTCTGTTTCCTTCATTGTTCCAAGCATTCATGGGTGTTTTTAATGAAGAAAAATGTGTTCTTCAGTTTGAGGAAAATTTTGTGTTATTTCTTGGATAAGCTCATTCCCTTTATTTTTCCCTCTCTCAGTTTTTCTTTCTCAAACTCCTACTAGTTAGAGCTTAGCCATAGAATCGTTTGTCTAATTTCTTAACTTTTATTGCCCATCTTTTTGTCTTTTTGTTGGAAGCTTTCTTAATCTTGAGTTATGTTAGTATTCCCTAAGCACTTCCATTGAATTTTTTAATTTATCTATCATTGTTTTAAATTTTAATAATAATTTTTTGCTTACTTATTGATCTTTCCAATGATCTGATGAGGTTGGAGTGGAATTGGTCTCCTAGCTGTGCAGGGTGAGAGGAGGGTCTGTGGAAGAGCCCACTTTAGATGCAAATTTTCCATCAATCTCCACCTATTTTTAAGCATATTTGGTTCCTTAATTCCCAGGTCTTTCCAGATTTCCACAAAGGGAATTGTTTGCTTCTCCTGATACCCTCCTCTGCAGACACTTTGTAATTAGCATTCTCAACCTTGCTAATCTCAGTTCTCTATTACCCATTTCTAAAATACTCCTCGCTCATCTCCAGTTTTCTCCTTTCTCATCCCTCTGTTCTTGGGGACTGATACACTTCTTTTCCTCTACCATCATTTTAAGAGAGGATTTTCAAAGGCAGAAATTTAAAAAGGTTGTATTTGCTGTCTCCTGCTCCCGTTGCATCCACTACAGACTGGGTGGTTTCAACAACAGAGATTTATTTCCTCACAGTTCTGGAAGCTGGAAGTCCAAGATCAAAGTGTCAGGAGGTGGGTTTCTTCTGAGGTCTCTCTCCTTGGCTTACAGATGGCCGCCTTCTTGCTGTGTGTTCCCATGGTCTTTCCTCTGCATGTGTACATCTATGGTGTCTCTCTTTGTGTTTCCAAATTTTCCCTTCTTATAAGAACACAAGTCATATTGGATTAGGGCCCACCCTAAACTTTTAACTTTATTGGCTTTAACTTAATCATTTAACTTAATCATCTTTAAAGATCATACCTCCAAATACAGTTACTTTTTGAAGTACTGAGGACTAGGACTTCAATGTATGAACTTTGGGGGGACAAAATTCAGTCTGTCACAAAGATAATGTTTAAAATTTAAAAAAATTCTTAACACGACTCAAAGCATCTTGAAAATACCCTGTACTCTTTTACTTAAAGATGCCAGGCACAACTTCCCAAATAGTGTTCTCTGCGAAACAGCACACCCTTCATTAATTAATTCATTCAATTACCAAATAACAATTATCGAGCATCTATTTTTGTAAGGTTTTTGGTTTAGGAACACAAGGGACATGAAGGTAAATCAGACCCAACCTCTGAATATAATGGGGTTTCATTGAGAGGGATAAGAATAGGAGGCTTTATATTCCTGTGATGCATTTTAATAGGATGCTTTAAAATTTTAAATATTTATCAACTCCTTAATGGTGATTCTTTTGAAAAAACATGACAGGCTGTTTTCAAGGAGATACTAACATCTCTCATCTTTCACATTAAATGCAATGCTTCACACTTTTTAAAAAAAATCACTTCTGTTACTTGAAAGTCACACACTTAGGTTGTCTTGTTATTACTTTTGCTGACTACCATTTCATGTCAGGGAATATAACAGCTAAACTTTCAATTGTAGAAGAGCCTTAAGTCAAGAACTGAATAGTATTAAAAGGATTCCCCCCCCCCCCATTTCACACCCACATCTACCCTCTTAGGGCTGGCTGAGGAGCACTGGGGAAGGGAGAGGGGAAGAACTGCTCACAGAGAAGAGCTAAGAAGAGATCATGACAAAGCTGCACACGACAAACCTCCAGCAGGTCTGGCCCATAGCTTTTCACACTTGGCAAATACATGAGTTGAGGAGCATGGCTACATCTCCTGCTCTAAGGGGTATTGGATCCATGGAAAACTATTAATGATTAACCTAAACTTAAGCAATGAGAGGTGTTACTTTGCACTGGCAGTCTCTGCCTTGACCATCCACACAAACTGCACACAGAGTGAGTATAAAGTGATAAGTAAAATATTTTACTTTTTAGTAAGCTATCCCAGTCCTTTACCAAAATATGAGGACCAATTTGGGGGAGATCTGGAATTCCTCAATGAGAAATCATAATCTGCTATCTCTAGAAAGTTCTGTGCATATATTTCCCTGCCCCTCCATTGGCTATAGGGGATTTTCTATGTGTGTAAGATTAACCTTAAGAAGATAATTTACACAGGTCGTCTTTATTCTGTGGCTTTCACAGCCAGTTTTTGTACTTTGGCATGTCATGTCATGGTCCAGATGTGAAATTCAGCCAATCTTAAACTTTGCTGACACTAGGAAGCATTTGGGTAAAAATAAGCTGAATCTTAGGGTTTTCCAATCAGAACACCATTGCTTGCAGCAAAGACTTGTTATATATTATGTACATGGGTATTAATTGTATTTGTTAATAGGCTGTTCTTACTCTTTTTCAGGAAAAAGGGAACTCAAGCGTCATTTGTCATTCTTGACAGCAATGCTGACTGGCCTAACAAAAATACCACAGTTGTCCTTTTGGAGGCGTCCTTCCTTTGCCTCCCCCGCTATGCAGCACCCTTTCTACAGCTATCTCCCTCCCTACACAATCCCTGAACCTGGATGTGATTGCGTGCAGATCAAAATAGACAGGTGGTCAGCATACATATTGCTTGAGGCAGAGAATCTCACAGACGTGAAATGTGGGAAAGAATAAAATCAAACAGATTTGGGGAATCTGTGTAAACACTGTTTGAAATTCCTGCTTCTAACTCTTTAAGATCTGGGTTGATTTGGGAAGGACTCAAACTCTCCAAGTCTCAGTTCTTTATGGATAAAATAAGGACATTAACTTCTTCATAGAATGGTGCTTTCTTGGGAAGATTAAATGAGTCAATATACATGAAAGCCTCCCTCTCTCTTCTGATGTCTATTAATATACACACGTATATGTTTGCTCTACATGTGTCTGCAGTTCAATTAGTGCTAGTTGTAGCCCAGAAACTTGTAGTGTAGTTTGGAATAAAGTGTATATTGCAGCACGATTCAAATGACAGCGAAATTTTACAAGAAGAGATACCTAAAAAGCTGCATGATTAGATGTCCCATGATCACACTGAAAATAACAGAACTCACATATTCTGTCTGAATCCACACTGCATACCAGTCAACACAACAGTCTTACTATTCAAGACAACCTTGAAACTTGGGCTTTGTTACTCTAAATACAAAGAGGAAGAATATGAAGTTCAGAGAAAGTAGGCCACTTGGTCAGGGAAACAAACAGACCCACTAGGACCCCAAGCCTGGTCTCCTTCCATGAGGCCATGCAATGCTGACTCTGCAACAAGGTAGAGTGCATGATTCTTGAAAAAAGGGTAGAATTTGGGCAGGTCAAGAGGAGAAAGGAACACTTCAGGAGAGGGGATGGTGAGTGGAGGCATGGGGATGGAAACAGAGAAGGCATATCTGTGAGACAGCTACAAACCAGCTTGTCCAGAGATAAACTATGTGGGTGAGAAGCAGGAAACAAGACCATGAATACTAGGTTGGGGCTAATTTTAAAGACCTTGAATGCCAGACACAGGAGTGTCATTCAATAGCTCATACAAAAAATGAGAATTTATTAAGGAGCCACTGTGCTGCATTGTGGAGATAACAAGACATAAAGGAAAGAAAGAGAGGAAGGAAGGAAAGAAGGAAGGAAGGAAGGAAGGGCTAAAAAACAAATATGGCAACAAAATAGCTTTGTGGGGTTAAGGGTACATTTACCCTAGTACATGGAATAATACTCTGGGGCTGTGGCAGAAGTCATGGTGGAGGACACGGTGACACAAGGAAGCGGTCATCGTTGGGATCTGCTATCATGGTATAGCAGTTGTCAAAAAAAGCTGCATAGAGGAGATGAATTTATTCTAGAGGTGATGGCAATGAAGAAAAGATCTGAACAGTGGAATCATATGATAAAAATACCATTTTCAGGAGATTAATTCAATAGCATACAACAGGCACAATATGATGTTTAGAGACCAGAAACTGAGACTCCCATTCATTAAACAGGAAATTACTGCAGCTCTCCAGCAAGAGGAAAGCCTGAGCTTTTACACTGGAAATCTTGAGGGACTTGATAATGACTGACTGACAAGGGTGATGAGAGAAAGGAGGATTTGGTGACAACTCCAAGGTTCTGAGTTTAAGTAAGCAGGAAAACAGCATTGTCTTGAAGAGGAATAAGTAAGTTCTATTCAGGAGAGGTGACTCAGGAAGAACGATGAGTTCAGGTTAGCCAGGCTGACAGCTGCACTGTAGGACATCCAGGCACTTAGAGACACAGATGTGGAGCAAAAAGAGCTTACATTTCTGCGTTTGGCTCACCATCTGTCTGCTTTACAAACCCCAAAGAGGAGAAGTTCACTTTTGCCAGACACTTAGAATTAATAATTTTATAAGTCATAAAAGTGAATACATGCTAATAAAAACAGTAGTAAATAGATAAACAGTTTACATACTGTATAGCACAGAGAACAATATCCGATATCTTGCAGCAGCTTATGGTGAAAAAGAATATGAAAACAAATGTATGTATATTCATGTATGTCTGAAGCATTAGTCTGTACACCAGAAATTGACACAACATTGTAAACTGACTATACTTTAAGAAAAATAAAGAATATACACATAAAAAAACAACAGTAATAATAAAGGTTAGTATTTGTTGAGAGCTCATTATATACCAGGCACTGTGTTAAGTGTTTTACATGTATAATTGGTATTATTTCATTTAATCCTCAAAACCACTTTCTTACGAGGGTACTATTATTATCTCCATTTGATAGATGAAGAAACTAAGGCACAAAAAGAGAAATTGACTTTCTCAAGATAACACAATCAGCGAGTGGCAGAGTCTGAGTTCAAACCAGACAATCTAAATATGGACTGTCCAATATGGCAGCCACCAGCCACAAGCAACTGCAGACTTGATAGGGGTCTAGTGCGACTGAAGAACTATATTTGATTATTAGTAATTAATATTTAAAATTTAAAAGCCAATACTTGATTCAGTTATTAGAAAATTTTCAAGCATATTTGAAACTTGAGAAAGTGAATCTAAATTTCCAGTTGTAAATTTTACGAAAACTACAGATCAAGCATGCTTGATAAAAAGTTAGCATATAAATTGCTATGTATATAAAACACACACAAGATGTCAAAGACCTAGAAGGAGGAAAGAATTTAAATATTACATTATTAATTTGATATACTGATTCCAATAATAATGGTTGATTGTATATTGATGATAGTATATTGAAATTAATTTTATCTATGTTTTTTATTTTTTAAATGTGGTACCAGACACTTTAAATTACAAATGTGGCTTGCACAGTATTTCTGTTGGCCAAGTGCAGGTCTAAAAACTGAGAAATAAATAAATGAGAGATCAACTGCGTAATGAGACAAATGACAGAGTTAAGGGAACATAGGTAATTTCCTTTTCCATTCTGGATGACTGATTTTTAAGAATGTCTGTAAAGAATAGAACAGTCATCTTAATTTAATGGGACAATGAGCCCTGGGTGTGACGGCAGGTTAATCCCCCACTCTTCTGTATGGGTCAAGTCTTTCACAGTTTTCAGGGAAAATAACAACTCCAGCTACCTTTTCTTGGCATGTCCTGTACTTGTTTACCTTTCAAAGGAGAATCATTTTGTTCACAGCTGTTTTCTGTCTTTCACCCCAAGCTCTATCTTCATGTCAATCTCAATCCGGAATTGATTTATCAAAGAGCCCCAGAGGAGATCCCAACAAGACTGCTTGGAGCTGTTCTGAGAAAATAGTAACTAGAAAACTAGGAGTTATTCAGTATCAAGGCATAGCTTGTATGCCTGGGTTTCTTTTTATGGAGGATAGTAGTCTGATAGTGAAACCTTGGTCTGTTCAAGAACTGCTGATAATAATCCAGATGTTTGCTCTCTTAAGAATTATGTGTGTGATAGATAGAAAGTAGGAGATTTTAACTAAATGGAAAAACAAAGGAGGAGAGCTAAGCACTCGTGAATCTTTGTGTATTACAAAACTTAAGGCAATCTCATTTATCAAAAGAAATGTAAAATTCTACCAATTTTCTGCATTCAGTATATCTAAAGCAATATGTCCCCAGATTAGAATTATCCAGATGTTTTAAGTAGGTCAGAGTAAACATTTGATTCATTACAGAATGACCAAAGTCAGAAGTAGGAAATTCACATCTACTTGCCAGCTAAGGGAGTAGTGTTTTTTCCTACGCTTTATGCCAGCTGCCTTGACATACTTAGCATCTACCCGCAAAATACTTCAGGTCAGTGGATCTGTAGCCAAATACCACTATTAGAAATTCTGATAAAATTATACTTCTACATTTATATGATATCTGTATGAAATATTTTAACCTCCAGGATATATTCCAATTTTTGAGAATATTGTCTATGAAGTCACAGCATAGCAGGCAAACTGATCTACTCATCTTTTAAATTTTCTAATATTATCTTATTATTTATTTATTTACTTTATTTTTTTGAGGGGGGTAATTTGGTTCATTTATTTAATTTTTTTTAAAGGAAGTACTGGGGATTGAACTCAAGACTTCATGCATGCTCTACCACTGAGCTATACCTTCTCTTCCAATTATTATTTTAAAGTATTGACTATACATCCTTTATAACAATTCTCTATAAAAGAAATCTTAAGTAATAAATTCTTCACAGATTTTTACTTGTAAGTTATATATGATACATATCATATTAAAAGCACGTATGAAATACCAAAGTGCCATAATCTATAGGTTATAGTAATGAGGTCCTCACATTATAAGGTACATGAAAAGTAATTGCTCTGGCCAAGCGAAAAGAAGGCTTTGGGAAAAAGATAAATAAATCCACTAGAGAGGACATTAAGTGCATTTGAAACAATCTCAATAAAATACCCAAGCTCCTGGGAAAAGAATGTACCTAAGTACTGATAAAACTGCTTTCAGAACAACTAAAAAGGAGTAACACAAATACACACATCTGGACAAACAAGACAAAAGTGTGCCTATTGAATTTCCAGTAAGAAATGTTTGGTTAAAAGCAAGAGGTTATTTTAACTTTCTTTTTTTTTTTTTTACAACCAATACAATAGAAAATGATAGAACACAATCTCACAGCTAATTCTCACCCTGTGGCTATGAACATACTTCTCTCCAGGGACTGGGTAATAGCACGTTATTTTTTGTTGGTTCCTTCCTGTTGTCCTCTATAATTCCAAAATTATGTAGTTCTATCCATGATAAATACATCCCTAACCATCAGGCCAATTTGGGTTGATTTCTGGCAACTATGCCACTTCAACATTCTCATTTACTATTTATTTCCAAGAAAATAATAATAGTAGAACAGATCAGCACTGGATCATCTGTGTCTTGCTGTTAATATTTACTTTTTGAAAGCACTTGTTGGTTACCAAAAGGTTCAGGATTCAATTTGACAATTTGATTTGAAATTCACGGTCAGTTTAAAAATGAATGCTATTTTACAAAGCCCTTGCAATTTATGCGTCTTACAATTTAGCCAACATCTAGGTGATCTTAGCAATAAAATATTTAGGAACAAAGTCTGATGTATTTTGGATGTTTCTGTAAATTATTTATCTTCTAGTCAAGCTGCATTTAGAGGTCTGCACAATAAATTGCAGGGTGAAAGTAAAGTTCTGAAGTGGAAACAAATAAATGAAAAAGGAACTGACTCTGACTCTAAGAAAAAAAAATTAAACTTAAATTTAGCAAAGTCCAACTCACAAATGTAGATGTTCCCCCAAGGATCTATGCTTAGCCTTCCTTGGTTCCCAACTCTGACTTCTTTTCACTCTTTGATATTTGTTTGCTGTTCTCCATCTATTTGTCCTGAAAAATTCTCAAAATCAGTTTATTCATCAGTAAGCCACTGTTTTTACTCTCCAACATGCTGTTCCTCTTCCTAGTCCCTATTTCTGTTAACTCTACAAGTCTTTTGCCAGAAATCCCAGAGTAATTGTGGTGTCCAGGTATCGCATCATCACAGAAACAGCATCCTCTTTTTTCTTCTTATACAGATTTTCAAGTCTTTGCCGATCCTTCCTCCATATGTCTCCCTCACACCCATTTTATTACTACATGTACCACTTCAGGTTAGGCCCTAAATATATGCTCTCTTTAAAAAAAAAACAACTTTGTTAAGAAAAGGGAACCCTCCTACACCATTGGTGGGAACATAAATTGGTGCAGCCACTATGGAAAACAGTCTGGAGGTTCCTTAAAAAACCAAAAATAGAGTTACCATATGATCCAGAAATCCCACTCCTGGGCATATATCCAGAAAAGACAAAAGCTCTCATTTGAAAAGACACATGCATCCCAATGTTCACAGCAGCACCATTTACAACAGCCAAGACATGGAAGCAAACTAAATGTCCATCAACAGATGAATGGATAAAGAAGATGTGAGATATATATATATATATAACTCAGCCATAAAAAAAAAAACGAAATAATGCCATTTGCAGCAACATGAATGGACCTAGAAGTTATTACACTAAGTGAAGTAAGTCTGAGAAGGACAAATATTGTGTGATATCACTCATATGTGAACTCTAAAAAAATTAGTACAAATGAATTTATTTACAAAACAGAAAGAGACCTAGACATAGAAAACAAACTTATGGTTACCAAAGGGGAACAGAGTGGGGATAAACTGGGAGTATGGAATTAATAGATGTATATCACCATATCACTATATATAAAACAGATAAACAACAAGGACCTACTGTATAGCACGGGGAACTATATTCAATATCTTATAAAAAGCTATAATGGAAAATTAAAAATGAGTATAGGTATATACATATATATGTATAACCAAATCACCTTGCACATCTGAAACTAACACAACATAGTGAATCAACTATACTTCAATAAAAAACCACTTTTCTCACAAATTTTTGTACAGTCACTGTAGAAAATATAAACTATACAAAAAGAACAACAAAAAATAATATTAATCCATCATCTTGTATGTCATCTTGTAATATCAGTATTACCTCTAGAGTAGATTATTGCTTTAACTCCCCTCGCTGCTCTCCTTATTCTATTTTCTGCTGCTCCAAAATGTCTCTTCATTGATGCCATTTTATTCTTTCTTAAGCAAAGCTAAGATCCTAGAATTCTCCTGTTCAAAAATGTTCAACCTTCAACTCACCTTGGCTTAGGAAAAATTCCTTAGCCTGATTTTATGTCCCTAATATAGTCTCACTCTCTCCAATTTTATTTTCTATGATTACTTCTCAAGTTCATTAAGTTTTGGCCACACTTGTAGTTTTTTTCCCCCTATAAATGTTCACTTACTTTAACCATACCCATACCTGTGCCAGAGTCTCAACTCTACAAAACTAAGTGCAAACCTCAAGACAAAATGCCATTTTGCCCACGAAGCATTAATTCTACGATGTCCCCAGTTGCAACTAAACTCTCCCTTCTCGGAGCGATTAAAGTGTTTTGCTTCTGCTTTCTCTATGAATACAGTTACGAAATGTAGAGAGATGACTGGGATTCAAGTACCAATTCTAGCACTTAAGTTAAGTCTATGGCTGTGAGAGCAAGACCCTTGAACTCTCAGGGTCTCAGTTTTCTCATAGTTGATATGAGAAACAAAGGTGATGATACATGGAAATCTACTTTGTAAATTACGAAGTGCTAGCTAGTGAGTTCATCCTCTGCCAGGCACTGCCTTTCAGGAGAAAGCCTCATTCTCTTTCATGATTTAATTTGTAAGACCTTCCCTGAGCAGGTGGTGGTGTTTGGACCTATGTGCCTCTGGGGAATGATCCTTGAAGTCTTTATGTGTTTATAATTCAATTTATTTTATTTGAATTGTTCTTTGTTAAAAAAAAATTGGGGGGGGGTAATTAGGTTTACTTATTTATTTATTTTTAATGGAGGTACCTGGGGATTGAACCCAGGGCTTCAGGCATGTTAAGCATGTCCTCTACCATTGAGCTATATACCCTCCCCTCTAATCTGAATTTTTGCCTGAGCAGCTAGACTGTGATCTTTTTGAAGGCTGGAAATTCATCTTACCCAGTTTTACAATCCTAGCAGAGAACTTTGAACTCAATGCCTGTTCAGGAAGTGTTCTTGACTGGGTGAATACATGAGTGAATGAATAAATAAATGAAAAAATTTACTGATACTTGGATCTCGTGAATCAGTTATTTATGTTTTGTACTTGTGTTCTCTCTTTAGACTATAAGCTCCTGAGCCCAGGCTCTGTGTGCTCTGTGTTTGTATCCATACAGTTCCATGCACATGACATGGAATGAACACTTACAGAAAGCTGACTAGAAAATTCAGCTCAGCTGGATCATGAACTAAAATGCCCACGCATACAAGACTTTCCTGTATGACAGTTTTATTTCTGGTGTGCATGCGATCTTTTATCTGTTAAAGTATCTGTTTAACTCTGCAAATGAGGCTAATTATACTTAATATCAATGTTGGAGTTCCTTCTTAAATCGAATATAAGAATGTCTGTAAACGGAGATACACCTTTTGATGGTGGTGTAATACAAACTTCAGTTGGGTCAGATCTTATTTAAGCTATGTTCTAACATCACCCTTTGTGGCGAGAATCTAGTCTAGTCAATATTACCATGGAGAATCCTTTAAATCACCCAAATGTAAGGCAAGATGGTCACACTATGACAGACCCTAGGGAACTGAGGCGGGGTGAGAACAGAAGATTCAAATCCCCTTACCATTACTTTTGGACATAGATCCATTCAATGCAGTGGCAGGTGGAGAAGGTGGAATTGCCTATTTAAACTGTTATTTCTCTCTCCTTTTTCTCTCCTGTTTTGCTTAGTATGTATATTTGAACTTGCACTATTAAGTGCTCACACAGTGCAGTTCTACTGAATTGTTCTTTTACAGCATCTCCTTAGTCACAGCACATGTAAAATTTTTTCAGTAGCCTGTAAAGAGGAATGAATCTCTATAAATATCATTAGCCCCTGAGTAACTCAACTCCAATCATCCCTGTGGTAACTTAAATCCAACTCTGACATGGAGAGTCTTGAGTGGTACAGTAAAAACTGCTAGGGATGTGAAGGTTAACTTTCACTTTCCAATTCTTTTTTGAGGTGATTTTGAACATGTACTGAAGCCAGAGACAATGGCAACCCTAGGGCTGGAATGCTCTGCTTTCACAGAACTTTCCATACTGGACTTCTGGCACGTATCAGCCTTAGGATTCAAATTATTTTTCCTCCAGAGGCAAGAAAAGTTTAGTGACAAAAAGAGTATCAAGGAGATGCAAAATCTCTTACAAGTCAGGATGTCCAAGAATTCCCTTGCTAGCAGAGGATGAATTCTACCAACAAACAATAGAAAGGGAAATTTTGATTGTGTTACTCTTGGTGTCATAGCCACTGGTTTCCTAAAGGGAGAGAGAGAGAGAGAGAGAAGACAATAGAAACTCGATAGAAGAGAAAGCTGCCCGTATCCTTGATGTTCTCATTATTGCATGAGCAATTACCACGGCAACACCACTACCATATGACTCATCATACATCAGATACCAGTATACATTGTTGAGAAATAACAGCATAAACAAGAGCATGTATTTTCAGTCAAGGTGGCAGGGTCCAGAAGGGCAGCTGCAAATTTAGAAAAACTGTATACCCATCATAAGGGCGAGCTAAATAATTTTGACTATTCAACAGACGTTGAGACTTCTGTAGCTATATGTATATATAGTTTTCCACCTTTTACCTGGATTAAAAATCAGTAACTAAATGCCACTAATTCTTTATCTATTATGATAAGCTGAAGCTTATATGTTTTGTGAGCTGATGTACAGTGAATTCTCATACAATCATAAGCTCAGATTTTAAGAAGTCTTAGAGGAATTTTAAATGTTTTCATCATGCAAATTAGGCAAATTCATTGTTTTCGAAACTCAGTCATTGCTCAGGAAGAAACACCACAAAGGTAGAATTTTCTATTTTTATACTTGGGGTCATCGTAAAACTTTGGAACTGAGTACCTATCACCCAGAGGATTTTGGTGTAATTTACTAGTGTTGCAGAAAAGTAAGTGTCACTACAACAATGAAAACAAACCAATGCACACAAAGCTGTTCTGGGTGGATTACACAGACATCAGCGACGCACAGACCATTTAAGAGGCTCTAATAGTAGATCACATTAATGAATAGTATTAGTAAAGACAGAGTGGAAGTGACTGATAGAAGAATTTAACAGTAGGTAAAAGAGAACTTGATGATGAGGGAGGGAGGTGAAATAAAGGAGGGTGAGTAAGACGACTCTTACATTTCTAGTTTGGATAATTGGGGCATAAGTAATCCATTAGGCCTTCTAATCAAGGAATAGAAGAAAAGAAACAGACTTCAAGAGTAAGACAATGAGTTCAATTTTGGCCATGAGAACACTCTGATAATAATTTTAAGCAGTGAGAATGATACAAGTTTAAATGGGAAGAGTGGTCGGGGCTTGAGATGTACGTTTGGAAGTTGCTAGAATGAATTTAAGCTTTCTCCAAAAGGTACATGTTTATTTACTGTGTCTGATTACTTTCTTATTCCCAGTTGGAATAATATGTTTCATAGACATTGATTAAATGCCTATTATATTCCAGGCCCTGCACAAAGCACTCGACACACCATGGGTTAAGACGCTGGCTTAGACCCTGTTCTCATGGTCCCATAACTGGAGATGGAAGGAGGCTCTTAGACAACAAAATACATAAATATGGGATTACAAATGTGAGAACTGCTAAAAAGGAAGATAATGGTGCAATAAGAGGATATAAATAGGTACTTAACACAGTCTGGGCATTTAGGGAATGTTTCCCTGGGGATGACGAGGCTTAAAGGATGAGTCACATCATGAGCTACCGAAAACCACATGAATGAAGCCCTGACTGTCTTTTGAAATTTAGAACACATTCCATCTTGTCTGGGAAGCTGATTAGCTTTCCCTTGGACACCTGCAACTTCCTTCTTAACACACGTCTTCTCTCCAGGGCACCTCTCCTTATCACCACTGGCACAACTATCTCTTTGCTGGAGCCGTCCTCCTCTTAGGGCTGCAGACAACAGGGCCTTAGTGATCAAGTTCAAAGTCATCACTCTTATTTCAAAGCCTGTCAGGGGACACTCACCTTCTTTTATTTTTGCTTCTTTCAGACCTTTTACATCAATATGTACCCTGTTTGATAGTGAGGTACTATCCTAAGCCTAGAATGCTTGTCAGAATTCACTACTTCATCTATCACAGCTTACAAAGTGAAATAAAGGGTGATAATAAAAGCCTTCTCTCTCTTTCTCTTTAAAATGGAGGTCCTGAGGATTGAACCCAGGACCTCATGCATGCTAAGCATATGCTTTACCACTGAGCTATTACCCTCTCTCACCAAAAGCCTTATCTTTATAGTATGAGTTTATCTATGTAGTAATCATGTTCAGTGCAAGATAAAATCCATGGGAAACAAAAACAAAACAACAAAAAAAGAAAAAAATTGAAAGAAGTTTCCAACAGTGAGTAAGTAATATGATGTCTCTAACTGGATGTAGAAATGTGACTCACACATGAAGGTCACTGTGATAGTCTACAGTCTCCTGTATTTCATGGCAGTAAACATTCTAAATATTCTAAATAGTCTCATTTTACTCTTTTTGGCAAAGGAGAGGCTGTATGGTTAGGTGATGAGCAAATTCTAAGCTGATGTAAAGGGACAAAGGTTAATATTTATGACTTTCAATTTTTATTAATATTTAACAGTTTTCAATGGATTGGAAAATATACCTTTTTTAATATCAGCTGGAAAACATTACCTACTGTTCATTTCAGTGTTTCAAAATCCCAATGATAAATAAGACATAAAGGATATGTTTTCAAATTGCATCTCCAATGAGTGAAGCACATTAAATAATCATTAATGTTTCTCTCCAAAATGAAATTAAGAATTATTTTGTTAATTTACTTTTATCATTTTAAAATTGAAATATAGTTGGTTTACAACGTTGTGTTAGTTTCTGGTGTGCAGTAAAGTGATTCAGTTATATATTTTTATATGTATTATTTTTCAGATTCTTTCCCATTATAGGTTACTACAAGGGATTGAATATATTTCCCTGTGCTACAGTACAGTAGGACCTTGTTGTTTATCTATTTTATATCTAGTAGTTTGTATCTGTTAATCACAAACTCCTAATTTATCCCTCCCCTTTCTTTCCCCTTTGGCAACCATAAGTTTGTTTTCTATGTCTGTGAGTCTGTTTCTGTTTTGTAAATACGTTTATTTGTGTCATTTTCTAGATTCCACATATAAGTGATATCCCATGATATGTGTCTACCTCTGTTGGACTTACTTCACTTATCGTTAATTTACTTTTATTTTTAAACTTTTTTTTTATTGAGTTATAGTCATCGTTAATTTACTTTTAAGAGCAATCTCCCTCACTTTATTTTTGCCACTCTCCACCCTCCCTCATCATATTTCAGACATCTTATCCTTTTAGTTTCTTTGACATTCATATCAGGGCTTTACTCACACAGTTCTCTGTAGAACATGTTACTCATCTTCAGGCCTCATCATCTCCAGGGAAACATTTTCCAAATGCTCAGACTATGTTAGGTACCTATTTATATACTCTTATTGGGCCCTTGTCTCCTTTTTAGTGGTTCTCACAATTGTAATCACTTATTTCTGTCTTTTGTAATCACAATGAAATTGTTTCTGTCAGGATTTTACCCTGTTTATTTCTATCAGGACAGAGATCCAGTCTTTTCCATTTCAATTTATGCTGCAAGCTATTGTCAAATTATTCTTCCTTAAACAGCTGTTTGCCATCATGACACTCTTCAACAGGAAGATAGGAAAGATAGAATATATATACATGTACACACACACACACACATGTAAAAATAACTGTGATGCATGTGTAATGCCCTGATAGACATCTAATAAAAGAAACAGCAGCTCCCTAAAGAAGAAATTTCCACTTGGAAATAAGGCATTAGGAAAGGATTAACGAAAAAGACCTGCAGGATGAGCTGGGGTTCATCATAAAAGAGGGGGAGAGAGAAACTCCAGGCTAAAAATAGGTATATTTAGTAGTTTCTTACACCTAAAATGCAGAGTATATGTGGGTGATAAGGGAGATTTACAAGGATGGAGGATGTGAGGGGAGCAGCTCACAAACCTTTGGCATTGAGGCTTTTTTGTAGGCAATAGAAAGCTACTAGTGGAAATAGACTCACAGACACAGAAAACAAACTGTGGTTACCAGGGAGGTAAGGTGGGGAGGAATACATAAGGAGTTTGGGATTAACAGATACACATGACTATATACAAAATAGATAAACAACAAGTTTCTGCTGTATAGCACAGGGAACTATATTTAATTTCTTGTAATGAGCTGTAATGGAAAAGAATCTGGAAACAAATATATATGTGTGTATATGTATAACTGATTTGTTTTGGCTGTACACCTGAAACTAACATTGTAAACTGACTACACTTCAATAAAAATATAAGAATTTTTTTTAAAAAAAAGCTACTGGTCTAAGCATGGAGGTGTGATGATGCAATTTTAGAGAATTAATTTGTGGATGACCATAGGAAGGAGGATGACAGTAGAATAAAGAAGTCAATGACGAGGCTAGGAAACTTCCAGGCAAAAGAGGACAAGGGCTTAAGGCAGGATAGTGCCCTGGGGATGGCAATAAAAGGAAGGAGAAAGAACATCCCTGATACCAGACAGGGACAGTGGTTAGGCTGAGGGAGGGGATGACTTTCTGGTAAGTGCCATGGATCATGGAGGAAATGTAAAATGGTGAGGGTCCCTAGGTAATTTTCATTTCCAATATATTGAGTCTGAGTTCTCTGGAGGACCCTTCGATAGTAGACAGTTGTATATGCTGCTCTGGATTTGAGGAGGCAATGAGGAGCTGGAAATACACATTCTAGTTCGAACTGTGACAGCCAATAATTTTTACCCAGATGTGGGAAGTGTTCAAAGAAATCCTGATGATAATTAGAAGTTTTATTTAGTGGAATGAAGGTCCTCTTATTAGAGAAAGTATTCCCCTTTCTCCCAGACTTCTCCCCTTATGAAACTTGCCCTCTGCTATGAGAATCAGCTGGTTCTGATGAAAACCCACACATGGCTCACACATTCACAAATGATGTGCCCAGGCATGGAGGCATGGGGACGGGTGACGACAGTCCAGCAGAGCATCGATCCACCAGGCCAATGGGATAGTCGCTCAATATTTGCTATCTCCTGTGTAATTTCATCTAGTATTTTTCACTTCACCTTGAAAAGCAGATTAATGTTTAGTACCTAGCTTGGAGCTACAAGAATGGATGAGATCATTTATTCAGCTTTCTGTAATGAAATCTTGGGAGTAGCCCTACTGAAAGAATAATAGGCCCTGACAATGCAATAAAGCCACTAATTCAGACAAATCAGAAGACAGGACGGTTTGAAGCACTGAATATTTTAGACCATTTGAACCTCAAGGCCGTTGTCTATTTTTAACCAGGCTAAGAGAGCATTATCCAGTGGTTACCACGAGGAAGATGAAAGTGTTTTCATGAATACATAAATAATATCAATTGTCTGGCTATAAATAAAGGCCTTTAAAGAGCTTCAAAGTATTCCCCAGTCCAATTTGTTTATATTAGAGTTTCCCAATCTTAGCACTATTGAAATATTGGGTTGAATAATTCTTTGTCGTGGGGGCTGTCTTGCGTATTAGAGGACGTTTAACAGCATCTTATTCCTCTACCTACTAGATATCATTAGCCACCCTCCCAACTTGAGACAATCAAAAATGTGCCTATTCATTGCCAAAATGTTCCCTGGGGATAAATCTGCCCTAGTTGAGAACTAGTGTTTACACTGATAATTAATTTATTATCCCACTTTTTAAAAAAGAACTCTAGAAAAGCACGTTTGAATGACTATAGATTCCAAATTAAAGAGGTTATATTTGATGAAGATTTAGTGTTCACAATGTGTAGATTCCAAATTAAAGAGATTATATTTGATGAAGATTTATGGTTCACAATGTGCAACTGTGAAAGTGGAAAGTACTCCTCTATACTCCGCAATGCCACACTTCTGCAAGTTCAGACTCATTGAATATATTTTAATGGAAAGATCACCGATTATTGAAGAATCACAGCTTAATTCCTATCTCCTTCCACAGTCATTCCTAGCACAGCATTTCTATGGGCACAGGTTGCTATGCACTAAATTGTGTCACCCCAAACTTCGTGTTGATGCCTAACCCCCAGTAGTTTAGAATGTGACTGTGTCTGGAGATAGTCTTTAAAGAGGTGATTAACGAGGCTGTGAGAGTGGGCCCCTTATCCAATCTGGCTGGTGTTCTCATCAGTAGAGGAAATCTGGACACACACAGACACCAAGGATGTTTGCTCGGAGGACAGAGCAGGGGAGGACATGGTGAGAAGGTGGCCATCTGCAGGCCAAGGAGAGAGGCCTCTGGAGAAACCAAACCTGCCCACACCTCGATCTTGCACTTCTAGTGAGAAAACAAATCTCTGTGGTTTAAGCCACTCAGTCTGTTGTATTTTGTTGTAGCAGCCCTAGCAAACTCACACTCATAAAAAATTACAAGAATGCTACTAATAATACTAATGAACTAAAAGCAATAATTTGAGTAAATGAAAGCTTGATGATTGGTTAGAAATCTAAGTGTGCAACTTTGTCATTTTTCCCCATGGAGAAAACAGGCTAATTAACATATACTCATTAACTCATACTGATTAACATATATTCATTAACATATATCCATTAACATATATTCACTAACTCATCCTGATTAACATAGACTCACTAACATATGCCCATGGAAGTCTCTGCTGTCTCCTGGCTCTTTGTATTGTGCTGTTTTCTGATCCCACAGATGACAGGGAGAGCGAGCCTACCTACAGTATTTAGGAAAACAGGCTACAGTGTCAGAGAGAAGCAGGTGGGGCAGGATGGACGACAGAGCAGGACAGAGACATGGGGCTGAGCCTCTGAGATGTGTGAGCACCCAGAGGTGCTGGGAAGAGGTGCAGTCCTGTGCTTGGTTGTGAGAAGTGTTGCTCTAGAGCACAGATGCACTCTGTACCTCAGGGTGCTGACTAGTCCTGTCTCGCCTCTTGCACTGCTCCCAATTTTTGCTTTCTGCTTTGCTCAAAAAATGTTTTTGTGAGTTTTACATGTCAGCAGGACAAACAGAACTAGGGCTGACACTTCACAATTTTTGTAACTGATTTTATAAACTTGTGCGTGTCTATCACATTTCTGACAGTAGCGATATCTTTTCCCTCTAGGAACTTTCCTCTGCTTTAGTAGCTTTTTCTTCTTACAGTAGCTTTTTCTTCTCCTTTGTACTATATGGTTATATTTGGTGAAGCAAAAAAATGGGTATGCTTTGCTGACCTGAGAAAAACAAAAGCTGTGATCCCCAACCACTCAAGCCAGGGGTTTGAGGTCAGTCAGTGCTGTATGCAGATTCCATAGGGAAATGAGGAAGGGAACTCAGCTGTCTCAGGAGAAAAGCAGAGACAAAAGTCTTGCCAAAGACTCTGTATAGTGGAATCTAGGGAAGTGAAATATACACCTATGCCAAGATGGGTGAGGCGCACCTTCTCATCTTCTATGTATCAAACAAGCATTTCTAGTCTGATTGGTGCCTGGCTCTGTGGTGGGCACTGAGGCTGTAACAAGGGACAGGACATAGTCCGCACACTCAAAAACCCTGTAGCTTCCCTGGGTGAGGAGGGGGTGGAAGAGCCAGATTAAACCTGATTACTTACTCTCTATGGATTACAACTGAGACATCAAGGTACCACACAATTAAAAGGAAGTTGTTTTTCTTGCAAGAGTAAAAATAGTCTTAGAGTTTGTGGCAGCTACACAGTATTTAAAGGGAATTTTTTTTTAAATCATGAATATAGAAAATTATGAGGATCACAGATGGTGGGACTGTCATCCTCTTCACCATCAAGCTGAATTAAGATTTAGGAGTGTTAGCTGCTTTGTTAATCTTTTCACTGCTGCTCGTGAAATAAGAATTCAGAACAATTAAATGACCAAGTGGTCACATGTCTAACACTGCTAATTGTCAACTTGGAAATTATTTCCTTGTGTTCCAAGACCACAAGCTGTTCTTGCAAGAACTCATTATTTTATAAGGATATAAAATAATGACTTGGATTCAAATTGAGCTATATTTTGCATGTATGATTAGATTTCCTACATTATTCTCTCCATTTAGTGGAAAGAAAACTTTCTTTCTACCATCTCCATCTTAGGCATCATTGGCCAGGTCAAAGCATCAACATACAGCTCCTCCTCTTTTGATGTTTTCTTTCCTTCCCTCCCTCCCTCCCTTTTAGTAATTATCAAAGCAGTGTCCTTTCTTCCAAAGAGCACAATCGTAACTACATGAAAATAAATGTAAACATGGTGTTTTAGACAAATCTTAGGTGAGTCCCAGTAAGCATCCTGAGACCGTAACCATTTAATTTGGGGCAGATTTTAGTGCACCTAGGATGGAGACCTACCACGAGTCCAGATGTATTGTTTTCTGAGCAGATTAAAAAAAAAAAGCTCAAATAAAGACTTTAAAATTTACAAAATGAGTTATGGAATAAAAAGACATTGCCTATGATTTGGATCTTCCTTCATCCATTCATCCACCCTCCTCTAACCGTTGTTTTCACTACATGTTTGTTGTCATATTTATTCTTCTAGGAATAAAAGCTTTAGATATAATGATGTAATGATTCCTCATCTTTCAACAAAAGGCCATTTGTTTGATTTACTTGCTATATATAAGCAATATATTACACTAAAAGACAAGTTGGATCTGATATTTTTACAAATTCAAGGTCTATACTACAAAATCATGGTTATTGTCAAATGCCTTGCAAGAATATTTGCTTGCAAAAGACATGGTGATGCCTAATGTAAAATAATTGGGGGTAAATTGTCTGGATGTAAAACATCATATGAAGAGTCCACACTCTGTGCATGTACACATCAGCTTATGTAAACACTTGATTCTGCTGACTTACACAAAAAACTGATCACTTTTAAGTGGAAAAAAATTAAGTAATGTGAATAGGGACATGGCATAGATACTTCTGAAGAGCCTACTTATGCAAATTTAAAATAAGAAGGGAAGGAATCGAACCCTCTTCAACTATTTGCAAGCCAATACCATAACCACCATGTCTTTCTCAGTGAATGAGACACTAGTAAAGATTATGTACCTTTGTCAAAGCTTAATTATAGGCAAAAATCCTATATAGCTGTATGGTATATCCATTTCAACTAGGCTTTCAAGATGCAACATCACCGATTTGAAAGAACTTTTGCATTTTCATGACCATACGTTAACAATTTGGCAACTCGTGTGCATTTGTAGTATCACACCACGAATTATATTCTGACGACCACCGAGTCGTGTAGAGGATCTCAGGACACATGCTCCTGAATGGACCTTGGTGTAGTTAGTTGCTGCCAGCCTGTTACCACCCATTCAAATGGTGCTGGAGCTCCACAGGGAGAGCTTTGGTACTTGGGGGAAAAGAATCAATTATTTTCCCACACACACACAAAATTTTTAAGAGAAATCACTTAAAATCCAAAATTTCCTTCATGTTTACAAATAAGGTCATATCTGGCAAAATGTATGCTTTATGCGTGAGTTTGCACATGTGTGATTAGAAAGGGAAAAGCAGAAGCCTAAGATGATAATGATTGTCTTCCAGTAAATTATGTTGCTTTTAGAGTTGTGGGTTTTTATTTCAAGAATTCATAGAATTATGGAGAATTGGAATTTTCACAGAGAATAGAACATATTTGTAAAATGCTTCTCAAGTTCATTATGAAATACTGAATAAAATGACTTCGTATAAAACCCAAGCTGAGGTATGATTTCTTGGAGCCATTAGTCAACTGTATCATCACTATTCTGACACGGAAATAAAGAAGCTAGAAGATAAAAAATGTTTACTTACTGTACATCCTCTTTCCTTGTCATGAAAACACTGAGCTCAACTTTGAAATTCCTAATTCTACAGTGTGACTTTGCCTGTGTAGTGTGTATGTGTTGTGGGGCATGTGTGTGGCGTGAGACTGTGTGGAGACTGAGTTAGCAGAATTCTGGAACATTGATCTAGAAATGACATCTTCAGAGGAAAAATATCTAACCCTATTCTGGCCTTCACACTGACCACATGAAAATAAATGCTTTTTATAGAATTTTAACGTATTTATTGCACATCGGCATTAAGGAATGTTATACATAGATTATGAGATACTGGAAATCTGGTAATAAGAGACCTTAATAAATATATCCATTATTTGGCTAAATCCTCTTTCAAATATTCATTATGGGTGATTCTGAAGGTAACACAAGCACTAGCAATCTCTCAAATTCTTAAAATCTACAGCCTCTGAAACCAGATCGGCTTTTGCTAACTAGCTATTTAAGCTAAGGGTATTTACCAGCTCTCCTCTTTGACTAGTTTTTTCCTAACTATCCAGTATGCTGAATTTCCAAGCTAACCTCTCACCCTGACCGTCCCAGTTCAACAGACCTCCAAAGCATTTTAGCCAAAGGGTAAAAACAAACAAACAAAAAAACCCCCCCAAAAAACCACATTTCCATGGACAAACAACTAGGAGAAAGGAAAGCAGTTACCGTCTCCTCTGTGGCTTTATGTCAATTGGCTTGTTGATTGCATAAGGTGATCCATGAACATAAACAGAACTTCGGGACCTAGCCACCTTCCCCGGGGTCAGGTACTCACAGCCGGTTGGCAAACTCATTTTATCCAAAAGGCAGGAAGCAAAAAACAAATCTTAGTCGTCAGACCGGCATTCCTTGGAATGCTGGAAAGACCTTGTCAGAGAATGGATTTCAGACATATGCTGCTCACTGGTCGCTGGGTGCCGTTTTGCTTCAAAAGTAAACGCGTGTTTCTCTGAGGCTACATGCACTCTCTTGTTTTCTGTTCATGGATACAGGCAGCTTGTTGCTTATTCCTACCCAGAGTCAGCGCTCTGACCACTTACTGGCTGAGTAGATGAGGCAGAAATTCTGTGGCACCACAAAAACCTATTTCCACTCACACCAAATCTCTGAGCAGGCAGCAAGGTTTAATCCATTTTTGTCTAATGTCTAAAAGAACATCAGTCTAATGAAACAGTGGTTGGGAAATCAGTCCTTTACCGAGACACCAAACATACATCTGATAGGAAGGAAATGATCAATTATTTGGGATGTTTTCAAAAGGGGAAAAATGTTTGGTAAACTGATTATAGATCTTTAGAAAATGAGATGTGCACATGGAAATGATTATGGTGGTTTTCCAATTTGCTGGTTAAAAAATTGTGGGTTCTTGTTCATAAATTACTGTTCACAATAGAATTAAACTCAGTCTCTCAGGAACAAAAACGTTGTCAGCAAAGGCCTTTGTATACTAACTTGGACTTTGATTTTTTTCTTATTAGAAATACTCTAATGAGAATAAGAAATGCAACCTCCAGCTGCTCATTGGATGAAGGTCTGAAAAACTGATAGGAATTTTTTTTAGACAGTGAAAGACAAACTGGAGAAACTGTGAATAATTCCAGAATTCTACCTACTGCAGCAGCATCTCAGAGAAAGTTGCAGCTTTCATTAGCCACAGCTTTTACTAGTCCTCACCTCATTTCCTAGTGTCATAGCAACAAAACCACGGAGCCCCTTGTGTGCAGTCTAAAGATAGGAGGAGTTCGCAGTACTGTGCAGGGTAATTTTTATATTTGAAAAATGATTACTTATCCAGGATTTGAATACACACAACCTATTTATTTAAGAGTCCTGGGACCTGGGCAAACACAAAGTGTGTGTGTGTAGAGAAAGCTATATTTTATTCTGTGTGGCCAAACTCAGACGCTGTTTGGGTTTAAATAACAGGCATCATTTAAATTCAGAATATTTTAAAGTTTGAAAGGGAAGATAATTTTCCATTTGACAGTAACTGTTTTCAGTCTAATGATTCTCCTTTTTATACTTTTTATTATAAAATGACACATGCTCATTTTAACATGTCAAATGACACAGAGGTGTATAAATAAAATCCTTACTCTCTTTTCCTACCCATTAATCTCACTCTTTTTCTTTATGCTAATTCTATCAATGTATATACAGACATATACATATATGCACACACATACACACACACACTGACAAATGTATAGGTCTTCCCTGTCCTGTTTTTGTAAAGTGGGCTTATACTATATGTAGTCTTCTATAAATTTTTCTTTTACATACACACATATATTTTTTTCAGACTCTTTTCCATTACAGCTCATTACAAGAAACTGAATATAGTTCCCTGTGCTATACAGTTAGTCTTTATTGTTTATTTATTTTATACGTAGTAATGCGTATCTATTAACCCCAAACTCCTAACCTCTCCCCGCTTTCCCTCCTCGTAACCACAGTTTGTTTTCTATATTTGTGAGTCTTTTGTACTAAAAAAAAAATCATAAATAGTTACATACGATTCCATAGAACAAATATACTATGATGTATTCAACCCATTCTCTATTGACAGACATATAATCTTGGATTTCTATAAACAACAAATACATTTGTTAATATATTCTTACCGGTTGATGCTTTTATTCCTGCAAGTGGGATTCCTGCTAGATCCCAAATCCTGTGTGGTTTTCCCTTTAATAGCCTAAAGCAATCCATACTCTTAAAAGTCATGGAGGAAGAGGCCCATTGTCCATTTCCCCACGCTCTTGAAACACTGTCTACTGACATTCAACTCTGTTTCTTAACAGCAGAAAAATAAGGTAGCTACTTCCCCATAATGCCCAGTGATTGCATACGATTCCTTGTGAAAATGAAATCGTTATTAAGGTGCCTATCAAGAAAAGGGCAGCCTCCCTGAACAGAGATCTACTAGGCGGAAGTCTGGAATCTCATCAAAATGAGAGAACACACCCAAGCAATGTTGAGTGACAAAGAATTTTTGCTTAATTTGCATAATGAAGGGGAGATAAAACACAGAGTTCCTGCTATGTTCCCGCCCTTCAGTATGTTTTTCTTAATCAGGATAACGTCTCATAATTGGGGAAATATATAATTTTGCAATGTGGAGGTAGTGCCTAATGACTATCAACAAACTGTGATGTACAACTGTGTAAAATTTATAGTTTTCAAATTGAAGAGGCCCTTTGGACCTACTGCCCCATCTTAGAGAACAAATGCACAGTATTTTTTATCTGTGAGCTGATTTAGGGGTCTTTATCCAGTACTAGAGGATAAGACTTGCTTCACATAAGAATTTCCTAAAAGGGGTAGAAATAAAAAACTGAAGAGTAAGACATAAATATTCTATAGGAGGGAAATAAGTATCCACTGATAGGTAAGATTCCTTGATTTTCTTAGCAGGGTCACTTTTTGCTTGTACTGGGCCATGATTTACCATGAGGCTGGCAGGGTTTCCTGGGGATTACTTGCACTCAAACTGGGATGAGACAGGATTACTTCTAAAATCCAACCCGCCAAGAATTTAGAGTCTGTGAGAATGATGGCCAATTAGCAGGGGTGGCCTCTGAGGAAAAATCGAATCTTCCTTTCTTCCACAGTTCCCTTTCTCCAAGTCTGGGCAGAGGTAGTTGGGGGAGAATACAAACACACTGGAGAACTTTATTTTATCTACAGATTAACAAGTTTACAGCAAAATAGGGCTCACATATCACTAAGGAATGACCAGGCTTACCCATTTACACTTTGTTTGTTTTGGCATACTGGAATTTCTGTGGCCGACGGGCATGGAAATCTAGCACAAATCTCACTCAACCACCCCATGATTCTAAGCTCTTGAGAACATTAAAACAAGGGCAGAAATCACATAAGGGTATCTAGAACATCAGTTGTTTTTTTTTCCAGTATACTAGATGTTGCGATGATGGTAACACCCTTAACAGCAATTAACAGCAATTGCCAGCAAGTAACAGTTTGAGGGCACAGGACTTCTAATAATTCCAATATTTATTAACGAAGATTCTTTCAGCTCTTAGCTCTACCCTGTCTTGAGTTTCGCAACCCACAAAGCTGACGAGATTCTTTCAGGACACCTAGATATCTATCTGTTCAGGAACCTGTGACAGGAATCATGACAGGAATCAGCTGAATCATTTTCCCTTACTTGTGGTTTAGAAGGACTCCCTCCCGCCCAGATCCTGTGTTCTCTGCCACACCGAGACTGGCAAGCAATGCTGTTGGGGTTCAAATCTGCCTTCAGCATTCCAGGCTTTGCTCACTTTCTAACCTACACACTTCTGGTGAATGCATCCTACTCAGTGGATTCAAATACCCATGGTGTGCTGAAAAACTCTCACATCTTCTAGGGTCCAAACCTTTCTGCTGTTATAATCCACTGTTCATAAGAAAATTCCATCTGGAAGTCCCACAGCTACCTCATTCCAGCATCTTCTATGTAACTCACACCGATTCCCTTTCCCTACCCCTCAAGCACATTTCTTCCTGTGTTCCTTGGCACTGTCACCATTCAGCCAGGCAACTGCCAATCCCTTCTAATAGGCCACAAATCTTACAGACATACATAATAAATAGTTAGTGTATTGGATTAAATAATATATTATTACAACATAATAATATAAGATTATAACAATATTATATTAATTATATTAATAGTAACAATAACAGCTAACTTTGATTAGATGATTTCTATGTGGTAGACACTGTTATTGGTAAGAATTATTAATCTTCATAAAATTATATGAGTTGGACACTATTATTATGCTCATTTTGTAGATGATATAAACAAGGCATGGAAGGATTGAGATAACATGCCACAGGTCAAATAGTGTTAACTGGAGTCAGAGTTAGGAACCAGTTAATCTGGCTCCAAAGACTGGCCTGGGTTATTCCTCTCTCCAGATCATATTTTCCTTAATATGTCTCCTGTTTGTTATTTATCTGCCTAGAGTTAATATCTCCAGTCTTTTTCTCCTTAATTCCATCCTTTACTGAATGCCATGTGGTTTTTGTTTTTTTTTTTTTTACTTTTTATTTTTTGTTTCAGGGGTACAGCAAAGTGATTTGGTTATACATACATATATATATATTTTTCATATACTTTTTCATCATATGTTATTATAAGACATTGAATACAGTTCCCTGTGCTATACAGTTGGTACTTGTTGTTTATCTACTTTATGTATAGTAATGTGTATCTATTCATCTCAAATTCTGAATTTATCCTTCCCCTGACCTTTCCTTTTTGGGTAACCAAAATTTGTTTTCTGCCTATGAGTCTATTTTTGGTATGTAAATAAAATTTGTATCAGTTTTTAAAGATGCCACATATAAGTGATATCATATGATATTTGTCTTTCTCTGTCTGACTTACTTCACTTAGTATGACAATCTCCAGGTCCCTCCATGTTGCTGCAAATGGCATTATTTCATTCTTTTTTATGGCTGATTAATATTCCATTGTGTATATATACCACATCTTCTTTGGACCATTTTAAAATGGGAATCAAGAACAAAACTGAAGATCCAAAGCTTGGCACAGAGATCCCCTGTAATTTTGTGCTGACTTCCTCTCCTATGTCTGTGATAAGTAACAGCTGGCTCTTTCACACCACTGGGCCTTCAGAGATGGTAAGCCCTCTGACCAGAACTCTTCTTCTCTTGCTTTTCTGGCTGACTGACTCTTCCATCTCTTCCAAAACACATTCTCCATTCCTCAGTTTTATTTCGATGCCATACATCTATTTTCCCATTGACATATGACTCTAGCACATCGTTTCATAGCTGCTCACGCATTTATAACTCTCCCTGTGGCACCACAGTTTCTTAAGGGCAGGCATTCTGCCTTATTTGACTTGCAACTCCAGCACTTAAAACAATACTGGCTTGTTAAATGAGGTAGCTGCAATTGTAAGGTCCTGAATATCCCAAAGATTTGCTTAACTCTCTCCTGAACTCCCTTATTCTCAGCTGCTCCTTCAGATTAATAATAAAATTACTAACTACTGAAATACATTGGAAATAGTAGAAATAGTAACTGTATTCTATTAAACAGAAATATGTTGCAAAGAGCACCCACTGTAATACAAAGGCAGGGTGATGTCTCTTCTCAGGGATTGAGGGACATACATGGGTTTTAGCTGGGATGATAGAGATATGTCTGCCTGGGCTGACAGTTTCAGTTTAATAAATAAAAATTATCAAAGTAGTTATTCAACCACTTAAATAATCATGGTATTATGCCTTCATTTAATCATGTACTGTGTTTTGAGAACACAACTGGCAAATTCAAAATTAATCAATTAATTTATCACTCTTCTCCTATTAAGTATTAGCTTTTCTGATAATCTACTTCTTAAACACTCCACATAGCATACTTCATGCAGTCTTGTATATAGTGGCTCCAATCAGAAGGAAGTACCACAAGTTCGTATGAAGACTTAACTACCAAGAAGGTCGTCACAGTGTTTTCCAAAATAGGAATAAGATGTAAATATCCTTAATGCCCAAATGCTTAAATAAAATGTGGAAAATATCCAATCAATGTGAATACCATGAACCCATTAAAACGACTGTGCTGAAATGCTTTTCTCATAGTACGCTAAGATACACTAATAGGTATATTAAATACATAAACACAAACACATGAACCCCATAGCCACAAACATTTGGGAAATTCTTGGTTAAACAAAGTTATATAGGCTTTTTGTGGGGAGCAGGAATTCTCAAAATTTTTATTATTCTAATGTTTGCTCTCAATTGTCAACAAAGATGGAACATGGGGCATTCTCCATGGGAACCTATGAGGACAAAGAATCGCATGTGACATTGTGGGAACTATGTTTTTAAAATATCACTTAATGATATGGAGAAGAATTCATACGACATTGACTCAGTAGAAGACTAGGTTATAAGACAGTATAACAGTATGATACTGTTTTTAACAAAGGAAAAATACTCATATATTGATAAACAATACTAATAAAAAAGATATACATCAGAATATAAAAACTACCTGGATGGGAAGAAATGGATGATTTTAATTTTCTTCTTATCCTCTCTATATATTAGCTAACATTCTAGAAAGTTTCTTGTGATACTATTTAAATAAGAAAAGTGAAATTTCTATTTAAATTTCAAAATCTGGACTCCATCAACTAAAAGGAGAAATTATTGATTGTGATCAATTAGTAAATTACATCCAGGAAAATAATAGAAATATTGATTTCTTTTCACTTGGTGTCTGTGGTATCTGGTGTGTCTTCATGTAGAGCTGTAGAACTAGCAAAGAACTCTGACTTGAATAGTGAACTGAAAGAAAATATAGTTTCTATAGGTAAGGGAAGCCCCGAAATCTGGGCTTCCTTTGGGACTACAGCTAATAAGATGAGATTCACAGACCATACAACTGTTTTTAAAAACTCATGCAGTCAAGCTGCTTCCTTATTTATCAGGAAACATGTTTCGACAAAAAAAAAATCTATAAACTTTGGTAATGCTAGTACTTTGAAAATATACTAAAATGAAGGGGAAAAAAGGAAAAATTATAATTGCGATTAGAGGAGGCAGCAAGTCTCACTGAGGTTAAAAAAGAACTCATTTATAATAACAAAGGCATTGCATATTCTAAATCTAGGTAACTTGTATTATTCACATGAAAAAATCCTTAAAGAATAATTTATAAAGTAAAATAGGTGGAAAGTGAAAGTTAAGTATCTCCTTAAGAGATTCCAACTTTCCTGATCTGATCGATATTCACAAACAGTTTCTGATCTAGAATTTGGCTTCTTGATTAGAATTATCTAGAAAATGGGTATCACATGGAACTGGTGTTCTTAGACCAGTTATCTTCAGTTATAAATGACAGTGTTAACATTCTGATGTATAAATTAGCCTCTTGGGAATTTTATTAGCATGATTCAATTCTGCAAATAAAGTAGCAATAAAATCAACTGAATAAAATGATGCTCATTCATTGAAGTTTCAGGTAGGTCCACACAATTTATATCTCTAGGCTCTTTATAAATTGTTTGAATGTTAAATAGAGTGACATTTTGCTTTAGAATGTATGAAAATGAAACGAGTGAGTTTAATATACATAATGGGCTTTGACAACATGGCTTCTCCAACAGATGTCCTTCCTACACTTTCGTCCTTAAAAAGCACTGTTTTACTTGCCAAGATACAAACTGTTGCCAATATTCAACAACAAAAGAACTTCCAACAGTAGGAACCAGGGGAAAAAATTAAAACACTATTAAGGTTATTTCCAAATAACCAAAGGTCTTCTATCATTATAAAATCTGAAGACGAAAAATAATCTTGCTGTAAGTTCGTAACACTGTCAACTAGTTGGTCAAGCAAAGAGGAGGTGTCTTTGGCAAAGACTGTTCAATATTTTGTTGCTAGATGATATTTTTTTAAATACATCAACTCATTCTTCTATCTCAGTCAGTTAGCAAGCCAGCCAGCCAGACAGCTGGCCAGCATGAGTTCAACATCTATATATACACAAAAGAAGTGAATGGCATTACTCTTATCAGGGGAAGAAAGTCATAAATCCATTTAATGTCCAATTCATGCATCATGGCAGGACTCATTTCAAATGATCATATTATAAGATAGAAATAAAAAGTTGGCACAACATCAATGACCTTATTTGAAACTGTGTGGTTGGCTAACATCTCATCAAACTTATATTCAGCTATACTATTATTTACTTCCCTATATTGTATTGTTAATGTTCTCTCTCCTCAAGTGGATTATAAACCACAAGGTAGGCAGATTCATGGACTATTCATCTTTGATTTATCCTCAGTGCCTAGTACATTGGTCTATGTGTCATAAGTGCTCAGTAAATACTTGTTATAAGAAGGACTTGTACCCTTGTTTTATCTTCATTAACTCCTTAAACTAGCCATTTTCCCAGTATGATTATTAAGTAGTGCCTTCTTTTAATCTCAAAGGTACCACTGCTTGGATTATAAATGATCTGGTTATCATCTGACTGTGGAACTGCAGACTTACAAGGCTGCCTTGGTCTCTATATTGAGCTCAAAGGCAAAGACTGAGTCTTATTCATAATTGCTCCTTCAAACCATATCCCACTTTGTCTAGGGTCTGCACTGATGGCCCAAGAGAAAAATAACAGATAATAGAAAAACTCATGATAGACAAATTGAATAAAACCAGAGAGGAAACAAAGTATAAAAGGAGTGATCTATATAGCAATGGATGAGGCAGGTAAATATTGACCTGGATGGTCTCCTAAATCTTGATGAGAAAAAAGTTATCCCCCTGTATTCAAACCCATATAGCAGTGAAATATCTTTGCCATTGTCAGACACCTCTAGATTCCTAGGATCATACAGCGAAATTCAGGAGTTACTTGTAAATGAAGGCGAGATCGAGAATGAGGATGCTGGTTTCAGAGATAAGTGACTTGGGTTCATAACCCTGTACCACCAAAAATGAGTTAGGTAACCCTAGAGGATTAATGACACCTTTCTAGTATCAGTTTCCAAGACACTGAAGCTTTATTTATTTATTCATCCAACAAATAATTGTCAAGTTACTATTCTGGGTGTTGGGAATCCAGGAGCAAACAAAACAGACATGTATGCCTGCTTTTATGAAACTGACATTCCAGTAGAGGAAGGTAGATGGACATATAAATAAGCAAAATATATGAGGCGGTAAGTGGGGGAAGGGACACAAGAAGTTCAGGGATGGGGTGCAGAGGCGGACTGCCTCACTGCCATGGAGCCCCTGGTGGCAGGGTCTAGGGGATGTGAGCTGTGGAGGCGCCAGACTTACAGTGGTGACTGACTCAAAGGGAGATAAAGGGGAAAGGAGACTATACAGACATGAAGGCCCAGGCAGTGTCTGGTATAATATCTGTTGAATTAATAAGTAAGTGAATGAATGAATGAATGCCTTCAATAAATATTAACTGCAATGATGAGAGATAAATCCATCACTTGAGGAAAAAAAAATCCAATGAAGTTAACATGACACAGAACATAACTGTATTAAGATTCTACAAATCCCTAAACTAAAATAGTCCTTTTAATCAGTGGAAGAGATCCATGTTTTTCTGTCATGATTTATTCCTTTGTTGATGAACTACTGCTATTGTGAGTCATTAGATAAATTTATATAGGCAACTGTGATTTAGCAACTGCTTAAAATTTTCCTGTTCAATGTGATGAATGAATCCCAAATCCAGGCAACATAAGACATAAAGGCAATTATAGAAAACATAAAGAGGTAATAAATTAAGAGTAAATCAGTTATAAGAATCATAGGCCCTTGTTAACTACCTTAATTATTTAGCAACAGAAGCTGGTGCTGAAATTTTAAACAGAGTCACCTTCTCTTGATGTATTCCTCTGAGACAAACAATGTTAGAAAGTCATGGATTAGTCACTACCAATAATAGTTATAGCTAGTATCTCATGAGTATTTGATAAGGAGTCTATAAAAAGGCACTGTGCTGAGAACTTTTCATGCATTAAGTTCTCATAATTGGAATGTTTATTAGAAGCACTGGGAAATGCAGTCTCCTTCTAATGCATGAACACTCTCCAGGGAGAAGCAAGTGTCTGGTCCTGCTCAGGCCCCTCCTGGGATGAGGACCAATCTGCTTCATAGGGCAGGATGCTCAGCTTTGAGCATATCCAAAAACTGTAGAATCCTTTGTAACAAACTAAATTTCACTTTTGATAAATACTATCTCATGATCCTAGATCTGGAGTCATCCAAAGTCAAACCTGACTCTTTGTCATTATGACAACTCTGTGGTGACATAAAGAGAGCTTTCACACTCTCTCTTTTCTAGGCTACACACTCTCAGGTCATTGGATTGTTCCCAATATGCCATAATTTCCAGATGTTTCACCATCCTGGCAACGTGCTTCTGGACTTATTCCTGCCTGTTGATTCCTCTTAAAGTGTCCTACGTGCAATTAAACCAACAGTCCAGATATGATGTAACTATTATGGGGCAGAGAGAGACAGTCATCTCCACTTCTCAGTTCATTATAAATCTATGAATGAGGCTTAAGACAGAAGTCTCCTCAAACTCTTAATTCATGTACCATCTTCCATAGGATTCCATAATCCAGTTCAGATTAATTGCGGACTTGAAACTACAGTAATTTTTTATTAGCAAACATAAATAACTGTTGATCCTGACTTTGCATCCCAGTTGTTCCCTGTCACTTTCAAGTACATTTTTCTGGATGTTGGATTGAACAAATAATCTTCTATTCTTGATTCAGTATTCTTCATCTTGTTTTCAACTAGTAATAAATCTATTTAACTATTTAACTGCATTTTCACCCAGCCCATATATCCATTATATCTACAATTATACCACAAGAGACATTCTCACATGCCATATCAAAATAAAAATGGACAATTTCTATAGCATTTTCCCAATTTACCAGACAAGTGATAGTGAGATTATGACTAATTTTGTGTGAATTGGCAGACACAAATAATGACAATGAGCTTTGGAACTAGATATTTTTATCAATGAGACTGCTTTGTGAGAGAAAAGTAAAAAAAAAAAAATAGTAGGCAAATCTTGGAAGATCATTCAGATATTAAATTGACTTCCTAATATGAAAAAACAATTTAACTGAGACCAAGGCAGTATAACGTGAACACCAAATAGTGAACACAAAAGGGGAATGAAACCAGATAGTGAAAAGAAATGGGGAATGAAAATATGGTTTGGCAATACTGAGCATAAATAACAGATAATTTAGTGACAAATCAGTTAAAGCTCAGTACAAAAGCAAGGTCAAATGGGATGATAAAAAGGACTGCAACATCAGGGCCTTTGAATTTATTCTGCCTTTTATAGGATCCTTGATCAAACGAGAGACCTCACTCAGCTTGAAAAGTGACTCTTGAAGAACTTTCATAAGAGAATATATTGGGACTGAGAAAGAATGTTTAAATAAATTGGTACCATTTTGCTTAAAGATGAGAAGACAAGAGTGATTTAATGACATGACTCGAAGACCTTTTACAAAGAATAATGATGCCTACTATATTCTATCCTCTCTCAGAAAATAAGATGTGGTTTTAAAGAGAAGCAGAGGGAATAGAATGCAGCAACACAGGGAGGTTTTCTGACAGAAGATGGTTATTAAGCAGAGGGTATTTGTTTGGAAGACTTTTGAAATGTCCTCAAGGGCCCTTCATCCATATTCTACTATCATAGAGGTTCACATAGGAAGAGCCCAGACTAAGAACAGTTTACACACCTGAATTAGGCATGGGTAGAAGAAGTCGTTGACCCAAATCATCTTGAATATGTGTTATCAGAAGCAACGATCTTTTTTTTTTTAACTTTCCCCCTATTTTACAACATTAAAATCAATCATTTACCCATCATTTATTTTGCCCTTGGAAAACCCAGCAGGTGGGAAACTTTGAGAGACACAAAAGGAGAATCAAACTGCCCCTATTCTCACAAAGCTTACAATATTTTTGAGGAAAGAAAGACTTAAACACATGGATAAATTTGCATGTAGTATGAGACAGCCTACAATGAGGCTCAAACACGAAATGTTGTAAGAGCTCAGGGACAAAAAAATCAATATCCACCCTGGAGTAAACCCGTTCAGTTTACATAGAAACTCTCACCCTGTATCATTCCAGACAGACAACAGAACCCCTGGGTAAAACTGATTGCATAGTTTCTAAAAGATGCATATGACAATCTTACCATTTCTCTGATGAATCTACACAAAGAAGTAGATAAAGACAGCAAATATTATTCCCAAACACTTACATAATGTTGCCATCAAAGACGGCACATGTTTACACTTTATTTTTTATTTTCATACAAGAAATGACAGAATTCCTGAACTGCATGTTCCATTTTAGAAAAAAAGTATGTACATAGTTGTTCGCTTTTCCCATATGGGAAAATCAATAGTGCAGTTACATGGAGAAAGGAAGGACTAGGTCATCTGAATTACCAATGTCATTGCTATTACAAATGGTAGAACACAGTATCTAGAATTTATTTAACATGTGATTATTTTGCTATCATGAACAATGTTAATCTCGGAGAGAACAGATGGTACAAGCATATTTTAAATTATTCAATGAAGTGTGCCTTTTAAACCACAAATGTGTATTAGTAGAGTGGATACATTTGGCATTTAACCTTTCCTTAGGTTTTTGCCCTTGTTTGTTCTCAGAGATAACCCTAGTTAACTGAGGAGCAGCCCTTTCTTTCTCTTGACCTTTTGGATACAAAAGTGACAGAAAACAGGTAAAGGGGAAAAAAAATCCTAGAATTTAGCATAGGGACAGAGAGAGAGAGACAGAGAAAGAAAGAGAGAGAGAGAGAGAGCAAGCAAGCACAAGAGCAAGCAAGAGAGAAATAAGAGGAAATATAAATGTTTTCTTGGGTGACACAGCAGGGTAACAAGGAAGCAGCAATCTTTCTTAGTAAGTTGCTAAGAACTAAACTTGTTAAGGTCAAGTAAAAAAGTACCTGATCCCAAACTCTAGTAACTTCCCTTCATGACAACTTCACATAGAAAATACTCCCATTTCTGCAAGTGACCTGAATGCTTAAAGGTCCACAGTAGCCAGGGTACTTTGTCTTTTTGTTTTGGGCTATTTATCCTTAGAACATGGTGAGAAAAACAGGAGAATCCTTCTGGAGGTTTTCTAAAGATATCAGAAACACATCCAGGGCTTGGCTACAGACCTTTGGCTTTGCTCATAACTGTGGACAAACTGGAGTATAATATTCACAATTCTACGTAAGAGAAAAGAAGATAAACATAATGGCAGGAAAGAGATGCAGGATAGAGTAGGTGAACTGGCTGTCCTTGGACCACACTTGGCTAACAGAACCGGCTTTGACCAACACACTGTTATTTTTTTTCCTTTGGATCCAACATTTGAAGCATACAGGATACGTCTGTCATATTAAAGTTGAATTTTGAACATCTTTTGAAAATTTACAAGGTCTAGAACACAGAGCCCTTCTTCCTACACAGTGATTTAAAACTGAGACAGAGTATCAGCTATCTCCTGTAGATGGGGTAGGCATTCTTCAGTTTGACACAATCCCCACCCAAGTTACCTAGCTCAAATTCATTTCCTCCTGACTTCTCTAAGAATTTGACCTGAAGACATTTCAAGTGAAACTTTGAGCTGAGAAAGAAGTAAATCTGCTATCACCTGATCAAATTCCAATCAAAACATTAGCACTCAGCTAGAGAAAGTACTGGCCTTTCTACCACAACTTAGCACTTCCCGGAACTATTTTCTACTGTTTACAAAGATTTACTGTTGCTCTGAAATTGTCTCATGAGTATGTATCAGCAACTTGCTATTATATTATGAAACAATGTTTTCATTTACCAATAGAACTCTGTATTTAAACCAAGATCAATACATATAGTCAATTTCTGTGAAGGAAGAATCATTCAACAGCACATTTTTCATGTACTCAAGAAACACTGAGTTTATGCCAGGTAATACTTACTCAGTGAGACTGACATGTACTGTTGTTCTGGTTTATGGTGACACAGCTGAAGTTTCTAGTAATTTTGTTCTCAACATTTACATGCCATTAAATTGCAGACTAAACTGCCTGAATATATAGATTTCTGTTGCAATTGTGTACAATTGTAAAGATAGCCAATCACTTAACGAGAATTTAAGAAGATGGTCTACAGGTCTACACGGCCTGCATACCAACCGATATAGTCAAATTATGTGAGATCATGTAGACAAAATAATATAGTGAACAAACTGAAACTTTTCAAATACTTTCAAACGACATCCAGGCACAGCTTAAATCCAGTCACAAATGCTGTTCAGACTCACTAGAGGAAAATTGCATAGTTTGGGAATTATGCTTATGTTGCTTACATATGCATGCGTGTATTAATTTATTTACATATTTGTGCAAAAAAGACTTACATCACTTTAGGAAAATATATCTCCTTCTGCCTACAATAAAATTCACTTGCAGTTGCTGGACTTGCTAAAGAACAGAAAGTATGATAGACAGCACACTATGTATATTTTAAAGTAGTTTTTGTCACTATCCCATATGGTAATATATAGAGCTGAGTGTTAGCTAGGTACAAAGGAAGCCCATTGGTTTTAAGATAGAATTCCCAATAATTAAATAATTTATCTAGTATTATTTGTCAGTTTGATATTTCTGATCTAACAGAGGCATTTGCTTAAAAGTATATGTGGATTTTTAAAAATTGAAAAAAAAACTATAAAAGAATAACACAAAATAAACAAGCCACAGGGATGTAATGTACTGCTCAGAGAATATAATTAATGATATTGTAATAACTTCATATAATGGAGGATGTATACAAATATCAAATCATATGGTGTACACTTAAAACTAATATAATATTCTAAGTCAACTATAATACAATTAAAAAAGAATAATTTAATTTGGTCATTGAGCTATATATATTATATGTGTATTATATATGAATTATTTAACATATAATCCTTTATGTATGCAAATATTATATTGATATTATAAATTATCATTTTATTTATATTCATTTTAAGTAATTACTAAGTAAACTGCTTATAAAGTAATGAGAGTGATTTTTCAAACACATACACCATATGCAAATTCAAATTCATGTTTCCTAAATGACTTATTTCAGTGAAAAAAGAAAGCCTGCTTGCTGAATGAATAAATGAATGAACACCACTAGGGCTGAAGACATTTTTGGCATGTCCCTTTGGGAACCATCCTTACAAGCCACTTCCTGTGTGCATAAGGAAACAGCATCTTGATTTTATAGTCACTTCCCATTTGACCCAAATCACATTAGCTAACTGGATTATCCACTTTAATCATCACACTTAATGCCAAAGGGCTTTTGGCAGCTTCTTAGAATCAGATCCACCTTCAGCGCATGGAAATTTGTCATCAATGAATTTTTTTAAAAATGTGTAGCACAGACTCTAAAGGGTGGTTCAAAGGGGAATCCCCCAAACATGAGAGTAATGGCAACATCCCTAGAAGAAGTGGAGAGCTTCCTGCAGGAATCACCTAGGAAAGCTCAGTCTCTATTAAATTAATGCATGAACTCTGGTATCTTCTAATCCATCACTCTCCCTCTATTCTCTTCATATGTGTTTTAAAAACAGTAATGCAAAATTCCAGAGTCAATGTCAGATGTCAATGCCGTATTTAGATGTTATGCTAGGGTAGATTTTAATTAATGAGTAAGCAATTAATAAAATGTCACATATGAAATGTTGAAAAATAATTATTGATTTACACATTCCTTTAATGACTTTGCATCACCTGTGCAGGTGGAGTAAAGACTTGTTTTGGGGGGAAATCTAATAAGGGTCAGACAGTCTGGGCCCTACACTGGCAGTTTACCACACCAGTGCTGTGGGATGGCTCAGACTTGGCAGCGACCAAGCTTGATGATATATGGACTCTTGCATTTAGGATGTAAAATCCAACAAGAATTTGACCTTCACTCAACAAGACTACAACTGGATCCACTAACTTCCTTTTCCCTGGATTTGCCTCCCCGTACTTTTCCATCTAGTGAATATGAAGCCATTCTTCAAGATTCCACTGTGATTTCTACTCCTTTTACAAGATTGCTTGTTGGAAGGGAGTGGGGTGTGATGGTGGAGAAGTCAATGCAAACACTCCATCCTTTTACATTAATTCATTAGTAGTCAGTAAATGCTTAATGAAGGTTTTGTTATGTGCCAACCCCACCCTGGGGACTCACAGATCACTCCTGCTCTCAAAGTCCCACAGTTGAGTAAAGGAGACAGACAAGAAAACCAAGCTCAAGTGTGTTAAGTGCTACTGGCTTGTGTGGGTTTGGAAACATCTATAAGAAGAACAAGAATAGTAATTTGTCAGAAGGAGAAAGGAACAGTAGGGACAGCACAGGGGGTAGCACGCAGGATCTATGTTAAAACTTTAAGTAGTTTCCATGATTTCCTTGCAAGAATGTGGTATACTATACTATTGTCAAAATACTGAGTGGCTTTCCAGACCCATTCCTGTGCAAGGGCTATACTGCTGCCCCTTGATGCTAAGCTTGACCATGTGACTTACTCTGGCCAATGGCCTGTGAGTGGAAGAGATTTATGGCATTTCTGTGCTCTAAAAGCCATTATGTGGTCCTGCCATCTCCCCGTCTCTTCTGCTTTCTCAGGATGGGCTGCTCCTTAATGAAAAGGCTAAGGAACAGAGTACCATCGGCTAGCTAAGAACATCTAACAAGTGCAAGAAATAAAACTATGGTCGTAGCCACTGCAGTATCAGAGTGGTTCGTTACCTCCGTGTGACTGGTCTCAACTGACTGAAAGGACGAATGAGCTCACAGTTGTCAGGGATAGATTGTTGGCAGACAATTTCGTTTTCTCTATACAAAGACAGCTGACACAAGGGAGTCTGAGTTGGGAAAGGCATTTTTGTTAAATGAAATGGTCCTTTCTCGAGTTTGTCATGAGGTTTTTGACAAGAAACTCTAGGAAGACCTGCTAGCTGTCATTTGAGCAAGAAGCTCTGAGCCAAGCTCCAGCACTCCTGAAGCCACACAGAGGAGGCTTTCCCTCGTTCCCCCCTCTGCTCTCCAGCTCGGTTCTCCCAAGTGCCTCAGGCATTTCACTGGTAAGGAGCGCTTGGGGAGTGCTGGTTGAATGGGAATGAAGTTCCCTGAATTTTCAACACACCGGGGTATCATTCCCAGTATCATTATAACCATAATCCATGGAAATTTACAACAGAAGCAATTGCAGCCACAATTCAAAGAACCATCTTTATAGTGGAGATTCTCAAATGTGTGGGGTTTTTTTTTTTTTGTTTGTTTGTTTGTTTGTTTGTTTTGTCCTATGCCAACAGAGAGAGAAAAGGGAGAGTTGTTGTTAGCTTGGGAACAAAAATAATGATAAGAAAAAATAAAAATGTCTTTCCCCAGGGGAATCTGTTACAATCCTCTATCTCCCACCCATATGTTGTCTGTGGTCCCTGATTCCAGGTAGAGAGGTTGAGAGGCCCTACATTACAGATGTCAAAGGTTACTGATCACATAACTATGCTCTGGATGCACCAAGTCCTACAAATACTAATTCTATTTGCAGCCATGGGCTCAAATGACTTTCAACGCTCTTTACTCAAGAGTGTTCCATCTCACCTTGAACCTCCCTGGTCTGCCTGAGACAGCCCTGCTTTGCACCTGTTTTTGGGTTTGCTCCTGTTTTCCTGTAAAATTAGTAATAGTCCCCCTTTTACTCTTAGACAGCAAATTCTTTGGTCACTCTAAATCTTGGTTTGTAATCAAGGAGTGTTTAGACCCAGGAAAGTTTGTTTCAGGAATATTCCACAGCACTCTCTTGTACGAGGCTTATGCAGTTTTCTTCCCAGGTCTCCCCCTCCAAATGTGCTTTAAAACCTTTAAAAATACCCTCGCTAACAAAATCTTGAACCTACTGGATAAAAGTATCCCCTACTTAACATTGTAGACTTTATATTAATTATTCTTATTGAACTCTCTTATCTTACCTCCCTTTTCTTATGTCTCAAATTCCTTGCAAGGAGAAAGACATATGTGAAATGGTTGGGTTTTGAGATTCAAAAGAACAACCTTGTTTTCGGGATTTTTAAAATGCCTATATTCTTAACTTGGTTAAATTGTGTCAGATTTTTTCAGTCTAACATCTTATCTTGGGGGATGGTGGCCTACCTAAAAAAATGACATGGGCGGGAAAAGGCCACCTGCATCATGGTCACCCCCACTCCAACTTTCATTATGAAGCAGTGAGGAAATTCCTTAGAATGACTTGATTTCCTTGAATCACTTCAACTAACATGGCACAATTAGCAGGACCTTTTTAAAAACAAAGATCTGGACCAATAACTGACATTTAACTTACCCAAGAGCATACACACATTTGCCAAATGGCAACTGACTGATGGAATTCAGTTTCTGGGCGGTGTTTGCCATTTGGCAGGATTTCTTCAGCGTTCTGGCTATATGTACCATACTGATACCCACAGCAATGCAATTTCTGGTTTATTTTAAGATAAAATGCTAAGCCCAAAGCTCTATTCTGACTATGCAAATGATCACCTAGTGCCAACTGATTAGCATTTTTAAGACAAAAAAATTGGAAGAGATGGTACGTTATGCATATTACACCTAGTGTGAAAGCAAATCATGCATTTCCTAAGGTTTCTGTGGCACCACATTCTCTGCCCCATAAACTGAACATACAATTGAGGGATGTATTGCTTAAGTTTTGTTTTTAAGAGAAATACTTTAAAAAGAAAAACATCTTAATTCCTATCAAGAAGTTAACAACTCAATTTACTCATCTGTCAGTCTTGGCTGGTAACAAAAAGAACATGGCAGGTCTGCATTTCAGCACGGAGTGCACCATCTAGTGGTCAAAAGAGTGACTGCGGACTGAGGTTTAGCAGCGCAGGCAATAAAATGCAGAGACAAGGCTGCTAATACTTCTTAAACAACTATAACCCAGGCATCTTATAAACATTTAAAAATTCTAACAATTATTAATCAGCTCTTTCACTTTCCCTAAAGATGGTAGCAAATGTCTTTTCTTCTTCTTTCTCCAGCATTGAGTCCCCACTTCCCACACACAGCAGATGATTTTCCTCCTCAAAGAGAAAATAGTAACCATCAAAAAGGAACGTTCTCCATGTCCAGCCACCCAGCTGACAAACGCACCCACACCCACATTGATGATTTCCATTTTAACCTCCCATTACTACCTCAGGCAAACTCTACCACCTGTGCTTTGGATCTCAGTCCCTCTTACATCTTCAGAAACCCAGCTTCACCAGTTATCTCCTATTTGCTTCCTCTTTACTGAATCCTTCCCATAAAAATGCAAATGGAATCAATATTTCCCATCTGAAATAAAATTTTGCTCAATTCCTACTTCACCCAGCTACCTCCACATCTCTTCATTCTGAGCATTCAAATTTCTTGAAATAATTTTCTTTCTGTAGATTATTTTGATTCTTCTTTCACACTTTCACTTCAACCCACTTCAGTCTGGTTTCTGCTCCCACCACTATGGAAATTTATCTCACCAGGTCACCATCTGACTTACATTTCACTACATCCAACAAATATTTCCAAAACTGCTGGCCATGCCCTCTTTTCTGAAACACTTCTTTTTCACTTGGCTCTTTTGTTCTCCTAATCCTGCCTATCCCCTGGTTCGTCTCATTGACTCAAATACCCTCCATGGCTGTCTATGGATGGACAGACCCCAATCAAATTCCCTAGTTGAGTTCTGTCTCCTGAGCTTCAGACACATAGATTGTACTAGCTCCTGGATAGCTCCATCTGGAGCTGCCCCACATATACTTCAAGCTCAGTCATGCTCAAAATATCTCCCCCAGTATCCCCTCTTGCAGTGATTAGTAACCCATTTATTCACCCAGTTGCCCTATTTTGTATCCTGGGAACAATACTAACTCCTTCTTCAACTTTGTCTCCAAGAACCTATCAATTATCAAGACACACTGACTCCACTTCTTATCTTTGTTTCTCGAATTGGTTCATTTTTCTCCATTGCCATGCCATCCTTCTACTTCACCACCCCATCACTGTTTGCAACAGTCTTCTAAGTGGTTCTTTGCCTCCTTTCCAAACAATGCTGTACACTGTAGCCACTGACTTTAGGAAATACAGATGCCCGTATCACTCCCCTGCAATGTCTTCTAATTGACTTGCCTTCAAAATCGTTAAGGCTTGAAAGCCCTTTAATACTCTTTCCCTTCCTCCCTCTCATACTTCACACTCCAGTCAACCACATTCCTTTAGTTCCTCAAATGTGACTCATTTTTTCTCCCTTCATGACATGATCTAGAACACTTTTCCTCTTCTCCATTGATACATTCCTACTTATACTTGAGATTCTCACCTAAATTTTTCTTTCATAGGTAAATATTTTTTGACTACTTCTAACATAGGGTCTTCCTCTATCAATCACTCTTATCAAGACTTCAGCAAATAGCACTCACCTAAGAAAAGAAAAATACTACCTATTTCAGAAGGAGTGAGTGTAATAGGTATAATTCATTACACAGGTGATGAAAGAGGTGAGATAGGGACTGTGAGGCAATTCAGAAGTTGTATCAAAAGGAAGCTACTACCACTTCTGGTCTGGAGGACGGCGAGAAGGGCTGATGCTTCCAGGGCTGAGGGTCACCTGGCTGCGGCTGGAGCGATGGAGGAGACAAGTTATTGCATATGATACTGCTGTAGGCAGAGAGAGGGAAATATCCTGGCTTTTCTTGTCTCTCCAAATGTTTGCTCAGTGTCTCCTATGTACCGAATCCACCTACCAACCAACAGACATAGCCACCTGGGAACTATGCCTTCAGGGATTAGCCTCCTGTGACAAAGTGCAGAGGAAGAGAAGTGCAGAAAATGGATCTGAGAGTCAAGAGGCCAACAGCCGGCATAAAAAACATTCAACACATTTTGTGGAGTAAAAATTTTTCTTCCATTACAAAGAAGGGAAGGTCCACGAAGGCAAGGATTCTGATTGACCTAATTTATTATGCTTTCCCTTTTTTCTAGTAAAATAACACTCAAGAGGCATTTGGTAAAAATTGGCTATATGAACAAATGAACATAATACTATTGTTCACTTTATCAGATGGGAAGAATGAGGCTCAGAGAGGGAAAGTAACTGCCCAGGATCCCAAAGCTAAAAGGTATTCAAGTCTAGTCTATCTGAGTCCACACACACACAAAATATAAATCTGTTGGTAAAGACAAATATAAGATTTAAATTTAATATACTCTTGGTATGCCAACAACTACTAAAATAATTTGGATGAAATTTTCCACTTTGTTGGTTTTTATCTTTTCATTATATAGAGACTTATAGGTTTAAAAATAATAATCAATTTAATTTTAAAGGTTTATAAAAATTGAAAATGGATTGATAAAATAGTAACAATCTGCTAGAGTGCCTTGTGACTGAACCTAAGGTATCTCATTTCCTGATTGAGAAAATAAGACCGAAAGTGTCCCATGGAACTGAAGAATAGGGATCAGCTTTAAAAACAGTCAAAATAGGGGTCAGTTACTTAAGCTGGGGAAGGAAAACAAAAGCCAACTGGTAATTTGTTAATCTATAATTATTTTTGGACATGGTAAATCCTTAATCTCTCCCCTGCCAAAATAAAATGTCACGCATTAAAAGAATGCAGAAAGTTTAACTGACATACTTCTGCCTGCTTTAATATTCTAGGTCCTCAATGAAATCTGATTCCTTTCATTTACATGAAACTTCTCATTGAGATCACAGTGTCCTTCGCCAATCATATTTTATAGGTATTATGAGCAACATACTTTGCATAAGATTCAGAAAGTGGTAAATTAGAAAAATTAACTATAAAGTTGTTTGCTAGAAATAGTTTATGTTTATCTTAATATAAATAATTAATGTATATTTTCCTTCATGGTTGAATTTGTAATGAATTAAGTCTCTGCTTAATTTATTCTTTTAGAATAAAAACTCTTCTCCAATGACCCTCTAAGCTAGATTCTCTTGTTTTAGTTTCACTGTTAACACAGCAGAAAGATTACTTACTTTATCCCTAAGTAATCTGAGGAAGAAAATTCCGTGAAAGTTTAAACGATGGTGTCTCAAAAGACCAAGTTAAAATTTAAAAGAATTCATTTAGCAGGATGGGTTGTCATTCTGGTTTGGTAAAATATTCCTACAGAGGTAAAATAGAGGTGAGTGCCTGGATTTTCTTTTTTTCCCCTATCTGAATAGCTCCAACAGCACTTACCTACCTCATGTTCATGCAGGCTTCAAATCCAGTGGTTCTCATCTCTGGCTGTAGACTTGACCCATACCCTAACCATTTAATATAATCAAGATCTCTTAGGTGGGGGCCAGGCATCAATATCTCTAACATTACCTGGAAGCAACTAATGTACAGTTAAGGTTTCAATCTAACGGGAATTTGAAAGAGTTTGGCTTGTCAGATAATCAAATGATACTGAAACCATACCAAAGCTGGATATTAAGTTCTAGTAGTCCAAAAATCTAATTAATTTTATGGTCCTAATTAGGTGCCCAGTTAACTTATTCAGTCTATTCAACTCTTCTAGCTGTGAAAGTAGAGCTGACTCAGTCCTGTGTGGTTCTGAGCTACTCATACATCTCTGACCATCTGATGAAGCTAAGGACACGTTCTCCAGAAGACCGCACATTCGTACAAGATTTTACATACAATTTTGGTGTCCCCAAACCATGTGAAGTCAGCCATTGATTTCTCTAAGGCACAAACCTAAGAACAATAGCTGACTTACAATCAGATAAACTTCAAATCAGTATAAGGGAGGCTTTCTAACAATTAGAGCTGCCTTAGAATATACAATGCTTAAATAAAGAAGGCCTTAAATGGGGAAAATGATGACAATGTGGAAATAATACAGAAAAGTGTTTAGAAATTAAACATAAATGAAAAAAGTACAGAACAAAATTATATGTATGCTTTGATTAAACATGTTTGTTACATAGATATGAATTGGAAAGGAATATTAAATATTGAACAATCCATATGAAAATGGATAGTATTTTATTGTGAAATTCTTTTAATAAAACTATAACACATTTTCTATAAAAATGTAATAGGCAAGTTTTATGCTAATTAACAGGATGATTTTTATTATCTTTCCTTTGTAGAGGACATGGCAGGATTAAACACCACCAAATTACCTGGAAGAAGGTATTGCAAAAACCAACTGTGTTAGAAAATTAAACAGAGGTCATCAAACGAAGGATGCCACAATGTCAGTTTTGTTACTATTCAAGCCTATCCAGGAATAATGATTTAACCAGGAGAACATCCTGGGTGGTATGGCCCAAAATGGACTTGATAGCTCATATGGAGTTGTTTAGACAATGAACTAGCTGTTGGCAGCTTCCCCCTCTCTCATCTGGAGAGGCCTCACCCACACTCAGCTTCCCATGAGCTCCCATCCGTTTCCTGGCTGAAGGGGCTGTGACTTGCCATGCTTCCCTGAGGTCTTCAGGGCTGGGGAGCTAGTTTTGTTAGACAATTCCTCTAAAGAGTTGGCATCTAAACTGAGATAGTCCAATAACTTGGAGGGTTGTCTGAACCCCCATTGGCAAAGTTTTTCTCTATAGCTGCCCTAAAAAATAGGACAGCAAGAAAGAGGGATGATGCAGGAACAAGGGGATCACAGCCTTCTCTCTTCTTACCAGCCCTCCATCACTCAGTCCCTGGAAGCCTGTTCCTTAACCCACACTGCCTGATGTTGTGGCACATGAGCTCGGCCAGGGACGTGGCGACCAGGAAGGGACCGGCTTGCTCTCAACGGGGGATGGGGATGGGGATGACGGTAACTTTCTCAGGCAAACCCAGGCACAAACTGACTCAGCCTTTGTGGATACACTCTCAGATATCTAGGGCTTCTCTTGGGGAATAAACTGCTTTGTTCTGTTTATAGCTTCATAGATAGAGCAATGTGTCCTAGTGTAGATAAACAACTAAGATATTTTATGTAAAAAAAAAAAAGTTTGTTGAAAAGCATGTAGCAAACTTCCATTTCAGGAAAAACTTATATAAATATATACATGTACCCAAAAAACCCAGCTATGCAAGTCTTAGAAACAGTTTTCTAGGGGGATGGGAGGGAAGGTGGCAAACATATGCTTTTATCTAAATCTTGCATTTCTGCAATGCTTGGATTTTTTTACATAAAATATTACAAAAGTTTTATAATCAAGAAAAAAATAAAATAAACTTAAAAAAATTAAAACTTCTTAGGTTTCTTCCAGACAAAGTTTTGAAACTTAGTTTCCTAAAGGACATAAAATAGAGTCATTTGGTAATTAAGAAATTACTGTCTAGAATATTCTGGATACCTACTAGGCCAAAATGTTTTGGCTCTTTTGCCTGCATTAAGTTCAGCTCAGAACAATGCAAAGTGATAGAAAAATGTACAGGCTGAACTTTATATTTTTTCCACTGAAATGGCCATTTTCCTGATTTTTTCAGCTCTGTCAAAACTGGTATATACACATAGGCCTTTACTAATCCTTGACTCAGAGAAAACCAGACTTTTCCCAAAGGGTTGATCTTTAGATCCCCAATTAATTTTTTTGAGTATACCACCTTGTAAATTGGACGGATTTTTCTGGAATCTGGTGATCCTTTCTAAAGGCTCTCAATAGAATCTTCTACCCATGATCATATTGAGTCCCTCTTTCTTGCTCATTTTAAGAGTTTTTAATAGAAAAAAAATAGATTATTTGGCATTTAATGCAAAAATTACTAGTATATAGTTAACAAAGATAGTGGCTTTTGTGGTTGGTATTTTCCAGTTCTCATTCATAAGAGGTTAGCTATACTGTGAAGGTCAGGTTAAGTAATAGAGATAAACAAGACAGCATTCAAAAAATTGTTTAGAAAGACCAAATTACCACACTAGTTAAGGCAATGATTTAATACTCTATTCTTTTTCTAAAGATAAAAAACAAACAAACAAACAAACAAAAACCACTTCTGAGAATAGCAAGTAGATCAACTTCAACTAAATTATCTCCGTACCTCCTTCCCAAATTATTTTAGCCCTTGTTATATTACTATATCATCTGTGCAACTGCATCACTTGACAAAACAATTTCCTCGGATTCTGCAGTTTACCCTGGCAAGATCAGCTCGTGTCTCTAGATGGTACCAAGATATATCCCAGGTGTGTCCTACTCAGGTTGCCAGGTAAGCAGACTCTGGGTGGCATACATCAGCCAAATAACATGCATGCTGTTCCTCTAACTTCCTAAGTAGCACATCCAGCATACTAGAATAGTTCTGAGCATCCTGGGATTTTTGTGAGTTGAAAGAGTACAATCCTATACTATCTTATCATCATTTTTTTTCACATACACAAAAGGCAGTCTTTGTGAAACAGATGCATTTTCTTCCTAAACATATACCACCAACAACACTTTTTTTTTTTTTTTTGCCCTTGGATGAAATTCACTTGCATATGTTGACTTGCTTAGGTCAACATCTAGCATGAAATCTACTAAATGGGGCACAGAGCAAATAACAGGAACCTGGACTGGTACCCCAGGAATATGTCTTTGGATATAAACCTTTCAATAATGTTATATTTAACAGTAGAACAACCTGCACCTTTAGTACATGGAATTAACTATTTTCTGACATTCCATCCTTGCTAATTTGATGTTGTAACAGTATTTAAAAACAAATGAGGCAAGATGAGTAAAGGCAGGAAAATCAGTTTCCATAAAGCAACTGTAAGCAGCCAGCAGACACTATTTTTCTTCCATCACTAAGCATTTATTTAAACTTCATACTTAGAGATACCTGTATCCTTTACTCCTATACGCTTTCCACACAACTGTTTAAGTAGTTGTAATCACTAAAGTCTCTTTGGTTAGTCATTAAATTCAATTACATTTAATACATGTCCAGTAGGCATTGTCATAGTTCAAGGTTAACATGGGGCCTCATTTTAGAAATTGGATAAAATGTTGTGTCACTACGTGGATTACTTACATTGGGGGTGAGTGGGAAGGACTCAGCTGAAATGATAGTTAGGATGAAGATGCATTCATATTGTATTGAAAAAATAAGGTTTGTTGTGAAAACATATGTATCATGTGGGAATCTTCCAATATCCTACACTTGATATGAATCTTTACTGATTATACTAATTTATTGTTTCAGACAGTTAACATAGAAAGCTTTAAGAAGAAATGTAAAATGAATTTAAATTCACATATACACAGCATCCCCAAGTAAGAGTTCTTGCCAGTGAAACAAAGCATAAGTTTCTCATTATTAAAATCTATGACTGGTGTCAACCTGGTTCACAGGATGTTTCCAGGATCAAGAGGGGTGCTTGTTCCCTCACTTAACCTCACACTCATTAAGGTTTCTACCAAAACCAGGTGGCTAAAGGTTTATCTCCAATAACAAAGGTGCTCCAAGGGAATTATGACAATCATTCTATGGTTTGAATTTTCCATTGCTAGACCATGCAAACTGCTCAGTGAAATTAGCAGAAAGATTTTACCAGAAGATTTTTCTGCTAATTGGGTCAAATTAGCAGCTGCAGTTGGAAGTTTAAATCAACATTCCTTTTTATAAGTGTCACTGGTTCAGAAAACAGAATGTGTTGGGACCTTAAAGAATCTCAGGTCATTCAGGAATCACGTGCAAAATTAATGCAATTAAAGCACACCCATAAGGTGGGAAACTTCTTTGTGTTTGCTGTAAATAAACACATTCTGAATTTCGATCTTCCTGCAAAAGCACTGGAGGACAAAATGAATTTTTTCAAAATACAAATCTAAATATGTTATAAATCTCACATTCCCATCCACTAATGCCTTTTATTGGCTTCCTATCGTTCTTAGGATAGAAGACAAACTCCTTAATGTAATCTATAAGGCTCTGCCTCAGTTGGTCCCTACCCTCCTCTCAAGCTATGATCTTCCTTTTAGCTCTCTGCGTCCCAGACCCACTGGCTTTCTTTTGGGAAACTACACTCTTCACCCTGCTTCCCATGTCTGGACCGTGCACATGTTGTTCCCTGGACACTTATCTTTTGTTTATTTCATCCTCTCTTCACCACCATCACCACCACCACTGCTACTGTCATCACTCTAACCACTATTTCTACTGGAATACACACATGCACACACACACAGAAACACACCCACTTTCAAACTCAGTTCACTTATATTCAAAGAGAAATATTTCTGACATCTTCCACATGCCCTCAAAAAAGCGCTCCCTGTTACAAAATCTCCTGGCACTGCACAGCCCTTACCATTACTTTAGCTTTACATGTACTTTTGGATCTTTTCGTTAATGCCCATCTCTCCATGAAAGTTGGGACTCTGTTTCTTTCTCATCATTATTCACCCCGCATCTAGCAAGAAACCAAGATACAGTGATCCTAATACCTAAACATTGCTGAGAGAATGAGTAAGTCAATCATATCAATCAAATTTACATCTCTTTTCTATGTAGATGGTTAATCTACTGAGCAAAATTCAACCTGAAAGAGGAATAAAAGGAAGGAACATTGTTGAACTCAGCTACTTTGCAAGGACTGGGCCAACTTCTTTGCACATGTTAATTTAATACCAGCAACTGCCCAGTAAAGTAGGTATTCTGATTCCCTTTTAAGAGCTGGAGAATCTCAGACTCACTTGAGGCTTGAGTAACTCACTCAAGGACACACATCCAGTAAGAGAAAGTAACATGGTTATGCTGAAGTTTGGAGAGTTTTCTATTTTCTTAGGATTTTCTATGAAATATGGAGCCATGTTTATAACTGCATTAAATGAGCATTTGCATAATTTGAATTTAGGATGACTCTATTTTAAGGCACTGAAAATACTTTTGAATGCTGGCTCTAGAAATTGTGGAAAATGGAATATAACAAAAACTGAAGAGAGTACACAAATTGAACCCTCATTTTTAGTGTTGGAAATTTAACGAGGTAATCGTTAAATTTTACATATAAATTAGCATATACATACAAATAGAATTACTAGTAAAGAGTTAAGCAGGATTTCAGAACTTAAAACGTGATTTCACTCAATTTACTGCCTTGGGATCATCAACGTGTTCACAGTTCTACCCTCCAAAAACCTGCCTCTAGTTCCAAAGGCTCTTAAAGAGGTAATTATTTTCCACAAGCCCAACTTGTCTTCTGTGGTATGTGCCTGGGTTCAACACCCGTTTACCTATTTGCAGAGATCAGCATTTCCTTCCACCAGATCACCTCTGCTGACCGGAATGCTGATGAGACTCCCAGGAAAGAAGTAGACACTGCATCTGACCACTTGCCTGACCACTGCCTGACCCCAAGACTTATGGTACTGGTTTCTTTCTGTCAAGATAAGGGAGCTGAAATCAGCAAAAATTGATAAAAGGACTCTCACTCAGTCCTCTTACCCTATTCCTTCCAACATTTTTGGATAATAAGTATATATATTATTTAATATTATGCACCTGGCTCTCTCGGTACTATGGATAAAATAAATAAAATTTAAAAGATGACCAGTCCTTATCTTTGAGACTTGTGTTCTAACTGGGGAAGGCAGAACTAATTTATATGAAGTGATTAGAAAAATAATTGAGAAACTGTAACAGAGATGTTTATGAGCTGAATTCATATGTTGAAATTCTAACTCCCAGTATCTCAAAGTGTGGCTGTATTTGAGATGGTGTCTTTAAGGAGGTAATGAGTTAAAATTAAGTCTTTATAGTGGGCTCTACTCCAATGTGACAGGTGCCCTTTAAGAAGAAAGTATGACCCATAAGGAGGGAAGACCATGTGAAGAAACACGGAGAACATGGCCATCTACAAAGCCAATAAGAGAAGCTTCAGAAAAAATCAACCCGGCCGACACCTTGATCTCAGACGTCTAGCTTCCAGAACAATGAGGCAATAAAATTCTAACGTTTAAGCCACCAGTCTGTGGCACTTTGTTATGGTGGCCCTAGCAAACATACAGGGACTCCACTGAGGAATGATGTTAGGGCAGGGATAATGCTTAGGGTAGGGTTATGGGGAAGGTTAGGGTTAGATTTGGAGTTGTGGTATGTGTTGGAGTACTTAAGAAGGTTTTGTGCAGGACATGGGGTCAGAATTAAACACAGACAAAAATGAAGTGAAGGAGAGGCAGAGAGGTGATATTCTAGGAGAGGAGAAAATTCTATGAGGCCAGCAAAGTAATTGGTAGAGAAAATAATTTAGTCACAGGCAGCAGTCTTTAAAACCTGAATCTTTGCAGTTGGTTTATATTAAATGTTAGTGTATTTATATTAATATATTTATTCACTTATATTGGAAGAGTATTTGAATTTACATTAAATGTAATATGTTATTATAGAAAGAGCTACTCTGACATTGATATGAAGGTATTCTATTTACCATATCTGTGTAAATCTTGAAATCCATAGCTAAATAAAGAATGGCTGTGGGTATGGGCAAAATATCATGGAAGCATTGAAATTCAACTGTATTTGATGTGTTATTTCATATGTACAGGGGGTGTACATGTTAAAAGAGAAAGAGAAGGTACCTGCACTATGTGAAATAAATTATGTTTGAGTGCATCGGTATTTCTCTCTCACCATACAGAATATGCACATTTATTATCAAAAGCTTTAAGGATTTTTCTGGGTGAAGGTTATGTATATATATTCATGATCGTATGTTCCTGAAGCACTTAAGTAGACAGCTTCATATGTAATACAAACGAAAATCAAGTAATAAAAATATTTTTTTCTACTGTTATGTCTCTTTTCGAAACAAACTGACAGACAGGTACAAAACTCCTCAGTATCACCCACTTCCGTTTCCATTTGGGATTTTTTTTTTTTTTGGAAATATTTAAAAGCTGCATTTAGGTGAATAATTTCCAATCTGGGAAATGGTAGTCTGGCTCAGAACCATCAGCTGTTCATCTACCCAATAAGCAGGTGTGAATAAATATTTCATGAACATTCCTTGTAATCTTCTCCCTCCTTGAACAGCAACAAACCCACCCCCATCTTCCTGCACTGTTAGTCCCCTTCCTGGGAAAAGAGAGGAGCGTTGGCACACCACTGAACATTCTTACCGGTAGATACCAGGTAGTGGAGCTTGCTTTACTATTCACGTTATTTTTTATCTTTTGGTTGTTCTGTTCATAAGCCATGTGTTCTACATCAGGCAGGTGCATTTTCTTTCAGCATTAAGGAAGAGGAAAACCAAAAGTACTTACCTGAAAAACAAAACACAAAAAGAAAAGGATTAAAATGAAGTCATGGACAGGCCTGATTGCTTGGCAAAAGCACTAAGGTGGGGATAAAAACAACTAAAGCATCTAATGGTGCTGAACCATCCAGCAAATAAAGCACATGAAGCAGCAAGAAACGCACATGTAAGATGTACACTCTTCTGAAAATTAAAAAGGCAGAGGGATATTCTTTTTTTTTTTTTAAAGAATAGGTGAAGCAAAGTTTTAATTTTGTTTCCTCAATTTTCTAAACAGCTTACATTATCATAGACTTCACCCCAGGGAGACTAATTTTATCATCTGTCTCTGTACTTTAACAGGTTTTGTTAACAGCCTATATTTAATGCTTTCATCATTATAAACCAGAAGACCTTGATTCTAGACCTTACATCTCCTTTAAATCACAGCTTCAATGTCATGTCTGCCAACAGTATCAGGAAGCGAGGACAGGAAAAGGCCTGCCACTGGTAGGTGATGAGAGGAACAAAGGCTTTGCTAACAGTTATCTTCATGACTATGAGGCCATGAGCCTCCTTTAATAGGAGCCACTATAATGTTGGCAGAAGGGCCCACTTTATGTGATTCAGGGCATGATGAACAGAGATGGCATCAGAGCTGACACACATAGTCAGATGTAGCACACAGCAGAGAACAGGAGTGTTTATATGCACTCAGGGAAAGTTACATTTAAATCATAAATGCCAAATATCTGCAGTGTGTCAGCTGCATGTAGGTATGATGCCTTGGACAGCATGCTGATCCCAGAAAGCCTCTACAGGCGGAAGGCAGGAAATGTGCCTGGTATAGCTCTAGGGACTAAAGTTCTGGAATAAGTGGTAGAAAGCACAAGACATACAAGTAATTGTTTCCCTCCCTCAGTTATCAAAAACCAAAGGAGCAAAACAAGAGAAAGAGTCCCAAGAGCAAATGGGACTTTGGAGAGAGAGGTAGAAGAGCTCCACTTACAACGAGGACAGACGTGCCAAGGGCAGGGGCACCAAAAGACATGGTTTTTTGAGCCCACAGTGTGTGACAGTCACCTGGGCTGCTTGGTAAAAGTCATGGCATTCCCAGAACCTACTCAGACCTATCAAATTTGTCTCCGGATGTGAGATTTGGAATTTCCATTTTAAATAAGCATCCCTGGTGAATTATATGTTTATCTTGTATTGTTTTAGGAGCCACATACTAGCAGGTTCTCTCTCTCTCTTTTTTTGAAGTGTTGCTTGTCAGAGATCATTCCCTGAGGTGACTAAGCTACATCATTATGTCAGAATTTAATAAAACATCATGATTTAATGAAACATCAAGAACAGAGGTAGGGAATATGTCTCTTCTTTATTTTTATTCACCAACAAACTGCTTTAAAAAGAAAAAAAAAAACTAGCATGACATGCATCAATTGGTTTGTGCTGGTTTTCATTCCTACAAGACTTTGATTCTTGCTAGTAAGATGCATTCTACACTCCCACTGACGGAGGGCGCTATTTTCTTGTTAGTTCATTCCACTGGCAGGCAGTTGGTAAAAAGAACAAAGAAAACAAACCCAAAACCCCCACAATTTCATCAGTGAATTGATCTAAGGAATAGTTTTGAACATTACACAGTATATAGCAACATCTCCTTAGTGCAGACTCCTGTGTACTTGAGAGGACTTTAATATAGCTTCATTTATCTAGTATCTCTTGACGGATGAGATTTTCATTACTATTCCTTAGCTAACCCTTGAGCTATTTTAGTCTGAATCATGTAAAATAAGTTTATTTCTTTTCTTTAGAAAATGTATTGATTACATTCCAGTATTCCTTTGCTTTAGACATTCAGAAATCTTGATTTCACTTCCAGGATGTTGTAGTCTATTTAAAAGGATGAAACAGTGCTTTACAGGAGTATATCGAATGTCATACTATATATGAAGCTTTTTTTCCAGACTAAAATGCTCCACAACTAAGTGAAATGTAATTCAAAAACTCGTTATAGTATCAGCAAACTGTGAACTGACTTCAGCATTAATAATTACACTCATCAGAGGTTACATGGAAGTTCCTTCACATTTCATATTTGCAGGTGAACCTGTGCTGCCATTTACAAAGATTTCTTACGTGTTGGTCTTGGCATTGAAGCATCCACTATGTGTTGCTTAACCAAGTGAAAGGACCATGGAGATGCAATCAGAGAAGCTAATAGGGTTGGCCGGAAGCTGGAAGGCTTGGGGGTGGACTGGGAAAGGAGGTCAAAAGAATGATTTTTAAAACATGTCCTCGATCTGAGAACATAAAAATGGAGTAAAGATGAAATATGAGCTGACACAGGGCACAAAGCACCACAAAGCAGCACAAATAGCTTTAAAGGCTTCTGTAAACCCTAAGGATCATCCTAAGACTCCGATTCCTCTACACTCCTTCCAATCATGTTATTCATTTCCTTTTCCCTTGCCAATTGCACAAGTGACAACAGATACAAAAAGCATCATCCAAAAGGAAGATAGTTTTAAAAAGCCTGAAGGATAGAAAGTGACAAGCGTTCGGCTCGGACTGTGGCCTTTCTCTAGTAGCACACAGGGTGTTGTCCCTTTGTCTTTATTTTTTTAGGTGGTAGTACAGCACAGTAGAGCCCCATGCCTATCACCAAGTAGCCAAACTTCCAGAGGTAGCTACTCTGGGTTCAAGATCATTTGCTTCCAGGACAGATTCTATTTTTGCATTTATGAAAAAAAAAAGGTTAAAAAACTATAAGTTCCTTTATTCAATGTTAAAATGGAACACACACACATACATACACATACATACTACACATACATATATGCACATGCATACATACATACATACTAGGGATATGACCTAAGTGTCCCTGCCTGGAGCAGGTCCGACAGCAGAGAGATGAGAAAAACAGGAAAAGAAAAAGGAAAGTCTATTTTTTTACACAAAGAGGAACTGTATATTCTTTTAATTCTGCATACTCTCTTCGAAAGCACAACACTTGATTAGGGCTCAAATTCAGAAGACTCTGTCCGAGTTTAGCCAGCTAAACTACAAAGAATAGGTAAATACCGACCTAAAGTAAATACGGCTGTTTAATGAAGTATCCAATGCCAATCTCATTATTTTAAATCATATCAAGAACACACATGAGTGGAAGCCAAGTATGGATCGCACACTTCATAGGCAAAAGCTGATTTTGCACTGGAAACAGGAAGGAAGGGAGAGCCGAAAAGTCAGGAGAGGCGCCATGGTCAATCCAGCTCCTAAACCAATATGGATTTCATCGTTTTCAGACACTGTGAATCATTTCCCCAAAGGCAACAACCCATTTCACTTGCTGACATTGCTCTTGAACAGACTGCCTGACAAGTAGCTTCTTTCTCATTAGCTTTCAAAGTCATCCTCTCTACATCTTTCATCTCCTGCAAATGCACTAATATAACCTTTCCATCACCTTGACTTTTAATTTCCCCTTCAAAATAGGAATTTTATGAATTGTTTTGACAGGTCATATAAGTCCCTCAACACCATTCATAAAATATCTCCTCCAAAATGCTTTAAAATTAAGATTGTCAACCAGTTCCATATTATCATACTAATGCCTACCTAAAACTGACACTGAGGACAGCTGGCTGGCCATTGTAGGTAGACCTGATTAAAGGGCGAATATGTCACAAACTAATTAAAAAGTTACTGGAGACTGCACTACTTGGTAACAGTGTAAAAAAAAAAAAAAGAACTCTAACTAGAAATGCTCTCAACATACATGGAAAATAAAGACTAAAAGCAGCTTGTAGGAGAAGGATTACTTTCTTGCTTACATTCGATGCCAACTCCCACCAGACAAAAAACACGAGTAAGTCAACTCCAGTAACAGGAGTGTAGATTTTCTTGTCAAAGAAAGCTAGGTTCATGACCTTTAATCTAATTACATCTAGTTCAAATCACTTCATTTTCTCATGGGGGAAAAAAAAACTAAAAATATAGAAGGAAAGAAATAAAGCATGACCTGGAAGAAAGCCTAGAATATGATACATAGAAAATAAATTGTATTTGTTATAGTGATTAGCGGCAAAGTTAGTTCAAAGTACAAAGTGTGTCCAAAAATGGTCTAAAAATAGTCAAAAGGTCAAAATTTTAGTTTTTTAAGGAAGGACAAAAATTGGTAAAGAGTCTGTCCATTCCTGCAGTGTTTGGAGACTTCTTTGAACCTGATCAAAGAAGTCTCTGAAACAACAGGCAATTGACATAACTTTGAAGCACTCCTCATAGGCAACTGGAGATAGTCCCTAATCTGAAGTATAAATAGACCCCATGCTAAACCTTTTCCCTGACAAGTGATTACTCACCACTAATTTGGAGTTTACCGCTTTAGAACATATGTCATTTCACTGTTAGTTCCCACAATTTGAGAGCACTTCCTTATAACCTATGCTTCCCAGTCGTGTGAGACCCGGTTCTTTTGTTTCATTATTTTTGGGATGTGCATTTTGAATCCATCTATGTGTCTGTCTCTTGTTCCTCAGTTTGGCTGAGGACATTCTCAAGATTGTTCTAGATCTTTTGTCTTTTTACATGACCTAGCTCAGGGAGCCAATTTACTTTCATAGTTTTAACTATGCTAATACCTCCCAAATATACAGTTCAGACCCCAATTTCTAATCAAAGCTCTTTGTTTCTTACTTTTCAGTGACCAGAGGAGAGACCTCATATAATTCATCATATTATTACAGCATTAATATATGCAATACCAAGGAATTTTTGAATGAAGATTTATATACTAACAATTAATATCTAAAGCCTCTAATTAATTGCAATATTTAAATATTTAGCCAATGCCAGACCACACCATATAATCCACCAATGACACATTTCCTTCTCATGGAAAATAGTCAAGAAGACTTGGTCAGAACTCCTATTTATTTTGCAAGGACACAAATTTTGTGCTTGCTGCAGCTACCTTCTGAAAATACCTCTGCTTCAACAAAAACAGCTCTGTTATTTTTTGTTATTAGGGCTTGTCATTGTCCAGATTTCCAGATGGTATTATTCCTGACAATGGATCTGCATTTATTTCACATGTGTTTAAGAAATCTGTGAAGCTAGAGCTTATCCAATCTGTCATCATCACTCTTCATCACCCTCAAGCAAATGGTCAGGCTGAAAGGAAGGTGCAGACCAATAAGGATGCCCTAAAGTGAACTGTTAGAGGAAAATGACCAAGGAGATTTGCCAAGTTTCTCATCACTCAACATGTCACTCCAAGTGGGACAACAGGAATCAGTTCTGCTGAAAAAAAATGGAGCAACACCGTAATTGTTCCTTGACAGTTCCCAGATAGAGCTGAGATTAGAATTTATAGACAAACCAGAATGTATTCTGGATATTGTATTCATTCTTAATTATTTTTGCCATAAAAGTTGGTTTTGGCTAAGAATTTTAAAGGTAAGCAGAGAGGGGCAATGCCTATATAATTTAAATCACAGTGCATATATTATTATAAAAAAGGGCTAGGCTAGCAATGATCTAGGGTGAAATAATACCAATAAAAGTGATTTAGTAATAAGCTCAATTAAAAAATTCTTCTTGTATTTTATTTCTTTGGAGCTCATTGTATGCCATGTGTACCTATTTATTTTAAGTTCAGGTACGTTATGTAATATAGTTAACACGGAGTATTATGTAATATAGTTAACATGGAGTATTTTTTCCACCAAAAATATAACTTAAGCCCCTTTTTCCTGCTTAACTGAAACCAAATCCCCAAAAAGTTACAGAAAGTGGAGGGGAGTCCAGAAAAGAGTGAAATCATTATTAATGTGTCTACCAAATACGTGTAGCTTTTCTCTTTCTGGGTCCATGGTAGGATTATCCTAACCCTCCCCCTTCTTTGATGTCAACCATGGTCATGTGATGTACTCTAACCAGGGGGTCTGAGCAGCAGTAATACGTGCCACTTTCAGGTGAAGGCTTTAAGATCTTGTGCCTGATTTACAACCTTCTCTTTCCCTGTTAAGGTAACTGGAAGCCTGTATTGAGATGGAAGGTCAGCCACCCTGGGTCCCAGATTGGCTACAATGGGCAGAGCCTCCTTGCAAACCTATGGATATATCTATGGCTCTTGGATATGTAGGAAGAGTAAGAAATAAAGTATAGTTGTATTAAGCTATGTAGATTTTGGATTACTGCAGAATAACCTAGCCTAACTTGACTTGTACAATGAGTCATCAAAATAGCAAAATGTTAATAAAGCCATAGCATTAATGAAGCCATGAAGAGTTTTACGCAAAAAAAAAAAAAAAAAACAAAAAAACTTAATGATTCCCAGTATTTAAGTTCAAGAATGAAAAGCAACTGAGGATTGACTTAATTACTATCCTCCAGTATAGAAACAGGACTATGTCTTTTTCTTTCCACTAGAAAGGTGTTAATTTTTCTGAAGAAATATACTGCTGTTTAACAAAAAGAAACTAGCTGGAAACAGGATGATTTTGGTTTGGAAATAAGAGAAAATAAAAGAAGAAAATAAAAATCTTCAGATCATAGGGAAAAAGGATGAAACTGGGGAAGGGGAAAATGATGAAGGCTGTGCGTCTCCTTCCCTAGAGAACTGTAACAAAGGATACACCTCCATCACTCACAGACTGTTCCTACTGATTAACTTTAACTTTCAGAATGTAGAATAAGAACCCCAAAGGGGTTCATGAATTACTTTAAGGGGCTCTGTGAACTGACTAAGCAAATAGCTAAATTGCACATACCTCTGTGCAACTTTCAGAGAAGAAAGCCTATAAATTTAATCAGGTTCTCAGAGGATTCTCATATCCAAAATAAGGCTAAGAACCATGGCTAAACACTGGCCCTACTTGAAGAAGGAAATTATAAACCACAATCTTTTTTGATTGAAGTATAATTGACTTACAATATTGTATTACCTTCTGGTGTACGGCAAAATGATTCAGTTATATATTATATATATACACACATCACATATGTATATACACACATATATATCCTTTTTCATATTCTTTTCCATTATGGCTTATTACAAGATATTGAATATAGTTTCCTGTCCTGTACTGTAGGTCTTTGTTGTTTACCTATTTTATATATAGTAGTTTGTATCTGCTAATCCAAAACTCCCAATTTATCCCTACCCTCCTTCCCCATTGGTAACCATAAGTTTGCTTTCTATGTCTGTGAGTCTGTTTCTGGTTTGTAAATAAGTTCATCTGTGTCATTTTTTAAGATCCTACATGTAAGTGATGTCATATGATATTTGCCTTTCTCTGTCTGATTTATTTCACTTAGTATAATAATCTCCAGGTCCATCCATGTTGCTGCAAATGGCATTATTTCATTCTTTTTTTCATGGCTGAGTAGCCTTTCATTGTATAAATATACCATATCTTCTTTATCCATTCATCTGTCTATGGACATTTACATGCTTTAATGTCTTGGCTATTGTAAACAGTGCTACTATGAACGTTGGGTATCTTTTTAAGTTAAGAATTTTCTCTAGATAAATGACCTGGAGAGGGATTGCTATATCATATGGTAACTCTATTTTTAGTTCTTTAAGGTACCTCCATACTATTTTCCATAGTGGCTACACCAATTTACATTCCCACCAACAGTGTAGGAGGTAAACCATAATCTTTATATGATTCTACAACTTTCTTGTGGATGGGAAATCTGTAGCCTTACTTTCACCCTCAGATCAATGTGGTGATGGCAAGAATTTTTACTTTGGCCATTTTAAACTGTAAATTTGTTTTGCAAGGCAGGAACCCTTAGCTGAATTCTAACCAAGAGGTTAATTAGAGTAGATTTCAAAGGGTTTGCTGAAAAGGTCTTACAGGGGCTGAAGAGTTTCAGTTTTCTACCCAATCCCTAAGATTTACTTATGTCTTCCTCTAAAAAGAGGAAGAAAGAAAGGTTGGCTTAACCTCCTACACCATGCTTTTGATTTGACAGTATTTCTTTTCTTTTTTTTTTTTTTTCTTTTTTTGATTGTCAGAATTAAAGATTTCCAGACTCAATTACAGTGGGACTGGGCTTGCTGATTGATGTATACCTCAGTGGCTCCAACCTCCTGGGGTGTTCCCACTGGCCACCCAAGACCAAAAGAAAATTATAGGGTGGGTGAGTCCTTTAAAAACACTCTTATCCCTCCAACATTTATGGCTGCTTCCATTTTATCTTTTAAACTACACAAAATAAATTATACAACAAATGTGTAAAGAACCAAAGCTTGACGTTTTTAAAAGCTTTGCCAAGCATATCACAAAGATACAAAGTAAAGCTCTTAAAGCCTGACTAAGTATGTCATAGGGTGAAGAATGAATGAGGAGCAGGAGTTTCTTTCCAGAAATCTATCCTTCCTTCCTTCCCTCCATTTTATGGAGAGAAAATGGTAAAATTAAAATTTAACTGAGTTCTGCTTCTGGCTAAGATAAAATAGCTTACAAAAAAGCAACACTTCAATCAAGAACACATAAAAGCTATATATATATATAAAAAAAAAAAAGACAAAACCTAATCTAAACCAAAATTATGAGTTACCTTTGCTGGTGGGGAGGGGTGACCAGGAGTTTCTGGAAGACTTGACAGTGTTCTATTTTTTGATCTGGATGATGGTTACATGGATATGTTCATTTCATTCATCATGCTGTATATTTATAACTGGATACTTATATGTATGTAGGTTTTATTTCAATAACATATTTATTAATAAAAATGTTAACTGATTGTAATTGGCCTGGTAAATGTCTGGAAATATATCATGTACAAAATGCAAGCATATAGGTAAATTTTTCTCTGAGAAACTTAACTTTTGGCCATTTTGAATATGTTCAAATTTACCCCCCTTGGAATTATTCTCCTCTGGCACTTTTATGTAAGTGCTAGTCTGAGATGGGGTTGTCTTTGGCTGACAAGTTCATGAACAATATAATCTTGTATAAAGCACTGCCCATTTGGCTTTGTATTTGCTTTGAATACGGTTCTGGGTTACAAACTTTGGACAAGCACACTGCATGTGGTCAAATGTCCATCTTTCCCAACCACCATAACTGGACTCAATATCAACTCAGCCTTAATTCCATGAGGGGGAAAAGGAAGAGATTTTATAGAGAATCTATGTAGCTGATAATTACAAAATGAGTATCCTGCACTACATTTTAAATTAACAAAATTCTGAAATATTGCTTGCAAACTACACTTCTTAATAGCATATGACATATAACAACAGATCATTTAAAAATGTAATTGAATTAAATTTCACAATAAGTTTCAGCAATCTACGGACATATATTCAGAGGTAGTAATAACACATAAAAAAGAACAATAGAACCATTGGTCTATATATATGTTAGGGGACACAAAAATTACACCATTATTTGATTAAAGAATTTGAATTTCTATTCACAATTGACAGGGAATATTTTAAGACAGCTGTTAAAATCACCTACACAAAAGTAAAATGAGAATATTAGTTCTGTTTTTAGAAAAAAAGAACTTGATAGTGATATTAAGATAAACACTTCTGTAATTTATTTATTCCACTGACTGAGCAGCAGTGGCTACTAAATTGATTTTACTCTCATAAAATAATCATAGGAATATAGTTCATATGATTCAATGTGTTATATTTTTGAAAAGCAAAAATAAAGGGATAGATTATTAATTTTATAAAGATATTAAGGAAGAAATATGCACACATTCAATAAAACAAATCAGTGAAGGCTATCACCATATAATTTAGTGAGATGAAAAGAAACAGATTTGGTTAGGTTCACATAATACTTAAAAAATTTAAAAGTACTGGATTTAGTTGAGAACATTTAGAAATTGTCATACAGAAGTATCCAGTTCTTATTCTCTTTAAGATATCAGTAAATTTTGCCAGTTTCACCTAATTAGAAATGGTAACAATCTATATAAGAATGGAGCTAAGGTTTATAGTCACATTACTTTTTTCAAATAGATTAAAAACATTTCAACTAAATTTAGAAATAAGGTTGAAGAAGAAATGTTAAAATTACATAAAAGAACAACCTGTTTTTTAAGAACTACTTAAGTGTCTGTTTAGAGGTGAAAAAATCGGTATGCTAACTACAAATGACTTTATCTTAGTATTAAATTGAGTAAAGAAAGATTCTCCATTTGTTAGTACTTTAAAACTCTAAATTAGTTTACTAAATGTTTAAGACACTGTGGAAAACAATTCATCCATTAGATACCATAGAGATTAAAAACTACAGTGCATGAGTGTTTATAACAGTTTTATTTACAATCTATGACAAACTTAAAGAATTCATTTTTGATTTTTAAAGATAATAGATAAAATATCTGAGTATCATTTAAGTGCACTATTTGAATAAATATAAATATTCAAAACTATCCATTTGATTCAATTAGTTAATTCATTTCTCCTAAGCCATATTCAACTAGCAAAGTAGTACTTAACATGTGACCTGTTCCTGTCAATGGATTTTTTATAAGATTTTTAATAACCAAATTACAGCTATAATACTTTAGTAATAAGTATCTCAAAATGTCAGGTTTAATGACGTGCACAATTATTTACTCAATCTAACCTCTGTAATTTTGTAATATCTACTGCTCTTGGCTGACGCACATAAAGCATCCCATAAAATACCACATAAAGAAAAACTGTTAGAATGACAGGTGTATTCAATGCACAAGACAAAAGCATGGACTCAAAGTTCTGGGTGATGGTTTGAACCCTAACAGCATATTAGAATTACGCAGAGAGCTTCCTAAAAATACTGATGCCCAGGTCCTGTACTCAGAGATTCTGATTCAACTGGCCTGGACATCCACATGTTTTCAACATTCCCCAGGTAATTCTAAAGCACAGCTAGGGTTGGAAGACTCACACCACAACAACTCTCAGGTAGATACCACAGTCTGCCCTTACTAGCCATGGTTAAGTCTAAACAATTCCAGATCAATATCTAACCATGCTTTCATTTCTTCTGATCTGTCCTCAGAGGAAATAATACAAATGTTCTATTTATTAACCCTTCCATCCTTGATGATATCTTCAAATTTCCCATTTACACGTTTAACCTGGGTCAGTGTATTTCAAACTGTGGGGGCATGACCAATGGGAAGGTTGTGAAACACAGCATGGGTTGTGACAAACGTTATGACCAATGGAATAGATTAGATTCAACACACGTAGTAAGAGTAAGTAGAACTTTGTGAATGTTTTGTCTCAGTTAGATATATACATACACGTGTGTGTGAATACATATGCTGGAGGGTAAAGTAAAATTACGTCTGCAGTAGGTTGTCAGGCATTTGGCCAATTTTAGTTACTTATCCTTTTCTCACCATCAGAAAACTGATAAACCTCTATGATGTCATGAAAAGTAAGAGTTCGTCCAGTGATGATATTAATCAAAGTAATACTAAACTCATAAAATATCATCTAATAGAATAACCATGGTATATATCCTATAAATGCACACAGGGGTAGGGAGCGTATGCAAATTAATTTTTAATTTCCACTGCTGAGAATTTTCTTGCCTTTTTCTCTAACTATTTTACTAATACTTCATGCCATACAAATTGGTCTTCCTACTCACAGGAGACATTTTTTGGAAGCCGTATTTTTTAAATTTTGTTTTTTTAATACCTAAAATGTGCGTTAACACTTCAGTAATCTCATTAAAGGAGAAATTTTCCAAGATTTTTTCATGAATATTCTAGTAGTTGAAAGCTTATGAGTTTTTTAACTCAACTGTTTGGTGATATTTTAAAATTTGCCAAGTTATCTAAAAGGGTGGAATAATTAACATAAGAAAAAATGATGTTTCTTGTGGCAATATTATTTTTCAGGTACATGGAAAGTACATGTTTCTCTGACAAATATCTTTTAAGGTTGTAGGGTGTAACGGTGGAGATAATACCACCCTATGTTTTCCAGATGGTGTAAGATTTACTAAAAATGTTGTCTGTCAATGTCACAGATTACCTCCCTCATTTCCCACTGTCACCTAACTCTCACGTTCTGGTCCAGTCCAGGCTGCTCAAGAACGTTTCTACTTTTCTTCATTCACGTTGGGCACTGTATTTGCATCATTCTGGCGCATGGCCGTACTGGGTCACTGAGATTTATCAGCAGAGAGGTTACTGGAACCAACACGCAAGAATGGGGCACCCTATGAAGCCAGACATTAATTTTCAGCATGCCATTTCATTGAAATTATTCTGTGTCTTTCCAACAAATCTCCTTTTACTTGAGCTAATTTTAATCGATTTCTGTTCACTCATTCACTTACTGAGTACCTACTGTGTGCTGGATAGGCAATAATAATCAACATGGCAGGGTGGCTCCTGCCTTATGGAGTCCACTTCCTTACAAGCACATTGCCCTGACTAAAATAATTCATCATTCTCCCTTGAAATGGATTTAAAGTCAAGGCCTATAGGCTTTAGTGTTTATAAAGCAACCAGGTCAGCCCTGGCCAGGCAGCAGCCCGCACACGGTGTGCTTGAACTCAACAATTGCTTGTGTACCAAGGTGTCCGTGGGGCTCTTTCTCTCATTTCACCAGAGGCCCTAAGAAGGTCAAAGACAAAACAAGAGAGGGCAAACCATCCAGCACCGTGGAGTTGCTAGACCATCTCGTAGGACTTGCCAACGTGCAGCTTTCTGACCTAGCTGACATCCCACAGTCAGCTTTTAGAAAAGGCCAGGAGGACTGAAAAAGGAGAGACAGGACATTCAAGAGATTTATGTTGGGAGAGTTGCAAGTGTTCTGAGTCTCACCTCTCTATTGGGCATAAAGGGTGTTGGGGGAAAGACAAATGCTTTCTGACTGTGCTCCATGAATCCTATTCAACACAGCAGTTATGTTTTCTAATAGATGGAGAAGTAAAATAATGTAGGCAAATAAATGCTAATAACCAAAAACAAAACAAAACAAAACACACAAACACACACTCTTGCTTTTTTCACCACAGACCCACAGAAGTTATTGTGATGCCCCTGGCAACATGGACTAGTTTTAGAAATGTGCATACATCCTTATGATTACACTGCTATCTTTTTTTGACTCTGGTTCAGTGGTCATCAGGAAGTCTAGTCTGGAATTGTCACCAACTAGCTGTGTGTCTGAATGCATCTCAGCCTCTCGGAGACACACCTGCCTCACTTCTAAAATGAGAGTTGAATTAGGCCTGTGAATCCTCCATTTGGGATTCTCCATATAGTTTCTGGCCCCTCTTCTGTGTTCTGTGGGTACCTCTGGGTGGTGGTGGGAAAGGCTGTCCAAAGGACACAGTATGAAAACTCCTTGACCAGAATACTTGCTTGGTCTCTCCCAACATTACAATTTTATGTTTTGACTTTTTTTGAAAGTAAGGCTCTTTGGTCATTGTGGTGCTCTAATCACGGTCAATGGTTAACTCTTTGTCGAAACCACTCGTTGGTTTATAGACATGATTTTTCTTTTTATTCTTTGTTCATATAAAACATAACTCCCTTAGGAAAGATTATGGAAACATGCTGGTTCAACCATTATCTCCTGGTCTCTTCTTTCTAGGGAATGAGTGTTAAGAGCAGAAACAGAAGCCATTTTCTTTGACATTGTTCTTTAAAATACTGTCTTTAAAATGACCTCTGCCTCAGTGATAAACTCTCCAGGAAACCATTTTGCACAGCTGTTTCAAGAATATTGAGACAAAACCATCCTTGTAGGAATAAGAGGATATGCTCTCAGAAATTCAAGATTGCTCATAAAAATACATCAAACTAAGTCAAAGAAATAAAAGAAAAAATGAGTGATTCTCTCTTGCTCTTTTGAAACAGACCCACAGAAGTTATTGTGATGTCCCTGGCAACACAGACTGGTTTTAGAAGTGTGCATACATCCTTATGATTACAGTGCAATCTTTTTTTGACTCTGGTTCAATGGTCATCAGCAAAGAAGTCTTTCTAATGACAATTACCTCCTTATATTCCTCTCTAATAAAACCCCGTATTTTCTTATATCCTATATGAACTCAATCATTATTTCACACATGAATATGGATACCTGGAAGTAAGTTTTTGAAATCTTTTAAACAAGAAAATATGTGAGCATCTCACATCTATAAACTTGAGTCCATCCCCTTGTTAAAATGCCTTAGATAAAAATATTCATAATCTTTAAACTCTTTTCCCATTCCCAAGGGCCTGCCTACAGCAGGCAGACCTAGATTCTGTAAAATTTAAGTTTTTTACCATTTTTCTAAGAAAACAGACCAGCAGAGTTCTTCTACAGTCACTGAGCGGGTGATCATCCTGGCCCCTTTGTTCTGAGTGGCTCAATTCCACCTCCTGGAGGACTTAGTGGGAAGGGCATTTTGGTTGATGCTGAAACAACCTCACAGAAAGCTCACCAGCATGCATGACCCATTAAGGCTGGTTCCTTGGCAACAGTGGCCTCCACCCACACTGGGCTCAGAGTGCTTATTGGTTTTTAGTAGCACACCTGCACCCGCTTTTACCTCTGAGACTGGGTCTTACGTTTACTAGAAAGAACTGTGCCCTCGTCTTCCTCATTAAAGGCTGATATTAATGATCACTAACTAAATGGGCAAACATCAACAGTATCAGCAGTATAAATGAAATGAACCCATGTAGCAAAGAGTCTTACGGTTTCTGTTCAAGGGAGGACATTACATTTCAACAGGAAGGATGCAGTTTACTGGGAGGTGGGAACAGGGACATCTGGTTTTCACGTGGGCTTTTTCCTCTTACGGGACAGTCCTGATTTACAGCTCTGCTGTCTCCCCTGGCTCTGTTCTTTTCCCCAACATCATCAAATACAGAGAATCCCAATCACGTAAGACATCTCTGGGGAATTCCACTGGGGTCCGGGCTTCCCTATGACTGCCAGGTTCTTAAATGGCAAGTCAAGCTGTGGCTCTCCTGGGGTTTCACATCTGCACACTCTACACCAAATACCAGTAATAACTCACCACTTAGTAACTGATGAATAATGTTTGTGTTTTTATGCCCTCCCCAAAAAAGGCTGTGGTTGTCTAAAGCCAACCGTTCAGCATATTTTTATTTTTCACATTGGCCCTGTAGATATCATACCTAGGAAAATGACTCTGTGGGTATGGAGTTCTGTACTTTGACAAAGTCTAGGTAATCCTAGACCCATCAGAGCCTCTGCTGAGGCTTTGTGGAGCCAGATTGCATTTTCTTACTCTCCACACCCCCATTAACAGCTGAGAACACATCAATGAAGTAGGTCCACTGGTAAAGTTTTGTGCCTCTTCCTTAATCCCATCCTTCGTCAGTGGCAGGAGAAAACCCAAGTTATTGCACCCTCATTCCCATGATGGCACTTTTAATTCCATGCATTTCTGCGATGGGTTACACTAGAAAGAACATCAGATCACAAGTTAGCAGCCTATGGTTTAAGGCTCAGTTTTGACACTAGTTGCCTGGAGCTAGTGAAATCACTTACTCATTTGTTTCACATTATCCCTTCTGTAAAATGTAATTTGAGTCAGCTTTGAATTTCTTTGAGAATTCTAAAATTGTATGATTCTATGATTCATCAACCACTCCTTGACAACCAGTAATATCCACCATGATGCATGAGGCCCAACCTAGGAAACCAGTTAGTTCAGCAACCATCATGGCAAACTCAGCTCTGGTTTTGGAGCACTCTTGAAAAAGAATTCCAGAAACCTGAGTCTCTTAGGGAAGCCTAGGGCCTGAGAATAATAGAAATAAAAGCAAATGATGTTATGGTAATATCTGGCAGTGCATTTTTATAAGTCACCTAGCTTATTTCATGGAAGACATGGTAATTACTTGTTACTTAATTGTCAAATAGATACTTGGATAATCTAATATTATCTATCGATTAGCATTCAGGAAACTAAGGAATGACAATATAGTGCATCCAATGACTTGTGCAACGTGTCAGCCATCTGGGCTTTATTCTGACTGCATGTCGTTACTTATTAAAGAGCATGAATGATTAAACCTGAGACATCTGGCCCTGCTTAAATATCCATACCACAAGTTTAAAAAAAAAAGATACACCCAAGAAATTAACATTTCTATTTGGACATAAAGTCGGTCTTAAATTTTTTTAAAGTCTCTACCAAAAAATTTTACAAAATAACCTCTCTCCCCAAGAATGATGCCTTGAAGCAAGACTTTTTTTTTTTTCTAACCAAACTTTGCAGTTACATATCTTTAAATTATCTGGGTACAGATACCTATTGTATAGCAATAGACAATCTTCCTGCAGAACAGTTTTCCTAGGATTAAAAAAAAGCCCTCATGGAAGATTAAGAAAGTAAAGTTTCTAAATGCTTTCATTTTTGTATAAAATCAGAGCCAACACTGTCAGAAAATGATGAAGACTCAGACATTCTCACCACTGTCAAAATAGTGCACAATGAGGAGGAACGCAGGACTGCCTCAGGCATTCCCAGCTCCCTGACGTCAATTCAGATCAAATTCAGCGAACTGGCTATGCCAGCTGCTTGATTCTCCTGGGTTCTGTGAGAAACCAATTCTCTTTAAAATGAGGCTGCCATCTAAATACCATCACAACTACTTGAAATATTGGCAAAAGAGTTTAAGCTTTTTTGAATGCCTTTCACCACCCAACAGCAAGCCTGTAGAAAATGATCAACTCTTTCCTATTCTTTTCAACTGAGATTACTGTCAGGATAGAACATACTTTTTCTGGACTCCATAATTTGAATTAGAGTAGAGACATTTGGCGCCCTGTTAAAACTGACCTCCTAGAGGTACATGAATGTTACTTGGTAGTGAACTCCATAATGCACGTACCACCTCTGGGATTCTGAAAATAGCATCGTCAAGGGAACCGTATTACTGTATTTGATTTGTTTGTACATATTAGAGCTGAGGCTTAATCAAATACTCATGTTAAAATGTCCATGTTCTTATCCATTAGTAAATATATATTGTTCCACCTTCTGAGCATAGAAAGCACATGTAAGAAATTATCTGTAAACCTCTAAAGAATTAAATATCCAATGCCTTGGCCACTTGCCTAAAAATACTAGGTTATTAAATATTTATTATAAGTCAATACTTGACACACTTGTGTTGTAGTGGAAAATAAAAGGTAAATAAAAAATTTGCTCCCTGAATTGAGAACTTACTGTTATAAATAAAATTTATTTTACAAAAATAATTACTACACTTTCTTGTTTTGGTTCCCAACAAAATGAGTAAATATAACTGTGAGGTACAGACTGGAAGGGAAGGGTCAGGAGCCAGACTTACACCCCCTCATATGAGGGGCTCACTCTGTGACCTTGGGCTTCCTTATGGATAAAATGGTGCTGTCAGCTGTATCATTTTCCTAGCTAGTCAGTTGTCGAATTATATACAGAAAGGGTTAAAAGCAGTTTTTAAGGCTATGTAAGCCAAGATAACATTTTTTAGATAACTTTTTTTTAAGATAACATTTTTAAAATTGAAGTATTGACTTATATTAGCCTCAGGTGTATAACCTAGTGATTCAATATTTTTATACATTATGAAACAATCATCATAACAAGTCTAGTTACTATCTGTCATGATATTAAGTTACTACAATATTATTGACCATGTTTCTTATGCTGTGCATTACATCCCTGTGACTTATTTATTTTATAACCAGAAGTTTGTGGTCAGTCCTTTTCACCAATTTTGCCCCATTCTCCTTTCTCACCTCCTCCCCTCTGGCAACCACTTTTTGTTCTCTGAATCTATGAGTCTGATTTTGTTTTGTTATGTTTGTTAGTTTGTTCTGTTTTTCAGATTCCACATATAAGTGAAATCATATGGTATTTCTCTTTCTCTGTCTGACTTATTTTGTTTAGCATAATGCCCTCTAGTTCCATCCATGTTGTTGCATATGACAAGAGTTCACTTTTTTTTTGTATTGCTGAATTTTATATATATATATATATATATCATATCTTCTTTATCCATTCCTTTATTGACAGGCACTTAGGTTGCTTCCATGCTTCCAAAACTTGGCTATTGTAGATAGTGCTGCAATGAACATACAGGGTGCATATGCCTTTTTGAATGAGTGTTTTTATCTTCTTCAGATAAATATCCAGACATGGAATTGCTGATTCACAGAGTAGTTGTATTTTTAATTTTTTTGAGGAAACTCCATACTGTTTTCCACAGTGGCCGCACCAATTTACATTTCCACCAACAGTATGAGGATTCTCTTTTCTCCACATCCTTGTCAAACCTTGTTATTTTTTGTCTTTGATGATAGCCATTCTGACAGGTGTGAGGTGATATCTCATTGTGGTTCGGATTTGCATTTCCCTGATGATTAGTGATGTTGAGCATCTTTTCATGTGCCTTTGGCCATCTGTATTTCTTCTTAGGAAAAATGTCTATTTAGGTTTTCTACTCATTTTTTAATTGGATTGTTTGGGGTTTTTTGATAATGAGTTGTAGGGGTTCTTTGTATATTTTGAATATTAACCCCTTATTAGACATATCATTTGCAAATAAGCTAAGGTAACATTTTAAAAAGTAGATCAGGAAGTAGAGGAACAAGAGCCAGAACTAGGCTAATACAAAAAGGCCAGTCATAAAGAATTATATCTTTGCTATGAACTTAACTCTCAGCTTTAAAGCAACCACTGAACAAGTGAAACCTGGTGAGTTGCACAACTCAAGAGGAGAAAAATCTGCCTCCTGTATTGTAAGGTCAAGTGAGATCCTGCAAGTGTTGATTAATTTCCATCTGTCTCCCCTGCTCTCCACCACAGCACTGAGTGCAGGTGCTGGTAGGGAAGGAAGCCTATGGAGACTGTCTCTTTAGAGAACTATGAGAGGCGTTTTCTGCTCCTTCACTTCTCCCTCCTCTTTTTCTGTCCATGATACACACACTGTATGTACCCACAGTGACCTTCGTTCTTCCAATCCACACTGCCCTTGCCCTTCTGTGGGAAGGATTCTTGAGCTAATTACTTAGACTTGACTCTGGGTGCTTCTCTCAGGCTTTAGCCAGGTCATCATTAAGCAGTGAACATACAACCCAGATAGATCTTATGACATCAGCAAGAGAAAAAAAAAAAAAAGTTTAACAGCTGAGGCAAAGTAAAATGTAACAGATTTAAAAGTGCCACAATTTTTAAGCCCTGTAGACCACTCAGTCTATAGCTTTCATTTCCTTTTTGATCGCACATTTTCATGCCTCACCAGTAGCAAATAATTTGAGCTATTCAGCTGATGCAAGCTGAGGAAAAAAAAAAAAACAGTGAAGAGATGTACATCTTGTAAAATGTGAAATACAGCTATTTAATCCATCAGAAACGAATTTAGAGTAGATAAGCTGTTTAAATATGCATTTGAAATACCATTACCGGGAACATTTCTTCTTCTCTTTGCTATATTGTGGCTTTTTAATGAAATTGATAATGATGGCATTAATGTGTGCAAAGCTGTGCACACTGCTCAAAGATGCATTCATATAAAAAAATCACTAAGCGTGATTAAGGGGGGAGGGTGTAGCTCAGTGGTAGAGCACATGCCTAGCCTGCATAAGGTCATGGGTTCGATTCCCAGTAAGTCAGTTAAATTAAAAATAATAAATAAATAAATAAATCTAATTACCTCCCCCACCACCACCAAAAAAAAAAAAAATCACTAGGTATATATTAGGCAAAACAATAAACTTTTTAATAAAACGTAACCACTGGGACAATCATTTATTTTTTTGGAGAGACTTCAGAGAGCTTTCCAAGTATGGTTGGAATGTCTATGGTTTCAGGAAATTTGCATGCATTCAAATCCAACAGTTGAATTATTAGCATGATAAAATATTTTTGGATGTATTAGGATTGATGGTTCAGCTGGTAAATAAAATCTAAGGGTGAGTAAGAGAGAGGCAGATGTAGGGAACATCTGTGCTTTCCAAAGATGAGTCAAAAAGGGAAGAAAACACCAAATTTCTGTGGTAAATAAGCTTTGGGCTGTTTTCCAATCCAAGCCAATTTCTTTATTTTAATATTAATAAGAACCATTGCTATTGCTCACTCTGCAAAGCCATTCTCCTTCTGAGGCTTATACTTACTTAGGCTCTTTTTTTGGTTACAAAAGTAAAAGCTTCTGGAAAATATTAATTAGCCTCTCTCTTGATATGTCAGAACTATTCTTTAATTAAATGCAATTTAAGTTGCTAAATGGAATTACTTTGTTTTTCAGACCTCCGTATTTCTAGGGAGAATCACATGCAATGTTTAAAATTCGTATCTTAAGGAACCCAGGTTAGAAAACACAGAGTTATTTGGTGTAAGAATCTGAGATACTTGTTATTTAAATGAAAGAAGATATATGGAGTTTCAGTATTTGTTTTTTCTCATTGCTTCAATACTCTCAACATTTGAATTAATAAGATTCAGGGTGCCTTAGCAATGGCAATGAATTCTTCTTAATTTCCTTGTGCCTACATAAAAAAAGAGCTCAAAATGACTCATTAATGAGAAAGATCTCTTAAAATAAAAGAACTGTTTCATGGCTGAGTCTCAAGAGAGCCTTGACAATATCATGGAATTTTCAGTTGTCTCTTTATTGCATTATATTTTTATGACCTATCAACACTTCTCTCCCAGTGCAGCTGTTTTTTCACATATATAGAAATGATAATATTATCCAAGACTTCAACTTTTTAAAAGTATGTTTTTAATAAAATTCCTAGTAGTTCTCTAGAGATAATGAAATGATAATAACATCATCACCTTAATAAAATAACAATAACATTTTAATTGGTATTACTGCCAGTGTAGCAATATACCATTTCTCAAACATTTGCGTATCTCCTTGAACTTTCATAAACCACAACAGGGAAATACTCTTACAAGAAGGTAGATTTATTTTTCCCTCTCTTTTCTAAATCAACTATGGAGTAAGGATCCTCTTAAAATAGGTCTCCACTTACAAACTAGTTTTTTAAATAGCAACTGGTTGAATTCAGTTAAACAAAGTTATTTTAAAAATATTTAAGATATTGGTTCTTTCCCAGCCCCACCACTACGTGGAAAATAGTTTTGTTTTCAAGACACCATATCAAATAAGTATTGAATAGTTCCTTTAGGACAATCACTCTGTAAATGCCATCATATACATCGTCTCAGCTGTTTATATGAGTCCCATGAAATATATTTTGTGATCCCCACAGATAATTAAGGAGAGGTAAATGACAGATGTGGGAAAGAACTAAAACCAACTAAAAATGGTTCCTTATCTTAAAAATAAATTCCATTCAGAGAGGATATACTCAGACACAGAATTTAAATCACTGAGAAATGTCTATCTGCTACACTCTACACCTGCCATCTTTGTGCATTTTGTTATACCCCGGCAGTTGTGCAGCATAATGACTAACAATATTAAGTTGAAGTAAATGAACCTGTTATAACCAAATTATCTTGTCCTCTTGATGTGGAACAAAAAAAAAATAATTGAACAGGTGAAAATATAACACTTCATTATGTGCCAAAATTAATTGGCAACTGATTATGGTACAACACGAGTAAAAGGCTCAGTCATTTTCCCACCATAAAGCAGCTCTACAAAACGTGTCTCTGCTGGGGTTGTGAGTCCATTAAAGAGCACAGAGAAGGTCTGTTTAATGGAGGAAACGAATACAAGATCCAAAGCCCACTCATGCAGAATCCAGGCGTGGGTCTACGCACTAGCCGGGTGAACGTGGCAAGTCACTTCATCCCTGTCTAAGCTCACCTTTCCTCAGCTTGAACACGTAGGGACCAAAAGGTATTTTAAGCATATCTATAACATTTTATTTATTTCTATTATCTGGAGCAAATTTGCTTTATGATGAGAGAGTTAAGATCAGTTACTTCTGGGCAATGGTTACCTATGCGATTTTACATTGCTTTCTGCACTTTTCTATATGTTGGAAATGTCTCATTTAATAAAAGAATAAAACAGATTAATAAACAACTTGACAGTTGATAATAGCTACTTCTGGAGGGAGGGCTGAGGTGAACTTTAAGTTCGATATCATCTATAAAGTGGATAACATATAGAAGGTACTTCTCAAATATTAGCTCCCTTCTCCCCTTACTGTTATTTTCTTGGCAATACACCATTACCTTCTAGCTCACTGACCCCAATCACGAGATTGAATGATGACTTCCTAACGAAGCAAGTACTAATGTCAGTAGTGACTGATACAATATTAAGTATCTACTACACAGGAAAATCATATAACATCAAAAGCAAATTTTATTTAAAAATTTTAGCAAACCCCTATACTCTCATTTTGAATAGTAACTGATAACTAGGTTATATAAAATTCACATAGTTTCCTCAATATTTCTCTGGAAAGATGAAATAAAAGCTTATAGCTCTTTCAATATCTCTGTTTAAATGTATGTATAACCATACAGATCCAAGAAGGAACTCAGACACCTTATTTCTTACTTTATCTAATTACTTTCATTTTAACAATGCTAATACTAATATATAATAAACAAAATATTAAAAAAAATGACTGTCAGATTGGTTCCAAACATGATTTTTTTTACTTCAGTAATTTATTTTAGTCATTTTCGCAAAAATGCAAAATATGCCTTAGGCACAATTAAAAAAAAAAGACTATCAGGAAAAGAAGAGAAACTTTTTCAGGTGGCTAAAATCCTTTGTAAAGATTCAAAACTTACTGACAAATTGTTGAAATATGATAAGGTCTCATATTTCCTCCTCTTCTCTCATTCTCAAGTTAAACTGCCTTTTAAATGACCAGAATCTCATCCAGTTACAAACAAAAATTAAGTAATTTTTTCTAATGAACAATTCATGATATGGACTCCAAATGATAGACATTCTGATGATTTAAATATATAATTGTAATATATATAATTATATATATAGTATATACATATGTGTATATACACACACACAAATACATAATTGCATATTTTAATGTATGGGTAAATTACTAGAACAGAAGCAGAATGAGTAACTAGAGATGGACGTGGCAGGATATTTTAAGATCCATCACAATAGGCAGGAAGACTGGTTATGTATTTGTGAAAATACAGTACTGTTTATGTTAGATTCATGAAGCCACACAATCCCAGAATGATGTACACCATACTCGGATATTAAACCATTATGGAAAAAGATGGAATATATATATATCTGGGCATAAATCTGGTCACATTTGACCACATTACAAAATAGGTTTTTTCCTGTTATAAAAAAAGACTACTTCAAAAATTAAATGGCTTAATACACAAGCAAGGGAATAAGATTAGAAACAACACGAGCTCTGTGAACTTGGCTTTGACCCTGGTAACCCCAATTAAGATTAGAGAAATAGTTCCTTTAATAGCCTGCAGCATGATATCGAAAATGCACTGCAACCCAGTGACAGACAATGTAATGCTTAGAGTGTTACTACCTGGTGAGTCCAGAACAACATGAGCAGGGAAAATACCATCTAAGCTGCCAGAGTTGTTTGTGCTGCATTCGTGAATATCACAATGTGTCAGACAGGCAACAGATGAACTTTCTAGAAGCCATTCAGCCATTTCGACTTCTGAAGCATTTCCATGTTAGTAAAATGATGGATTATAGACCCTAAGAATAAATGCTACACATTTATTAATGCTAAAATTAGGCTACACATTCAGCTCCTGAATATCTGTTAGGGAAGGTCACCATCCTCATTTGACATGGAGATAGATCTGTAAACTCAAGTGAAAAACCTGGAAAGTTCTTTCCTGGTCCACTTAATGGTTACAGAAAGTGAGACATCAGGAGAAAGTTGAAATGTTAGTCATAGCTTTCATTTGATTGGGGGCTTTAAATTCTTCTATGTTCAAGCTTTTGCAAAATTTTTTTCTAAGTGATTTCCATTAATTATTGCAAAAACTGTCACCAAGCTTGCACAAACATCTTTTAAACTATTATTAACTACCCATAATCTCTATCTTCCCAGAGACCAGAGAAAGTTCTTAATGTCTAGCAACAGGCTCCATGAACCTGCATTAGGACATTGAAGCAGCCCGCCTAGCAGTCTGCCCCCTCCAGCAACAAGCCCAGAAAACTATCATTCAGTGCTTGAGGAAGACTTTGAGGTGCACCTAAACCTCATTTATCACTTGGAGCCACATTTGGAATGAATGGATTTGTTCTTTACATTTCGGTAGCAAAAAGCTAGTCTCTAACGCAGGCTCCTATGTTCAAGCCCTCTTTAGGCAACTCTCTGCAGTTACCAACCAAGGCAGAAATCTCTGGCTGCTATTTTTGTCCACACGTTCCTTCTGCCTTATCCAGCCTGGTTTGGCTGCACTTCTTCTTCAACCAACAGTTACCTTCCCATGAGCTTTCTGTGGGTATTGTCTAGCCTTTGTGATACTGTGAGCAAACTCACACACATCCTCCATCACTTCCGAAGATAACTTGTTCGGCTCTGCAACCACACTGAAATCAGGCTTTCTCCTGATGTCACTAACTTCCAAAGCTTTTTCTACCAAGAGTGATTCCCTTGTGTCTTACGCTTCTCGGAGTCCATTAGCCTACCTAAACTTTTCAACAAGGCTCCCTCTTTGCAAATACATCACACTACTTAGAACACCGTCTCTGTGTCCAGTATTTATAAACCTCTGGATCCTTCTGTTAACTTTCTTGGTGAAATTTATCATCAAACTTCAACAAGTGTCACCACAGATCCTCACCTCTGAACCTCCACCTGCATTTCCATCCTTCAGAAGTATAGACTCTTCTCCCTGCCTGATCTGACTGGTCATTGCATCACTTCTTATGATGAAGTTCATAAATTCTAACCCTCCCATTTTGTTCACCCCTCCTGATCTGTCTTTTCCCACTACCACTTCTAGTACTATATTCTTTTCCTGTTTTTCCATATTACAGCATTACATGGTGGAACAACTTACTTTCTTCTTTATTCAGCTTAGATTCCAGAATTCAGTTTTCCAACCATATTCACATTAGCGCTCTTGAATCTCTTTTATCCTTTGTCTCCACAAGTCCCACCTTGTGAAACCCAAACCCTCTTTCCATTAGAGCATTCTTCCCAATAACAAAATCCTATTTTTGAATACTTGTTAGACATATTTTCCTCACTCTGTTTACCTTCCAATTTTGATTATTCTTGATCATGCAGTTGATGATTTAAAAACTGGGGTAGCCTAATCTGTCAGACTTTCATCTCCCCCTAAAAAAATATCAGTAGCATATCCTTCACCTGTGCTGGGACAAGGAGATCACATAGATAAATCTGAAGTTCAAATCTGGTCACTTCAACAAACATGAGTTAAACACAAATACACTAGGTAGCATGGGCATGTAAAAGAATAGCTCCTGATCTTAAGGAACTTGCAAGCTTTGAGGAAAAATAAACACATACACAAATAATGTATATCAGCAAATGGGAGCACAATGGAGGAATTAAGTGCCTCTTGGAAGGCAGGAAAGTGAGAGGATGCATCTAGCAGCGTATGAAGTTTGAGTTGAATCTCAAAAGGTCTTTAAAAAGCGGCATCTAGGGAAGAAAGAGAGGAGTAGATGTTCTAGAAAGAGAAAACAGCAGGTTGTGTACAGGACAATGAAGGCAGCTAGACACAGCAAAGAGTATGTCCTGTCACTTTTTGAACCTGCACTCTCAACATAAGAATGAATAGCTCCCTCATTTATTCTCAAAAGCTGCCTGTTTCAACAATAAATTAAGTCACATTATGGGTACTCAAAGAAAAAAATTAAAATAATTAATTTGGGAAAGTTATTGTAAACCGTCCTATAATTTGGGGTCCCTATTTGTAGTTTCTGGAAATCCCTGAAGATTGTAAGCAGATATGTTGCCTGGCTAAATTTATGTTTTTGATAGGTCTCTCCAGTGGCTGTGTGAACAATGAGTTTAAACAGAGAGAAAATCAGAGGAATGGAAACCAGTGAGAAAGCTGTAACAAGGGTCCAGTGAGAGCCAGCAAGGATTTCAACAAGTGCAGTCATGGTAGAATTGATAAAAAGGGAAAGACTTGAGAAATAGCACCCAACATCGACATATTTCGACAGCGGATTGGATGCACTAGCTGACTACACCGGGGAAATACTGGGGCAGCAAGAGGTCAGGGAAGTGATGTGAGTTCAGATTCTGACAGGTGGAGGTTGAGTTGCTAACTGGAATGTCAAGTGGAATAGATAGTAGGAAGTCCAAATTTTAAGAGAGATCTTGGAAATGGAAATAAAGCTTGAAGAAGTATGAACATGTTTTTGACAGCTAAAACTCTGAAATTACATGAAGTTTCCCCCAGACAACTTTAAAAGTTTAGAAAATTTAAAACTACCTTTGGAGAGCTAGAGAGGCTGTCTTGTTCTATTGATGCATTTGTCTCTTTGCACTGGTGTCCCCCTCCATATTATAATTTCCCTGAGGATTCAGGCTATGCTTTCTTCCTTTCTATATCCCTTCTATCTCCTAGCATGGTGTATTACTCTTAGTAGAGACCAGTCACACAATAAAAGTTTATTAAATTAAAAGGTCCCTAATAGCACAGAATACCATTTCAGTCCATGGAGGACATGTAACTAATGGCTGCATTAAATTTATGTGGAATTTCTGAGAACAACAAAATGCCTCCATGCATATGTTCCATTAATAAAGAAGCCCATCTGAGACTGGAATCCAAAGTAAAGAGAAAAGGGTCAGACTTGCAAGACATGACTTTTAAAGCCACCCAAGGAGCTGCCTAAAAGAACAGATATCTTTTTAATCAGACTCCAACCTGTGAAAGTCAGGTCTGTCTCAAGCAATGTGACTGAGATTCAGAAAACTGTAAACTTAGGCTCTGAGCAATAGGAGTTTCCTCTATATATTTCCACCCAATTAAACCCTGGAGTGAATATTGAAAAGACAGAAACATTTTGTTCACTTTGGGAACAAGACAAATTAAACTCAGATAATTATGTGAATTCAATTAGGGACATTGGTAGCATCATTATTTTCCACTTAGATAACTTCTTTATTCCTAAAGGTGGGTTTTTGGGGGGAGTTTTTTTGTTATTGTTTTTTATCTTGTAAGACACTCCTTAGTAAATGTTGTAAGAATTATCTTTCTTTACGCTGATGTAGGAACTAAAAACTGGAGAAATTTGGCTGGAAAGGACAAGCTAACATCTGACTCCACACAATTTCTAATCCTAAATCATAATATACTAATGAGATGTTTTATAGGAGATTAACAGGCCTTAATATTTTTTTTTATTTTTGGCTGAGATGGCTTCTTTCATTTGTTTTTGAAGATGTGATCTCAGACATTTAACTATTATTTAAATATGATGTAAATTATACATCAGGAGAAAAGAGTCCAGAAGGATCTAAAGACAAGGGTATAGCATTTGAAAGTATAGTTTAAAGAGGATTCTGCTATGGACCCTTTATTTCAGTACCATTTTGAATAGGAAAAAAAGAGTCTAGACTACAATATTCCTGAGTGTTCATTTCATGCTCTGGAGCTCTTAGGTAATTTTACAGAGTGTGGCAAAGTGATGAAAGTTCAATAGGTCCATTATCTGTGACCACTCCTAAAGCATCATAGGTGAAACTGCTATTAGATTCTCAGAAACTTGTGCCTTCAAGTAAAAGAAAAATGAAAATGGTAAAATAACTCAATGCAACTGCTGGATAGCTGGGGGCAAGTTTATCTCAATAGAAGCGCTCTCGCTATTGGTACACAACAAAAGTTCTCATGAAAACCAGGACTGCACAACACAATGGCAGTCCTGCAGATCCAGCGAAATCCTGCAAGTGACACACCTAGATGAGGACACCTAGTGCAAAGTACTGAGGTACTAGGATCATGGTTGTCCATGACTGACAACTGCCCAATAGACTGGAACGCCCAGAGTAGGGTTTATTCCAAGTTCAATTAACTTGAGGTTTTCTTTCTGTTCTTTCGTTTGAGTAGCCCATCTAGTTTTTTATTTTTAAGGACATGTATTTGTTTTAACTGAAGTACTGTCCTTTACAGTGTGTCAATTTCTAGCGTATAGCACAATGTACCAGTCATGCATATACATACATATATTTGGAGGTTTTATTTCTTAGCTTTCTAAAAACCTTAGAGGAAAAGTTCTCAGAATTCTTCCACTATTTTTTCGCTGTGATTTTCAAGCTTTGTTTCATCCAGGATTGTAACTTTCAGTAAACCAGAGCAGTAAAGTGGCTCCAGTGGTCATTGGGTCAGCCTCCCTGAAGCAGGACGTGATTTACTCTCCTGGTATGAAAGTGTTTTTTACACTTTCTTTGGGTCAGGACTCTACAGAACAGTATGTGACGGACGATAAAACAAGGAACAAATAAGGAGTTGATGACTTTCCTCACCATCACAATGTAACTATTTTGATAACATATATTTATTTTTAACATTCCAGAAGTCAATCAACATACCCAGCATATTAAGCATACTTTTCTATTAGAGACATTATAATATTGCATATCTGTTATATTATTCTCTGTTCCTATTTCTCCAAAAGACTACAGACTTCTTAAGACAAGGACAAAATATGTGTTTATATTGGACCTGGGACATGTTGGGGGAACAGTAAAATACTTCTTGAATGAACAAAAGAAATAATGAATAAAAAAATAGGCAACCAGTAAGTATAATGACATGTGATGGTTGCCAAGTGTCCGGACTTGACATCATGCTATGAGACATACAGTAATATTGAGCCCCAGTATTGGTTTGTCATCCTATTTATTTAAGAAAGTTACAAACCATATTATTTCATAATATAATTGGACCAAGTACAAGTTATATACATATGCATACTTAGTAACAATGCATTTTGCATTAGGAAGAAACTGAATCTTATTTTAAGCAGTTTAAAGCAAACAGCCTTCCTTCTACTTGTACAACTGAAGTTATATAAATCCAACATCCCCATTTAACAAAATTCAGTTATATACTGTGTGCCAATCAAAAGAAACACATGCTTTATAAAGTAGCTCTAGTTCTCAGTTCTGGACAACACTGGTAGTGTATCACTGTGGTCCATTCCTCTATTCTCATACATCTGGGTCTCTGTAATAAGGAGTCTGACTCCATTTTTTTGATGTTTACTGGTAGTTCTTACATCTCACCCCTCCCTCTTCACCTCTCCCCCACATCTGGGCAGAATGATAAGAAAGCCCAGGTGTTCTTTCTTTTGGTGCTGGTGAGAACTTGAGGTCCCACAAGGCTCTACCAAGTCACTCTCTCAGCTTGGGCCTCACCCCCTAAAAACCCTAAAATCCCCCAGCCAGTCAGCTTGTCCTGCTAGCTCCAGAAAAGTCTCAATCACGTAGGTAATAAATGTTTCGTGATCCCTTGGGGGGTGTGTGTGTGTGTGTGTGCGCGCGTGTGTGTGTAATCATTAATCTGTACATTCAAACCAAATGTCGGTGGGGGTTCATCTGAATCCCAAACAATGGCTCCAAGAGTCTAACTGCATCGATTCGGGTTACTTGGTTCTCCTCCTCTGCTCCTCTCAGGAGGGGAGCAAAAAGCTAAAATAACCCAGGTTACATGCCAAAGCTAGCCAAATGGAACCATGGCTTTAATACAGCAAGAAATTAGGGAGGGTGCAGAAGCGATATTATTATTAACAGAAGTTAAAACCATCCACCTGTGCAATTCTCAACTGGCTCTGGCATCAACAGTCTTTCTAGAATAAGTTCAAACAGCTTTATTAGCAGAGGGTGCTGAGAGCACAGGAAATTACTCTTTTTACGCCTACCTTTGATTGGCCTCTTGCAGTGCATTAATATACGGGTATGTGGCACCATTGGCAAAGCTAATGTTACGGAAATTAACATGAACAGGGGAAAATCAGATTTTCAACAGTTAAATAGCACATTCTCAAGAGGGGAAAATGCCAATTTATGGCTTATTCATAGCACAATAGCCATTTAAAATACAGCTTAGAATTTACTATGTGCCAAGGATGGTGCTAAGCATTTTACACACATTACTGTATTCATTATTATAAAAATCCTATGGATTAGATATTATTACTGAGATTTACCCACATACAAAGTCCATAATCTCATGTACTCATTATATGGCTTCAAATCTACATTGATAAGGCTATGAATTTCCTTGCTTCCTGGTAATTTTTAAAAATAGAATAGGTCTTTATGAAGCTAATCAACTGGCAAGCTTGAGAAGGAGAACCTTTATCATACTGTAATGTAAGGAGACACTATCTGTCACAGTTGGTGGATGAAACACGTATAAACATTGCATGGTGTGTGTGCTTTACTCATTTCAGCACCATTGGCCTCCAGAAATGTACACCATGAATGTGGATGTAGCAAGACAACTGAATAAAAGCCTTTAGATTTTTTCAATAGTTAATGACTGAATTATGTCGAAGTGAATATTCTGGGAACTGTGAAAAAGCAGAAAGAGGTGTAAGTCATGATGTTGACCTCAACAAGTTTATGGTATACCTGAGAAGATAACATGGCTCAGCAGTTCGCCTAGTTTTTAATAACTTGAAATGTTGATTCATTACATTAATACAAATGGTTATATGTGACAAGCAAGATCTTTAAAGTACTACTTTTTAAGTATGACTTTAAAATTTCTTTTGTCCCAAGTTAGTATTTCAATTGATTGACACCCTCTGACTTTGGAAAAAGGAAATATTTTTGTTTAAAATAGCTTATTGCCTAAGAAGCCATCACTTTAAAGATAATTATGCACAACAAATAGGTATATAATTTAAGTGAAAAACAGCAGGGGGAGCTCAAAGACAGGTTGGATAAATTAAAGACTGGCTTTACTTAGAGAACTGAAAAAAATATTTTAAGACAGTTTTGAAAAGAAGAAAAAGGAAGTTAAGAACAGAGATGCCTAGTGAAATTCTTAGATGGTATTTTATACAGCCTGAAGTAATTCTCAGCAAAATAGTGAACTAACTCCACAGAGGAACACTTTTCACTAAAGAACACTTCAAAAGGCTGGATAAAAATGGTTCAGACAAAAAAAAAATCAACATGCACAAAATCACTAGACATCACAAAATGCAAATTTAAAACTACAAGGACATTCCACTATTTATGGATTGGAAAGGTTAAAATGAAAAAAAAATACATAACAACAGGTGTGGGCAAGAATGTGGAGCAAACAGAAAACCAAGGCAGTATTGGTTGAAATCTAAATGGAAAGGCTACTTAGGAAAACTGCTGGCAGTATCTTCTAAGCTGAAAAATACTCATGCCTCATCATCAAGCAGTTTCACTTCTAGCTATATATCCAACATAAATGTATACTTTGTGTATATATACAAAAAGATAGGGGTAATAATGTTCATAGCAGCATGATTTGTAATAACTTCAAATAAAAACAAATGCTTCTCAACAGTTAGAAAATGGATAAATAATGGCATATTTATATGAGAATAAAAGTGAAATACAACTAGATGTATAAAGGCAGATGAATTTTCCAAACCTAATGTTGACCAAAAAAAAAAAAAATGCAGACACTAAACAGTACACAAGAAGCCAGACACTAACGGGTACATCATCTTTGGCGAATAAAGGCATCCATGGCGTTAGAAGTCAGGATAGCAGCTGCTCCTGAGTGACGGTATCTGAAAGAGCACACAAAGGGAACTGCTGCGATTTGGTAACGTTCTGCTTCTTGACCTAGTGTCTGGTTACATGTGTAAGTTCATTTCACGAAAATTCATCTATGATATAATTCACCAAAATTTGCCCCAGATAGTATACTAGATGATTTTTTAAAGCATTCAATTAGGAGTTATAATGTGAGGCCTGAAATTAAGAAAGCATCATTCAACAGAAGATAAGCGCTAGAGATGATGGTCATCCTGAAGGCATCTGCCAATCCTTCAGGTACCAGGGAAAGAATCAAAGCTGGGCACCCAAACAGAGAAGGAAGTCACATTCAGACTCCACGGGAGGCTCACAACCAAAAGCCAATACCCAGAGAGTATACTAAATAAAACTTTTCACGTAGAACAAGGCTTGCCTTGTTTCCAGGTAGCATAGTTTTAAAAAAGTTTCTCCTGAAAATTTCTAATCACAGGCACATACTCAAATGGAATTGGGTATTTGTCTGGCCTGGAAGTGAACATTTAGTTTAAAGTAGGTCTATGGCTGATAGATCACGCAGTTCCTTGGTGTAAGCAAATTCCCCCTGGAAAAAAACCACTGTAAATACAGATAAAATACTAAGGAGAATCACAGAAAAACAGAAAAATCACTGAATGAATGAAAAAGCAAACTCCCATGAAAAACAATCAACAGAAATAATGAACTGCAGAAACAGATGACAAAGATTATACGTATGGAAACTACAAAATACACAAAATAATACATTCAATCTATTTAAAGAAATATAAGGAATGATACGAAATTCAGCAGATAAGCAAGGCACTGTTTAAAAACTTGCCTGGCATATTTAAAATAAAAACAACTAGAATCTTTAAAATTGAACATCCAATAATTGTTCAATAAACAGATTAAACAATAAATTAGACACAGTTGAAGGCTGGATTATTATACCAGAGACATATATGAATGAAACATTCAGAATACAATGGAGAAGTAGAAGAGATGGAAAATACAAAGAGAAGTTAAAAGAAGTGAATAAATAAGAAGGTCAACATATGTCACTAGAGTTTCATAGGAAAATAAAAGAAATGGTAATAAGGAAATATTTAAAATGATAACTGCTAAGATTTTCCAAAATTAACAAAAGACATCAATATTCATATGGGAAGGCCAATGAGTCTTCAGCAAGGTAAAGTTTTAAAAAATCAACATCTGGATCCATTAGAATGAAACTGTGCAACAAAGATAAAAAGAAGAATTTAAAAGCATCCACAGAGAAGAAACAGAACAAAAGAACACTGATCAGACTGAAAGATGATTTCTTAAAAGACGATTTAATAATGTCTTTAAAGTGCTGAGAGAAAGAGTTGTCAACCCAGAAATACTGATACAACAAAACTATCTTTCAAGTATAAGTGCAAAATCAGATCTTAAGAAAATCAAACAATAGAATTCTCTACTATTGGGCACTAGAAGAACTTCTGAAAGACATATTTTAAGAACAAAGAAGGTCTGAGATGTTGACAACCAATAGGGAGCCAAGAAAATAGAAAATATGTCAATAAATATTGACAAAAATGGACTTAACCAAAACTATGATAAAAATGTCTAAAATGTGAGGTTAAATATAAAGAAACTAAATCCACTTTCCTTGTATTGTTGAGGAGGAGAGTAAAACATTGTTTAACTTTAGCCTTTATTAAGGTAAATATTCAGGGAAATTTTTCTAGGGTTATTACTAAAATAATAGAGAACAAAAGTTAAAGCTAGAAGAAAAATATACAATGAGAAAAAAGAAGTAACTCTGATTCAAAATGATGCAAGGAAACAAAAGAAGTAAAAAGAAGGCAAACATGAAATAGGATAAATAGAAAGCTTAAAATAGTATTTTTGAATATTATAATTATAATTAACCAAATGTTCATGAATAAACTAATATTTCCAATTAAAGTAAATTTCTACCAATGTCAGAAAATAGGTATTATCAGATACTTTCTCTTTTAACAATGGAATGAAGTTTAAAAGAATAACACATATCATGTATGTTATATGATATAATAAATAATAATTATTATTATTTATATAAATATAAAAAACGCTTTCCTTTGGAAAAGACTTTAAAGAACTTCTAAGTAGAATTTGGTTCAGAGAAGATATCATAACAGAATTAAAGAAATACTTAAAACTGAATAGTAAGTATAGTGTGTATCAAATATGTGAGATGCAGCTAAAGTAGTAAAATTAGATGAACATATTACAAATAAAATCTAAAAATTAATGCACAAAGCAATTTACTTAAGAACCTAGTACAAAGGGAAAAATAAACCTAAAGATAGTAGAAGAAAGGAAATAATGGTAAGAACCGACACTAACAACAAAGAAAAGATAATAATACAACTAGAGAAATTTAAAAATGAACTACAATGAGCTATCACATCACAGCAGTCAGAATGGCCACTATCAAAAAGTCTACAAATAATCATTGCTGGAGAGGGTGTGGAGAAAAGGGAGCCTCCTACACTGCTGATGGGAATATAAACTGGTGCAGCTGCTATTGAAAACAATATGCAGGGTCCTTAAAAAACTATAAATAGAGGTACCATATGATCCAGCAATTCCACTCCTGGGTATATATCCAGAAAATATGAAAACACTAATTTGAAAGGATACATGCACCCCCGTGTTCACAGCAGCACTATTTACAGTAGTAAAGACATGGAAGCAACCTGAGTGTGCATCATGAGAGGAATGGATAAAGAAGTTGTGGCATATACATACAATGGAACACTACTCAGCCATAAAAAAGAATGAAATAATGCCATTTGCAGCAACACGGATGGACCTAGAGATTATATAGTAAGTGAAGTAAATTAGACAGAGAAAGACAAATATCATAGGATATCACTTATATGTGAAATCTAAAATATGATACAAATGAACTTGTTTACAAAACAGAAAAAGACTCACAGACATAGAAAACAAACTTATGGTTCCCAAAGGGGAAAGGGACAGGCAAGGGATAAGTTAGGAATTTGGGATTAGCAGATAAAACTACTATATATAAGACAGATAAACAATAAGGTCCTACTGTACAGATAGCACAGGGAACTATATTCAACATCTTGTAATAAACCATAATGGAAAAGAATAGGAAAAAAATATATGTGTGTGTGTTTGTGTATAAAACTGAATCACTTTGCTGTACACCAGACACTAACACAACATTATAAATCAACTATACTTCAATTAAAAAAAAAGAAAGCCACCTGAATAGACTAATAGAGTAGTGAAGTAGCGTGGTAAATTGACAAAAGGCGAGAATAGAGGGATACAGAAAACAACAAACTTTTGTAAAAATTTTGAAAGAAAATTTGGGAAGACAAAGAATGGACAAAATACATGGGCTAAAGACAGATGATATGCTGGTAGACAGACAGACAGACAGATAGCAAATATGTAGTAGTGAAAACTGAAAGCAGGCATAACTTACCTAGAAAAATATACCAACAGGAAACGTAAATGAAAGAACCATTTTCCACGTATATGAAAAAAGCAGGGAAATGTGATGCATCTTAGTAAAGGTCTCAGTGAAAACTTTTTCACTTAAGTTAGGCCAAAGGAGCACAATGGAAAGTGGTGTCACCATTGATTTGACAGATATGGTGAGAAGGTCTGAAAATACAGCTACAAATTCTATTACTTAAGTCTTTTTTTCCCCAGTTCTTTCTGTTTTATTATAAAGTTTAAATCTGAGTCCTTACCAGTCCTAGATTTAATTAGAGAAAGACAGAATTTGACTTATTTATGATGGAAGATAAAATAAGACTAAAGTAAGAGTTAACAAACAGGTCTTAATAAACATCGTCTTTTTGATTATAAAATGGCAGGAGATTATGACTGGGAGATTGAGATTTACCCTGATAATTCTACCACTCAGAATTTAGCCTAATAAAAATAATTTAAAAGATGAACAGAATGTCAAAAGATGTTTCTAGAATTATTACTTATCATAGAAATAAATGAGGGAAAATGCTTGAACATAAAAAATACAGAAAATTTTAACAAGTCAGAATATTATGTGGCAATCAAAATGATATATGTGAAGACTGCATCAGACAATATAAAAGCATTAAAGGAATAATGTTAGGTTTTAAAAGTAGGACAAAAAATGGTATATGATTATTACTGTAGCTACGTAAAATATGTATATCAATGGACAACTTTTGAAAGGGAAAGAAAAAAATCAAAATTATATTTTAGTGGTAGAATTATGGCTAAGTAATTTAAAAAATCTATACTGTATATAGATCTGAGGACTACATTTTTTTTCCATTTTACTTCTACCTGTTGACTAAATGCATGATTGTAGTAGGGACAGGCCATTAGTTATTATTTTTGTGAATTTACAGGAAATTTACTAAACTAGAAAAATGTATAAAATTCTTTTACAAGAGATCTAAAAGTACAACAATTATTTAACTTTCCAACTTTGCTTAGATAAATATGAAAGTGAACAGTAAATTTCAAATATGTAAAAAAAAGCATAAGTTACTATGATGTATCTGATGTGGCTTTATAATGAACAAATAGTGTCCAGTTAGTTCAATTTCCTCAGTAGATATGATAACAGGCCAAGTTAGAGCCAGTGGGATGTTGGAACTTTGGGAACTTTCCCACATTATATTCTCATTAGCAATATAGAAACACTGGATGTCTCTTCCATGGACTCAGCACTCCATGGGGTGTTCCTAATAAGGCTTTTTTTTTTAATGTAATAATTTGAGGTCTAAATTAAATTCAAAGATGCAAGACAGTTTAGTGTTCCAGAATATAAAAAAAAAAATAAGATGAGTGTGGACGGATGTCTAAATTTTTTACTGTGTTCAGTCTTAACATCTAGTTTGTGTGCTCAACTGCTGATAGCCATATAAAATCAAAAATTTTAATGTTTCAATGTTAAGAGAGAAAAAAGAAAAATTAATCACTGTATTTAATATCAGACTGTAAAACATCCATTTTAAGGCATTCTAAAAATATTTATAGACAACTCCCTTTTGGCTGATGTGGTAATGGATCTCCTGGAAGGAACAGGTTAGGTCAAATGACCTAAAGCCTTTTTGTCTGCTTTTGTTCCCATTCAAGTCTTTGAGCCAGTTACATCCAACTCAGTGTGTGCATGTCTACTGCAGAATCACTCATCTATCCAACTCTTCTCTGCTGAGTCTCAGAACCCCATATGTCTGATAATCTTCATAGAAATTCCAGGAAGCCACTATCAATCAACAAAAATAATTTTTCAACCAGATATAATTAAAGAGACGATGATTAGATGAATGAACACGAGGTAAATGTTTTTGAAACATCTCTCCGATTTCAGTTCAAGAACGTTCAACTCCACCAAACTGGTAAAGCCAAAATTCTAGACTCACAGGTGTAGGCTTCATCTCTACAAAGCATTCAACATCAGATTTCTCATTTCAAAGGAACGGAAATGAAAAAGATAGTATTCATTCAGAAACCAGTTGATGTAAGTCAAATCAAGGGACATTTGTAAAAAAAAGAAATTAGGTTAATGTTCAAATATAGTTTGGGACATTTTCTCTAATAAAATCTTATCACAGAATAGCAATGTCACTGAACAAACAGGTATGATTAGTACGAAATACAAAAAGAAAAAGCTACTTCTGTTTCTGGAAAGAAATTAGGGATGTCTAGTTCAAAAAGAAAAGCATGTCAAAGTGTAACCCAGACTGAACCCAGAACCTTGTGTGTGCTAAGCATGCGCTCTCCCACTGAGCTAAACTCACCTCCCAACATTTGCTTTTGTTAGGTGAAATTAGCATTATTTTATTATTTTCTCTACTAAATCTATCATTTTAAAATTGTTGATGATCAGATTAATGTCTCCTGCATTTTTCTCAGTTATCATAATTTGTAGCAAAGAAAAAATTCCTTGAGTCATTATCAGTGTGGCAACAAATGAAGAATTTAAGAAAGCCCATGTGATAGGAAAACCCCAAAACCAAACAATGAGTGGAAGCAAAATAAATGTGCCCTGATGTGTACAAACAGGATTTCCTCAGAGGTGATAATATTCTCTTCCAACTTCTCTGAAGCTAACTGTAATGAGATAGGTTTAAATCTCAGAAAGAGAGACTGAGATTCATTTATAAAGAAGCCCTTACAGTGAAAATCAGTACATTAGGGCTAAGGAAGGTTATAAAAAGGGAGCAATATCCCTGCATTATTTGTTTTAAATCACTGCTGAATTCAGAGAAAGGTCTACACCTGCACTGAGATCATTCAGTAAATCAAGATTTGACACAGGCTGTTAAGCTACGCATCGAAGGAAAGTGTATATTCTTCAGTTCAGAATTGGGGTCTAGCCCCACTGCTTCATAGGGTCTGGGAACCTGTTACAGATCACCAAGGGCCCCTCTTTTGCAGGTGGCCTGACAACAGTGTTTCTTTCACTCACCAGGATTTAAATATGTTTTTAGTGACCTTGAAAACTGTCTGGAACTGAATTAGTGAATTCAAGACTGAATTAGTGAATCAATCAGTGACTAACACAATAACTTTTTTTCCCCTTTATCATTCTCTTCCTTAAAGACAAAGTCATGAACTATAGCTCCATCACGTATTAGTGGTGTGACTTTGGGCAAGTTACGGTATCTGTATGAACCATTAATAAAATGCTGGTAACCACAAAATGTATGTCAAAAAAATTATTATAAGAAATGAATTCAAGGGAAAGAGCTGAGAATAAGAGGGTATACACCCAGTTCACTCAAAAGGGTATTTTTTAAAATTAGAAATCCTCACAAAAAATTGACACATTGTAACTGATGGTACTTCAGTAAACAAACAAACAGATAAATAAAACACAAGAACAACAACAAAAAAGAAATCCTCAAGGATTGTATAAAGCCAAAGGGAATGAAGGGAATCATAAAGACCAGTTAAAAACTCAAAACCAAATATTAATAAAGAAAGCAGCAATAAACATAATTTGTGAATGTAAATATATGTGTGTATGCTTGTTGCATAATATGAAAAGCTATAAACATTAGACTCTAATTCATTAATAGATTAAAGGAGACAACCACATATACATCAATAAATGATGAAAATCCTTTGACAAATGCAAAAATCACTTATGATAAAAACTTACAACAAATTTGGAATAGAGGGAACTTATAAAAAACTGATGAAATATTGAAGCATATGCCTTTTAAATTTAAAAGCAAGGCAAGAATCCTTGTTATCTCTATTTCTAAGTTTACTGAACATCTAGCTATCTTTTATTTTTTTAACTTTTTTATTGAGTTATAGTCACTTTACAATGTTGTGTCAAATTCTAGTGTAGAGCACAATTTTTACACGAACATACATATATTCATTGTCACATTTTTTTTGCTGTGAGCTACCACAAGATCTTGTATATATTTCCCTGTGCTATACAGTATAATCTTGTTTATCTATTCTGCATATGCCTGTCAGTATCTACAAATTCTGAAATCCCAGTCTGTCCCTTCCCACCCCCCACCCCCTTGGCAACCACAAGTTTATATTCTATGTCTATGAGTCTGTTTCTGTTTTGTATTTATGTTCTTTTTTTTTTTTTTAGATTCCACATATGAGTGATCTCATATGGCATTTTTCTTTCTCTTTCTGTCTTACTTCATTTAGAATGACATTCTATCTTGAATTAACATTATTGTCATCACCTGGGAGCTTGTCAGAAATGCAGACTCTCAGGTTCTGACCTACTACTGAACTAGGAACTTCATTTTTCTATGTTCCTCAGTTCATGTGCATTTCAAAGTTTGAGAAGCACTGACCTAATTTGGTATAGCAAACAAAACATATTTTTACAAAAGGCATAAAATATAAAGTATAAAATTAGAATGGAATAAACGAATCCTTTTTTATTATTCACAAATGATGCAACTGTCTACAAAGAATACCTAAAAGAATCAGAAGAGAAACTACTGAAAGTATAACAAAGTTTAGTAAATTCTTTGGCTATTTGAACAATGTAAAAATGATTAGATTTACATATAATTGCAGCAAGTATTTTAGAAAATGTAATTTTGAAAATTGTTGCCATTTTCCAACAACAGAAGCACCTAATGCATGTAAATAAAAGATGTGAAAGATTTTAAAATGTATTGAAAAATACTAAACATGAACAAATGAGGGGATATGCCAAAATCTTAAATACATCAATTTTTCTTAAATTGATCTACAGATTCAAGGAATTTCCATCCATATCATGATAGCTTATTTCAAGGGACTTAAGCTGTTTCTTAAAATTTATGGAGCTGATAAAGTTGTAGAACAGCCAACATATAATTGAAAAAGAATAAGATCAGGCAGAAGGAACTATTTACCTGATATTCACTATTGCAGTACTGAAGATATTAGCACCATGAGGGTTGAAACATAGAAAAAAACAGGCAAATAGAACAGAATACAAACCCCAGAAATAGACCAAAGGTACTAAGAAACTCAGCACCTATCAAGGTAGTACCACTAGTCAGCAGGAAAAGATGCAGCAGTTGATCAGTCTTTAGTGATGCAGAAAACATACATAAAATTGGGTTACTTCTCACACTGTGAACAAAATTTAATTCAATACGTAAAAGAATTCAGATGTAAAAGGCAGATCTTGAAACATTTTTAGAAGAAATTCCCACCAATAAAAAACCCACTTCTGTTTCTCAAAAGGCTCCAACAGTAACTTATTGGAGAAGAGATTTCCAACACTTAGGATGAAAAGCGAATTAATAGGACACATAAAGAATTCCTAAAAATCAATCAGAAAAGGACAGCCTAGGAGAAAAATGGGCAAAAGACTTGGGCAGAATTTTCATAGAAGAAGAAATATGAATGATTAATAATCATATTTTAGATGCTTAAATTTGTTAGTTATCAGGGAAATTAACATTAATGCCACGATTAATATTATTTCATTACCACTAGATTAATGAAAGTATTTGCGGGACAAGAAAAGAACCACTTAGCTTTTACAAACTACATATGACCACACATCCCACTTGCTCTGACACTCACTGGGAATCACTAGATGTTACACATACATGCATTCACATACACACACACACACACACACACACACACACACACACACACACACACACAGACGTACACAGTCATTCAAGGTTAAATATGGTAAATGTTTTCTAAGTCACTTAAAAATAATTGTGGATTCTTTATGTAAAATGTTAAACTCTTTTTATGATATAAAATATCATGAACTTAATTGTTATTGAGAAATGAGAAAAACTGCTAACTTTCTTAGTTTAATATAATTATATTGTTTATTATAATATTATAATATTGTTAATATAATTATATTTTTTATAAAAGAAAAAATCCTTGGCCATGTGATTTTCATATTTTAATATTACATCAATTAAAAGGGTATTATAGAAAGTTATTTCATCCCTTTTTATCAGCCCATCATTAAAAAGTTCTTCAACCTTGTATAAAATGCCTTCATACTTCTTGAAAGTCATTTTTTATGAAAGAAAGATATTAGAATCTTAATGTGAATTACAATAAATTTCTTGGTTGCAAATGCCATTAAGAAGGGCAGGTCAAATTCACTTCATTTTGAAGGATCAAATGCTTACTTTTACAGCACTTTTCAAACTCCCCGTTAGGCTCTGGGACCCATTTGCTGTGGCTTTGTCTACTGAAACACCAGTTTCCGGAAGGACTGAGCAGCATTCAAGGGTCTCATACTTAGAAGTATGGACTCGGGTGCCAGAGGGCAGAATGTCAACAGCCACCTTAGGTTACTTACTAGCTGTGCTGGCCTTGGGTAAGTAACTGTACCCCTCTGAGCTTTGGGTTCCTCAGTAGTAAAATGAGGCTGAAGGAGCACCTATCTCATGGGACTGTGGCAATTATATGAGTTAAAATACAAAGCACTTAGAGCAGTGCCTAGTTCATAGCAAGTGATCTGTGATGTTCGCTATCATTATTTACATTATTTACATTTAATAATTGCTCATGCTGCAGGAAATGGCATCAAAGCAATGGTTATAACAGATAATCTAAGTAGCTTTTGCTCTTGATAACATTTTAAACTTGAAAGTTCCCAGTGAAAATATAATACTAACTCCATTTACAACAGTAAAACAGTACAACAAAGATCTTCACTGACAATCAGAATATCTAAATATATTAGTTAAAAAAATGTATTATTTGACCTAGAGATTACCCTACTGAATGAAGTAAGTTAGAGAAAGACAAATATCATATGATATCATTTATATTTGGAATCTAAAAAAAAAAAAATACAAATTCTACTTACAAACCAAAAACAGATTCATGACATAGAAAACAAACTATGGTTACCAAAGGGGAAAAGGTGGGGAGGGATAAATTAGGGGTTGGGGATTAACAGAGAAACATTACTATAAAACAGATAAACAACAAGGACCTACTATATAGCACAGGGAACTATATTTAATTTATTATAATAACATATAACAGAAAAGAATCTGAAAAGAAAAAGTATGTATGTATATGTATAACTGAATCACTATGCTGTATACTTGAAAATAACATTGTAAATCAACTACACTTCAATAAATTGTTTAAGTATTATTTTTTGTTTCCCACTTTCATTAAAATGTGCCAGACTAATATATTTATGAATGACATCTATTCTGGTCAGATTAGTAGATTTTAATTCTCATGCATTCAGATTGAGAAACTGAACTCTGGCTTCAATTTTGTTATGATTTTGCCCTAGTGATTAATTTCTCTTACCAGACTGAATAAATACGAATATTATTTTTACTAGTGGCAAAACAGTGATTTCAATTTTGCAAGCCCAAATGATGTTTGCTCTTTATTATCATTCTTCAGTTAAAAAAATTTTGCAATCTTAAGGCATGCTTAATTATTTTTGCTGTTAGAACAGTCAAACCCCTGCCCAACCTACACCCTTGCGTAGGTGAGTCATGATGAAAATAACAAATGAATGTTATTAACTGTCTGTTATGTCAGTGCTGGGACGTGCAATGTGGTGGTTGCATAAGAGGAGAGGGAGCAGGACATGATCACTCACATCAAGGAACTCACGTCAATGGAAAGAGACAGAATTAAAGGACCCAAAACAACCATGAGCCACACCAAATAGTTTCAGGTCAACCTAAGACGGTGTACAGGAATCTAATAAAAAAATAATAATAAAGGACAAGGAGGTGAGGAGGGCAGCAGTCTGGGAATGTTTTATGGATGAAGTGGGAATTGCAACGGATTTTGAAGAAAAGAAAAGAATTTTTGTAAGTCAGTTACCCCCAGTTCCAGGCACTGGACTACCAGCTTCATATTTTGCTAAAGCTGCATTTTTTACTTCATGATGTTTGTTCTATCTTTGTTTCCCCATGCCATTATTTATTTAAAAATTCCAAAGTAGAATACTTTTTGGAAACCCTAAGTGCTTTTATTTAAAGGGAAACTTTATAGCACTCCCATAAATGGAAAGTCAATACCACTTCTCATAAAAAAAGGGAAGGTATCTGAAAATAAATACAATGTAAACAGAACAATCTTACTAATTTCTATCCAGAGAAGGTTACTTTCCAAAGGGCCTGGGCTAGAGGCCAGTTTTGCCTTTGTTTAAAAGAGATATTAAGCAGATATTAAGTGTTAGAGACTTAGCAACACAGAGTTAAGCTTGAAAGTTTAACGTAAGTTGGAGACTTGGTAACACTAACATGGACTTTCTCCCGCCCTTCCTTCCTCCCTACTATCCTCCCTCCTTTTCTCTCTCCCCTTCTTTTTCCAACCTTCCTTTTTCTCTCTCCCCGTTTCTCCCCCTCCCTCCCTCCTTCCTTCATTTCACAAACACTTATTGAGCACCTATTATGTGCTAGGTACCCTTCTAGGCATGTAACAGGTCCCTAGGGGGTGCAGCTGTGAAGAAGTATATAAAAGCCCTTGCCCTCTAAGGGCTTATATTCTTGTTGGAGGAAGATGGTCAATATACAGGGAAACAAGAAAAGATACAGTAGGTCACAGATGCTATGAAGAAAAATAGAGCAGGGTTTTCTTTTAATTCTTTACATTTTATTATTAATACATCTGCACTTTGAACAGAAGGTACAAAAAATTTTGGAAAAATCTAAATAATGATGGGAATAGCATGGACAGAAACACATTCAGAGTGACAAAGGAGCAGTGATCGGAAGGATAGGATGGAACCAGCCAGGCAGATACTTAGAGGAAGAGATTTCTTGGCCGAGGGAACAGTAGGTGCAAAAGCCATGATGCAGAACAAGCCTGCTATGTTTGAGCAGCAGCAATGAAGACAGAGTGGTGGGCATGAGTGGATGAGGGGGAAAGTGGCTTGAGGTCAGACCCCTGGAAAGTAGATGGCAGAGAACAGATTACATCGACTTCTAAAAGACACAGCAAGAGACTCACAGACATAGAAAACAAACTTATGGTCACCAAAAGGGAAGGAGAGGGGTAGGGATAAGTCAAGAGTTTGGGATTCAGATATACACACTACCATATATAAAAAACAGATAAACAACAAGGACCTACGGTATAGCACAGGGAATTACATAAAATACCTTGTAATAACCTATAATGAAAAAGAAAATGTAAAATAATACTTATATGTAACTGAATCACTATCCTGTATACCAGAAATCAACTATACTTCAATAAAAAAAATTTTTTTAAAAAGACACAGCAAGAACGTGGACTTTGACTACATGATAATGGGAAGCCATTGGATGTCTGTGCATGGAAGGCAATGAGATGTAACCTAATTACTGTTTTTGTAGCATAACTCCACCACTGGGGATTAGACTGCAGGGGGGCAAGAGAACAAGTAAGGAAGCTGGGGACAAGGGTATTGCAACAAAGTAAGACACAATATTTAGTCCTGAGGGAAAGCACTGAAGGTAATCAGACAAACTGGATTGGGGGCAAAGGGAATCCACTCTTCTCCCTTCCCCAATATAACCTCTATTTCAGCACTTACATCTTTAGAGGTCTGGTCTCCACACTCACACCCCATGGGTGTTGCCAGTGACCAGCAATCAGACCTTTCTCTTCTGTAATCTTTAGCGCTGACCACCACGCCTAAGTGCCTAAACATGCTTTAAGACAAAGGTGCCTAGAAGTTCTGTAGAATTGAACCCCAAATGAAAGGAATAATAAAAGGCACAGAGGCAAGTAGGGCCCTGGGAGGGATTTGGGACAAGAAGACTCATGTGAGCGGAGCAGAAGAGGCATGAGCACTGGAGAGAGTGCCTCTCAGGGAAACTGAGGCTCATCTGAGAATGCATTTTACATGAAAGAAGGAGGACTGAGGGAGGCAAAAGAGGAAAGTAGATTTAAAATCACCAGGAAAGGGTAGGGGCTTCAAGATGGTAAAGTAGAAGGATGTGGAGTTCATCCTCTCCCACAAATACATCAGAAATACATCTACATATGGGACAGTTCTAACAGACTATCTATTGAACTTTGGTAGAAGATCTTGTACAATTGGAACCACAAGGGAAGTCCTCACAAAATCGGCTAAACAATAAGGTCCGGTTGTATAGCACAGAGGACTATGTTCAATATCTTGTAATAAACTGTAATAAAAAGAATATGAAAAGAAAAAATGTGTATATATATATATATATAAACTGAATCACTATGCCATACACCAGAAATTAACACAACATTGTAAACCAATTATACTTCAATAAAAATTTTTTTAAAACTATAAAATGACAGGGAAAGAAGAAAAGTTTCATGGACTTTCATTCAAAAAAAAGTATAAAAGGGCTCAGGATTTGCTTCACAGCTTTTGTTTTTAAATCAGTAAAAGCCTCTTAAATCCTTAAATTTCAACTACTAAGACTACTGAATAATGTCAATATTTTAAGTTTTTGCTGCTTTTAAGAGGTAAAAAGAACTGTTCATACCTGATAACATATGTATATGTATACATACACACACACACACGAGAAACTTCAGTTACAAAGACTGTCATGGAATTGTTCCTTTAGGTACATAAGGAACCCTCATATTCCTAAGGTTTAGAGACATGCCTGCATCATAAGGGCTCACTGCAGTTAACTAGGCGTATTTCAAGGGATCCAAAGGAACCATGAGGGTCATTCCTAAAAAAATCTCCACTGCAAAACCAAGTGAATGGGAAACCACGGCAGGACAGGAACAGCAATGGTAAATGATGTGCAGCCAGGATAGGGAGAGAGGACCTGAGGCATGAGGACCAGGAGGCGAGGTGACCTGAGGGAACAGGAAGGGTCTTGACTTTACACAAATACATCCTTGATGTTGTTTATCAGGGAGACTTGGCCCATCTTGCATGAAGCAACCAAGTTAGAATAAAAGTAGAAAGAGACCCATGACTGTCCAATCTCTTATCTGTAACATGGGGAACCCGAGACTGGCACAGAAGGGAGAGAAAGCCAACAACCATTTTACAGGTGAAATACAGAATGGTTTTTATTTCCTAATCCAGGTCATCCCCATCCCTTGTGTTTGCTATAGATGTGGCTTCCTAACTGGCCAAAGACATCGTCACTCGCCCTTGTGTACCCCATTCTTCCCAGCCAACCACATGACCTCAAAATTCTCCTCGGATAAATACCAAATCCTGTTGTCTCTGGCTCTATCTCATTTCCCAATAATCCCCACTTTTTCCCACCCTCAAAACCCAAATTACTTTACATAATTTCCTGGTAAATTCTGGAAAATTACCTGTTATAACACCATCCCCCATCTCTTCCCTACCCACCTCTACAACTATATCCTTCTCTTATTTAATTCTCAGGCAGCCCTCCCACCTCTCTGTTATCATACTTGATGTATTTGTAATCCTACATCCGTCATCCCAGGCAGGAAAAAAGTGCATGGTACGTAGTAAGTACTTAAATATTTGTTAACCATTGAAGGTGGAATGTTGACTACTGATGAACATGAAGATATGGAGACAGTAACTGATCACTTCTTGAGAATGTAAAAGGTTTTTATATTGCTTGACATTTCAGATAAGGTGCAGGTGGCACTCAGATACATTAAAAAGAATATTAAATGAATAGAAACAAGCTTTCATGGACATTAAAAGAAAAGTCAGGTTTAGAATTATAGAACATTGTATAACCTTCCACATTTACAAATTAAAAAATTAATACAGTACAATTTAACCAAAATAAAGTTCATGTAAAGTACATCTGAGAATCAATTTAGCTCCTTTGAGGGGGAAAAAATGAAATTCACTTGAAATAGTCATTGAATGGCTATCACTTAAATATTTGTTCTTGAATTAAGAATACCCATGCAGAAATGTAGGAAAGATTAAATGTAAAAGGGTGTTTATTTGGAGTGTAATTTTAAAGCAAGTCCTATGAATCAAGGTCAATACTCATTCGTGTGTGCTCATGGAGCTGGAGTGCACTTTACTCTCCTATAAACCCAAGTCTTAGATACAGTTGCTAGCCACAGGCAAACAGCTCCGCTACACTGTTTTACACAAAGGGCAATCAAGTAGCAGAGAGGGTGATTCCCCCTGGTCTCCAGTTACTTCCCGGTATGTGTCAGATATTTAATCTGCACATTAACTAACTCACTTAGGCCACCTGAGTAACTCTTAATGTACCAAAGCTATAATTTGAGAAGGCCATTTTGCTTCCAGAAGAGCTGGAGAAATCGCCAACAATTTCTAACATTTGCTCTAATTAAAGTGTGAATTCCAGGCAAAAAGTCTTGCGGTCCAGGGAAGTTGTTTATGCCATTTGACATGAAGGATTCTGAAATGCTTGCCATTTTAGAGCGCTGCACACAGAGAACTCTCTCAACTTACAGAGGGGGTCTACTGCTACAGTTCTGTACTTCGGTTAGCCTAAGTAAGAACTGTCCTTAAAGGGACAGAAAAGACCAAGAGCAGAACAACACCGACTTCCCAACATTCACAAGGCATACAGCTTAGAAGTATTTAGCCTTGGAACAGAACATCTTCTATCATTGTTAATATGAATATTTATGAAGCAACATCAGTAGGCTTAACTCTGTTCCTGCCTAATTAGCTTGTAATTTAATTCATCCTAAATGCAAATTCTCTAAATTGGGGTAGTTGGCTTTTGAAATTGATGCCAACCAATATTATTGTCTGTAGCTCACTCTCCTTCTCACTTCTTTTCCTTTGTCTTTATTCATACATTTCACTCATTCACACACACACCCTCCCTCATTTTTTTCTCACTGAGAAGATGTAAATCAAAGCATATCTGCAAAAGCACAAAATTTATGGTCAACATAGAACTTTAAAACCCATACTGCTCTTTTGTACCTGATGATTACAGACATATTTTGTGACTCTTTATAGGTACCTAAGGCATGTTTATACATAGTCATCAAATCAATTTTGAACCATGAAAACATTCCTAGGATATTTATATAAAATGAGCTCTGAACAGAGTAAGCCCGTTTCCATCTGAATTTCACACATCAGGATTTCCCTTATCAAGTCTGAGAGTTGTCCCCTATCTGTCCTGGAGTTCATTCATTGCATAGGATTTTTTACAGGATTAGATGAGATATCTTATTTTGCACTACTTCTTTCTTAGAAGACCTCAGTTGTATTAGGATCACAGAGAATCATTCACTCATATCCGAAAGTGGAAAAAGGCTGCCCCTAAGAAAACTTACTAACTTCAATAAACTGCTTTGTTGAAAAAAAAAATACACTTCCCTTATCAAAAATAAACTTTTGCAATTATAAACATTTTCATTTTTAAGCGCTATGAAAGATAGATGCAGAGCAGCAACGCCCCACCATTGCTTCCTGTGCCCTGCGTCACACAGCAGGGCGGGCCGCGTCTCCTCACCCACCGCCTGCTCATCTCCAGATAAACACGCTCCAGTAATGTCACAGGGCAAACAGTCCCATGGAAGCTGACTGCACAGCTTTGAAAAAGAATATGCTGCAGCCTGATACACAAACCACAATGAGGCAATAAGGAGGAACTTACTACCACTTTCAATATCAATGCATTTTTCTTTCAAGCCCACAATTATCTATCTGGTCCTTGGCATTGATGACAGCGAAAGGACCCGGCAGGGGAAGACGGAGACTGATGTCTGCTACTCACCATTCTCTTGGTGGTTTGACTACAGAACATTAAAATTGAGGAATGTTGTTAAAAAATAAATAAATGTATGATGCTGCAATGCACTTTTTCTCTCCACTTTTATTTTAGATAAAGTCAGGGAAAGCAAAACATTTATATATTATTATTTACAACAATCGCTGTTTCAAGAAGTTAGCCTATTTTGCTGTCTGATTCCACAGAAAATCTGCATGTTGATCAGCCTTTAAAAATGGCCACAAGAATCTTTTCCCATTGCTTAATTTTATTTCTTATTTGTCCTTTCAGTTTATGTACCAAGACTCCCATTGATAGATAATTTATTCATTTTCATTTTTCACTATTAAACCGAATGAGGAGATTTTTAATTCAAGAAAATTATATTTTTCTTCTTATGCCAACATGAAAGTTTATAAGAGAAAAGACTGGAAAACAAAGATGTGACTATTTAAAAATCTCTACAATCCTATGTACTCTGAAATGATCACTGAATGGTTTGGGATATGGTGGTGCAAACACGTGTATTCATATCCTTTACTCTCTGAGCATAAGCATATATGTAAATAAACAAATGCAACAATTTATACTTTTTATAACATGCCTGTTTTTAATCCTGCGAGACTTTTGAAGTATCCAAAACAGTATCCATTTTCCAGGAATACGTGCACAAAGTTTGCATTTTTTCAACCACTAAAGAAAAGTATATTACAGCAGGCAAAGAAAAAGTTTACTTGAAAGTTATTCAAGTATTTGAGAGATACCAGGACAGATGAGGCTTGGTGTACTTGATTTAAATGAGACAAAGTGAAATCTAACTTCAAAGATTCAAGTCTTCTCTACAAAGTAGAATAAGGCCCATTCTTATTACTTTAAAAATGTTACGTGCTTAAGGACTTAAGGTGCCTCCAGCTGAAAGGAATAATATTATGGCCTTGCTTCTAAACTGTATACAATTCTTCCTGTTTTGATTCAGATGTCATAGATATTTAATTAACAAGAATCACTGTAGCAAGGGGTTTGCCTATAATTTGACTGAGTCACCCATTTCTGAGTCATCTACTTCTGATTTGTTTTAAGATCAAATGCAAGATACTTGGCTGACATACCACCACCATGGGCTAGGGACTGAAGAGAATAAACCAACTACAGCCTTTTTTTGATACAGTCCTAGTTTTATTTGAATCTCTTAGTTTAACAAAAGTTGGAGTTTTATTCATTAAAAGGCATTTCCCAAGCATCCTTCCGTTACATCTGAAACATTGTCTCCAACTCACTTTTTTATTAACCATCAGTCATCATACAAAGCCAGTAACATTTTTTGTATATACTTTAGGCAAAACTGTGAAGGGGAAGCAGAAGATTCTTGACAACAGGAGTTAATAATCTAATAGAGAAATTGTGATTAAGTGACATTTTTAAGGACACACACACATGTGCCAGAAAACATCAGCTACAGAGATCCTCAAAGACATATGATAAAGCTTGCTTAAGAAGGATTGAGGAAGTAGAGAAAGGTTTTTTAAGAAAGGGTCATGTTTTAGGGAAAAAATAAGATGACTTCACGCTGGGAAGCATAGCTAACAGAATGGATGATAGAATCAGGATATACAGAGCCAACGGCCCGAATCTAACAGGATGGTGCTACACAGGGATGCACTTGGAGTCCACCCCTGGGTGAGTACAAAAACATCTAACTGAGCAGCCACCAAGGGGACAGGAGATGGTGGCTAAGCCAGCACCTTTAGCAAAGTGTGTGTCAGTATACAACAACAGGATGGGGTCTATGTGATTTCAAGTCACGTTCATTAATAATGACTGGGATAAGGTTAAAAAAAATAGTCTCTCTGATGCTCTGAGCTACTTGGATCACATTTGAAATAATTTGTTCATCCCTGGACCACACATTTTTTAAAAAAAGGATGTTGTGAGATAGCAGTTAGTCTAAAGGAGAATGACCAGGATGTGGGAAGACAGATGCCAGAGTGTATGGGAAGCTAGTGTAAGAAATAGAATACACAGGGGCCAGACCTAATGGTTAAAGATACAAAACAGTCTGAAGTGAAAGTGGCATTTCACTTGCCCTGTGTGTCTCCAAGATTCCGAAGTTGCAGAAGTTGATCCAGTGAAAGCAAGAACAAGCTAACGATGCAGAGCTGGTCCCCAACACATAAAATCGTGAGTCCTCTGTCTGAGCATCAACAGGACCGCCAGCCCTGGCTTTGGAAGGGTCAAGTCATTGCCTGCATTAGCTCTGAACCAGAGGGTATTGGTGTCTTCCTGCAACTCAAGAATTCTGATTCAACAAGAAGTCTGTACCCTTCTTTATCTCCCTCTGTATTTTCAATGTACCTTCCTTTGAATTAATTAAACTTCTGGATCCTTCACTACTCTACTTAAACTATTATATCTTTTAGACTATGTTGACCACTTAAAGGTTTTGAAATATAAACAATATACGGCCCAAAGACTTGCTCAACTCTCAAAAAAAAAAAAAAAAACATAACACTAACTACCGACTTCCCTGTAGCTTTCTCCCAGGGCATCAGACAATATGCTCCCTGCTCATTAGCTTCTCAAACATGATACCCTAAGCATTGAATTCAGAATAATGTGAATTCATTGGACCTGTCAGAATCTGAAGAACATTAAATACTTGGTGCCATGATTTGTAATGAGGGTTCAAGATACTGCCTCAACCCAGTGCTTTCTACACTTAAGGTGCCTATGAATTACCTAGGATCTTGTCAAACTGCAGGACGTGATCCCAGTAGACTGGAGTGGGGTCCAAGAATATGCATTTCTACCAAGTTCTCAAGTGATGTTCATGTTGCGGTTCATGGACCACACTTTGAGTAACAAGGTAAGGCATATTCCCCGTGAAACATCATTGCAGAATGTATATTAGTACACTAATTATTTCTTTGTCTTATATATTAACATTTTTACTGACACAGATCATAGTTTCTATTCTTCTTTCTTTGGAAATTAAAGTATACACTATACTAAAACATAATATAAATCAGACAGCAAGGTTCCCCCACACATACCAGGTACTTAAGAGAATATACAAAATCACTGACTTGGCCTCCATGATCAGATTAATCAGGTAATTTGAAAGCACCAGTGGACAAGTCCATTAAGATTAACGGTCAGTGGTGCACTAAATTAGCAGTCTAATTTTACTTTTATTCACAGGATGTGAAAGTCTCTTATAATACAATAATAGCTTTTCTTCCCTGTACCTCAATGTATTATAGCAACAATCCAGGATCAGATATAGTCTGAGATCCCTTTGCAATGCAGAAAGTTGTTGGTTGATAATGATGTTGAGTAGATGCTGTAAAAAGACTCAAGTCTGAATGTCCCTAGGTTGTTTGCTCTAGGCTAAATTTTAAGGTATCTTTAAAAAAAAAACTGTGAAATAAATAGTGCTGCATTTTTTATGTATTCTCCAGAGAATATGAAAGAGCAAATGATGTTATTTAGACCTGGAGGTTTACTTCCTTATAGAAAAATCAGTGTCATTCTTTGAGGTTACTTTTTTTTTTAACATTTTTTATTGATTTATAATCATTTTACAATGTTGTGTCAAATTCCAGTGTTCAGCACAATTTTTCAGTCATTCATGGACATATACACACTGTCACATTTTTTTCTCTGTGAGTTATCATAACATTTTGTGTATATTTCCTTGTGCTATACAGTGTAGTCTATTCTACAATTTTGAAATCCCAGTCTATCCCTTCCCACCCTCCACCCCCCTGGTAACCACAAGTCTGTATTCTCTGTCTGCGAGTCTATTTCTGTCCTGTATTTACGCTTTGTTTTTGTTTGTTTGTTTGTTTTTGTTTTTGTTTTTCAGATTCCACATATGAGCGATCTCATATGGTATTTTTCTTTCTCTTTCTGGCTTACTTCACTTAGAATGACATTCTCCAGGAGCATCCATGTTGCTGCAAATGGCATTATGTTGTCAGTTTTTATGGCTGAGTAGTATTCCGTTGTATAAATATACCACATCTTCTTTATCCAGTCACCTGTTGATGGACATTTAGGCTGTTTCCATGTCTTGGCTATTGTAAATAGTGCTGCTATGAACATTGGGGTGCAGGTGTCATCCTGAAGTAGATTTCCTTCTGGATACAAGCCCAGGAGTGGGACCAATGGAACAGAATAGAGAGCCCAGAAATGAACCCACAAACTTTTGGTCAACTCATCTTTGACAAAGGAGGCAAGAAAATACAATGGAATAAAGACAGTCTCTTCAGCAAATGGTGTTGGGAAAACTGGACAGCAGCATGTAAAACAATGAAGCTAGAACACTCCCTTACACCATATACAAAAATCAACTCAAAATGGATTAAAGACTTAAACATAAGACAAGATACAATAAACCTCCCAGAGGAAAATATAGGCAAAACATTATCTGACATACATTTAAAAAATTTTCTCCTAGAAGAAATAAAAGCAAGAATAAACAAATGGGACCTAATGAAACTTACAAGCTTCTGCACAGCAAAGGAAACCAGAAGTAAAACAAGAAGAAAACCTACGGAATGGGAGAAAATTTTTGCAAGTGAAACCGACAAAGGCTTGATCTCCAGAATATATAAGCAGCTCATATGACTCAATAAGAAAAAAATAAACAACCCAATCCAAAAATGGGCAGAAGACCTAAACAAGCAATTCTCCAAGGAAGACATACAAATGATCAAAAAGCACATGAAAAAATGCTCAATATCACTAATTATCAGAGAAATGCAAATCAAAACTACAATGAGGTATCACCTCACACCAGTCAGAATGGCCGTCATTCAAAAATCCACAAATGACAAATGCTGGGAGAGGCTGTGGAGAAAGGGGAACCCTCCTACACTGCTGGTGGGAATGCAGTTTGGTGCAGCCACTATGGAAAACAGTGTGGAGATTCCTCAAAAGACTAGGAATAGACTTACCATATGACCCAGGAATCCCACTCCTGAGGTTACTTTTTATTCTTTTTTATATTTTGAGTTTTGAGCCTTTATCTTAATCACCAAACATGGTTATTAGGGGAAGCATGGACAATCTGGAATGGTCAGTGCTCTTTTGATGTCCATACTCAGGATCTAGACATGCTGGTCATTGTCCTAGACTGAGAAACTGTGGCCTCCTGTTCTCTGAAATGTTTTTCCTCTCACCTCCTGTATTTTACTTGTTTTTCTTGACTATTACCTACCTTCCCCTGCATTAGTTATCTATTGCTGGTGTGACAAATCACCACAAACATAGTGGTGTAACAATGAAAATTCATTATTCTATATTTCTGTATGTTGGAAATCTAACACAGATCTCATAGGCCTAAAATCCAGGTAACAGCAGGGCTGCACTCCTTTCTGGAGGCTCTAAGGGAGAATCTGCTTCCATTCTTTTGCCAGCTTCTAGATGTCATGCCCATTCCTTGGCTCGTGGCCCCTTCCTCCATCCTGAAAGCTAGCATCCTTCTGACCATTCTTTTGTCATCACCTCTCCCTCTAACACAGTCAGGGAAGAGTCCCTGCTTTTAAGGAGTCCCATGACTAGAGAGGGCCCACCTGGATAATCTAGGACAATTTCAAGGTCTCAGTCATATCTGCAAAATCCCCTTTTCCTTTAAGATAGCATATTTAAAGATTTGTGGATTAGGCAGGGAAATCTTTGTGGGGCCCCTTATTCTGCCTACCATACTCCTTGCTGAAATGTCAATTCCGTGAGGTCATGGAACTTCATTTGCTTTGTTGTATTTCAGGCACTTACAGCAGCATCTGGCACACAGTATGTCCTCAATAAACACTTGACAAATGAATGAAAACCAGATTTGGCTGACGACGAGCCGTATTTGAAGTGTAGGGACTAGGACACAGGCCTCTCCCAGCTGTGTTCGAAGAGTGCATCACTAGAATTAAATAAACTTCAGTCCTCTTTTGAAAAATGAGGTGATTACTCGGTCCATTTCATAGTGTTTGGGGGTGAGTATGGTTTACATTGAAATGGTTTAAAATCCTTAGAGAAATGTAAAGTATTACCACTGTTCTTTTTAAGTTGTTCTTAGCATCCTCATCTAAAAAACATACATTTTTTCAAACTCAAGATATCAGCAATTCTGGTCAGAAGGTCACTCTTCAGACAGTCAGAAAGCCTATCCAAGATGCTAAAAGAGATATATGAGAAGATCCAACAGTGAGGCTGTATTCTTCTTTGGTTTCTCTTCCTGCCAGACATGCCATCCTTTGGGCCATGGCCCCCGACTAGGGGCAGTGTGCTGGACCATCTTAGAAGGTGATGAGATGGCTGGAGGACACGGGGAGTCTCCAGACTTTAGTCTAGGCTTTTGACCACATAGGATATTTCACTGAATTTCTCCAAGCCTCCCTTCTGCCTACAGACTATCGTTCTCAGTCACATGTTACTAGAAGATGTTGGTAAACAGCACAATGGAGCCAAAAGAAGACACTACCATTCATATTACTTCCTTACAATAAAAACAGAACATAATTTACCTAACACACTGTCTTCATATAACACAAGTTTACAACCAGTATTATAGTAAAGTTTTTTTTGCTGATTTTTCAAAAAATAGTCATTTTTGAACATGCATCATTTACTTGGAGAATATCTGTGCGAGGAAATGAGTCTCTTCAGCTTTAATGACAAAATCTGCCAATTTTGTTCATCCTTTTTAAAAAAAAATCCAATCTACCTTTAAAAAAGGTAGAGATTGCTGAATGCATATGCTTATATTAATTAGAAGAAAGAAAATCAAAATGTGTAAAATAGAATCTTTTATTTATTTTTTTTTTAAAACCTGTGATGCTAAAGTTAGAAAACATTTATTTTCCTCTAGGATTGATTTCATTAAACTTATGAAAGTAGGCCAAAACAGCAACAACAACAGAACGGTCTTAATATAGTTCTGGTTTGCTTCTAGGGTCTCTGGCAACATATGGCTATTTGGAAACATTAGGATGCTTAGTGAAAGACTCTTCACTGTTAGTCAAGAGTAGTATAGTAGTATGCATAGTAGAAAAGCCCAACTGATAAGTGTTTCAGATAAAGCAGCGATTCTCAAAGTGTGCTGTCCAAACCAGCAGCATCAGCGTCACCTGGGGACTTGTTAGAAGAGCACCGTGAGGGCAGGGGCCACCACAGACCTGCAGGATCAGAGACTTTGGGGAGAAACCCAAGTAATATGTCTGACCAGCCCCTCCAGGTGGTTCTGACGCTAAGTTCTGAGAACTCCTTGGCTGAAGTAACAGCAAATACACTTTTATTTTCTTACTCTAAAATGTAGTGCCCTACTCCTTTTTTGATGGTGTGTATGGAAAAGCACAACTGCTTGTTAAAAGGTGAAAACTGGCATCAACAACTAGCTGTTTGGACTAAGTGATATCTAAAACATACGTGGGCAGATTATTTTGAAAACTGGCTGTTTGAATCAGCCAAAAACAGCCTAGAGCCTCCCCCACAACCCAGTCTCAAAGTCTCATTTATTCTTCCACAGTTGACATAAATCACTCATGCAAAATAAGCATTCTAGGTTATATTAAGAAATGCTTTTCTGATATTAACAGGGATCGGGCATATTCTATCAGAATTCTTCTCTCATACTTTACATGTATTTTCTGGAGACTGACTTCCTCTCTCAATCAAAATTAAAGAACCGAGGGGTAGAAACATGTAAAAGCAAAGCCAAATAAAGAAACAAAATCATATTCTATGCAACTAGATTTTAAAACTTTCAGAGTCAAAAAAAAAATGGGTATTTTCCTCTGTGAGTTAAATAAGCACACTATATATAAAATAGATAAACAGCAAGGTCCTACTGTATAGCACAGGGAACTATATTCAGTATCTTGTAATTGCCAATAATGAAAAACTGAATCACTATGCTGTACACCAGAAATCAACACAACATTGTAAACGGACTATACTTCACTAAAAAAATAATAAGCACAAAACACATCTATTTATTGTCTATAGTTCTAATAACTGAAAACACTATTTTACCCACATAATAACTGCTGTAATAAAGGTCATGCCAGAGGGCTGGGAGAACCCAGAGGGTGTGGCAGCTAATTCTTCCTGGAGAACCAGTGTCCCAGGAGAAGGACTGTTGAGCTAAGTCTTGGATGTGAGTTTCCAGGCTACAGAACGTGATTAAAGATTTTTCCCATAAGAGAAGCAGTGCACACAGAGCACCCCATCACAGAGGGGCCAAGTGGGGTGAACCCGAAAGCCATGAAGCTGCTCACACAGGACTTCCTGAGCTCAGGGGTTAGTGTTTCTTTGTAGGCAGTGGAGGGCCAATGAGAGTTTCTAGGCTGTGGATTTACAGACACATTCTCTTGTTAGCAAGATGGGCTCCGGCAAAAGCCTGAGCTCTGAACTGAATCTCACCGAGAAGGATGTCAGAGAATACTGGCAATTTTTAACTTGATACAATGCAAAAGCAGAGGTGGCAGAGATGAGGCAAGAACTTGAGAGACCCTGTGAGGTGGGTTTGAATGTGATGACTGAAAGGAAAAAATAAGAAACAAGGTAGAACCTTGAACCTCTTATTAAGTATTTCTTAATACTGGGTGTGGTGCTTATTGACATTAGTTATCCACACACACTGTTAAGGCTAAATGAGGCTTTTAGGCTTAGATAGGAAGTGGCAGGGGGTGGCCCCTCTCACGGATCTAGCTGGTTCAAATGATCACTTTTCAAAATGACAGGAACAGGTGGAAAGTAGCATCACTGCAAGTCAGAGCAGGTGTGGTGCGTGCGCTTCTTAACCAGCAGTTCTGAGTGAAGGTCTGTGAACCTTTTATGTAGAAGAGCCACTGAGGATGGTTATACACACTGTATCCTGGATTTTGTCCCCAGAAACTCCAGGCTCATCGGTCCGGTATCTGGCCTGGGCACGAGATTTTTATTAAAGTTCCTGAAGTGATTTAAGGTGGGTGAGAACTACTGCTTGAAAATATAAGGGAAGGCTTTTTCAATCTGATAGTGTAGCTTTCAATTTTCATTCTGTTGATTTGCCTAACGATCTGCTGCAATGCTAATGAAACCAAAGTGTTACATATTTGCCCCCTAGGGATGATGCGAAAACAAATAAGATAATATGTGTGAAAATACACTGAGCTGGTATTTATTTGAGCCCTACTATCAGCACCAGTGTTTTAAACATTTCCTATAGGGGGTAAATAAATCTTACATAAATCACTGGCAAGATACACCAAGGTGGCATAGTTTCTTCACTTTTATCTTTAGCATAGAGGGTATAAATTTTTCATAAACACTATCACAATTTATAATAAATATATCTTTTTTGCTGACATATGATGAGTGGATGTATTTTTTAAAAGGCATCAGAGGAGCTGTAAATGCAAACTGATGTCAGCACTCATTTTGGGGGAGGGGAGTTGACTTTTCATAAAATTGTCTTATAAATGACAGATCCTGTAAATTCAAAAATTCCTAAGTTGACTTTGCCTTGCACATACTGGATGCTCCATAAAGATTCTGTAAGTACCGGAGCAACATCTGCACATGCTTGGTGTTAATATATTACACTAACGTTACACTGTTTGGGGCTGGGTTCTGCTGAAGAAATTGACCTCTTCCAAGCCTTAAAGGACAGTGACTGAAACCCAGCAGCAGGGAAATCTGGGCAGAGATGTAACCACCACACTCTTAAATAATTAAAATGCCTAAACAAAGAATGAATTTCTTTCTTTAGGGTACTGACATAAATGTAATTTTTTAATGATTAGAGAAAAAGAAGAAAAAAATGGTGGCAGTCAAAAATAAGAAATATAAAAAAGAGAAAATATCAAGCCAAAGGGCTCAGCGGATTATATTTGGAAATAATAAAGATACAAAACAAAACCATAGATCATGGGAATTTGGGATACACAAATGCGGAGTGTATCAATCCAGACAAAATTCCATCTGCAGGATGTGATTAGAAAGGGTAGCTTCTTACCTACTCTTTTAAGTTTTTCAACACAAATATTGGCACTACCCAGGTCATGGTCCAATTAAGATTTCTAGGCTCTGTGTGCTTATAATATTTAACTCCTCCCACTTTCCTCATTTTCTTAAGATTTCAACTTATATGGCACATTTCTAAGGCTTTTATTCAACTTATCCTTGCAAGCTTTTTAAAATGAATTTTCTTTTCTATTTAAGATGAGGTTTACTATCTACCAATTGAAGTGAATGACATTATGGGAAAATAGATAATTGTGCATTTCTGTATTCTTTGTGAATGAGCTAATCTAACCTGTTTGCTGCCATAAATTTGGAACATCCTACATGAAGTAGGACCTCAGTTCTAAATACTGTTCCATATATCATGTCCAATAAATAGTATATGGACCATTTGGTAAGCTGCAATAAAGATCCACCCCAAATTTAAACAGGCTTATCTTAAATTTACAGAAGATTTAACAGAGTTTACTGAATAGTTAAATCTGTATGTGGATATGAAGAATGTACACACACACACATATACCTTTTGCTGAATGGTTCTGACAGTCATATGGGATATGAGGATATGCACTGTTCCAGCTGGAATAAAACATTTATTAGAGAGAAGAAGGGTTCTGATAATCTGAATTAGGACAAAGAGCTCAGGAAAAGAAAATGAGACTCCAGAATACAAACTTTAACAATTCTGATCAGCCCCTAACCTGTCCAGCTTTAATCTACATTTTGTATGAGCAAGAATTTTGAATTTTAAACAGAAGCTTCTCAATTTTTCTAATTTAAAAATTGAAAGATGGTTGATGTACAATGTTGTGTTAGTTTCTGGTATACAGCATTGTGATTCAATTATACGTATATATTCTTTTTCACTATAGGTTATTACAAACTATTGAATATAGTTCCCTGTGCTATCCAGTAGGACCTTGTTGTTTATCTATTTTGCATATAGTAATTATATCTGTTAATCCCAAACTCCCAATTTATCCCTCTCCCCACCCTTTAGTAATCATGAGTTTGTTCTCTGTTTGTGAGACTGTTTCTATTCTGTAAATAAGTTCATTTGTGCCATTTTTTCAAATTCCACATATAAGTGATATCAAGAAGCCTCCAAATTATTAATCAGAAAAAGCTGACATCTAGTATATCACAGAGTAGGCTTAGTTGTCCACTTAATAGACCAAAGTAATGCAGATGTTAAAAAGAATGCATCATCATAAATATACATACAACTTGTGGTTTCTTAGAAATAAAATTACTTCCAAAGTTCCATTTTTATAGAGACTGTTGGGTGAAATGTACAGAGTAGTTCAAAATTTATATGAGATTCTTCCTTAGCTTTTGACAACCATCCCTTGAATATGTCATTATTCAGTAAATAGTATGGCTTCAATCTCTTTAGATACGGCAAAAGACACTTCTAGAGTTCTAATTTAAATACTTTATTTGAAAATGTACTGCTACAACACTGTAAAATTAAGGAGAGTTGTGTGATAAACAATTCTTTCTCAAAATGTGAATACTTATTTTTACATTTTAGGTATTACATTTTAGTGTTGCTCTCACCAAACAACAAATCTATAGTAAATATACTTACATTTTGCTGTTACAGGGAAATGATCCCTAATGTAAATAAAGATAAGAGTATTTAAATTGGGCTTAGATCATTCTAATTCTCTCATATTTTTCATTGTTGAAATAAAACACCAACTGAAAGGTAATATGTGTGCTTAGTCGGTAGGTATGTTCCACTGAGTAAACCAAATTGCTTTCTAGGATTTCTTGCAGAAAAATTCTACGGCTCTTAATTTCACTTAGAACTTAAATAAAACTGGCATCAAGAGTAGTGCCCACTAGCTATGGGAGTAACCAAAGACCATAAAGAAAGTTCTTTGGCGGTAGTTTCTGCATGATAAAGCATGGAAAACGTTTATGAGGACAGAGCGGCTTAAGAGCCCAGATCACTTGTGTTCTGGGCCAATGTTGTATCTCCAACAGTTTGTTTATCATCTCTGTTTGGACAACCAAGAAATTCTCAGACTCAGCATGTCCAAATGGAGCATATCATTTCACCCTAAAACCTGCTACCGCTCCTGTGGCACTAGCTCAGTGAATGACTCTCGTTGCTCCCACACCTAATGAATCACAGGTCCCACTGAACCTACTTCCTAAATAGCTGCTTTCTAAACCTTTTCACCTCTCTCCATCTCCACCTTGCTGCTGGTCCAAGCTATGAACACTTGTCTGAAATATCACAGCAGTGTCTCCTCTGGTCTCCCTCCCTCCAGCACTGTGCTTCCCCAATCCAGTCTCTAGAATTCGGCCAAATCCCACAACCTCAAAGGCTTTCCATTTCGTTGGGATAAACTCCAGAATCCTTAGCATGGCTGGCAAGACTTTAAAACAAAAAAAAATCTGTCTTGAGTTTCATCTCCTCTCTCTCTCCAGAACCTGCACAGCCACCACCTGCCCTCCAAGAGCTACCAGATGGAGCCATGATCAGTCACGTGATGACACCAAAAACTCACTGCCTTTGGATTTTGCATCTGCTTTTCTCTCAGTCTGCCCTTGCTTCATCTAATTTCTACTCAGCCAAGTGAGTTCTAGTGCCTTTTCCATGAACCACTCCTAACCACCCACATCCATACCCTCAAGTCCAGGAGAGTTGCTCCCACAGAGAGCATCCTATATTCTGCCACATCCTGAAAGTTAGCACACTTCATTTGTAATTTCTTGTTTGATCATCTAGCTTTACCACTGAACCTCCGGCTTCACAAGAACCATGGCTATGACTGTCTTGCTCATCTGTCCAAAGCTGGTGCATTACCATGGTAGGTATTCCACAAGTATTTGTTAAATGAATGGATCTGAATGGAGTTGCGCACAAAGACCAGAGTTCAGATTTCTGTTTATGCCTGTAGCTGTCTGGTCAGAGTACTACAGGAAATAGCACACGATAATCAGCCATAAGCTATTATAAAGTTACCTCTCTCCTATACGGTTTCACCATCCCACCCCCAAAATTCAATCGCTTGCTAGATTTCAATCTATTTGACTCTGCTTCTTTCAGCTTTGGTAAGAACTGTAGCAACCATCATTATACTTCAGAAAATTAAATTACTAACATGGGTCTACCCATTTATCCAAGAAAATGAAATTACTTCTCTACAGAATTAAAACACCATTTCCTTGAACTAGATGAAGAAGCCAATTTTCTTTTGTGTTTCCTGCCTCAAAAAAGGAGTATGTGTCTAGACAGAATATTAGTGAAGTTCTTCTAGGAGATACCCTTTTCCACTAGAACAAACTCCATTATTCCTACATAATGACATAAATAGCTCACTGTACTTCTCTGTTTACTCCTTAATTTTAAAAATGAAAAAAAAAAGTAAAAGAAATTCTAACCCATATTTCCAAACATAGAATTCTGATTAAAAGAAAAAGTAACACTATGGATTCACATAACTTTCCTCAAAGTTCTAAATATCATCATAATTCATTTTCAAAGATGCTGAACCAGTTTAGTTCCACATTTGCCTTGTGGTATTTTTTTTTTTTTTTCAGTCGTGATTCTCAAACATTAGTGCACATTGGAAGCTCCTGAAAGGCATGCCCTCCCCCACTCTCCCTTTTTATTTTTGGTCATCGGTATTTAACTTAGTTTTACCACCGAATATGTGAAGCACGCACTCAATGCTGAAACTTAAAAGCACAAGAGTACATCATTTTCTTAAAAAGAAGAGGTCTCTTTCTGCAAGATTAAAAAATCAGATGGAAAAATAACCCAAAGCTTGCTCTAAGATTGTCACCTTCAACAGAAAACATGTTTTGCCTCAGTCGTGATTTCTTTGTTCAGGAGCCAAGGTGGCGATTAAGCTGGCACAAGGAGGAGAAGCCATTTGTTTACTGTGATGATAGCGGAGCCCTCTGTGAACCCGGGAACAATGAGGGCCCACACAAGCTCATTCCAAGTTCTAGTTCCTTCTCTCCTCTTGCAACCTAAATAGTGGCTGCTCATTGTGAATTCTCAGAGCCACAAAGGAAGGGGCTAGATTTCCGATCCTGTCACATCCTGCCCCATTTAAACTATGTATATGGAGCAATTGGAAGTCATCTTCTTTAAACACTTTGCTCTAAAGACTTCCATTCTCTCTGGGTCCTTTGTTGTATCACTGTGCCCAGAAGAGCCAGTTGAAAACCTTGGCTTGAGTCAGGCTTGGCAGGACAGTTACTTTTGTAGACTTGTTACTTCAGTCTTTGTCTTAGAAAGAAGGAATGTCTGAGAGAGTTTGAGTTCTCATGTGTTCTGGCATAAGCAGAGTCACGTTAAAGGGTCCCAGAATTTAAAGAAAGTGATGCCCTTCCTAATGACTTCTGAAGAAATCAGCCACACCCTACTGTGACCCTTACAAGGAACTCTGTAAGTTCTCACTCTCTGAAGGTTCTTTTAGAGTGGGGACTCTGTCTTATTCATAGCTTTGTCCCTAGAATTTAAAATCGTGCCCCCCAAATAGAAGGCACACAATATGTTACATTTGTTGCCTGACTGGCTTTTACTATAAGCATTAAAGGTGATGCACAATAAAAATTAAATAAGTATAATGTGATACCAAAGTTCATAAATTAAACATTACCTAAAGAGATGGCTTGTACAAATGAAGGAAATGAATCAGAAGATGTCTTACTGACTATAACCTCCTCTAACCCCCAATCTACAAATATATCCATCACCAGACTTCTGGCAACAACATAAGTATACATTTACATTTCTGGACTTAAATCCCCAGTTTTATACTCAGAAAATGCCCAAACTAGTCAAACATTTTTCATTTAAATCATTTACCAGTTTATACATGGAAAGGAATTCCCCATGAGAAACTCCCATTCACAGAGGGAACATAGACTTGTTCAGGAAGGGCATATAATTATTATATTGATAAATAAGACTGCCTTTCTTTTCAACACCAATGGTTTCCTCAAAGCGTCTTCTCCCTTTTGCAGTTACATCAGCTTCTAGAGCTTTACAGCCCCTTCAGCTGAATCTGCACACTACAGCCTCAGCCCATCTGAGTGCATGGAAGAATCCTTCCAGGGAGGGAGCCATTGTAAAAACTTCAGCTGCAATTAGGTCATGACACTCAGATCTGGATCTAGAGGTCAGCTGTGACCTCTGGTGCCTGCCTAGGCTACTCTTCTTCCCAGATTACCCAAACCCCTAAGGTCTACTTCATGAACACACTAGACAATCCATCACACATTCAGATTAGGAGAGCTTCACACCATGATGCTTTATTACCAATTCTAGCTTTGGATGCCCTTCCTGTAACCCAAGACAGCCTAATCCAAGCCAGGTTCTCTGATGCCCTTTGGATACTGTTTCTTTAATGAGTCACAAGACCAACCTCTAGGGACAAGGCAGTTCTCCCAGATCTCTTCTAGCATCAGAGCCCTGGTTTTTTTGGGGTTTTTTTGTTTTTTTGTTTTTTCTGCCAAGTTCTGATTTCTTTCCCAGTCACTGTTGCTGAAATTCCACTGAGCCCCTCTTGACACCCTAAGTCCTAACAAAGTACAATTTGCTGTCCTAATTTCATTTTCAGGGATCGGGATATAATAATGACTAGTCACTTGGGACCCAACAAGCACATTGTAGAGAGCATAGAAACTGGGGTGGAAAGAGGGCACCAAAAAGGTCCTTGGTGCTGAAACATATTTCTACAGAATAATATAATTGGTGAATTCTCATATCCAGCGATGATCAAATTGATGTACTATTTTAGCACTCCTGCAAGAATTCTCCTATGTCATTTCTGCACAGTTTTATTTTTATGGAAAAGTTCCATGATTTTACACATACTATATCATCTCCTTGCACCAAGTAGTTTCATACTCTAAGAGTTATAAAATGCACTCATCAAAAACGTTTGGCACACATGTGCTATGTATTGCATGTTTATATATTTCTAAAATCCTAAACAAATCTCTCTTGAGGTTCTGTTTAAAATACAACCACAAGCACAGTCGAGTATGATAGAAAAACAGAACATCAACTCACAGAAGCCCAGCACCTGCCTGACAGGTGCTGTGATTTGAAATTACTTTGAAAATTAATTATGCAGGACATAAGAACAAAGGCAGCCTCCAATTTTTCCTTCCACTGGACAACATGAAAGCCTCAGAAATGAAATGTCCAAACCTCTTCTAGAAATAAAGATCAATTGAGAAGCTCAGCCCAGAAAGCATTAATGCAATCAGTCTGCATGCCGCCAGCTAATTTACAATCTACGGCAAGCTCAGCCAAGTGGGAGCCATCTACGTTTGTTCTTCTGGTATAATAGGGGGGAGGAGAGTGAAAAGGATCTGCTGAATCAGACTGTGTTCGACTAAGGAGTGACAGAGACGTTTTCTTCAATTAATAGCCAGCTGCACAGCTTGAGCTAATGCTAGCTAGGCTTTCGTCATGAAGTGACACAAAAATAAATTATTCTGCACTCAGGTGCTGGCTGTGATGCAGTGAATTAATCCACTCAAGGCTGGAGCAGGGGGAGGGGAAGAGATCACACTACCTGGGTTCTAGGAGCAAATTACGGCAACTACACTAAGAATACTGAGTTCATTTTAATTGTTCAATATCCTAGTGGGTCCAAATAGGCTCAAAGGCTTGTTTGAGTGAAAAAAACTCTTAGAAGGGAAGAACAAAATAGGGTAGAAATGGCGTCAAGGTCATGTTGATTTGTTTCGCTGGTTAGTGACATTCACATTCATATTCAAGTCACAAGGTCAAAGAAGGAACCAAACAGGGTAGAAATGGCCTCATCAAGGTCATGTTGATTTCTTTTACCAATTAGTGAAATTCACATTCATATTCAAGTCACAAGGTCAAGGGGGGAGCAGGCTGAAAGGGTTTTATTAAGGGCATCTACATAAAGGGAATTCTTGAGGGGGAAAATAATGACTGTAATGACATAAAAAGAATCCTGATAGATTTAAAGAGGTCAAACGCCTGCAAGTACTTTTGGAAGAGACGAATAGGTCCAGCTGCTAGGATTTTTCTAGCGAGGTGCCTGCCCCGGTGGTCACAAGTCCATGTGTCTCCTGGCTGCCCAGCCACATTCCCGTCTGTCTGGATGGAAGGGCGCCCACCCACAAGCCAGACCTTTTCATTAAGGGAAAGTTTCCGAGGTTCTATGTGTCAGGCAGACCTCACTTCCCCATCATATCATGTAAACACCTCTTCTACAGGGATTTCTTACAGAAAAACCCACTTGAAAGTATCAAACCAAAGAAATGAGGGTCAGAAAAATGGAGGCTCCGTGGGAATCTAGGTATGGACTACACAGACAGGGAGCAAGCCTACCAAAGAGAAAGAAGCAGCAGCTTGACCCGTGAGTTCTCTGCTATCTGTTTGCTCCCTGGACTTTCAAACTGTAGCCCTGGAAATATAAACACACAACTCTAAACATTCACAAGCTTGCGGCAGCAAATACCACAGGCCAGCTTCACAACTGGGGCATGCAGACCATAAATCCTGTCGGGGCAGGAGGGGCGGGGTGGAAACGGATGGTCACCATCAGTGCCTCGCATCACATCAGAGGAAACTGGGCACAAGGAAGAGGCCATTGGCAACCGGTTCTCAGATTCTCTCATTCACAGAAGAAGGATGACAAGGGTGGAATTACCCAGGTGACGCTCGTCCTCCCCATGCCAGAGGGCAAAAGCTACAAGACTGCCAAAGGCCACGGCTGCTCCGGGTGGAGGCAGAACTTTCTGGCCTCTAGTGTGGACAGAGAGGAGGCTTCACGCACAAGGGCTGGAGAAGGGGATCGTCACCATCCCCGGTCATGAGCGCCCCTACTCTGACTTGGATTGTAGAAAAGGACACTGGGGACAATGATCCTAGGATTTGACTCTTTAAATCCATCAGCATGGGAGAGAAACCTAATTTGGCCACATGAGACTGATGAGAAACAGTCTGCTGCTGGCCACACAGAAGGAAAGGGCAAGCCAAGAAACCCATCACTGTTATATTTGGAGCAGAGATTCCTACCATCACATGGCACCCTGTAATGGCAGTGATTGGTTAGCCTGGGAGATCCCAAGCTGTGAACTGAATGCTATCCCCACAGTGAATGCTAGGGGAGGTGATCTGTTAGGAAGCTGGATTAACAAGTGCTTTTTCAAATGTAATCAGTAGTGTCACTGGGCATCCTAAGTATAACTCCCTTTCAAGTCAGACATCTACAGACAGAACAGAGGCACTATTTCTAGGGACAAGTGCTGCATGACAGCGTCTCCCAAGTATTAGTTTATTTTTTTCAACAAACTGCCCCTTCTCACATGAAGCATTTCATTTTCTAGTCTTCTCTCTATCACAGCCAAATACATGAATGGAAACAGAACATTTTGATCGTTAATGTTTAAAAGCTTTGTTTTGTTTCTGTCATCACTGTTTTGAAACAGAGCCTATATTTCTATACCTGGAATAAACTATACTTTTGGATGTATTAACAGATTCTGTTATTGAAACATGAATATACATAGTTCATATAATATGAACTCTATAGACTTACCTCTTTCACTTAGGGACCAATTATCTAATGGTGATTTGTCATTTCTCTCAGGTTTTCCTTTTGACATACTCTTTGTGAGAAAAGAAGTAATGATAGAATTGCAAACTATAATGTAAAAAGCATGTCCCAGACCTGATGCTACATGACTTTTATACATTTTCATCTTTAAACTGAACAGCTTACTGTCCAATTAAATGTACAGCAAAGGAAGCTCAGTGGTAAAGAGAAGCACCAAAACATCACGTCTTCCAAGGTTTACTTGATGGAATAACCTATCTTAAGAGATGCTCATATATCTTCATTTTACCGCTGTATTTTTTTGGTGTGGGTGGGTAATTAGGTTTGTTTATTTATTTTTTCAGTGGATGTACTGGGGACTGAACCCAGGACCTCCTGCATGCTAAGCATGTGCTCTACCACTGAGCTCTACCCTCCCCTATCCCTGCATTTCTCATCATTCTTTTCAGAAACTTTTCATCTGCCTGTGTTCCTTTTAAACTGTGATTTTCTTAGAGGTGGGCACTGCATCTTATACACCTTTTCACCCTCAATGCCTTGAATCGTGCCTGGCACCTGGTGAACATTCAGAAATGTCAGGAGTAAATGTTAGCCAGGCAGCCAGTAGCAACAACACTGGGTTTCAAAGCAGAAATGCCTAATTTCAACATCTACCAAGCAAAAAATGTTGAAGTTTATTTGATGTTTGACAGCAGAATGGGTGTTGAGATTAGTTTACCCAGTTTCATTCTAGATAGCTAACGACCAAGAGGTTCTCAAGAAAGTCTTTTTCACAGATTCAGGTATCCATGTTAGCTGTTTTCCCCAAACCATAGATAAATGCAAACTAAAGATTCAGATAAAAGTCAGCTTCAATGGAAGGAACAGAGTTTTTAATTAAGCACAGGAATGAGCATTTACTTTGTTCAACCATAGGTTGCCTTTTCACATGGATCACAAGAAAAATATTCCAGCATCAATTTTGCATTGAAAATCTATACTGAGTAAAACCCTAAGTGCTCTCTGCATGAAAAATTCTAGTTTTCCCTTCCTGTACAAATTCATAACGTAAATAGAATCATGATGGCATTTCCTTTCACAGCATCAGTCATTTTAAAACGCAGACCTTTGAAGAACAAGGATTTTGACCAACTAAGTAAAATAGCTTTAAATCCTGTGAAAAGAGACTGCAGGCCCCACACCCGAGACTGAATTTTACGAGTAGCTATGCTGATGGAGTCTAGTATCAGCTTATTCCAAACCCTCACTCCCCCAGCTCCCACCTCACTTGCAGCAACTAATGTTAATAATAAAAACACATTTAAGCTAAAAAGATGAATAGGCAGAAAACAGTTGTTTGGCTTACAATGTAATCAAATTTAGCTACAACAGAATCACCTTAGCTTCTCACATGAGGCACAGTAGGTACCCTGTCCAGGGCCCAGAATACTTTTAGGAGCCCATGAAAATGTTTTAATTTCTTTTAAAATCAGAAACAAAATGAATATAATCCAGCTTAGATTATTTCTCTTTATATCAAGGCAGTTTGTAAAGTCTAATTTTTAGTATTTTTTTTAATGGAAAAAGAGGTCCACAAAGCCCAAAGGGCATAGGGTCCACAAAAGTCATGGTACAGTCCCGAGCTAGGCTATTTTTAATTTTTATAAATTTGCTACAGCATTATTACCTCTTGGGATGTTAGGGACACATGAATGTTGTGTGCCTTTTATTTCTTTCCTCCCACCACAAAAACCAATCCCTCAAAAACCACTGAAAATTCCTATCAGTTGGATTCACTATGGACAGGACATCAGTGGGCTTCAATCGCAAATCCCATTCAACTGGACAGTGAAAGAAAAGGATTTCTGAAGAAAGCCTTCCTTCCCCCATCTCACCTCTTTTCCCTGGAAAGCAACAACTTAGAAATCATCAAAGATTCAGAGGAACGAACAAAGGTGACCTCCTAGAACATTGTGCCTTGAGAAAAACATGAATTTAGAAATGCTTACCCACAATTAACACTAAATTAGCTGATTCAACCGAGTAATTTCCTGAATTGAGGGGGATACTATACTTTGGTATATAGTCATATTAAACCACTGAGTTAGTACTGATGTCAAAGCTAATAACAGAAATGTCTTTCTCACATGCTACGGCATTACTAACAACATTAGTTCACATGGCCATTGTGTTTTTACAGCAACCAGGTCATGTCTTTTTTAAATTTTTTTTTTTTTAATGGAGGTACTGGGGACTGAACCTAGGACCTCGTGCATGCTAAACATGCGCTCTACCACTGTGCATGCTAAACATGCGCTCTACCACTGTGCTATACCCTCCTCCAACCAGGTCATGTCTTGATTCCCCAGCCACTCTGCCTGTGAGCTACTTCTCTACTCATCCATTAATGGGATGTTGATTTTTATATATTGTCTCATTACTCCTCTAGCTCTAACTAGTCTGCAGAACAAACTATGGGTGCAGTGATGAGGACAGGAAGTTAAATACCTTCACCTTTTGAGTCTTGGTTAAATATTTCTTGGCATGGAAAGAAGCAAGAAGTAATGGTTGAGATGAAGTTTTAGCATTATCTGTGAATTGCATTTATCCATGACCCTCTATAAATTTTTTTATAGGAAAGCGGAGGACTAGTATATCAACAATCGAAATTCCAGTATTTGGAACAAAAAAATTTAGGGTTTCTAGTATATTCTTATTTTTTCTTTTTTTTTTTCTTTCTTTTTATTGAAGTATAGTTGATGTACAGTATTATATGAGTTACAGGTGTACAATATAGTGATTCAGAAATTCTAAAGATTATACTCCATTTATGGTTATTATAGAATACTGGCTATAATCTCCATATTGTACAATATATCCTTGTAGCTTATTTTATACCTAATAGTTTATACCTCTTAATCCCCTACCCCCATATTATACCTCTCCCCTCCTCCCTCTCCCCACTGGCAATCACTAGTTTGTTCTCAATATCTGTAAGTCTGCTTTTTTGTTGTTATAGCCACTAGGTTTGTTGTATTTTTTAGATTCCACTTATCATACAGTATTTGTCTTTGTCTGATCTAGTATATTCTAAGTAGTCTCTTTTAAAAACAAACACAGAAAAGAATTAGAATGTAACATGTTTCCTACATAAAATATGATTAACAAGGCAAAATAAGATAAGAACTATTAAAGAAGAAAATAAGCAATAACAACCTTAAATAAACATTTGCTTATTGCACAGCCAAAATTTAACTTTTTTCTTCACATTTTTATCTCCTTTTCATTAAGGTAGGAATGATTTCTCACTATCATGCAGGTAGACCAGTAGAGAGGATCTCCCACTGAAAGTAAAGCAAAAGTTTATTTTTTTCCCTTTCAAAATATAATTTACATAATCAGGCTGTTAAAAATATGGTCACTGGATATTATCAAATTAGAACACTGAAAGATTTAGAATTGTATTCTGCCTCACTGTAATCAGAAATTCTTTAAATATGACTTACTCTTCTGGTTATAGTGCATCTCTGCATACTTGTCATACATCTTTCCTTTCTCATTTTGATACAAGAAACCAAATTTCCTGTTGGAGAACCACCTCCAAAGAATGGAACTGACATCCATGACTGGAGGCACAGAGGCTGGTCAGTCACATGACTGATGCAAGGCTATCCCTTAACCCAAATTTCCCCATTTAAAGTCAGCACTGAGTCTCCACTGGAACCATAGGGAAATACATGCTCACATGCCACTGGAATTACTATAGGCAGAGCCGTGCCTGGTGCTGCCTTAGCTTTCTTTGCCACCACAACAGGAAAGCCTGGGAAAGCCAGCAATGCACAGGGGGAGAGAGACGGAGAAAGACAGAGGCTAATGTCCTCATCACATTGTAAGAGCACAGGGAACAAGCCTTGAATTGATGAAAACCAGCTGCACTCCTTGGATCTCCCAGATTCAGGATCCCATAAGCTACCTTTCTGTTTGTTTAAATATTTAAATGTAGTTTCTATTAGCAGACTCACAGATATAGAGAACAAACTAGTGGTTACCAGTGGCAAGAGGGAAGGGGAAGGGGCAACAGAGGGGTAGGAGGAAATAAAGGGTATTATGGGGACTGTATGAAATTGTGTGTGAAACTGGAAAATTGTAAAGCATCACAGAATTTAAAAAGTACACTTTTTTTTTTTCCCCAGGCAATTTCACTATTAGTCAGAAAAAAGAAAAATCACTTCTAAAAATAAATAAATAAATTTAGTTTCTATTACTGCAACGAATGAGGGAGAATACTCTGACTGCTATACAGGTTCACCACCTGGATCTCTTCAACATTAAGGAATGTTCTACTGACACGATGCTGGTGCTTTCCTGCTTCCTTATGCCTCTCTTCACTGCCTTGGTAACATTGACACTAAGATAATCCAATTGTTTCTTGTTGCACCATTGGAGCAAATTCATTTATTCTTCATTCATTCATTCATTCATTCATTCGTTCATTCAACAAATGCTTCCCACACACCTATTCTGTGCCAGGCAGCCACTGAAGATTCATAACTGAACAAAACAGACAACTGGTCCACTTTCACAATATTGATCATCTGTGGGAAGGAGTCAACAATTAATAAATAAAGAGATAAACCATGTAAATATGTTGGATAGCTACATGTGCGATAGAGAAAATTAATGCAAGAAAGAGAATACAGAATTTCTAGGTTGACACTGGGTTTTGTTTGGCTATGTTTTGTTGTTTTTAAAATTGATGGTCAGGGGAAGTATTATTACGAAGGTAATATTTGAGCAAAGACCAAAGACGCTTAGTTTCTTACCAAGGAAGGTATGGATCCTGGATCAGGGTACAGTCAGGCTCACTGGTAGGGTGTATGGCAAATTCTCCTTCTAGGAGTCTACCTATTTACACAGGGGAGAAACTCCCACTGATGCCCCACTGGAACCTTTTGTTGCTAGCTCTCCAAGGGAACTGGCATATTTGTTTTGTTTCACTGAGCAAACAGACGTATGAGTTAGGGATGGCTGTAGGTTCCATGAATCATTATTATTTTCAGTGTGCACTCTCGGGCGTAAAGGCTGTGATGTGAATTGCTGACTAATTTTATAAAGCACCTGGGGCTCCTCAGGGCAAAGGCACTATGTCAACACCGACATTAAACAAATAGCAATAATTGGCCAAATCCTCTGGGGGTGCAAGTCAAATAAAATATGTTCCCTCTTGGACGTTCATGACGTCTGCTAGGTTTACCACTTGGCAACCTGGATTAAGCAAGAATGAGGCGAAGCATTTTTAGCAAGCCACCTCTGCTACTATTGTATACGGCCGCCAAACAACCCCTGTGAAATGTTGACTGTTTAACAGCAAATTAAAACTGAGCATGTTTTTGATTTCACTAGCACAATAAGGTTCTGAATAACCACTTGAAATATTAGTCCTTATCATTTTCCAGGCAATTTCACTATTAGTCAGAAATAAGAGTAGAGCACTAGTCATCAGATTAAAAAAAAAGAAGAATCATTTTCCACCAATTTTTAGAGCACACAAAAATCTCTATTTAGCAAGAGAAATTTTGTTTTTTAAAGAATTGACTCTCTCATAGTTTCTCAATGTGAATTTTGATTAAATAAATTGTCCCAAAACAAGAATGGTTGATAAGTTTCCAAATGGTAGATGAAACACTAAAATGGATATTACATATTAACAGGATTTCTTTGGGTTTCTAAGAATTCTGTAGGGAAATATAAAAGTTCAATGCAACTCTCTACCTACTCCACTCTATATTACACCACAAAGGCAGTCATCAGAGAAAGCACAGTATATATGGACACAATTTATAACCAAGCATCTGGATCTGAATTTTAACTAAAGCAAGAGATACCTCAAGATAAACCTGGTTTTACTCTGTTAACTCCAAAGTTCAATGGGGGAAAAAAAAACCTATTTTCTGAAGATTATTAACTATCATTGGTTCTTAGAATTATGAGACACTTCAGCTGAAAGACTTTAGGATGAATCTAGTATGATTTCTTTATTCCACAGATGAAGAAACTAAGTGTCAGAGAGGTCACCTCACTAGAAATATAAAAAACCAACTGAGCCATAGCTATTGTTGGTATTTGGGGATATCCTTTCAGATGCTTCTCTATGAATTACAATATACATTTTAACTATATATGTAAAAGTCTTGTATTTAAAAGCAATCTCTCACTTTATATATTGTTTACATACTTTTCAATTCAATATACCATGAACACCTATCATGTTGGGTATTATCCTTGTACATCAGTATTCCATCACATGCACGTATCTTGATATAGTAAACTAATTCTTATTGCTGGATATTTGGCCCATTTTCAATTTTCAACTATAATAAACAATGGTGTAGGTAAATCTTTTCATATATGCTTAATTATTTTTAGGTTAAGTTCTTAGACGAGAAATTGCTGGTTCACAGAGCTTTTTTTTTTTTTTTTAGGTGTTTGGTAATTATTATTGAATGGCCTTCTAGAAAGGCTGTTCCAATTTTCACTTCTACGGCTAGTGAATAAAAATGCCCCAACTTGAATCAATATTTGGTATTATCTGACTTTGTTTTTTAATGTTTAATACTTTGACTAGAGAAAATATTTCCCCACTGTTGTTTAATTTGCATTTCTTTATGTTTGGGCTTCTATTCATGTTATTGGCAAATTGTGTGTGTGTGTGTTTTTATGAATTGTATGTTGATTCTTCTGTAAGTCATCTTTTTTTATCATTGATTTCCAAGGATTTTTTAATACATTAAAGTTATTGCCCTTTAGCAGTATTAGAAATAGATTCCCTGGTTTGTCACATGCCTTCCTATTATTTATGGTGTATTATGTTACGCAGACATATTTGATTTTTCTAATGTACACATATTTATCAGACATTTTCTTCTTGTTTTCTGGCTCTGGTAATATGCCTAGAAATACCTCCCCACTTTGAAATTAAATAAGTATTCACCTATATTTTTATACAAATTTTATACTTTTTTAGTTGTTACATTCATAAAATTATATATTATACATTAATAAAATAGTATTATTTTATTTTCATTAAAACCTTACCTAATACATATTTTTATATAAGGAATAATGAAGGAATCTTAGTTTGTATTATTTTCCCAATTATTTTCCCTATTGCCTCTACATTATTTATTGACTATCTCTTTCCTTTTCTCATTGAATAAAACACTAATTTTACACACATATGTATATTTATATGTATGGGTATTCACACACACACACACACACACGAGTTTTATTTGGAATGTAAAGTCTTTTCAAATGATCTCTAATTGTTCACTTAAACCACTGTTCTGATTCCTCTAGTTTTTATAACATGTTCTAACTTCTGAAATGACGAGTTCTCCATCTCTCTACCCTTCACCTATGGTCCTTCAAGTTTTTTATTTCATTTTTTTTTTGGCTTTCTCATATATTTATTCCTTTAGATGAACTTCTGAAACATTTCATCAAAATAAAAAAATTATATCTCAGTGGTATTGCATATAACTGAATAAACTGTGTAGATTTAACTGGCCAGAAATGACAGTTTTAGTGTCTTAAATAGGTCTTCCCATGTGCAGTGAAGAAGAGTGAAGAGCAGAAATGGTCTGTATAGATTCAAATCCTAACCAGCTCATTCCACCTCTATGATCTTGAGCAGGTGGCTTTAATTTCTCTGAATTTTAGTTATAAAATTTGTAAAATGAAGGTAATAACACTAACTACTTCATAAGATTGTATAAAATCAATAGATGATTTAACATGCAATTTGTAAGTTGCTTAAATGTATAATTCATGTGTGATATTATTATGATGTCTCTAAGTTTTCTTTCAGCTACAATTTATTGTTTTCCTTATAAAAAATTCTGATTTCTTGTTATTTTCATTTAGAGGTATAGGAGATTTCTGTGACTGAAATCTTCTGTTAGTTAAGTGGTATTTTATTGTTTTCCATTATAATTTATAACTGATACACTTTTCTGTAGAGAAGCAAATGATTTTCTTATATGTATTTTTGTCTTTGGCCACCTTACTGAATCTCTGCATTATTTCTAATAATCTTGCAACTAATTTTTTGGCTCTTCCATGTAAATACCCAAACAGTTGCAAAGACACTTTCCATTTTATACTTTACATTTCAAGTAACTGTACTAACTAGAATCTTCCATATGATGTAACATAAAAATATTTTAATATTACATGACAGCACTTATCATTAAACTGATTTTAACAGAAATGACTCATACCTAAAAATGTTTTAGGCTGTTGAGATAGACACTATATTCTGCTGCTATTTCACTGGTGTGTTTTCTTTTTTAAAACAATGAATGGGTATTCAATGCTAGTCAAATTCCGACATCTGTCATTACAAATCCTTCTCTCTCTTTTAACCTATTAATACGATGGAGCCTGTGAGCAGACTCCCACACAAAGAACCATGCGTTCATGTACTCAATCAGCTCTGTTTCAGATGTCTGTGAACCTGTTAACAAAATGCAGGATTCAGTTTCCTAATATTTGTTTGTTTGTTTGTGGGGGGTAATTAGGTTTATTTATTTATTTATTTTTAATGGAGGTACTGGGGGTTGAATCCAGGACCTCATGCAAGCTAAGCATGCACTATACCACTGAGCTATACCCTCCACTCCCTACCCCTCTCCTGCCCCAGCTCAATTTCCTAAATACCGTACTTGGGATTTTATCTCTTCATTTGATGTTAAGATTGGTTAGAGATTTTCTATTGCAGGTAGGTCTAGTTCAAACAATAAATGTAAACTCAACTTTCTTTTCACTAACTTTAGAAACATTTAAATAACAGAGTAACTCTTTGTTCTTCAACGTTTGTAAACACTTTCAAAGAAATTCTCTGATGTCTTCTGCAGAGCTGTTTCTTGGAAAAGCAACTTTTCTAATTTTTTTTTCCCAACAGACATTGCTTTATCAAGGTTACACACTTAAATTTGTGTCAATTTTGGAAATAAATGTGTATATACATGTATACATATATATACACATTTGTGTATACATACACAAATATATTTTTTATAGAAAGGTATCATTTAATCAAGATTTTTTGTAAATATTATTCTATTATATATAATTAATGCAATTCTTTCTCTCTCTCTATATATAAAAGAGTTACATATATATGTAACTATTTTACCAACTGTTAGGTATAACTGTGTCTCATTTTCTCTCACCACAGAAAACTGGGAAAGACATTTTAGGAGGTGAGAAATAAAGCATCCTCTCTCAAGTTTTCGCCATCTCCCAGGAGAAACACCATCATCTCATAGATGGGCCTCCATGCCAACAGTATACACCTCTGTGATCATTTTCCCTAATCACCAGGGAGTAATTTTCTACTTCCAGCTTTAAAACAGTGAACAGGGATCCACCCCCCTGCCCCACCCCCAAATCTAGCCACTAAGTGATTTAACAGGTGTTTCACAAAATTCAAAATCAGTAGTAAGATTTCTAACAGAAACGCTCCTCAGCTGTTTGCCTCCACCCCAACTGCCTGCCTGGCTCTGGATCTAGGGAGTTCTTCAGGACCAATTTTGGAAAGAACATGTACTTTTTTCATATTATATAACATGCTGAACAAAATTTAAATGGATGCTTAGTGTGAGTTTTCAAATAGAAACTGAAAATATATTTATGCCCCCCCCGAGAAAGATTAACAGAGCGTAATAAACTCTCCTTCATATTTCAGGAACCAGTGTAGTAACGATTGTTTGAAAAAAAATAAAAGGCAAGGCAAGCATTACAAAGCGAAACCTGGAGGAAACAAAGCTTCTAAAATAATGAAACCTTTGCTCCAACAGACCCTCATGGAGCATGCTGTTATTCACCGAGTTGATAACAAATGAAGCAAAGTATGGAACAAAGCAATAGCTGCAGTTTTTCTGAGCACTTGCCACATAGCTGGCCTAATGGCAGGTGTTACACACATGGGCTTCACCACTCACGGCAACCAACAGCGGTAAGGAGCAGAGTTCGGGAGAGCTGGCATAGCTCCCACCTGCTAAGTGCCAGGCTTCAGGGGCAACAAGGCCTTTGTAGGAACCATCTCATTACATTTCCACCACCATCTTACAGAACAAGTATTATTGTCCCCATTTTGGAGATGAGGACACTGAGTCTCAGATCCCAAGGTCACAGAGTTAGCCAGTGGACATTAATAAAGCCAAAGTCCATGTTCTTTTCCTTGCACCACTGTTTCAAGTCTGACTCCATCTGTTTCTGAGGCGGCTAACATAATGGCCAACTTATAACTTACAGCATGCTAAGCGCTGTTCTAAGTGATTTACTTGCATCATCTTCTTGAAACTTCTCTACAACCTTATAAAATAGGGACCACGGTTACCCCAACCTTGACTTAACAGAGGAGGAGACTTAAGACAGAGCGGTTGCCCCACCCAAGGCCACCCAGCTAGTAAGTGGCAGAGCCAGAATATGCACCCAGACTTTAATTCGAGCTCCAAGCTTCTCACCACAATATTTTCAGCAAAGTCCACTAAGAAAGAGGGCTGAACTTGAGAATTAATATTTGTAAAATCTAAAGGAGTACGAGTACATCAGCATTCCGAAGAGGCAGCTATGATTTCTAATTCTATGGTGGGCAGTTTTCCTTAGACGTCAATTCTTCTGAATCTCCCCGGAGGAAGGAACACAATGGAGCAGGACTGAAACTGTGTCAGAAAGGTTAACCACGAAACAACGTACACACCTAAGTCAGAGGCCGTCTCACTTTTCCGAAAGAGGTCAGTCATGCTTGACTACAAAAGACTTTAGGATCCTGTTTCTACGTGCAACACAGTCATTCAGAATGCTGCTGTAAAAATCAGAAAAACAAAGGGTACGTAACCATCCGAATAAATATGTTTTCATTCTAAACTGCCGAGGGGGTAAGGGTGTAAGAAGATGAAACACACCGGGCAAAGGTACAAGCACTTGCGGAAGAGCAGAGAGAAAAGAGCTAAAGGAAAACACCGGTCTCCTGACGACAAGTGTAACTCCTTTCGTGAGGTCATCCTGCTCGCCACCCCTCATCCCCAGCTAGTTGAAAACCTGTAAAATTACTGATGCCCCGTGGACCCTCTTCCCATCCAAGCCTTTGGGGACTGAACCAAAAGGAGTCCGCCACTGGCACCCCTGACGTTTTCGGATCCTAAGGTGGGTATGCAAGTGACCCCGGTCTTTTCTGCCATGTTTATCCCAATCGTAATTAGGGTATTCCAAGGCAAATGAGAATATCCCATCATCCTTGCTCCTCGTGCAAAGGGATGAAACACCCTGACCTAGTTCCAAGCCACTGCGGGGTGAGTAAGAGCTTCGTTAGATGTGACAGTCTGTGCTCCGTGGGACCCTGGTCACCTCAGGTTATTAGCTGGAAGAAGTGGAAAGGTCCTACTTCAGGTGAATATACAGCTCAGGTTTCCTCAGTTTTTCTAAACTTACTTGAATGTTGTATGTGCTTTCTGGCTGCTCTCCAGAGTTTATGGACCCTGTCCTTGGTGATATTTTTTAATAAACTTTCACAGAACACAATACAAATGTTATTCTTCACTTTTCAGACTTTGCTGAGTTCTCTTCAGGGGCAGGCAGTGAGTGTCACATTACAAGGGCAGAGGCTTGCACACCTGAGATAGAGGACCTCTCATGCACCTGGAAGAACTGTGATGGAATTTCTAACCCATGTCATAATGTTCTGATTTTGACACTTTATACAAATTCTCTTGCATTCTTTATTTCTCCCACACTAGCTGTCCACTGGGTTAAGAGCCTCTCTTATAACCAGCACAAAAACCCTATGAGGGAGATGCTTTTGGTTTCCAAATACGAAAGCAGAGAGCTCTGGGGTGGAAAGAGGTGAAGTGACTTGCCCGTGGGAATGAATTCTCTTTTGGGAATGAATTCATACCTTGGGAATGAATTCTCCTTTGTTGTGAAGCAGTGGTAGACACAGGCTGTTACAGCACTCACTGTTCTTTATCCAAATGGTTTGCCCCCAAGAAAATATATTTTAGGGTATAGTACAAGGAAATCTTTGCCTTCCCTGAGAAACGGATGTTGTGTTCTTTGCATCTAATGTTTCTCCTGCTTGGCTGCTAAGTCTGGCCACTGTGTACTTGTGAGACAGACTTCCGAGCTCCTTCAGAGAAAACACACTGACCCTGACTATTGTATCCACTTTCTCTTCATCCAATTTTCCCTTTTTGAAGTCCTGAATTTAAAAAACCAAAACTTTATTTGACTTTGTACTCTTTGTAGGATACTGCAAGTCTTTTTTATAAATAGGTAGGGGAAAAAACAAAGGAAGGTAGAAGAAAGGAAGAAAAGAAGGAAGGAAGGCAGGCAGGCGGGCAGTCAAGGAGGCAAACATATAATGACTGTTACTTCTATTTTCAAATGATGAGATGTGTTGTTTTAAATAAAACCTTAAAGAAATGTTACACAGAATCATTATCTTTAGAAATCTTCTACATAAAGACTTGTCAAATAAGAAAATGCATAAGAATAGAAAGCTGAAATCCGTAATTTTTTTCAGGCAGAGAAGTCTTTGATCTAATGTTCCTTGTTCCCTACATCTCAAGGTTCTCCAAGAAGAAACATAAACCAAGAGATTTTTTGCTAAATCTAGTCTTACAAAATGGACTACTATAAAGCAAAATTTTGTATAGCTGTGATTTACAATTTATTCCGTAAGATCCTTTGTACCATTCTAAGCAATGCCGTAATAACTACTGAAAACACCACATGCTCTGATTTCGCATCCATTTCTAATTTCTGTTATCCTTCCTCACTCCCTACTCTGACATCTACTCACTGCAATGACATCACACCATGAGTATCATTTCCTGGTCCTGTTGGCACCTTGGGATTGAGACTCTTTACATGCCAGCCTGGCCATCGTGGAAAACTGGCCACAGAGTCATTGAGCAGAGCTGAAGACTGAGGCCAGCCTTTCTCACTTTGTCAGATGTTTAAAGGACAATGATGGTTTGCAGAATATATTTTAGAAGTAATTTTGTCAGTAAGTTTATGTCCATTAATGTATGTCCTATGAGTCAATACAAGCATTTTACACTAACCCTCACAGTTGGTGTATCCTTCTTTTAGTTGCTGACATCCTGAGAGAGCACGGCATTTTATTTAACTGAAGAATGAGCTAAAATAGCAAAGTGGACATAAAGACAACAAACACTGAAGCTACAAGATGCTAAGTGCAGACGGCATTGCTATATTGCTATATTGCAAATGACATCAGCTACAGGGAGGAAAGTGTAAACTAACATGGCAAAGAATGAGAAATTATGGAGGGAAAGAGCCGAGAAGTACTTTACTTCAAATGACAGGATGAGCCGTCACTAACACTCTGCCTCTTTATAAAATGGCAGACATTTAATATGGAATACTGTTGGTAGTTCTAGAGGGAAGATATCTGGTTGTACAGGAAACATAAACTTCAGGACTACTACTCAACAATGACTGCAGATTTACAGAGAGAGAGATTCACCAATTTTCTCCCTACAAACCTGAATTGGGCATCTATTATATATGAAGTGCTATTCTAGGCTCTGGGGCTATAACAGGAAACAAAGCAGAACAAACTTCTCTTACACAGTTCACATTCTGGTTGGAGGAATATGGACATTACAATAAAGAGGACATTTGAGAAATAAAACCAAGAGGATTATGAGGTATATCAGAATGTGATAAGTAAGACAGAGACAAATATAGCAAGGGTGGGAGTTAGTTCTAGTTAGAAGAAGACTAGTTCTCAAGCTGTTGTCTAGAAAATGCTACACTGATGTGACTTTTGAGTGAAGACTTGAAGGGAGCAAGCCATGGAAATATCTGGTGGAATGCAAACCACTGCCTCATTTGGATATCAGTGTGCTGGGGTGGGAGAAGGAGTTTCTATTACTGTAAGGCTGTGCATTCAGATGGCAGAATAGTAAAAGCAGAGCCAAAGCCAAAAATTTGGAGAAAAAGAATCTATTTTTATGTTGAAAAAAATAAGAGAAAAGTAAAAGATCAGAAGACATAGATTTTTAAGATAAAACTGGAGGTGTTAAAAAAAAATTGTATTTGACACCATAACTCTAGGCTGCTCCCCCAGATACCAGGCGTGTATGTTCAATTTCTTCTGGGATGAAAAGTACCAGCAGGAGATTTAGAGAAGTTCTCATCTCTCTGCTGCGAGAGTCATGTTAGGATGATGACTGAGGTCAGGAGAATTTAAGGATATGTACTAACGATTGCTGTGTTCATGTTTCATACTATCTGTGAAGACATCATGAACACAACATCTGTGCTGTTTCCAGTCTCAGAAGCAATACACAAAACACATAGATTTTACGTAGAGAAAAGTCATACTACATAGGTGGGGAAAATCAGTGAGTGGAGTGGGAGGATTGTGAACTTCAGAATTGCAAGCTAGTCACTCTTTTAAAAACAAACAAACAAAAAACTAAGTACAGCCTTAACTGATGGCAATAGAGGAAAAGAGAAAGAGTATAAGCCCCAAATACCCATATTCAAATAAGACCATAGCTCTGTCCTCTGGGTCATCAGGAAACAGCTTAACTTCAGTTACCTCCTTCAGTAAATGACACTAAATGTTAATAAATATTATCAATAACTCATGTAAAACTGCTAAAGTGGTACCTGTCTACCCTTTATCTTATGAGACTATTTAATGGTTTAATACATTTTAAGATATTCATTGAGAAAAAAGAAGTCTGAATATATATGCCCATAATGTTATTTATTATTAGTCTTAAAAAGAAAACTTTAAAATAATGTAATTCTTATTTTATATGGGCCATGGTATGATTTCCAGTCATTCTGGACCCATTGATACATGTGATTCACTGCTATCAAGAAGAGATGATTTCACTTATTGCATGAACTTTGTTTAAGAAAATTAATAGAAAACAATTTAAATATTCATTCTGGAGAAGTTTGACACTACTAACTTCAAAGTGCCAAAGCCCCCACTGGCTCTGTTGGACCTAAACTGCAGGGAGGACTGTAAATGACTCTGATTATTCTCCATGACACTTCCTGCTGTGAAAATGTCTTACAAAGTCATCCTCAAAGTTCATCTGTAACGTCAAAGGTCCCCTATCGCTGATAGCTTGTGAACATAGTCCCACAATACAAAATAATGTTAAAATACACTTTAAAGACTTTCTCATTAGGAAAGCGAAAGAAAAAAAAAAAGAAAACTTCTCCTAGGTTTATACTGGATATTTTGAAAAGTGGCAAATAATACTCAAGAAGAGTTTTTTTTTTTTGGTCTGTTTCTTCGTTCTTATTTTCTGGAATGATGTCCCCACGGATCAATCACGTTGTTGAAGGGCTAAGTCCATTCCCACAATTTCCATTTCTCTATCCAAAGCACATGGGAATAATTTACCTACAAATGAAGAAACAGGCCACCCTTTCAAGATGTCAGTCTCTTGACATAGAATCCAACAAATTGCTGCAATGTTAAATCTTTAATAGAGTCAAGGTTAGAGAAATGGCATGTTATTTGAAAGAGTTTCCAAAGCACAAGGGCAGCTTTGTTTTGCAGACAGTGTTTCTTAAATATTTGGTTTAAGATATGGCACCAGAAGCCTTGGCAGTGGATACTCTGATTAAATGTCAAGTTTAATAAACCCATGAGAATGAGTCCCAGATGTGGTTTACAGGTGACTCCACGTCTCTAACATAGTGTAGTGTATAAAGTCTAAATGTGATGGAGATCAGAAATCAATTCCCAGAGATAGAGCTCAGAACTAAATCCAATTCATTTAAACACTTTTTGTATACTACTCCATGAAATACCCATTTTAAGTCCTGTGTGAAGATGTGAGAAAAACATATTGCCCTGAAGAATATGAACAATCAACTAGAATAAGGCAGGTAAAACCCATTCATTCATTCATTCATTGAACAAGTATACATTAAGCCCCTATTCTGGGTGAGATACTCTTTTGGTGATACCAAGATAAGTGGGCCCTGGTTCTTGTTCTCTAGTACTTTCACTCTTTAAGGGAGGGGAGATAGTTACAGAGCTTATCATAACCCAGGAAGAATTATGTTAAAGTTTGCACGGGTTGCTGATGAAATTCAGAGAAGGAGCCACAGCAATAATCCAGTCCTCGGGCCTGGTGCCTGGAGGAGGCAGGTGGCACAGTAGCAGAACTGTCCAAGGAGATGGACGGTGAGACTTGTTAGGAAACACTGATCCCGGCAGATGAAGCAGACTGCAAAGGTAGGAAAAATTAGCAGGAAACAGAGCACAATAAGCTCGTCGTTCCTGGAGAGAGTCTTACAGGACACAGCAAATAAAGGAGACATGGTGAGAGAGGCAGGTGCTGGGTGACTGACTGACAGCCAAAAGGCCCCACTAAAGAATTTATGTTTCATCTTCAGGGCTCTGGGAAATCACAGAAAATTTTTCAGTAAAACATTTTGAAAAAATATGACAGTGTAAGATAATACTATGATCCTCATTCACAAACTAAGATGGATATTTTCAACTATTCACCAATTTCCAATTTTCTTCTCCTTCTGACCCCATAGGAGAACTGTGCTTCCCTGCCTCCATGAAATTAACAAAGTCGCACTGCTTTGAAAAAATGAAAGCGGATTCCTTTTTCTCTGGGTGGAAGCATTTAACTGCTATTGTTTGGATTGCTAACTGTATCTCCTAATGTGGGGAGTATAGATGCCTGGGACTGATGTGGAGGTGTTGCACAATCAGGTGGAGACTGTTGGCCTGAAGGGTCACCAGAATTCATAGTGGGGGTGTGTGTTACTGCAGTATAACTTCACCTACCCTGACTAATACACCTACCCAAGTAAGAGGAATATTTTTATAATTTACAAACTATTAGCCCTGATTTGTAATTTATTCAATGAAAACAAGTTAAGTATGCTCCTTCTTAGAACAGCTCACCTGCCCAAAGTAAGTTTCTGGTAAGTCAAATCAGTCCTTTCAGATCTTAGAAGTGGCAATCAGTAGAGCTTCTGCTTATTTATTGATAGTTTTTGTTTATGGAAATTTGAAAAATGCAGAGTACAAGGAAAAAAAAGTGTGCATTTATTTTAATGACTTTTAGAAAGAAGTAATATATTAGTGATATGGAATCAATAGTACAATATTTTAAAAGACTAGGTTAACTCCGTAAAGTGAATATGGTAAATGTTTACTTTATTCTTTATTTTCTGACTGCTGCTGGCTTCCTGCCTGCTTCCTAGCACCAATTTGTCTCCACCTCACATGCCAATAGATGTTTAGAAATGTTGGAGAATGCAGAGGAAGCCAGAAGTCTTCTTTCTCAAAGGTGCATCTAAACATCTGATAAAATGGGGAGAATTCATTGATAGGCCATTCTTTGGACATGCATTTAAATCTCCCATACCAGTAGGAATTTAAAATGAATATCACAAAAGGGTAACTGCTTATTCTTACACTTAAAAAAACCAGATCATTTATCTTATCTAAAATTTTACACAGATTAAGTTGCAGGAGAGGAATATACTATGTCCATATATTATACAAATAAGATTTTCGTCAGAGATGGTAGTGAAGGAAGCATTTCCTGAAACATTTCCTGAAATGACAAGACATAAATTTGCCTGTAAAATCAGAATGCCTCAGCCGATCCATTGAGATTTGATCAACATGATCCCTACGGTAAGAAACCTAACCCTTTCAAATTGCATGAAAATTAGAAGACAAATGAAGATGTTCTGGATGGAAATCCACTTTCAAATAAACCACTGGGAGGGAACTCATTTTTTAAAAAAAGAAACTGTTTTTTTCTCTCTGTCACTCATAGTTATGTCAAATGCTTGCACATTGAAATAAAGTATATTTATCTACTTAGGTTTGAGTCCTTTTTAAGAAATACTTTAACCAAAGTAAGATCTTCACAAGAAGCTGATGTTGGTGACCAAGAAAAGCATCTTATTTCCCGTTTTCTGTGTCCTGGAGAGAGAAAGGAAATCTATTTCCCACTCTCTCACATGGTAAATGCATCTCAGTAGCGCTGAATCCTCAGGACAATAGGGCCTGTCATTGTGAGATATTTTATACACGACTTAGCCATCTTGTAAAATCAGACACAGTGATTAACCTGAGGGCTCTTCCTCACTTTTCAATGGTATTTAGCTATTGATAAATATTAATGTGCATGTGATTCCACTGGCCATTTTTGAGAAAGGAGCTGTCAGTTGGCTGATTCCAAACTCTGTGACCAGAGGGCTCCAAGCGGGCCTGGCCCCTGTGGGCAGGGCCAAGGCACTGAGGAAGTGTGGGTGAGGTGACAACAGGTGTTGGACAGGTTGCTGAGTGACTGCTCTCCGCAGGCCTGAGGACAGGAGAGAAGGGTTGCCACCTGAAGCGCTGAGCAGCAACCCCGGAGGAATCTCAGAGTCTGAGAAATTTGAGCAGAAAGAGGTTTCACAACATTTCAGTTCCCCAGGGTTGGAGCAGCAGGACTCCCTGACAGAGAGAGAAGCAAATCAAAGCCCATGGTCATGAACAGAACTCCTCAACAGGAGTGCAATCCCCTGCATCCACAGCAGCCCGTGAGAATACTTCCTGCACCAGTCACCCAACTGAGATGTGGGGACATCACCTGGGTACAAAGGGCCCCTACGGGCTGTGAGGGAATGAGCCTAAGTGCCATTCCCTGAGGAGCCATTATGCACCAGGCGCTGCTGTAAGTGTGCTGAGGGCATTAACCCATTCCATCCTCACAACCACTCTCAGAGTCAGAGTACAACTTGCCTTTTTGTACAGATGCAGAAATGGAGGCAGAGAAACGTGAGGGAACTTGCCCCAGGTGATACGGCTGGTACAGAGGACAGCCAGAATATGAACCCCAGAAGCCTGCCTCCTCCAGAACCCACACTCAGAAGCCCCAAGCTTTACCATCTCTCAGGGAGGAAATCACAAAGCAGAAAATTTCCATATTTGCTTCTAAGAGGAGGCAAGTTATATGCATGAAAAGATCATGAACAGGAGGATGCAGAAAATGATAGATGCCCAACGCTAAGAAATACATAGTTGTTGAAACAGGTCCATAGAAAAAAAAGAGGGAAAGGAGAAAAAAAGAACAACAACAAAAACTTGAGAAGTGGGTCTTTGAATTGGATGTGAAGTAGGAGAAAGGCCCCTCAGAGGGGCCTGGGTTCAAATCCCAGCTCTGTCACTCCCAAGCTGTGTGAGCACGGGTAAGTTACCGCATTCTCTGTGTTTTAGTTTCCTTCTCTGCAAGGAGAGTAAAACCTATCTCCAAGGATATTCACAAAGATAAAGCAAAGTTTGTCATGTACAGTTTTCGGCCTAATGCCTGGCCCAAGGTAAACACTTAATATTTTTAATATTATGCAGCTGCGGGGGATGGAATGAAGATTTCAGATGAAGGGAAAAGCCTAAGAAATGAATCTGTAAAAACCAGAAATACAGTCTCAAGGTTGGGTTGGGTTGCGTTGGGCTGGATGGGTGTCTGATTTGAGGTTGGCAATGAGAGAGGCTCTCTCGAATGGTCACAAGGAGAGGTTTCAATGCTATAAGGGGTTGCCATGAGGTCACTTTGACCAATAAGTACTGTGCACTTTGTGCAAACCCATGAGTGTAGGAGAAGCATTAGAGACACCTGGATAAGGAAAACCCATTCTATTTGTGGTGAAACTGGCTGGCCAAGAAGATGCTGACCAGTCAGAGCTCAACTTTTCCAAATGAGCATGGCGCACTTGAGAGGACTGATCACAAGGGCAGAAAATAATGGGATTAATTCATTAATCGAGAAAGCATTTGTCAGACACAAAGCAGATGCCAAACTCCACTCTGGGGGTGAGGAGGGTACACAATGAATGAGGTAGACATGACAGGAGCCCCCCGGAAACTCATTCTTACTGGAGAGGCAGACAAGAAAAGAGCATGCACAGTTCTACTGGGGAAGTGGTATTAAAAAAAAAAACAACAAAACAAAAAGCAATTCACAGGCTGCCGAGGAAGCACAGAAATCTGGGTGTAACACAGCGGGAGCGGAAGACTTTTAAGAAGAGACAAGCCTTAGATGAGTCTCAAAGGAAGGGACAGGTCTCACCAAGCAGAAGGGGTCGGGGAGGGGAGACATTCTGATCGGAAGGAATAGCTTGGTCAAAGGCTGACAAAAGAAATAAGAGGATGTGTTTAACACGTGCACAAAAGTACTTGTTTATAGTAACTTTATTCACCATGTTTCAAAAAATTAGAAACAACAAATGTCCAACCGGAAAAAGGACAAACATATTGTGACAGAATTGTATTAATATAACGGAACACTACTCAGCAATCACCAGAATGAACTAACGTACAGGACATGGATAAATCTCAGAAATGTTACGCTGAGCCAAAAAAGCCAGGCATAACAGACTACATACTGTATGATTCCATTTCTATGAAGTTTAAGAACGTGGAAAACTATGTGATAGAAACTAGAACAATGGAGGGAGCGTTTTGATTACAGGGGGACATGAAGCCAACTTTCAGTGATGATAGAAATGCTCTTTCTTTTGACTGGGGTGGTGATTACCTGGTTCTATGCATTTCTGAAAATGACTGAACTGTACACAAGATTTGTGCATTGCTAAGTATGCAAATTTTACCTCCATAAAAGGAGTTAAGAATTACTTGTTTAAAACTATGATTTTGACATTATGAATAATAAAAGTCAAATTTTAAATCCAGTAAGTTTTATTAAAGTCAAAAAAAAAAAAAGATGATGTGTTTAAGGAGTTGTAAAACACTTCCCACAAACAGGGTGCAGTTAGGGTGAGGCATGTGAAGTTGAGAAATCCCAAACTAAAGACACTGGAGACTCAGGGAACACTGTGCAGGAGAGGGATGGGCTGAGTTTTGCCCTTTAGAGAGGTCCCTGTGGAAGAAGAGGCAAGGAGGATGGGGTGGGTGGCGAGACTGAAGCCTGTACACTATTTAGAAAATTACTGCCTGAAACGCAGGAGGGAAATGGTTTCAGGATTATTGGGTGACAAAAGGAGGGACTCAATGAATGGACTATGGCATAAACTTTAGGAGGAAAAGTGAAGCACCAGACTCTCCTTAGCTTTGAGTCAAACTGGCAGAGTGACTGGGATGGTACAGACTCTAGACAGATGCTTCAGGCTTCAGCTCCAGAGTGCCTGAGAGCAGTTATCCCCCAACTCCTACAGTTTTCTCTCTCTTTTCCAGTCACATGGTCCTTCTCTACCCTCTGGGATACCACCCCTCCTCCCACAGATGGGAAATGGAAAAGAACGTATGAATCATGGGGAGACAGCCAAGACAGCAGAGGGCAAGAAGAGAGAGAAGGGGATGAAAAACAATACCTAAAAACAGACTCGAGGAGGCAGGCAGTGCATTTGCTAATGTCACTAACAAAATGACCAGAAGAAATAAGATTTTATAAATAAATACAAACACACGCCTATTTCTGTGTAGATTAAACAATGACACCCCCTCTCAGCCAGAAACATCTCACACCTTGAGAACTGGAAGTGTTAGAGGCTTGGGTGGGTGGGATTTGGTTTTCCCCCTTGGAAATACGGGTCGTATTTTGACTTTCAGAGGCACACAGATGAGAAACGCATTCCTGATCTTGGAAATGTGGTTGCTGCCCATTACTTTCAGGATAAAGGAAGAATCTTCAGTGTGGCAGACAAGGAAGGCTGAGCCTCTTCTCTCCCTCTGAGCCCACCTTCCCCTGGCTCTTATTCACCACTCACCACTTGTTCATTTACCACAAGAGTTCTCTCTCTTATGTTCCTTCTCCTGGTTCATTCCTATTGATCTTTCGAATCACAGTGTAAACAATCCTTCCTTAAGGAAGCCATTCCTGATCTACTGGACTAGGTCACAAACCTCCTCATAGATTCTTGGAACTCTGTGTGTTTCTTTTTTATAGCATCTGCCCCTGGTGCAGTTTCATGTACGTGTGTGTATGTGGCAATTTGATTAATGTTTCCTTGCCCCATAGGACTATGAATTCCATGTGGGCAGGAACTGTATCTGATTTTGCATGCCATTTTACCCTCCATGTCTACAAATGGATAGCGAATGGAAATAAGTGTGTGGGGCATGGGGAGATAACAGGGTGTAATGAGGTTGAGGGAGCTGAAGCTGAAAACAGGTGTCAAAGACCAACTTAACTTATCGACCATTTTCCTAGCCTAGGTATTATGTTCACACGGTATTTCTTCTTTCTGGACTGAGTGAGAAAATATGGCTATTTAATTTTTTAGAAATATTTTATTTTATCTATTTATTTTTTGCTTTTCTGTTTGTTTGTTTTGCTTTGTGGGGAAGTAATTAGGTTTATGCATTTACTTACTTATTTTAATGGTGGTACTGGGGATTGAACCCAGGACCTCATGCATGCTAAGCATGCACTCTACCACTGAGCTACACTGACTCTCCTAAAAGTTTATTTAGTTATTATTATTTTTTTAATTTCCTAAAATCTTAGACTACAAACAAAGACACTGTTAGGATAGTATACTTCTGTTAGAGCCTAAGTGGAAGTTAAGTGTTCTTGAGTCTTATAATTTCTGCATTAGAAGTTTTCTATATTAGCTTTCACCCTGACACAAAATTAAATGCAAATTGGAGGCATATGAACTATTTTATTTCAGATCTTAACCTTATTTTTCCTTAGGACATTCATTGAAAGTATGGCTTATTATCGAAAATCTATTCTTCACTCTGTTTCTAACCATCTAGCCACTCAAAAAGACTTGATTTAATGTCTGAAGCCAAATCCTTGCTTCCCCTTGTGATTACAAAGACTCTCAGTAAATAAGAGGCAGCCAATATCGAATAGCTAATGGTGGGTCCTACTAGTTACTCTTCTCTTTGAGCGACCTGCAGGTGATGGCCAGCATGCATTTCTTGGCATCTCCCCAGGAAGCGCAGAGATTTACAGGTAAAGAAGGTAAAATTCAAATCAGTCAATTTTCTTATTACAGATATAGTTATTATGTAGGGAGTATGTTTGTCAGAAAAGAAAGTTAAAGTAGTAGATAAGTTTATTTTCTAAATTTTATTTGTTTGTTTGTTTGCTATTTATTTTTGGAGGGGAGGTAATTAAGTTTATTTATTATTGTTAATGGAGGTACCAGGGATTGAACCCAGGACCTTGTGCATGCTAAGCACGCACTGTACCACTGAGCTAAACCTTCCTCCCCTCTGATACATTTAAATTGTGGAAATATCTGAGAATTTACATTATCTATAACCCAAATAATTGTGAACAATATAAAGTTGACTTTATCAATCTTTACATACAGAAAAATGTCTGGAACCCAAACACTATTTTAAAGTCATGAGTTCCAGAGATGGAGAGGGTATAGCTCAGTGGTAGGGTACATGCTTAGTATGCATGAGGTCCTGGGTTCAATCCCCAGTACCTTCATTAAAAATAAATAAGTAAATAAATAAGCCTAATTTACCACCCCTCCATAAATAAAGAAATAAAAAGAAACTGCCATTAAAGTCATGAGTTCCAGGATAAAAAAAAAATTCTTTTGGAAAAAAGTAATATTGAATTTTTCTAAGCCTTTGAGAAAAATACAACTTTTACTTATGTATTTCAATTTCAGGCAGGCTAACTGCAACAACTCCACTGGAACTGAACAATGGTAGACGGTGGGAGTGAAGTTTCTTACCGTTGGAAGGGAGGTTATGTCTAAACAAGGGGGAGAGGCTAGAATGATGCAGGTTGTAATGGATTATAGTTGGAAACATCAGTATGAACTCATGCTTTTCTACTTATCTATCTCTCTGTCTAACCATATATACAGATAGTTACACATAGTTACACAGGTCAGTATACACACGTGTATTTCCCTGCTGTCAGCCAAGAAGGCTGAGAAGCACTCATACCCAGTAGCAATGAGAATACTCTGGACCAAAATCTTGGTTTGAAGTACCATTCTCTGATGAAAGAAACCAGGGATCCTTGGGTAACTGGCTGAATCTATGACTGGGGAAGGAAATGTACTAGACGAGTCTGCATCTTACAATGAAAATGCTAAAAAAGAAAAACCCCAAATCCCACAATGATGGGATATGTAAAAGGGACACAAGAACCAACTGAAAGAACTCCCAATGGCCACAACAGAAGAAATCTGAGCTTCAGCATAGTATTAATTTAATTTAAAATTTAAACATAATAGGTATAAAATAATATTCATGAGTCCATACTGATAAAAACAAATGATTAGATAAGCAATTAAATAAATGGAGGAGAACAGACACATCTCCTATGGAGAATTCCAAATACTTTATGGAGATACTCTGCCTACAAGGAGGTTGACCATAACTCCCTCCTTAAGTGTGGGCTGTGCCTAGTGCTTCCCTTCAAAGATAATAGTATGAAAATATGGAAAAATAATAAGTTAACACAATAAAAAAAAATTTACAGTGAAAAAAAGCATGACAAAATCATGTCAACCAGATGACCAAGATTAACGCGAGTAACAGTAAGACATTTTGAGAGTGTGATGAAAATGGCACTGTATCCTCTGTGGTCTTCCTCCTTGCAACACATAACCCCAGTAGAATCAAGACAAAAACACCAGAAATCCCAACTGAGGGAAATTCTACAAAATGTCTGACCAGTAATCCTCAAAACTGTCAAGGTCATCAAAACAAAGGAAATCTGAGAAGCTCTCTCAGCCAAAAAGAATCTAAGGAAACACAACTAAATGTAATGTGCTTTTCTGGATGGGACCCTGGAATAGGAAAAAGAACATTCAGCAAAGCTAAGAAAATCTGAACAAAGTATGGGCTTCAGATAACAATACTCCTAGTATTGGTTCATTACTTATAACAAAAATTCAATACTCATATAAGATGTTAATAATAATGGAAAGTGGGTGTGGGGTATATGTACTATTTTTACAACTTTTCCAGGAATCTAAAACTCTTTTAAAATAAAATGTTTAAAGAAACTCTAAAAGTCTATAAATTTAATTTAAACTGGTAGAATTAGATAGTCAAATCTAATCTTACTGATATAAGCCAATATTTAATTTACTTAAACAAAAGACATAGTACCCTTCATATACTACTCTATGACTAATTGCTTTCTCCACATTTCTTTAGAAAATATTAGGTCATGTTATACATCATCAATTAAAGCCAGGTTAGAATGTTAGTCAATTGCTAAATACATGACTTATTTAAAGAAAAGTTTACTAAAAGGAAACGTGAGATGCATTATCTATATGGCCGTATCTTTCAAAAAGACAAAGAAAAGAGTCAAGAGTGGCTTAGTGTTCTAAGACATTAAAAAAAAAAAAAAACCAAACAAACAAACAAACAAAAACAGTGGGAAAACTAGTGAAGAAAGCAAACATTTTCAACCAACTAGAAAAAAGATAAATATCAGAAAATTGTTAAGATGTTAAGATGTTATCATTTGCTCAGGACTTTGGATCCTAGCTAATATTGTCCATTTGTCCATCCTTACTTCCACAATTGGACCCATGCAGGCTATGTCACAGGAAATGCTTCTTCTGACCATTAGAACATCCAGACCCATTCAGGGGTTAAATCTCTCTTACTAGGTATACCCACTTGTTACATTTCATATTTGCAGCCACAAAGAACCAGTCTCATCCAAGCACCAGTCCTTCCATTACTGCATCATTTTCTTTCTTCTCCTTAACATCTGCAGTCCTTCAATCACTTTATATGTCACAAGGTATGAGTCTGCTTCCATCCCTCCTCTCCTCAGATGCCTCTCCAGTATGTCTGCAGCCCAGAAGTGAGCACACTACTCCAGCTGAGGTCTGAATGCTGCAGGGTCAAGTGGACTCATTACCTCTTTATTGTGGGCCCTTCCAGTTCTATTAATGTAGCCTGAGTTGCTACGTGAACTCTCCAAAATAGGTTCCATATTTTACCTTCAAACCTGGATAGCAGATACAAGTCCTACATTATCTGTGATTACTGTGAACGAGGTTAGCACATTATTATTTGTCCCTGAATATCATACTTGGCTTCCCGGACAGAAGCTTTGAGTATTCATGTATCACAGCTCTCCTGTGATGACACAGCTAGAGGTACCCTCAGATGACACACCTTCCATCCTTCCCTTACTCTAAAGTAAACAAAAATAAAAACAAAAAAACAGATTAAAAAACCCCACCACCTTCTTCTTTGTCCTAGCTACACGGGTATAAAATCAGAATTGAACATAATGATAGGAGGAGAGTACTTTTTAATTTCCATATTTAATCTCCTGGCATCTTCTGGATATCTCAAAGTACATGTATCCCCATAAGAAATATATATTACTGCCTGGCTAATAAATAATGATGTCATACAGAATTAACCAATTAATAATTCAAGAACACTTTAAAATTCAGGTGCCAAAGAACACATTTTTCTAATCTTTATAGAAAATACATAAAATAATATATAAAATGCCATTCGTAAATTGTGAAAACTGTTGGAATAAAAGGACAATACAGATGGTAAATTTCCTTGAAATGCACTTAAAGTCTTGTTATTGATCCATCTAATTCAATGCTATCAATTCTACTAAGATACAGATATTTTAAACATTAATGCTTTCAGGAATAAACAACACTGATAAATATGCCCAAAACGACAAATCTCCAAGAAGAAAAATAACAAGTAACAAATGCCAGCCAAATTTCTATCTGAAATAAGCTACTTAGTGATATTATTGGTATCTTTAATCAAGAAAGATGAATTACATTCATCTTAAGAAGTTTATTTATAGTGGACTTGGGTTAAATAATAAATTAACAGGGGTAGAATTTGTAGCTCAGAATCAGAGGAGAGGAAAAACATATTAATCAAGTAGACATGTTAACAAAATAATAGATTAGTCAAGATTACATTTGAATAAATTAGCAATGGAAAAAGATAGCCATAATAATACCTAATTTTTAGCTCCTGACAAGAGAAATGGTGGTGTTTTTTAAAAGACAAATTCATACAAATGTCCAAGAAATAGGTACTCACTTCTATCCTTATGCACTGTAGCATACAGGAGACAACAGTTTGCTTCTCCCTGAGGTTTTTTTTTTAAGGTAACATGGGAATGAAAGAGATTTTTTCCCCCACACTAGACATAAAGGTTCCTACAGGCATCACTTGGTTGATGCACAAAACACAACGTGAAAGGCACTAGGGACCTCAGTTTAAGAACAACAGTCATAAGACTGATGTACTAGTTGCTTCCTGAACACTGGCCTCAGTTCTGGAGCACTTAGCAGTGATGAATGAGCATGAAGAATCAGGTACCAAAAAGCCATTTCTCTGCAAATAAAACCTTTTTATTTTCTTTTATCTTTTGTCTGTCTTGAGTGAAGCTCTGAAGAAACTAAGGATACAGAAGGAGTGAGGAAAGCATGCAACTCAGATTACCCAAAGGAGATGCTCATGATGAGGCTGAATAAAAATAGATTCTGAGGAGAGAAAGGGGGAAAATGGCCAAAATCTTCAAAATTCTGTTGATGTACTATTGCTTTCCAAGTAGTGGGTTTTTCTCAAGGTAAAGATGTCTGGTACCAATGGACTCAATCAAAGATTTTTTACTCGTGGCTAATTCAAACATTCGAGTATTAGAATCAAATTCTTAGGGTCAACTTTTAATAGCCAATTCACATAAGTGTGAAAAATGAAGAAAGGATGAGAAAAAGGAAAAAATGCATGAAGCCTTTATGTCCTGTATTCTAGAATTCCATTCTCTTTTGGTTTTATGTAGTAATTTTTTTAATTGCCAAGAAGAATTGCTTCAGAGGGAAAATAAACGGCAGTCATATCAGAGATTCTTAAAAAAAAAACAACTCCTTTGATCTGGGCTCATGCATGTAAAGGATTTCATAATGTCCAGAACCCTGGGCACTTGTCTTCATTCTCCTTCCAGACTGCTTGTCATTTCATAATTATTTTCATGGTTCCCATTGTCCTAAACACAGGAATATGTGCTTGAAATATATCGATCACAGGGAAGCAATCTTGTAAACTGACATGAATTAACAGATCCAACTAGGAGCAGCCTCACTCAAAAGTTTGACTTACACATCTGCTCTTACACAACGAAAGTCATGTATGGACTCAAGAACACTTGCATCTGAGATGCAGATCTCCTTAAGAGTCAGCCAAGGCTGCCTCATTCTGTATGACTGTCACCATAACAAATGCAGGACCCATAACTCTATAACCTGGTGCAATGATGGTCTGTGAGACAACTCAAAGTACGTGAGAATGTTTTTAACTTCAAGATAGTATTGGAAAGACAGCATTTTTCTCATAAAATATATTTTTATTCACAGTATCTTTTTATGAACACCTCAGTATTTTCTATAGTATTTAATGAAATTGTAATGAAACCTGGTATATAATGTTCCTTGTACTATTAACTAACCATACTGTTTACAATTTCCAAAGAGCCTTCAAGTAGCCTACAACCTGCACTGAAATTTGTGAGGAAGGAAAGAAACAGGAGGGAAACTAAAATGCATCAAACATCTTAAGTATACAGGTTCTCTGATTTTTACATATCTCATTCCTCTTTACGCACATCCTTAGGACAAATTTCCTTTCGATCTTAATAGCAGAAGTAGGTGTGCTTTCCCTGAACCACAGGGTTGTTTATATCTCAAGGACACTGGGATTTGTACAGAAGCTTCCTGACTTAACACTGGCTCCTAGGAAGCTTAGTGTGAACTTTATATGTTATCTGAATACCCTTAAACTCCTAGAAGGTGGAGGGCTCTCCGGTCTCCCTTGAGATCTAGACAAAATTGATTTGAACTTCCCAACTTCATGACCAGTAAGAATCTCCAAACTTAATCCTTGAATATGTGACCATTTCCTGGGGCAGGGCTCATTGCTCTCTTGCTAATACTACACAACTCCTTTTCATTTGCCCACCACCAGCCCCACCGAAATTCCTTCAAGCCCTTCTGAGGCTTGAAATCAGACATGCAGACAGTAGTGGTCTTTTTTTCCCTCCTGTCACTGGGGAGGGGTCTCTTTATGGACTGAGTGCACACAGTTCTCAGCTTTCCCTAGGCTTCTCTTCTCAGTTCCTCTTCTAATCTCTCTTCCCCTTCTCCACCATTCCAGGTGGCTCTGCAAATTCTCCCTCAGGAGACCTGAGCACCTCCCAGCAGCCAAATTCTCAAGGACTCTCTTCCTACCCCAAGGGCATCTTCAAAGTATTTCTTCCAGCAAAGACATGTCTCTTCCCCAAGAAGATTCTGGCACCATTTGTGAAGGTACCATAATTTTCCTCACCTCATTCCATAGACACGTGAGTATTAACATTATACCTAATTTCCCTCTGCCCTGTGTTCACCATTCTCCCCTACAAGTTATAGTTATACACCACGGATGTTGCTTGAAATGCTGCCTGGAACAGGGCAAGGTTTGAACCAATGAATAAAATATTATCTCACTGAATCTTGACAACAAATCTGGTTGATTGCTCCTATTGTATTCTTCTATTATGAATGACAAAACTGATGCTTAGAAAGTCAGACCATTTGCTCAGAATCAGCCCATCACTGTCAGAGGTGAATTTGAACTTAGTTCAATATGGCTGTAAAGAACGGGCTCCTTCTCTTGTAGTACCTCCTGCTAAGAGAGAGATGGGTACAAGACCCCTCAATGCTTTGTCAACATGCACATGCCACCTCCTCCTCCCCCTCATGCAGCCACCCCCAGATTCTGATACTTCTTGTTACTAAGATGAATGGGTTTTGCACAAACTCTTGCAGGAATTTCTGACACATGATACAATTATCTTTCCTAACAGACACCTTCTCTCACCCTCACCATCTCCACCAGAGAATCACAGTTCTAGAACCTTAAAATGTTAAAGCTGAACTTAAGTTTTCAGAGTATACTCTGATCAGAAAATTACAAATATATAAAAGAGGTCTTGATCTTCTTTCATGATAAAGCAAGAGTAAAACCTTATTTCAATGATCATTTTAGCTAATAGATATGATGGATACTTTCAATGAAATATAAAAAATATAGCCTACTTGTTCAAAGGTTCAACTGAGGAATTATTTTTCACAAAAAATTTTAATATTTTCCACATCTCTAATATCTTTGTCTTGAGAGGTCATTTAATGTCTTTTGAAACCAACTGAAAATCAAAGCAAGAGCAAAATGAAAAACTTCAGAAGCATAACAATGAGAAAAATCTAAGAAGATATCGATTACTTCAGAGTCAAAGAATCTGTCAGAGTCTGTAGATTGAGTGTCTACTTCTTTCTTTTTTTTTTTTTTTTTGGTAATTTTTCAAATGTATTTCATTGGTATCATGCAGAAAAAACAATTAACATTTTACTCAAAATCATGTTACTTTCCCCTTGAATTCTACATAATAACATAGACTTATTGACTTCTTGAGAAGAACTGTGCTAAGCATTTTACATATAATATATCATTTATCCTTAAGCAATATGATGTAGGATTATTAGCCACATTTTCTAGATGAAGGGGAAAAAAAGAAAGTTATACAGTTGCCTAAGGGCGTAAGAGTTCATAAGAATAATGATGCAATCATGGTTGTCTAACTCCAAATCCCACGCAGCTGCTTCTCAGTATATTATTCCTACTATGTATGATGTGGCCAAGTTTGTGAAAAAGACGAGAGGTATGTAAGACATGGATGTTTTTCTTTAGCCTTGAAACATACATCAATTACAGAATGTCAACAGTCAATAGATAATCAAACACTAAATTATGCAGTCTATTTGAGTCAATGGGAATTAAAAGTGAAGCTCTGAGTTCAAAGAAGGTTTCGTGGAAGAGATGAAATGCTGGAGACTGAGGGGAACTTGAACGATGAGTGGAACTTAGTTAGACAGAGCAGAGGGCAGAGCATCCCATGTGTGGGAATCGGATGTGTTTGGGAACTGCAAGAAAACCAACATAATTAAAGAAGAGGAATGTAGTTCGGGAACCATGAGAATGAAATCAGGAGACTTGGAGACAGATACTGTGAGACACAATTACAAAGAGCTTTGAAGGTCAAGTAGAGAAAAATCCATGTGTTCCATCATTCCCTCACTCCACAAAATCTATGAATGCTGGTACAAGAGCCAGGGAAAATTAAGAAAACAGAGTAAAACAGAAAGCCCAGGAGAATTCTGTTCACAGTCCTGTCACAGTCAGCGTCAGGGCCGTGTCCATATCCCCTCAGCAATTACGTGCCGATGGCATCCTAGGTTAAGCAGGTGCTGTGTTCTACCTATGGCTCTGCCTGCATGCAGGGTGGGCTGGGATACCAGGGATTCACTCCTAGGAGCAGCCAAAAGCCAATGAAGAATGGGTGCTGGAGGGTAAATCCTGCAGTGTCCTCATCTCTTGGGTAGAACGACTGTGAACCTAGCTCTCCATCATCTCCTAGCGGTCGCCAGCAGCACTGAGCTGCAGTTGCCTGCTTCACTACCTGATCATTAATGCACTCAGTTTGGGCTTTCTCTCCTTTCCTGTCTCACTTTCCCACTCCCCCATTGGTGTTTCCAGGGATGACCCCCTGGATAAAACATTTGCACTCAAGTCCTTCTCTCGGAGCCTGCTTCTGAGGGCGACAGCAACGCAAAATAGCTCCAGGAACAACTCACTGTGGTGGAGTTCCTGACTGCCCAGAGCCTTCTAAGCACTTTATATATATTACACCTTTCTAATCTCACAACAGCCCAGGAGGGGAAAACTATTCTAACCTCCACTTTACAGATGAGCAAACCAAGGCACAGGGAGGCTAAACAATTCCTGCCAGAGTCACACAGCTAGAAAGCTTGGATCCAGATTTGAACCAGGCATTCTGGATCTGGAGGCAGTGCTCTGAGTCACTGAATTGGCCATCTCTCTGCACATGGACATAAATGACTGTACAGCAACACACATGGTGCTATAGGAAGGACAAGGAGTTCTACGAGAACAGAAGGGCTTAACCCCACCTGGAGTTCAGGGAAGGTCAAGCAAACCAAGTTCTGATGGCTCAGCAGGAGTCTGCCATGGCCAAAGGGCAAGAAAGTGCAAGTGCTCCCCAGGACTAGACCCATCATGAACAGGGTAGTGACTTCAGATACCATGGAGCCCCAACAGGGGCACTAGATCAAGGGGAGGAGGGAGTCATGGTGGGGGCTGGGGACTAGCTGGGCTCCAGCATCCCCAGCCCTTCTTGAAAAGTACAGCATTTATATAAAGCTTAAGCATATGTTTGTATCTTCTGTACTAAAGATGGAGATATATATATATATATATATATATATATATATATACACACACACACACACACACACACACACACACATACACATTTTAACTGTATGATTTCATTTACATGACATTTGGTAAAAAAGTAAAACACAGAGATAGAAATCAGATCAGTGGTTGCTGGGGGCTGGAATCAGGAGAGGGGATATTGCCAAGGGGTATAAAAGAAATTGGGGTAATTATTATACAACTTTATATATTTGCCAAAAATCAAAAGCAATACATGGCTCTAAAAATAATACATAGGAAATATGTGTCCTACATTTTCTGATTAAAAAAAATTAAACAATTGTACACAGAGAGTTAGGTATATATTCAAGTAAGATGTTTAACGATGGAAACTACTGCCTAAATTCCATATGCCTAGCATAGTGTACTTGATAACTGTCTAATCATTTGAGAAGAAAAATCTTAAAGATGGCTATATTTAAAGACGCAAATATTGGATCTGTATGGTGGAATAAATAGGAAGGGAACATCAATACTAATAGTTGCTGCCATGTATGCATTAGACTAGAAAGGCAGAGGCCAGGTGAGCAGGACCTATGCTCCATGGTGTCCAATACAGGACCTGTTGCAGGCAAGAGAAGAGATATGAAGGAGGAGACTTTTTAGAGCTCAGTCTGATGGTGTAAGATGTATGAAAAGAGGAGAGAAGAGTCATACACAAAGGCTGAGCCACGTCTGAGAACTATATCATGTATCACAAAAAAATAATTAAAAGGACACATAAATGTTAAAAATGAAGAAATGGACGTATGTTTTCAATGAAGATGTGGACCAGCTGCAGATTAATTTACATAATATTGTCTTGCCAGAAAGAGAAAACATAGACCTCTTCAAGGAAAGAAATATTCTGGTAAATAAAAGTGAATTAACTGGTTATTGGTTTTAAAGAAATAATTAGTGTCTTACTAATGAACTCATCTACAAAACAGAAAGAGACTCACAGGCATAGAAAACAAACTTATGGTTACTGGGGGGAAATGGGTGGGAAGGGATAAATTAAGAGTTAGAGTTTTGCAGATATTAACTACTATATATACAACAGATAAACAAGTTCATTCCAACAAGTCCAACATCATTTGGATTTTGTAGATAAACACAATGCAGCAGGATAGCTGCCTCTGCAAAGAGGGTTAAACTCTTCTGAATATCAGAAACCAAGATGTGTGGGAATTATTTACACTCAAGATGACAATTTTTATGGAAATTTACAGAAGCTTTCTAAAGGTAGGTGATTCTGGTTGAGGTTTGAGAGACAAGGAGAAATGCATTGTTTTCCATAATTCAAACTCAACCCAAGGAACCCAAGGTGTTGTCTCTGGTATACACCAAAAAGTTCCAAGAATGTGACACAGCAAAAGCAGCTTGGTCCTCAAACAATCTAGAGCTGATGGGAAGACTTAGGTTGGAAGAGACCAGCCACTAAACAACTAGATTACCCTAGGCCATCTGGTTAACCATTTACAGTCTAGTCTCCTAATCTGTACAGTAACAAGAGCTAGCATTTACTGGTTACTCACTGAGTGACAGGTGCTCTTCCAAGCACTTAACAGGTCTTCTTGTTTATTCTTCACACCAACACTAAGAAGTGAGAACTATTTATTATTCCTTCTTCACAAGTGGGAAAACCAAAGCACACAGAGAGGTTAGATAATTTACCCAAGGTTTGCAGACCATCGTAAGTAGGTAATGTACCCTTGCCATGGATTGTGGGGAGGAGTAAATAAGACAATGTATATAAAAAGCCTGACCTATACAGGGCATTAATAACCTCTCAAATGTGATATTTATTATTATTATTATTATCATCTTTATTATTTTCATAGCATGAGTTTCCTTGCTTCATCTCAAAATATAGCACAATAACATTATTTGAATGATGCAAAACGATATTTAATTAAATAATACCGACCATATAATTTTTGTTACTCATCCTTTTCTTTGCACGTACTCATTCATTGAGGAAAAATGTATTGAGTGCCTCTGGGTGCAGCATGGAGCCAGTACTGAGGATAGGAAGTAGAAAAAAGTGGTCACGGTGGCTACTCTCATGAACAGAGTGGAATGTGATTTGTTACTCGAAAGTCTCACAGGTTAGCTTGGTCATAGAAAGTTCCTTGAAGCAAGATGTGCAGTGAAGTTCTGGCTAAATGCAGTTAGTCTTTCAAAGGGTGACATCTTACTGCACCAGAACACTTCGCCTTTCTTGAAAATCAACCTTGCAAGGATTATTCTTTAGAAAATGAGACTTTTCAACAAATGTCGTCTTCTTTTAGTGTTAGGTAGTTAGATGAGTGGGGCCACTGGGCAGACAGGTGGGGAAAAAAAAAAAAAACTGGTTAAAACTCGACAGCCACAACCTCGCAGTAGCAGAAAAGACCTAATCAGACACGACCAATATTCCTTGTATTATAATTAACATTGAGGTTTAGCCCCCCAACTCCATGGATTTTTCTGTGTACACCATGGGTAAGGACATGCGCAACGGGGACAAACATGACTAAGCTTGTTCCAGGGACAAGAGCCAGCAATCTATCAAGAGACCACCTCTAAGCGAGGGTGTAAGAGAAAGGGGAGACCAAAACCACCACTTTTCCTCCCTTGAAACAGGCTGCCTCCCATTCTTGGAAGTGCACTTTTCCTTTTTTTAAAAATAAATCTTTTAAAATAATGCACCATCTCCCGACTGTAAACTTGTCTTTCGGGTATGACAAGAACCAGAGTCTTTACTTTTTGGGGGAACATTAGAACTCAAACACCCAAGACTCCACACTTTATAGCTTGTGAGAGGTCTCTTCCACTGCCCTTAGTAATCCTTGGGCTTTGCCAGTTTGCCTCCTATCAACTTTCTAGCTCTTCATTCTTCTCTAAAACAGCAAGGGCCTCTCCATCACCATGACAGTGATTTGTTTTAAATTTACTAAGCAAACACACAAACACAAAGTGACCCAATGACTATGTATCTGATATTGAGAACTTCAACCCATGTTATTTCGTCAGACGAGATGGAAGCTGGAGGAACAAGGATAAGCTTTAGACCTTCGACCAAGAGAAGAGTTCAAGAGGACATAGGGGACACGTAAATGGTTTGTGAGATACATTTTCTCAATTACTGTTGCTACCAGCATTCATGAGCATCAAGGTGCCATCGTCCCGATGAAAAAAAAAGGCTGCTATTTAAAATGAAGTTTTGTGTTGAAGGAATTAAGCTAAATACCTAAGGCTGTGAGACTAAGGGTTCTCTACAGGAGGGGCCAAATACTTCAGAAAAGCATCAGAATTCAGTCCTGGGTACCTTGTCAATCAATTTATTATTTCTCGGCATTCCCTTTAACTGAAGGACAGTCATGCCTAATAAGACAGAAATGAGTAAGTTGATAAGGTGAGGTATAGAACTATAGATATTTTTATAGCCATCATATAGTTCAACCTCCTCATCTTCAGATTTAAGAACTACATCAAGAACTAAAAGGGAGGGAAGAAGGAAGTTCCCTTCTAAGTGACCTTATTCAGAGCTTTGGAGCAGAAGCAGAAATCCCACAAAGAAACCCTGTACAAGGTAATCGTGAGCACTGGACGCCAAGGATATTAAAGAGGAAACTCTGCTGACCTGGGAGAAAATGCTCATAATTAGCAGAGATAAAAGGAATTCACAGTATCTCCCAAACTCATGGTACACAACAGGGTTGATAATTACGGTCTACAAAATTTACAAGGCTAGGTAAAATGTTCCCTTAATTTACATCTTATATTTGTCATTTCCCCCTCCTGACGTATCATGGAAACATAAAAGATAATTTAAATTTATAAGTATCTAATCAAGGTTATAACAGTTCTGGTTCAAGTCATATTACATTTTGTTATTTTCAGTAAGTTTCTCAGACCAGTGACACTTTCAGGTAATCTTCAGAAGGGTTTTGAAGAGATCGTTGTAAAAGCAGGCTTTATATATATGGATTTGTGACACTGCAACGTAAACCAGAGAAAGGTAGCTTCCTATTAAAAAGTAAGCAAAGTTGAAATCGTTCTGCAGACTCTTCCCCCTATGATTTTTAGTCATTTGAAGATAAAATTCAAGGCAAAAATCTTCGAACTTGTGTTTGTCACCCAAGGGTTCTTGCCAGACAGCTTATAAAATCTCACATTCCCCAAATTAGGTCATGAAACTGGAACTACAATCTAATTAATATGTTTATAAAAGAACTTCCACCACTAGCAAGGAGAAAACAATAAAATCAAGTCTGCATTCCTCGGAATCCCCAAAACACAATCAGCCTGACTAAGCAGCAACTCTACCTGCCTCTCCAGGGCCCTCCCTCTGAGACAGGTACCAGAATGCCACCTCCCAAAGAAAACAGAGGTTATGAGACCAAAACCACCTCGGGCTCCCCTTCCACCTCCCTAATCTCTACACTATTGCCATCCATCCTTCCACATCTCCCTCCCGTCCTGGAGGAAGTCATGCTCTCACTAGTTCTCCAGGTCCCATCTCTGGATACTTCCTTTGGGACGTGCTCCCTGACCCTTAAAATTACTGGGTATTCTACACTAACTACTGGGTCCTCCTCTCCTTCTTCCTTCCTCCCTCCTCCTCTTTCCCCCTCTTTCTGTCCTTCTTGTCCAAAATTCTGAAAAGAGTATGCACTATTTTTCTCTCCTTTTATAACCCCTGAAATACAACTCACTCCCAGACACTCCCTTAAACCACTCCCCAAAGTGTCACCAATAAATACTAATTCTCAAACCCATCAGATACACTTTTAACTTGTCCCCTTCTAGATTCCTTTAAAGTATTTGGACCAGCCAGCTGGCTTGTTCCAGCCTTTGAACTCCCGGCACACTTTGTATACTCCTATACTAATATGCTCTGCACTGTTGTGTAATTATTTGTTTCTGTAGATGTTTTCCTCACTAGTCTATGAGTGTCTTCAAGGCAGGACTGTTATATTTATCTGAGCATATTTATCTGAGCATCCCCCTATTTATCTGAGCATTTATATTTATCTGAGCATACCCTATGTGTAAATAAATCAGTATGTTCTAATCCATGTGTTTTAATCCAATTCACTAAGAATGGCATTATTCAGCAGCTCAGATATTGGGCTATTTTGTGATTAAAATGTTTGTTTGGTTCTTTCACATTAGGTCTGTTGTAGAAAATGTTAATCTTCTTTATTGGTGAAAAAAAGAAAAAGAAAAAGAAAAAAAAATTCCAAAGACCTGTAATTAGAACATTTGGAAGGAAGTAATAATGATGGATGATGGCAGCAAAACTCAAAACATGTGTGATCTTTTCTTGTCAGCAAAGCACTCTCAAAAACCTTTCATCCAATTGTCACAGTCACCTTCAAGGTGGAGGTAGTGCCCAGATAAAAGCAGGGCCGGGACTGTGCAGTTTGATCACTGCCCAATTTCGGTGAAGGAAGCTGAAATCATCTCTGCTCCCTGGCTGAGTCTGTGGGCAGAAGAAGGAAGGGGTGCCTCTCGCTTTGCAGTCCATTCATCAAGCCCCACAGTATGCATTTCTAATTCATCTGCTCAACATGGGGTGCCTTTCCTAATGTACCCACCCAGAGAAGTACCTTTCCCTAATTCACAGAAAAAAACCTCACAGGCCACTGTGGCCTTGGGAACACAGATCACCTCAAATTCCTTTTTAAATTTCAAGAAAACACAAAAAGATCTGCCGACTTGGCTGAGGGACAGATCACAGTCCCAACACGAACAGGAGGGGTTTCTCAGGGAAAGGCCGTTGACATTCACTAGGCGTCCTGTGTACTCCCCCAACTTGCTAACTAACAGGGAATCTGCTTATTTTCTCTGGTCTTCCTGCTTATCTATCTTCCAGAAGGTCCATGGTCAGAGTGCTAAGGCATCTGCCACAGAACAGAATAAATATGGTGACTAAAAAGACACTGGACTTTTAAAGGGGTCAGACCTGGCTTCAGTGGGTCAGTCTCCCTAAGTAACAGATATGTGACCTTGAGCAAGTTTATTTTCTTTTTCACCCTCTGTGGGCATTACTTTCCTCATCCACAAACAGTAGTTCAGATCAGACCCACCTCCCAAACTTACTGTTGACATTAAAGGATGTAATTTATGTGAAAACACGTGGCATGTACAGGGGACAGAGGGGATTCAATCAGTGTTGATCTCTTCCATGAAGTATACGATGGTTGTATTTGTTACCTGTATTTTAAGAAATTCACCCAAGAGGTTTTAGCATGTCATTGCTGAACAGCCTAATACGTTATTATCACCAATGTGCTATAAGAGTTTCTTTAACAGTCTACACTTCAGCATGAAGTGGGTTAATATCCACCGAATCCTTTTCAACAGGTGGTGAAGAGCTCTGGAGAGTTTTCACAAGGTCACACAAAGCAGTAACACGAGAATTAGAGTTAGAAACCTGGAGGGTTTCTTTTTTGTTTTGCTCTGTTTTGTTTTTCCGTAGCCAATAATCTACGTGGAATCCAGATTATCCATCTTTGAAACCAAATATATATCCCCACATTTGACACAACATAATCTCTAGTTGAAATACACTGTCTTGGGTATGTTTATGGGTTGTGACAGAATTAACAACCTAAAAACATCATACAATCATCGATCGAGTGGTAAGAAGTTACCAAAGTTAACTCTGGTTTGGTGACATTTTGGAGCTATTATAAAAAAAAGGTGGGATGATGCTATAGTCAGCCAAGGTGTTTATGAACATGAATGTCTGTAGGGTATGATTGAAAAAGGAGAGGAAGAGGTGAAGTGTGGCTGTTGTTCAAAAAGAAAGAAAGAAACTTCTAGCCTGAGGCAAGTGGGAATCTGGTTGTTAAGTTCCATCCTTGGGATCTTCCTCTTAGAATTCTGAACTATTTTCCTTTTTCCCTTACTTCCCTGTTTTTCTCGAAACCTGAATAATTCAGCATCAGCGAAATAACTCAGTGATAGATAAAATGGGTGCAGAAACAAGGGGATGGAAAGTGAAGAATTTAATGGAAGCAAAACATCCCAAATTCGTAATCATTCTCATATGATGGAGAATACTTTCTCCCTTTCTTCCTTCTGTAGGAATTGTCTGTAACTTCCCTGGCTTGGGCCACCCACTTAGCCAGCCCTTGGAAGATGTAACCTGTCAACAGTTTAAAGTGCAAAAGCCATGTTACTACAGTAGAAAGTCTGCTGGAACTGAAAATAATACTTAATTTCAGAAGTTGTGGACACCCTGATATTACTGATGGCAACTTTCCTCCTCTGTCATACTATCCCTCAATCAAATTTTTTTAAAAAATTAAATGAAAGTATGAATTTTTATTTTCATGTTTCAATTACAAGGGATTACTAACAGAAATTAAGGGGACTACAACTAGAGGCAATGAAAGACAGTAAAATAGAAAGCCAAGAGAAAAATTATGTTTGATAGGATCAATATTTCACCTAAAGGAAAATCTTTGCTGTATGATATCTAAACCTGAACTTATGCCTTGAACAATGGTTGACTTTACGATTGAGCCCCAAGGATTTGTGAACAACAGGGGTTTGTGTAATTATGAGTGCTACCTAAACTTTATTGGCCGTAAGTGTTTACAAACAAATTGCATGTGGTCATAACAGAAAATCAGAATCAAGCTGAGAGTTTGATATTTATATGCTGGAATTTCTGGGTAGTTCTGTCACTCAGAGGAAGCGATGGTACTAAAACACGGTCAGCCATGACCTGAAATCTCATTAGAAGACAATCAGACACTGGCAGAATTTTAGGTTGACTAAAATGAGCAGAGCCCTGTTATCTAGCAGGAGAATTAATCCCTTTTGTCCTTCAATGCATGCCCAGTTATCAAGCTGAACGTTTCTCCCACTCACTAAAATTCTCATAAGACAAGTGTGATTAGCATACATATTGGCCAAAACATAAACTCTGGAAAATGCAATTCTGGGGCTGAGTTCCTGTAGTTTTGATACATGAAGTGAAGAAAAATGTAAAAAAAAAAAAAAAATGAGATGCTAACAGGATAGATAAGGATTTTCCTTTTCTTAAGAAGCAGGCCATCTTGCCTTTCTCTGATTATTCATTGGATTTGCTGTTGAAAATACGTGCGTATATATTTATACTTATATCTTACTTCATTTCATGAAGCATCTAGATCAAAGAAAACAAAACAAAATGAGTTAGTATATGAGTTGAGCCCTTGGTTTACAGAGGAACAACCAAACTGTGACTTACTAGATTAAACTTTCCTTGGAACCGGGAAAGGGTAAACCCACTGAAAGGATGTGGGAGCCTAGAAAAAGGAAAAAGAAGTCTCCATGTTGAGTCAAAGTGCTATAATCACCCCATTTTGCCTTTTGATCAAAGTGACCTCTAAGCATCACAAAGGGAGACTGACAAAAGCATTTAAATGTGTGGGCTAAGCACCAAATAAGAAAAAATAGTTAATCCCCATCCGCAATCACTAGTCCCACATCTTTCTCAGATCTCCTCAGAGAAGACCACAGGTTGCAGCACGGGACAGCCTCCTCCCCTAGCAAGCAGGGGCGTTTAACTTCTATCTCCCACTGTCCTCTCTCTGAGTCTTTTGAGTCCTTCATAAAAAGAATGCAAAGGTATTTCAATAAAATGCCCTCCTAAATTTTAGGTGAAATTCAATTGCATGCTAAACAGCCCTGGCATTTCTGGCATGAAATTATAGAGTTTTTAGAAATCAGATTACACAAAGTTGTTACATATTTTTAAGTAAGGCAAAAAATCACAAGTGTACATGAGGCAGGCAATGTTATGTCACTCTTATTAGACTCCTGCATAATGATGCCATGTCATAATGCTTCTCAAGGGTCCTCTTCATTGCTACCAGATGAAATTTAAATTCCTAGAAAGCTGACTTGTGTTTCCCTTCTTCCAACTATGTAAGAAGACCCATTCCTGAATTGCCAGGCTACCACTGTAGTCTCACAACTTGCCAGAATACAAAGTAAGAGCTATACAGTACTTATTTACCTAGCGAGTGAACCCTTATCTGTGTTTGGCTTGGCAGTGAAAAGGCTGAAGAGTCTAATGGAAAGAAGCCTTCTCAATAAAACCCTCCAGCAAATGTTTCTCATGTCCCTTTAAGCAAGGAAAGCACATTCTTCTTAGTGCTCTTCTGGCCCTCAAAGGGTAGTGTTCTATTAAACCAAGTAATAAGACCACTGATTAACTTTAACTTGTAACCAGTCAACAATGAATCTGTAATACTATTGCTCAATGATCGACACACCAGCCTGAGGGCAGGAGAAGAAAAATCTGAGTAGGAACTCCACCTTCAGGCTTCTATTGGAACCATGACCCCTGCTGAACTTTTGAAGACTCCTCTGAGACCTCCTGTAGCCCAATTTTCCCTCCTTCTTGCTCCTCAAAAGTAGAAGAGAAAAAGTGTGCACCTCCGGTCCTGCTTACCCAAAGGATTAAGAGCCTTCCTCAAGATCTGCTTGTGAAACCAAACCACACGTCCCCTTTAAAATGTTTAAAATGTTCCTTGGCATGGAGCTGTTGCCAACTTCTGATCTGCCTCTTTGTGGGTGGCAGGGCCTGGGGAAGACCTGCCTGTGGGAATGAGGAAAGAGAGTCCTTGGAGATGAAAAGGAGAACTTGGCAAATGTTTTCCTCTTAGCAGTAAAATTCATGAGCACAGAATCCAATCCAATGGGGACCCTTACAGTAGGACAAAGGGAAAGGAGGTTTTCTGTCCACAAATAGCTAGATTCTTTTATGGCAGTGCTGAAAGGTGAGGTTATCAAGAAGAGAGAAACAATAATTGGGGAGTGGAGACCCAGCACCACATTAACTGGGTCACCTAGGAAAAAAAACACCACCTTCTTCCTGGGGGTTCAACAGCCATGGATGAATCCTAAAGGGCCAAGGCAAGAATAGACATACAGAACACTCACAGTCCACAGTGGCTCCGTTCGGCCACACCATCAACAAATTGGCACGTCATGCAGTCAGATGTCTGAAGGGTGACCTGGCTTCAGGCACGAAAGAAAACCACCAGGAATCTCGACTTCTGCCTACAGCTTTCAAACATATATATTACAGATCTAGAGGAGCATGAATAAGCACATTTGCATTCTTTCCAAAACTCCAGAGCTGAATAACTCATCTCTTTCCAGGCAAAAGTAGAGGGGAGGTAAATGTAACAAAATAAAAAGTGGTTATAATGTCAGGCATTCAAGGGGTACTTGCATCTGTTCCTATCGCAACATAAACAGACCCAAACAAGGCTTAGGCAGAACAAAAACTGTTGCTTTATATAGCAAGGTACACTTTATAGAAATGAGAATGGTAATATTTTCCCCCAAACAAATCTTAATATGTACAAAATTCACCTCAAAGGAACCCATAAGGAATAGATGAAAAAAAAATTTTGACAAATGCCTACTATGTGCCAGAGACTATTTCCAGAGCCTTTTGATCTTAGGGTTAAAGACTATTTATGGGTCTGCAACTGTAAGAATGACAAAGACCTTATTGCTGATGCCTGACCCTCACCATCAGGACCAGCGAGGCGATGGCACCAAAGCTCCCGCTGAGTCGGAAACTCTGATGATGCACTTGGAAGTGGGCCACTGAGGTTTGCAGGCATGTCACCCTGACTCCCTCCCAAGCACACGAGCAACTGGGGACAGTGGCTCTGGACAGCAGAGAAGGAAGATACGCCACAGTGTCGATTCTGCATGAATCTGATAGTGATAGAAAATGAGTACCTGCCCAGTGACAGAGGATGTCACCTACCCTTCTCTGCAACTGATTTTCAGCTAACAAGCTAAACGTCTGTAACAAAGCAGCAAGGGATTTCAGTGGAACCTTAAGATGTCAGAACGTTTTCCTTTGAGATGCTGTCATAAAAGCAACTAGAAAACCCTCAGAAAACTGTATTTTGAAAGACATATCACTTATCCTAAGGACAGCCCAAAAGTGACCTGGGGAAATATACTTTCAGAATGAGACACATTGCAGTATACAAACCAAACCAGGTGAGTAGCCACACAACCTTAAATGTGCCTCTATCACGAATTCACAAAGTTTCTGCTATAAGAGACCGAACCCAGTCCACCCTAAAGGCGTGGTAAAAACAAGCAATTTTTAAATAGTGAGCTTTGCCCTTATTATACCCTCAGCAATTAGTTCCTATAAACATTTAGTCATAAACTCTAACAAGAAACGGTACATGATGTTACATGTCCAGGCACCTAAATTCATTACCCTGAACCTTAATACATGAACAAATGCACTGAGCAAGTTCCATGAAAGTCTGAGAAACCCATGATTCATCTGTTAGAATTCTATTAAATTGGTTCATTCTGGTAGAAATATTTCTTGAATAGTTAAAATATTCCTTAAGTGTGAGGCACCAACGCATCTTAACGTCATTTTAAAACTGAGTCAACATTCTCAGTCTTCCCTTAATCTTCTTTTGGAAATTCAAAAAGACCTCAGGCCAAGCAAATTGACAATAGCTATGAGAAATGCATGTGTGTCCTTCCCCAGGGAATTTTCAAATAAATGAAAACAAAAGAGCAAAACCCAAATCCCAAACCTCCCTTTTTCTTTTATTAGTTAAATAGTTGTCATTCTTAAAGTTGTTGTGTTTTGTTTTCTTCTATGAACTGTTAGCAATTGTCCATGTCCTCATACCTGACTTCTCATTGGGGATGCTTTTAGATTAACAAGTAATTTATTATTGCATAACCATTACTTACTCAGAAAACATTGGTTTTAAAGATGTTTTACTTTTCATCCTAACTTGATACTAATATTCTCATTCAAGACAAACCCACCTCTGGCACCTGTCACAGAATTTTATAGTTCTGAGTTTTCTGAACTCAAGGGAATATTGATTACTCACCATATCCAGGAATGCCTTCTAAAGGGGAAATTATTCACGTGCATCATGTTGGCAGATCTTCTGTCCTTAATCTTTTTCTCGTCTCCTATGTTACATGTAGTGATTCTCACCGATGAATTCCAGCTCCCCTGTTTGAGCAGCTACCATGGGCGATTATTGCAACAAGTATGAAATTCCAAAAAAAGTCCCCCCCCAAAAGACAAAGAACAACAACAAAAGCCCTTCCAGGGTTTGAAGAAAGAAACATCACAGAGCACTGCAGGTACGGGTCCATCCACTGAGGTTCCACTAGTTAGTCAATACACTAAAATAACCAGTTCAATCGCTAATCCTAAAGGGTGGCAAATACCGTCCCGGTAAAATCCAACCGCCTAGAGTGGAAATTAATGCATCCTCGCAGGAAGGACTCTGGAATGTGGGAATAAAGGAGTCAAAAGACAGTTTCTTGTTATCCTTGTTAAGGAAGTGTTAGAAGGGAAATGGAAAACTTCAGGTTGCTTTGCCATGCTGTCTTTTAGAAATGAATATTGCTTTTTCTTCTTTCTTAGACACATATTCATGTGTGGTCACTTTAACGCAGGGCTGCTTTCTGAGATGTGCCGGACAAAGAGCCGGGCAGAGGGACTAGAAACCATGTATAAGCAAAAGCCAACTTCTTTCTCCAATCTCAGAATCGCTGTTTTTCAACTGCAAAAGTAGGAAGGCAAGGAGCAATTTCGGCTTTGCAGGACAGGATTGCCATGAGCTACCGTCATGACTTCAGAAGGTGCTGTCATGAGGAAATTCATTTCTGTTGCCTAACCCCATAATAAAGCTGTCTGCTCTCTTTCAGGAAAATGACTAAGCTATTGATCCTTTCACTGCAGAAACCCCTCTCATTTGTTGTTATCAAAACCATGTGCGGGCTTTTCATATTTTGCCTTGGAAAGAAAATGAATTTTCACAGCTGCAGGTCAAACGTTGTCTAAGAATTTCTTCCCCCGCTGTCTTTCTTTTTTCCTCTCGCTCTCTCTCTTTTACCCCCAATTCAATTCCCCAATAGGTGTCATTGACTCGGATGCTCTGACAGCTTCTGAAAGATTCTCACGCCCGAGCTATACAGACCTTGCCTGCTTTTAAAACACAAAGGCAACAGGCTCCCGCTGGGGTCCCCCTGCGCCGAATTTCCAGCGGAACCTTTGCAATCGTCGCAGCCGCCTCCTCTGCCCTGGGCTGTGCCGCCCGGCCGGCTCTGAGCAGCTCGGGGCACTTGCAGGCTCCGCGGTCCTGCACGTTAACTCTGCAGCAGCCCGCTCGGCCGCAAAGGCTGCTGCCCGACAGGGGATGTGCTGGCGTCAAGGGGGCCCTCTAGGTGGGTTCCCGGACACTGCAGCGCGCCTCCCTCGCTTCCGAGGCAGAGCCGGCCAAAGGGGTTAAAGGCACAGCTCGCCCTGCCCTGAAAGAGCAGATTCCTTCTTTCAGTAAGTGATCGCCAGCAAGACAAGCTCAGCGGGGAGAAACCTGTAAATAACCTCCCGGGGAAATGACACCTTGAACAAATAGACATTCAAGAGGGAGGATTTTGGTTGGTTGGGTTTTGTTTTTCCCCTTCTCACCCAATGAAAAGAAAGGGAATCAAAGAAGTCCAGAGAGAATTTGCAAATGACAGGGTTTGGGCACTTGGACTCCCTTGTTTGTTGGTTTGTTTGTTTTTAAACACACAAATACTGGGGAGGGGATGTCTTGTTAATTGGATGGTCCGTAAGGATGCAGCTCCAGATGACCACACGGTTGTTTTTGGACAGGAAATCCTGTGGAGCCAGTTCTGCGGAAGTCAGTTACACTCAATTGCAACTGCGCATGCCACAGAGCTGCTTGTTTGATTAGCGGGTGTGTGGATTTGAGGAGCGCTGAGATAAAGCCTTGCTATGCCTACAGTAGACGTTTTGCATTTCCTCAGGCTGACCCCTTTGCTGCAAATGTCTGTTCAACAATCCCCTGAAAGCACCCCATCACGCTAATGCCATTTTGGAGCAAGAATAAAATAGTAAACTCTTGTAATAGTAGGTTGGCACTTAAATGGTGTTTGTTGGAAATCAGGAGGAGAATGGATTTGATAGTAGCAATGTACTCAATATTAATGTATCACTTTTAACTTTGGTATTTAAAAAGCCTCTTGTGCAATTGCTTAATATTAAATGGAATACTGGCAACATTTAATACATCATGCTATTATCTTCAATTAGGATTTCCCCAGTGAGGCCATGTCAGAGCAGAAAACATTATACAGAGTTGGGGGTGGGGGAGGACTGGCATTTCCCACAAATTCAAAACCAAGTCTAAGGATATCTAGTCTCAAAAACTGCTATGATTTGGGGTTTTCATTTTGATCAAATGATGATCCTCATGAAAGTATTCTTGAGAGGAGGAAAGAACTGAGTGATTTCTTTAAAAGCAATTTGAACTTGTAGGTTCAGAGAGATGGTACCACAGCTGAAAAGGAACTTGAGACTATTTCTTGGGACTTCCTGTAGCCTAGGAGTGTCCTCATGACCTCTGTTTTCTAAAGGGACTAAATCTCTTCCATAAGGTCATTTGGGATTTGAATGAGAAGGCTTCAGTCAGCTGTTTTCAACAAGCTCTGAATACTATGAACCAAGCATCACAGAGTAATTCTAAATTTGATATTATATGAGATATTTAAATATTATTATTTAAGAGCAAGGAACACATACAAGGTCCCAACCCCGGTACTAATGTGCTTTACATTATGACCTCATTTAATCCTCCCAACAACACTATCAGGTAGGGATTGTTATTAGCCCTATTCTACAGATGAGGAAATTGTCGCACTAGATAGAAAGCAGCTTGCTCAAGGTCAAACATCCTGTACGAGTCACAATTTAAATCAAGAAAGTCTGGTTCCAAAGCCTGCATGCATTACCACTATATTTTGCTGCCTCTGTAAGAAAGAATACCACCTTGCATTAGTGCTATGCTTTCTAAATGTTTATTTTTACAGGTATTATTTTAGCCTCACAGAATCAGGCTGAGAAGGATATAACAGTTATTATGCCAACTTCGGAGATGTCTCCAAAATGATAGTATTTTTTCATCATCATACATCATGTTAGCAGTAGATATGGAAGAAAATTCACATTATTTGATGATTATTTGACAGGTTAATTCTTTGATGATGTTCTTTGATGATGATGATAGATGATGAACATTAACCTATTTCTAAATCAAAGGTTAGTCCTTACACTATATGAAAGAGTAGGTCTCCATGGAAAGTAGCAAATACAACGAATTTTAAAAATGATGTAGAAATTTATTTTCCCTTATGATGGACATCATTTATTTGAAATTTACTTATTTCTTTAGTTCGTTCTACTTTACTCTGAATCCCAAAGTGATACCAATGGGTGAAATAATAGCAAAAACCCCTCTGAATCTCTCTCAATTACCACACAGGTCAACATTCAATACATGTTAGCTGTGCTCCCATTTATGGGCAATGATATAATGCAGCACTTTATAGATTAAAAAAACATAAATAATTTAGTCATCAGATTACTAGAGGAAATACCAGATTAAAATATTTTTAAACCAAGAGGAGATTTCAACTGCATATTTTTAAAGTAAACTTTCCTTGGCTCTTTATTTCCATTTTTATAGATGCAACTGACTAGAATAAGGTATAACAAATTATAATGAAAGGACAAACAACTGAGAAGCTTTGATAAATAGTAGAAAAGCCAAATTTCTGCCTGAGGGATAACAAAGAAAAAAATGTAATTTATTTCACAGCTCACAGAACCAAGACTCCACATTAATAAACAACCCTAAATTGAGTATTTTGAAAACTTAAGGCAATGTATATAAAAGAATGGGCTTGCTTAGAGAATAGAAATAGCTTATTTCTAGCGTTTTTATTCCATGTATATTAGAAATAGGGTCTTCAGAGTTATGAGCACTATTTTACAAACTGATATTTCACATGACTTAATATTTTACAAATGTGTGGTCTTAATGAAACAACATTTGGGCAGAACTAACAGGTTCGTAATTTGAAAACAAGTTCTCAAAGTTGAATAAATGTTGATGGACTAAGGTAATACAAATCTATTTTTTCTACTAAAAGATCATCATCTTTTCTTGGAATTTCTAAGAAGTATAGGAGTAAGCATAAAAGATTACTTTTATGGCAGGTCCCAGCCCCACCATTTCAATCAACAAAGCACTAATTATTAGCAGGGTACCATAGATTGGCACAAACTTCCTACAGCCATGGTGTAGGCTCAGCTCTAATGACACAAAGGCTAGTTTTCCCCTCTATTTAAAAGTTTAATCCCAAGACAAGCACAAGAGTAATCAGTCTTTCAAGGATGGACTCACATTAACTATCCTCATAGGAGACTGATGTAAGAAAAAAAAATTTTTTAAGTGTCATTTTATTGATATTTTATTGATAAAGTGTAACCTACAAATGCAAAGCAAACCAAAATGCTCATCTAACATTTTTAGGAAAGATTATTTAGAGTTCTCAGAAATAGAGAAGAATTAACTAGCTAGTATCCCCATGCCCTTTTCCTGTAATTAAAGTCTCTTTCTGCCATGGCTAGGGGGTTCTATTCCCAAGGGTGATGGTTTTCAGACTAAATTCCTGGGAATCCTGTGGTTTTGCAAAGTTGCCTCAAGTCAACTCAGGGCAAAGGGAAGGCCAGTTAACTTGTGTTGTTTCAACCAAAGCCCCTTTGCTTTTTACCTGGTTTATTACTAGGTTTGGTTTGAAAAGGGGAGTCTGGTTCTTAAAAACGTGTTTACAAAAAGCTAACAGTAGGAATACAAAATTAACACTTTCAAGGCAAAGTCTTATCTTTGTATCCTCAGTTTCCAGGCTCCATTCTCTTCAGACCTCTTCAACTTCACAATGAGTATAATACAAGTGATTAAGTTATATCTTTATGCTAATCAGAATAAAGACACACCCTGGTCCAAACCTTGTGTGTTTCCTAAACTCTTTAATCACTTATTTGATATGGAGGATGTAATCTGATAAGAAGGGTGTAATGACTTAACTCACTGATTTTCTCACTTTCGAGATGAAACTTTAATTTCAAGTGATAACGTATATGTTTCTGTCACTGTCACATTCTGCTATAGTCAACAGCTACTATCAGTGATGGCCTCTTAAATAACTTAGGTGAAATGAAATAAAAACTCTAGATTTAGATATGGGCAAGAGCCTAAAAGGTGTTCTATGATTAATCTTTTAGAAATCCTAACTATCAGTTCAGATATTTTAGGAAAATGTCCTATTCTTTCAAGAGGCTGGATAACCTTTGTTTAAATATATTTATATATACAAATACCTCTGCATATTTTTTTTAGCACATTCTCTATATTAGCAGTATAGTTATGTTATACCTTAGGAAATAGAAGCTACAGTCACTTGGATATCTTGGGGGACATAATGTTTTCACCTAAAACCAGAAAAGAATTATATTTTAAAAATTTTTCCAATAGAAATAAAATTTATGTGCACTTTCTGCTCGTGCATGTGAATAAATATACGTATTTTTGTTCTACATATTATAGATATCATCAATTAATAAGCAGGCGAGAGTGGCATCTCAGTATGTAGAAAGAGACCCAAGATGACAGCACAGTCCCCAGTCCTACCTCCTAGTAGGAAAAGAACATTCAAGAACAATCCTCTCTCCCACCCTTACAGAAAACCAGTCCCTCCGGAAAGGAACAGTGCCTTCCTCTGTGTATTCACAACACCAAAAACGTTGTCGGCGCTCAGTAAACGTTAACTAATGACCATGTTGATAGTAATGACTCCCTGCTTCTGGCAAGTTCTGGCAAAGTCTGGAGGCACGCTGTTCAGCTCCTTTATAACTGAAATAAGAGGAGCTCCTCATGGAGCCAGTGTTTCAGCTGCTAAGAATCAGGGCACTGGGTCACGTTTCAGCAAGTTGCTAGTTCATTCAATTTCTACATATTCTTATAACCGAGGATACAACCACCAATAGAAAAGTGAAAAAGAAATTCCTTAAACACATATTTTCAGCACCTAAAATTAACAGATACTTTGTTGGAAATTTTCATGATTTAACTAATGTAACAAAAGTCACTTTGGATCATATAGCCTCAGCTTAAATCTTCTCATCCAAAGTGATAAATAAATGCATTTACAGGGGAAAAAAAAGTCTTCACACCACCAACCACAATACATGTCATAACTGGGGTAATTAGAACACCTGCTAAATTCCACTTTTAATATTTTTGAAAGCAGGAGTGTTAGAATTCCTAATGCTAGACTACAAGGAAAGCACATACTATTTATTATTCAAAAAATCAAAATGGGAAAAAAATCCCCAGCAAATTTGAAGGAAAAATAAGTTGAATTTGCATTCTGTCTCAGAGTCTCAAGATGTGAGCCCTTAATTTCAGGTTCTGACTTTCACTTTTTGTGCAATTTTGAACAACTCACTAAACCTCTATGATACTCAATTTCTTTATTTGTAACAGAATAATAGCAAATTTGTACATTAATATAATTTTCAACTTTCTGGGGTAAATTATAGAAAAACACTTTGTAACATGAAGAGAGCTCTTTGCATGTTGTTCATATATACTTTAAACTCAATCATTAGAAAATGTAATAAAATATAGATTCTTCACTTGGTCTGCAATTTACTTAAAATGGAAAAAAAAAAAAGAAGAACATCAACAAGGTAGTGTTGGAAATCCCTTCTGAAAAGGAATTATATTTCACTTCGACCTTAAACTTTTCCAAAGGCTTTGTATCATATTAATTTCAGAAATTCAAAGGAGTAAAAATATTTCTCATGTAATAAGGTAAGGCCCAGCTTCAAAATATACCCATGTTTATGGGATAGTATAGATTCCTAAGAATGACTTGGAAAAAACATCTGAAATATTGGTAAGTAAAACATTAAAAACCCTCAGGTTTGCAGAGTAATATCTTTAATATGAATTATTTAATATGAATTAAAATATATAAAAATATATTTATGTCAACATAGAGGAAAAGAACCAGGATATACACCAATTACCTCTGAGATAAGAAAATAAAAGTAGTCCTCATTAACAAAGGGTTATCACCTTTCACTTTACATATATCTGAACTGATTAACCTTCTTAATGAGAATATTTACATGTATTATTTGTATAACTGAAACACCAATGAAGAGAAAAATGTACTTAGTATGTATTAATGAAGAATAGTCATTTACAGTTAATGCCTATGTATTGGAATATCAAACCCAAATTTCTAGTATTTGTCAGATAGAGTCTCTGACAGACTTGAAATATCTAACCTGAAACCTCAAAGCTGAACTGTCAAATTCAAAATATATATTCAAGAGTTCAAACATTCCACTAACATTATTAGCTAAACCAATATCAAGTCTTAAAAAGAGAAATGAACAACTGATTTATTCTTTTTTCATGTCCACACAAACACTGTAGCTGGGACCAGAAGCAGTACTCAGAGTTGGAACCATCAACATGGAACTACCTGCAAAATGAAACATCTGATCACACATCTTGATAATAGTGTGTGTGTATTTTACTACGGCTCAAATATGTCAGTAACTGCAAACGTGCAGATTTCTGACTCCTTCATTCTGATCCATCTTTATGTCTGCTGTGTATTTTTTTTAAAAACACTTAAGGTAGTTACATATCTACTTCAGTAGTAGTACTAGTGTTTATGTTTTCTGGTCCAGGTAAATCCAAGAAGTTATTGTTACCTACTTTTCGAGTGGAATAGGATGGATGATCTACCATTGGTATTTTCAATCTAATTTATTGGTTCTTTAATATTCTGACAATAAGTCACTATTGGTCCTGAGTTTTAGTGCTGTTTTAATTATAATTTTGGGAGGGTGCATTTTTATAGTCATTTTAATAGGAAATTAAAAGAGGCTGCATCAAAGTCTGCAAACCAGATATTTAAAAACCCAAAGACCTCAGCTACTGCTTCCAAGATACACATATACTCAGATTCCCATACCATTGACAGTTAACAGAACTAAGTAAAAGCAAATATGATTATGATATTTATACATTGCATGTATATTTATAATGTAGATATTATGTAAAGTCACACATCTATATTGTTATTTCAATACATTGGATTTGCTGTATTATGACATTGCTACTCCATTTTTTTCCAGTTATCTTTGAAATAGAGGGTTAAAGATTATCGTAAGAATCACATTCCACCAAGGCACCGGACTTTTTTGGTCTGTTTTGTCCCTAATCCTCACTGACTAGAATAGTGCATAAGTGCTCAATGAAATATTTGTTGAGTAAATAATTATAAATAAATCAGTCACAACACCAAACATGATTATATCTGCCTACAGCTCTTTCTAAAGAGCTTTCCTTCCCTGTACCCTTATAAAACCTCACCAGAACAGGTATGAAAACCTGACCCACTGCCACCTGATTCACTCACTGGGTAGCAAACATTAATATTCACTATCTGGAATGTGAACAGTCAAAAGAAAAACAGAGAATCAAATCAGTTCCAGATGAGCTTGAACCAAAATGTCCTATGGACTTAGGGGATGAAGCCATTTTGGGTCAAGTGCAAACTGATGACTAAGGAGCTTATTGCAATTACAGAGAGAAGCAGGCAAAGAGCTGAAACACAGAGACTAACAAAAATGGATGATTTTATGGCCACAGAAAGAGCAGTCACCTCAATTCTGGAGTTTTGCAAATCCGACATAATCCATCTACACTTTGCTTCTGTTATCTTCTGTATCTTTATATTAACTATACACCCTCCTTTTTCACAGAAGCTGGTTTAAGTCAGTTTCTTTTCCTTGCAATCAAATTTTTGAGTAGATGAGTCACCATGTAAGAAATTTTATGTGGCTATTCATAAATCCTTTCCCACCCTCCAAAAATAAAGCAATTTAAAATTAATGCTAAATTATAATATGGAATAGCCACAGCGAATTAGCTTGACATTGAATTAATGATTACCCAATCAAGGAGCTTAAATTAAAACACACACACACATACACACTCATAGAGGAATTAACAATAAATGTATCTACATCCACATCCACACCCAGGGATTCAGGAGACAGCATACTTTTTCTATGACTGACATCTATTATACTTCCAGTCAAAATATCAGCTTCTTATTTTCCTCAAACTCCTTTCATCATTTTCTTTACTGAATATTAATTTGTTTCAGATAAAAAGGCAAAAGACAGAAAGAGAGAAAGAGAGATTAATGAAAGGGGAAAATAAGGTGATTCTTATTAGCTTTATGAAGTAAAAGAATTTAGTACTCGAAAGGCATAATTCCTTTTTAGGGAAGAAAAGGGGTATTCACATGATTTTTTAAAAAGAATAATTTAACAGTTTTAAAACATTAAAATGTATTAAAAACAGAACTCAATATTTTAAAATAATAGCTTTAAACTCATTTTTATATAATTAATTAAAACATTCTTTGCACTTGAGTGCAAAATAAATTCAAGGCTAGTTATTAAATCCTAGTTCATTATTGTAGACAGATATCCCCTCCTTCACTGAGCATTTTACACCGTTTGCTCTGCTGTTTTAAATACTCTGACTTGGAGGACAATCCATAGTGCTGAGCACTTGAAACTGTCAGCTAGCCTGCCTCTCTCTCTAATGGCACACTCCACCCTTAAGAACATCACTACAGACCATACAGATCACTTAATAGATACAAACTGGCAAACATGAACACCACACTGAAACAGAATGAAACAGAAAAATAGTAACACATGATCCAGTTGCCTAGCTATGTAGCTTACACTTTTCTCTATGGGAAGCACATTGTAAGTGAGGAAGAATTGTGTGAAATGTGACATGATTTCATCTGTCATTCCTAGTTCCAAGGTTTGCAAAATGGATGAAGACACAAAAGAACTTTACATTTTCCCACAAAATAAAGTAGCAAAGCTAATCAAATAGTACGTTTACTTTTAGGATTCCTCCTGTCTTCTCAATGACCCCCATCCTCTTTAGATTGGTGATGCAACAGGTAGGGCTGTTATCAGGATTTCTCAATTTTTTAAATTCCTGCTTCATTTTTAAAAGAATGGAAATTGTGCTGGAAGCAGGAACAAAGTTAATGAAAATATAAACTCCTCACCTTTCTTCCTCTGCCCAATAATTACCCACTGACTGGTGGCACAGGCCATTTAGATGAGGCTACCACTGTGTATCTGTGTCAAGGGCTGAATATTTTTGTTCCCAAAGGAGAAGGATCAAGCGATTGTTGCAACCTGGAATCCCTGGTGGCCTCACCTCAGAGACTGCAGCTTTTTTGAGCAGGTGACAATACTAAACTCTGAGTCCTAAGGAGTCTAAAGAGGAGAATAAAGACAAGGGCGAGTGAGAGGCAGTGGAGTGGGACAGACAGGCACTACCATTAATTCCAACTTTTCCATTTCCCTTATTTTTCATAATGACTTGCTGCTTCCCACACCTTTAATGCAGATCACTTTGAGATTCTTCTACAGGTGCATAGGTATGTTAAAGATCAGAATATTTGCTGGAGTGTGTAAGTAATTTTCCTTTTAAATATTAGAGGAAGACAGAAAGGAGAAACACTCAAGGAGTGATACACATGTGATATGGTATTATCAGGATATTAAAAATATATTTTTAAAAGAGTATTAATATGGTAACAAAGTCTTTGAAAATAAGGACATGGGATATGTACTCAAAACACATTTTATTTTGGTTTCCCACTACCCCTTTAACTTATACTTAAGGAGAAAGTCTTGTGACTTTTCTGGGCCCTCTTAGGCAATGGAGAGCTTTATATTCTCTTTAAACCATCAACTCAGATTCTATTCAGAAATGAGAATGTCCCTTCCAAACTGTAATCCAAAACACCAAACTTGATTTAGCGCACATCTTCTTTCCGCTCCCAGCTGGGCCCACTGCAGACTAGCTGCTTGCAGTGGGGTAAGTGGGTGAGGCAGGGGTTAGCCTGACTTCCCAGATGCTGGTACTGACTATGCTGGGGCAGAGAGCATGGAGAGAGCTGATGAAAGGAAGGAGGAGGGTGTTTTCTGAATTGGCACTATCATAAAATGGCATTTGCATTGGGGTCCTGGCAGATGTTGAAAGCTGCCTCTTCATCTCTTGGGCACTTCTTTGGGTCCATCAGCTGCATCCCCGCTGGGCCCCTGGCTGCAACTCCTATGACTCAGGCAGGGCTTTGTTTGCCTGGCGCTGCTGGGTAATTGGCCCCCACCAAGCCCATGGTTTCCTAGTGGTCTATCCCTACAGTGTCTTGCAGTTGAAGTCCAAGTGCTTTTCCCAGATGGTCCTCTTGGGAAGGACAAAATGGCTCGAGATCAGCTCTCTCTTAAGTGTGGTGTACATCTGGTCCGTGGGGAAAGTTCCCCCATCGCGTCCTCTTTTCCTGGGCTTGATGGGAATGAGGGCAGTAGCCCGCTCTGAGGGAGCGGAGGGTAGGGCTCACAACACTACCTAGTTATCTCTTCCTTAAAAAAAAAAATTAATAGCTTTTCATAAATTGCTCTTCCTTTCTCCTCTCTGAACTCTATTTCTGTCTTTATCTGAGCAAAGGGACCCTGTATAGAGGCCCCAAAAGTCATAAACCTGATTCTTGGCCACCTATTTTGAAATTCGGAACTCAGGGCTGACACCACACTTTGGGAAAGGGCTTCTTTGTCGAAACTTCAGTTCTCACATTTATTACCATGGGATTCACATCATGATTCCTTCACTGCTGTTTTTAAAGGACTCAGCATCCACCCTCCCTCCTCCTTACTGGCAGAAATCCAATTTTTTGTGGGAGTTTACTTTTTGTAGCAGCTAAATACTCAGAGAAGACGACCCCCTATGCAGTCAAGGGTAAACCTTGAACAGTCTAATCCCATTTTCTGGCCAGTGATTCATAAGACCAAACCTAGCCAAAGAGATATAAAGGGAAGTCGGCTGAGATGACTTCTGGAAGTGTTTCTTAAAAAGAGAAGCATAGGGAAGCCAGGGTTGATTTCCTGCCTTTGGACACTGTGCCTGGCTGGGGCCATTATCCTGTGTTAATTAGGAGAGCCAGGCTGAGCAAAGGGGCAGTGTGCTGAGACATTAAGGAGACCTAGGTGATGGGCCTGAGCCTCTGAATAACCGTCCCTGGAACACTCTGCCTTGAGACTTCCTGTGATAAGACAGTACATTTTCCTTATTTGCTTATGTTAAGCCATTGAGTTAGCAGCTCCCAGCTTGCACCAAAGGCATCTTCCCTGAGAGAGTTCACCATGAAATATTTCATATAATCCAGGGCACTTCTCAACAGGTAATCAAGTTAGGAGAGGGAAGCTTATGCTTTCTCACAATTCTTTTTCCTTTCTACTAGTTAGTGAGTAAGCTCATCTGCCCCCAAAACAAAACAAAACAAAAACAAACCACTTTTAAAATCAGATGTTTACGTTAATTCTCAAAATTGCAATTAGTTATTGAACTGAAACAGCAGTTGTGATGACACCTGTGACAACCAATGTAAATAAAAACAAACAAAAGCAATGTTCAACTTGCAAATCCATCATTTATCAGCAGGCTTGGATCTCTCTTGGAGTTCATAGGGGAAACTGAAGAGGTTTCTAGTATGACAGGATATTGTTAGTACTCAGGGCAAGGATCACACTCTAATCTTAGGAAATCGGGAGGTGATGCTTGTGCCAAAAATCCCTTGGAGAGCATATCATAATTTTTTCTGAATTCCATCTAGAGGATCAAGCAAGGACCTGTTTTGCTGTTCCATGTGATGATGTGGGTGGGTTTAGGTGAAATCACTTTCAGAGAAACATTAGGTGACTAATTTGTGACAACGATATGTTTGCAGACTAGCACATTCATAAGAACAGCAGAATAATGAGCTAATTTGTAAAGTACCAGATGGGACTGACTGAAAGTCAGTGGCCTGAGCCACCGTAATTGTCCCTGATACTCCAAGAAGACACTTCTAGAAATCCTGCCACCCACATCTTTGCTTTTGGATAAACAGGCTGAGGTATAACTAATCCTCTTCCCACAAAGGTAGGTCCTGGTATTTGAATACGCCTGCTATTGGGAGACACCGTGGCAGTATGAGTTCTGCTTTTTTTTTTTTTAAACTCTGCTGTCTGAATGGCATTGCATAGGGACCACAAATATTAACTGTTCTCCAGTCCATGTTGTTGCTGTTCTGTTGACGCTGTTTCTTTGATAGTTCACGAACAGTGAAATGTATTCACGTTTATACCTGGACTGTCTCTCCCTTCTTCCTACCGGTATGCTCCTGGAATCATATTCTCAGGATTTTGACATTGCCTTTTCCATTTTTTCTTCCGTTCTCCAAGTTAATCCAGGGATGATTTTACCCCTCTGGTCATGAGCCTCATCCTCTCTCCTTGAGTCCCCAACAAAAGCTTGAGATTGATAAACTCAAGCCCCAATTTCAGCTCTTTCTGCATTACATCTTCTCAAAGCCCTGACTATAAACTGGCTAATTTGTGCTGCTAGGTTTAGCAAAACAGAAGTGTTTCTAAAGAAAGCATGGTTTGCTGGAAGAAGCCCAGGGTTTTGGTATTATCAGACAGACCTGAGGTCTTATCATTTCATTCACCTTGGGCTCATTTCTCAACCTTCACAGAGTCTTCTTTTTTTTTCATTGGAAAACAACAATGATACTTATTTCTTAGATGCGCTCGGTTTTACTGTAAGCCATCGACGGAGCATGAGAAGGTACAGGTTACCCACGTAGCACACATAAGAAATCAGTGCATATTTGTTTCCCTTGTCCTCCTCAAATGTTTGCCATCTCACCTGCTGACCACAATGGTAGGAATGTTACATTAGGGATGAAGGAAAATAACAATGTAGAAATCTGAAAAAGCTAAATAGTATAGGCTTCTGCAAAGTGAGTTAGCAGAGAGGGCTGTAAACAGCCGTGGTACGATGACTGTATTGTTTGCTTCAAGAAGAGCTTATAATTAATTATAATTAAAATCAACAACCCAAAAGAAAAATGAGAAATGGATGCCAAAAAACACCACATGAGAAGTACAAGTAGGCAATAGCCATTTGAAAAGATGTTCTGTCTCACTGGTAACCAAAGAAATAAATGCAAACTACAATGAGATGTTCTGCCTATCACATTGGTAAAAACTAAAGACTAAAAATATCCAGTGCTGGTGAGGGGATGGGAAACAGGTACACCCATAACATTTGGTGGAAAGATAGATTGGAAAGACTTTCTTGAAGTACAACTTAGTAGATGTTTTAAAATGTAAAACACACATACCTTTGATTGGCAGGAGTCTATCCTACAGAAATGCTTACCCAAGTACAAATGCGCGTGCACACACACATATACACACACACTCACACACACGGATATTCATTTTGGAACTGCTGACAGAAAGGAAAGAATCCTGTTTCTGTCTCTCTGACCACAGGCTGAGTTCTTGGAGAGGCCATACCTTTCTCCCCCCTCCCTAGTAACTTCCAAGCCTCCAAACATATAATAGGGTTGAAGATGCTTACCAACACATACTAACAAACACAAAACACAAACAAAAGATCAAAATTATTTTGTTATGTATAAAGACAATGAGATGGATTTATAAAATGTGTATGTGATTTGCTGTTTTCAGAAATAAAAATCAGTATTTAAGAACTGGTGATCCAAAGTCAAAATGGATTTTTCTATCCATCAAAACATTTTATAATAAATCGATTGATAGCTTTCTAATCCTACGTAAAATTTATTTATAGTTTTGGTTATAAATCGATTTCTAAAGACATCAAATTTAAATAAAATTAAAACAACTCATCAAACTCAATTCTGTTTTATGTCTCTTCTCTGTCTTATTCTCCACTCCCACCCCCCAAGGTATCTGTAGGGCTTCGCTTTGTTGCTATACTTTCTCCATCATCTGAAAACCACAGGGAACACTGTCATTACAGGCCAGAATTGATCTCATTTATCCCAGAAATACAGAATTTCTCAAATGAGGGTATAAACTCCTGCTACTACAACTCTTGGGCTCTGTTTTGTTTTTGTTTTTTTTTTCTATTAGAGTCTAATTTTCTTACAATATGGGATGGGGAGAGGGGTGATGGCGTCTTTCTAACACAAAGACCACACTCCTGATATCATCAACAAAGAGGGCCTCTGGGTCAATTTTACCAGCAGTGGAAATGAGCTTCTTCAGTCACACCATCTGGACCGACGTGGCATCGTTCAGTGCCTCCATTAGTAAGCTGTCTGACCCAGGCCATGAAACAGACTAAATGGAAGGGATCCAACAGAAATTCATTAGACTGGTGGTCAGCCCAACTTGGCTACTTCATTATAGATAACTAAGATCCAGCCTTTTAAAATGAAACAGTGCCTTCTTTCTCAAGGAGAACTACACTATATAAGACGGGAAATGGACATAAAAACCCCTTTCATCAGTGTGAGCCCCAAGTCTCCCTGGTGTAAAGAGAGTATCTATGTATCTCTAGCTATGTAAATTGAGCTGAGCGCCTCAAAAGAGCATTGTATTAACCGAAGCGTTGGCATAAGAAATGAACTATTTCCCTCTCACATACCACTTAGGAACATTGGACATGAGGGGAGAAGGGTGAAATAAAGCTAACATTTTTGAGCGTCTTTTTTGGGGAAAGATTTTATGCACTGAGTTTTACACAAGTTATTACTCTTAATACTTGTAATAACCCTATAAAGGGAGTATTAACATCCCCACACTATAGATGAGGAAGCTGGAAGAAGCTAGAAGGGTAAGGTTACTGCCCAGGGACCCAGAAAGTAAGTGGTTGAGCTGTGATTAGACTCCAAAACCCACTTTGCCCTGGGACAGCAGCCTTGTCCTGTGGATTTAGACCCGGCGGGAAAGGATGCTGGGAGGCACAATGACAGAGGTGGCAGATGGGGTCATGATGATCAGAAGCTGCATCACTAGTAAGTGCAGGACTCCTGCTACACTCCTGACTTGCCACTCCCCTGCTAGGCTGCCCATTTTACAGTGAGGAAACCAAAGCATGGAATAGTTAAGCAGGTCACCTGAAGTCATACAACTAGTTAATAAGCTTTATGGTGGGCTCATAATATTTCACTGTTTCTTTCTCCCATATTTATGTTTTTAAAAATTTTTCTTACAGGGCTAAAAAAGCAAGTGGCTTGTTTTACAATTTACTGATTTTGTATACGTTGAGAGCTCTACTGTCTTTCAGACAAAGAATAATCAATGTTCCCCTCACCTCTGAGACGCCAGTATGCTATTTGGGGATGCTGGGAGGCACTTACTGACGTCCTGCTTATGTCAACAGATACGCATAGAATTAGGCTGCAGTTTGATTACTAACCATATCAATGACTTTCTAAACCCTCATCCAAAACATCTTGTTTTAGTTCCTCCATAGGCAAAATTAAAATAGCTAGATGACTTTCTTTAAAAATGCTAATACATGTTTTGGCAAAGACCTATTTTACATTGTCCTTTTGGCTGGTGTTTTGGGGATTATTTATGGGGCACTGAGTGAGCACCCAGCGCCCAAGCCCCTCCCCTTTCCTATTTATTATCAGGCTGCTGCAGTGCAGTGTTGAGACATCTGATCATTTAGATCATTAAAAATCAATCCGATGACCCAACATTTCTGTACATTTCAGAGAAATGACCAAAAGTACAGTATTAGATTGCTATTAACTGGCTCTGGATTTTCTTTTTTACAGCTGCCAGGAAAGTCATTTGGTAAAATTGATTAAACCAGCATGCCAGGAGGAGAGAGGAAAAGAGCAGAGAAATGTAAACACAGCGAGCAGAGAGGGGAGGGCGATGTTTTTCTTGGGAATGAAGTGAGATGTAGCTGGGGGAAGGGATGTCGCCAGGGGGCGGGGAGGAGGAGAAACCTTGCATAGAATGAGCATACTGTCATTTGGGGTGTAAGAGATTCAAGACGGTAGGATAAAAGCAACCAAAATACAGAAACAACAGAGGCAGAAAAAAATCAAGAAGAGGCGAGCTACCCATGTGCTTCTCACAGACTGTCTGCATTGGTCACACTGCACGGTTTGACTGAATTAATCCAAGAGACATCACTGGGACGATCGTACGAAGCCGACTTAAGGATTTCAATAAACTCTTTCAATATCAAGAGGAGGTAGGGAGGAGTGCCTGGCTTCCTGCACAGTAGGGTTTATTTTTGTATGAACAATTAACAAAGAAAGGAAATAAATCTGTCTACTTTTGCTCAATAAAACCAAGAGTGCATAAAAATTCACATATGTATTCCCGTATTTGTTACTATAATGGTCATGCATATTTCCTCCTTCCAAATATGATCTTCCTTCTCCTTACAAAAGTGTATTTTCCCTCTAGTATCATTCAATGATTTCTTGATTGGCCCAAAAGGAATACTGATATGTGTAATCACAGAGTGGTGACAAGGCTGGATTTTAATGTGGGGTTTCTGCGACTGTGTCACGATTTCTAATTCCTCCCAGTGTCCTATTTAAAGTGACACTTAGCTCACTTAGCTCATCCCTCTTTAGAAAGGGGCAGGAAAAAATATCAAGTATCTATTTGCTCTTACTTGCTATATATTATGTCTGCTAACATTTAAAGTACAACAATCACCTAAACACAAATGACTTAAAAATAGAACACCATAAAGCAAATGTTCTGTGGAAGTCAGTGCACTTCCTTGGATATGGGGCATAGAAAATCACTGATACAAGAACTATTTAATTGCACAGAAGAAGACCAACACTAGTCTAAATGAAGTGACCCCCTAGAGAGAAATTCTAGATTTATATTCTAAATTATATTTGCTCTGTGTCGGGTATGCTGCTTGGCAGAAGCTGAGATTCAGAAAGCATTTATTTGTAGCCATGGATCTATGTGGGAGGTGAGGAGCCTTCTTAAAGGAAAGTGGCAGTTAGAATCCACGATGGTCCCCAATTACTCACCACCTGGTATGCACATCTTTGTATGGTCTCTCCTCCCACACTGTCCCAGGGCTGGTCATCTGGCAAAAGGCTATGGCACATCGCTTTCAAGATAAGATTATAAAAGACTGTGGTTCCTGCCTGTCTTGGGAAGTCTCTTTCTGTTCTCTCTCAGCCTGGGGGACACAGGCTATTATATTAAATGCAGCTCTCTACATGTTGAATGTAGTTTATATCACATGGCTGGGAACTGAGGTCTGACAACTGCATGAGTGACCTTAAAAGCAGTTGAGCCTTGAGATGACTAAAGTCCAAGCCAACAACACAAGAGAGACCCTTGGTTAGAACTACTAACTAATATGGAGGAACCTTGAGCCATTTATAAGACTGAAGGTTATACAAATGAGAGATACGTCTTAAGGGGCAGAATTGGGTGGGGAGAGAGGAGAAGGATACAGAAGCAAAACATCAAGAAAGGAGGTGTGATCATTATGAGTGCTGTTTACCAACATACCCAGTTCTTCTTCAAAGCAAATAGCAGGGTTGCATTTCCTTGGCCCCTTGAAGGTAGGCATAGTCACCTGACTTACTTTGGCCATGAAAGGTGAGCAAAAGTAATACATGTCACTTCCAGGGGAAAATCATTGAGCACTGGTATAGAGTGTCCCTCTTTTGTGCCACCATGACTGGAAACTATCCAAATGGTAGAGTCTCCCGTTAGCCATATCCTTAAGTAAAGAGAGAGCAGAACCCTCCTCCCTCCACTTCTAATCCATGACGAACATATAGCATAAGTGATAAATAAACTTACATTGTTTTAAGCAACTGAGATTTTGGAGCTGTTTGTTGTAGCATGATCTAGGCCATCCTCACTAGAGCAGAAAGTAAGGCTCTGGGTAGGAATGAACTCTAGGAAAAGAAGAAACCTAGTATGAATAACCAGACTCAGCTACAAAGCCTGAGGTTTCGAAAGGTGTAGTGATTTGGCGTAGATTGTCATGATTGGTGGATGAACTCTCCCAGTCATATCCTGGAGAGACAAAGGAATGAGTGTGAGACCTGGAAGAACTTATTTGCTAATTTCCTAAAACTTGAGAGTTTAAGAAGAAGCACTGCTGTCAGGTTCCCTGACAAGAACAAGAACAAGAAGGGAGGATGCATTCTCCTTCCTACTGTGTGAGGAATCATGTGCTGGCACCACCCTAGACAGAATGGAGACCATTAATAGCCAGAAGGATCTTGCTAGTGTCTGCTGCCAGGCAATCTAGAGACCACTGAGTGTGGGCTGAGGTCCCTGGTGGAGCAGAGACCGGTACAAAGTGGCAACCTGTGCAGATCCATTCAGGAGCAATTGTCAGGTGTTCCTAAGAGAGTCTCAGAGATGCTGGAGGGAGAGAGATGATGCTAGTCACTGGGATTCACATCCCAGCAGACTGGCATAGAGCTACTGAAATTGGAAAATTCATTTTAACGCAATTCTGATTTATGCCCACTTGCTGGGAGATTAAAAACTACCCTATCACTATATTATTAATTTATTATTTATTGGTTTATTACCATAATCCACTCCACATCCATCCTGTATCCTGTGGCAACATGTGGTTCTACCTTGATCAAGTACCTAAGGATTTAAAATCCTTTTGGCAAGAGCTACATATTAGCTCAGAGCAGTCTAATCTGTCCTTAATTGCCACCTACTGTGAGGCACTGCATAAATAACATTATAACATGGTTATTATTTTAAGATACAGTGGCTCATAATTTAGGGACAAAAGACATGGTAGCTGAAGCAAAGATGTGAGTAGCTCAGCTGAATTAAAAATCTGAGTATGTGCACATTAGTCTCTGATAGACCTACATCTCAGAAACCAATTTAAACACACCTCCATGAAACAAAAATCAACAGGGAATAGAGGGGACTATGGGAGGTTTTAGTGGTGAAGAAATCAAGTCAGTAAAGCTGGAGAGAAGAATTCAAACTGGAGAGAATTGATAAGGCAGAGGGTGGGGAGTCAGGGGGAGAAAAACAGAAAGCAGAGGATAGAGGTATTAGGTCTCTCAGCCAGTGGGAAGTGGGACTTGACCTCAGATCTGGATGTCTTCACAAGGACTCACATGCAGAGCTGACCCAGATGCTTCAGGGACCAGCACCACCCATGAAGCTCCTCATGGCTCTTCATGGAACCTGGTTTGCAGCCCTATTATTCCCTCCACCAGCACCATGCTGTCCTCCCTTCAAGTACCCAGCACAATCTGCACTTATATATTCATTTGTCTGTCTATCTGTCTGTGTCCCTCACTGGGACAGAAGCTGCATGAGGGCAGGGATCATATCTTTCCTGATCACTGGTGTGGACCCTCTCCAACAAAGTGCCTGGTACACAGCAGGTGTTCCATAAATGTTTGTGGATTGAACAAATCAGGACAGGCACAAGCACAAATTTAAGATTATCTATCTTCACTGATTAAAATTCCAGTCCTGAATTGCCCTGATCTCTCTTGGCCTACCTGCTGTTCTCACTCAAAATGAAGCCCTGGAATGAATTGTTGCTCAACAGTCCTTCCACCTTTGTAAGATCTCATTGATATGGGGGGAGTTTTCCATCTACTTTGGATGAGATGGCAGCCAGATCTATCCACATCACTAAACCCAATCAGCCAGGCTGTCATTCTTACTCTGATGCTATTTAGAATGTGCAATGAGCCACTGGATTCCACTTCCTAAAAACTAATTTCCCTAGAGCTTTTGCTCTATTATTTCATCAATGCCCCTGAGGTCAAAAACTATGATTTCTTCTCTCCTGAACAGCACAATGTCTCATTAAAACTTCTTCCCATAAGCCTGGGTAGTTCTTTAGAAATTCAAGGAAGTTTCAAGGATCATGAAGGACCTTTAGTTCGATATGTGCTATATTTAGCGCTTTGAGAGTAACAGCACAGTCAAGTTCATTAGTGACCCAGAAAACAATTAATTCAATATAATGTTGATTTCTTGATTGGCAGTGGGTTTTTCTTAGATTTGGGGGAAAAAACGGTGTTTGATAAAGCTTTTAAAAATGCATATTCTCATAACTTTTTTTACATATTTCAACAACCAAGTTGGATTATAATATTTATTTAAGAAAACAGGCAAGTCTGACAATTTAAATAGTTCATATTCTTATATTTCCTGCTTTCACTTAAGGAGTGAAAGATGGAAAGTAATCACTCACTCATTCATTCAACAAATATTTATTGACTACCCCATGTTCTAGGAATCTAGGAATTACCCTAGAAGCTGGGAATATAACAATGAACTATAAAATAGAGTAGGGGCCTTATTTCTAGTTGGGGGAGGAGGAGCAGAAAGTAAACGAAATGAATAAGCAAAATCTATAGACTTATTTACATGGTAATGAGTTCTAAGGAGAAAATTTTAAAAAAGAAGTGGCATAGAGAGTTCCAGGAACAGGGATGCTATGAATATAATTATGAAAGAGGATGAACAGCAAAGGCCTCACTAGAAGATATGTGAATAAAGAACAAGAGATGTGAGAAAGTAAAACAAAGCAGTATTGAGAGGTACAGGTTCTGGTCTGAAATAATGGAAAGTTTAGAGCCACCAAAGCAGAGTTGTGCTTGGAGAGTTGGAGAACAGAAGGGAGTCAGTGTGACTGGACCAGACCAGGAGGAGTAGGAGCTAAGTCAGAGGTAATAGGAACCCACAGGTGGTAGGCTATGATAAGGATTTGAATTTTGATAAAGATCAGAGGACACTAAAGGGTTCTGAGCAAAGGAGGGACACAACCTAGGTTTAGCCATCACTCGGCTGATGTGTAGAGAGTAGACTCAAGAGGACACAGGGGAAGCAGGGACATAGGTCAGGAGGTGCTGCAACAATCCAAGTGACAAAGATGGGTGGCCAGGACCAAGTTGAGTAGTGGTGGAGGTGGTGAGAAGTGGTCAGATTACGGGTTATGTTCTGAGAGATTGCTGGCTGGACTGGATGGGGAAGAGGGTGGTGAGAAACAGTGAGGAGGCAGAGATCATTGCAAAGCCTGCCCTGAGATGGGGAAGAGTGTAGGAGAAGCTGGTTTGGTAAGAAAGAGCAAGACTTTGATTATGGACGTGTTAGGTTTCAGGTATACGGTTGATATCTGAGTGAAAATGGCTGGTGGGTAGTTAAATATTAACATCCATATTCAGGGGAGAAGTCTAGGTTGGTGGTAGAAATGTGACAGTGGCATCAAGACTTTAAAGTTGAACGATTAGATGAGATCAGACAAAAGAGACCACAGACGAAGCTTGAGACACATCAACGCTAATAATTTGACGAACTCAGGAGAAAGCAGCAAAGGAGAAGGAGAAGGATTGTCCAAGGTGGAAAGGAAAGCCAGGAGGATGAGATGCCCTGAATACCCAGGGAAGAGAGCATTTCTTCTCTGAATGTTCCTGACTGACAGCGTGGAGACATCTGCTTTGTAAGTTTTCTTTAGTCACAGGCTTCCCATGCCAATAAACTTTTACCTGGATGACCATTTAATTTAGTTGCAAATTTTGGAGAGTCAAGCAGCTGATGAAAGAGAAACAAAAAAGGAAGGAAGAAATGCCAGGAATTATGAAATCTGCGAGATTAATTGATTATAATAATCAGTTCACCAAAATTCAATAATATTAAGACCACCATCAAATTGTGTGAATGATGTTAGACAATGGACAACTGTCTTAATCTTTGGCTCAATTTTTTAAATTAATTATTTGAATTACAATTTATTAAGGGAGAATATTTTCCATTCACATTTTGTAGCACACCTGTGTAAGTTAAACAAAGTATTTCCAGGCAATTGCATAATTTAAATACGTTCTGGCCCACTTCTTAGTTTCTGCCCAGATGGAATTGACCTGACCATGGAGTATACGTTAAGCCCAAAGAACACGCTGCACTTATGTTACCCAACAGGAAAAGGCCAATATAAAATGCAAATACGAAGAATTAGGAAGGAAGAGAATCATGCTGGAACAAGCATTTTATTTTTGGAGAAAACCTAGAACTGAATTTTAAGCCAATTATAATATTCATGCTTTGTGTTATAACAGGAATTCTGGTTTGGTTTGTTTTTTACTAACAACCCAAGTCAAAGATTTCTTTCAAGCATGGGAAAGATGAACATAAAGATAAAAAAACTACATAAGCTATCAGCCGCACAACTCATTATTAAACAGAATCACAGCTCAGAGCTAAAACAAGGTATATATTATTGCAACTAAAGCAACAAAAATCAAAATTACATATAATTCCATTTTCCCCTTTTAAAAATGGAGATAGTAATACCAGACCTATTCACTTAAGCAGATGGGATTAAATATGGATTATATATTTTAAAGGATTTTAAAATGACAAAATATAACAGAGTGTCAAAGATTCATTCATCACAACTTCCTTTTTAATGGGTGAAAACTTTAAAAGTGCCAGTTACTTTTCTGTCACTTGGAAGGGACTTAACTTTAAATCCATAGGTCCTCAGGCCACTATGCAGATTCTCAAAGTAAATTATTCAAAATGTGACCTTTGGATATTTTTAATGCTACGTATTCTCATTCTTGCCCTGTACTTGTTATTGGGATGTCATTAGTACATCTAAGTGTTAGACTAGCATTTGGGGTTCAGAAATTTTGAATCAATTCCAAGGTTTCCTAGGATGTATTAGACAAAATGAAATTGTCCCCCCAGTATATTTGAGTTCTGAGGATTCCTGGTACACTGTGATTTTCTGGTTCAGAGATAAATGCCTTAAATGGCCTCATAAACTTTAAGGTTTCTTGTACATTCAATACCTCCCTCTGACATTTTGATGAGTCTAGTGTAAATGAAACGAAAGCTCATGGATTAAATTCCTCACGAACTACTCATGGCTAGGAGACACCTTAGGATAAGTGCTTTGGCAAAGAGTCGAATACGCTTTGCTGACCCCTCAATATTTTCAGGATACTCAGTGGATATAGATTTAGGCCAGCACGTTCAAAATAAGATCAAAGCGACCAAAAGCGCCCACGTTTGCTTGGACCTCACCAGTCATCCTGTCCCCTTCAATTTCAAGGAAGGAAAGTTCTTCAACATTAGAGTTCACGCTAGTCTCCGTGCCCTGGGATAACCTGACCTTCCAGGTTTGCTGTGGGCTTATTTTGAACATGACCCTAGGAAGTTCAAAATGCACAGACTACCCTCCTTACACTCTTAACTAATTAGCTAGACAGAAATGAGTCTATAACAAAAGAAGACTATACCTGTGAATTAAACTGGGTTCTCTCCTCAAAACATTTAAGGTTTTAAAATATCTCCAGCTTCTTATGATGTTATTTTCTTCCCAATTCCTTAAATCTATGTTCAGTGAAAAGCAATTATTTACTTATGCTTGACCCATTCAGAATCAACTGAGTATTTGATTGAGATATGGAGAATTTTCTTATGGGTGAAATGATCTTACACAGGGAGATAATTAGTACTGGGAAGGCTTTAGCATGGGTCTAGTTTACATCAACCTAACTTAACCCAGTCTTTAGCAAAGTACAGGAAATCTCCAATATACTTTGTAAGTTATCATAGAAGTCCTCCAAATGGCCTTCCAGGGCCTACAACAAGTAAATATATTTTCTGTAAGTGTCCACAATCTGTCTCAACAGTAAAACCAAGCAATAAGACATGCACTGGAACCTCTAACCTCCAATGCCAATCAACCATGTTTGCAAACATGCTTTTTTTTTTTTTAGACTATCATTGACAATGGAATTTCAAAAACAGTCACTTCCACCCATTTAATTCTTATTTTACTTTACATACAAACCAGCCATTTTTTTCAGTTGTGAAGAATTCAGCACAATATTGTGGTGTTTTAGCACTTTTTTTCCATTTTGAAAATGAGCCAAGAATTGATGCGGTCAGATCTACGACTCTTCAAACCATTGGGAATTATAACTGCGTGGTAAATATAAGACAGCAGCTTTCCGAACAGAATAGAGAGCCCAGAAATGAACCCACAAACTTTTGGTCAACTCATCTTCGACAAAGGAGGCAAGAATATACAACGGAATAAAGACAGTCTCTTCAGCAAATGGTGTTGGGAAAACTGGACAGCAGCATGTAAAACAATGAAGCTAGAACACTCCCTTACACCATATACAAAAATCAACTCAAAATGGATTAAAGACTTAAACATAAGACAAGATACAATAAACCTCCTAGAGGAAAACATAGGCAAAACATTATCTGACATACATCTCAGAAATTTTCTCCTAGAAGAAATAAAAGCAAGAATAAACAAATGGGACCTAATGAAACTTACAAGCTTCTGCACAGCAAAGGAAACCAGAAGCAAAACAAGAAGAAAACCTATGGAATGGGAGAAAATTTTTGCAAGTGAAACCGACAAAGGCTTGATCTCCAGAGTATATAAGCAGCTCATACGACTCAATAAGAAAAAAATAAACAACCCAATCCAAAAATGGGCAGAAGACCTAAACAAGCAATTCTCCAAGGAAGACATACAAATGATCAAAAGGCACATGAAAAAATGCTCAGTATCACTAATTATCAGAGAAATGCAAATCAAAACTACAATGAGGCATCACCTCACACCAGTCAGAATGGCCGTCATTCAAAAATCCACAAATGACAAATGCTGGGAGAGGCTGTGGAGAAAGGGGAACCCTCCTACACTGCTGGTGGGAATGCAGTTTGGTGCAGCCACTATGGAAAACAGTGTGGAGATTCCTCAAAAGACTAGGAATAGACTTACCATATGACCCAGGAATCCCACTCCTGGGCTTGTATCCAGAAGGAAATCTACTTCAGGATGACACCTGCACCCCAATGTTCATAGCAGCACTATTTACAATAGCCAAAACATGGAAACAGCCTAAATGTCCATCAACAGGTGACTGGATAAAGAAGAGGTGGTATATTTATACAATGGAATACTACTCAGCCATAAAAACCGACAACATAATGCCATTTGCAGCAACATGGATGCTCCTGGAGGATGTCATTCTAAGTGAAGTAAGCCAGAAAGAGAAAGAAAAATACCATATGAGATCGCTCATATGTGGAATCTAAAAAACAAAAACAAAAACAAACAAAGAAACAAAAACAAAGTGTAAATACAGGGCAGAAATAGACTCACAGACAGAGAATACAGTCTTGTGGTTGCCAGGGGGGTGGAGGGTGGGAAGGGATAGACTGGGATTTCAAAATTGTAGAATAGATAAACAAGATTACACTGTATAGCACAGGGAAATATACACAAAATGTTATGATAACTCACAGAGAAAAAAATGTGACAATGAGTGTGTATATGTCCATGAATGACTGAAAAATTGTGCTGAACACTGGAATTTGACACAACATTGTAAAATGATTATAAATCAATAAAAAATGTTAAAAAAAAAAAAAAAAGACAGCAGCTTTCCAAACTGGCAACTCATATTGAATTGAAGAGCAGGAGCTACCTACGAAAACTGTCTCCAAGTCACCAGAGTCTCTACACCAGTGTGACATGAATTGAGTTGTATCTCCCCCAAATTCATATGTTGAATTCCAACCCCTCCCTCTTGCAGTGCCTAAGAATGTAACATTATTTGGAATAGGGTCATTTCAGGTCTAATTCATTAGGATGAGGACATACTGGAGCAGTGGGGACCCCCCCCCATCCAACATGTCTGATGTTCTTATGAAAAGAACACCATGTGAAGAGACAGGGAGGATGCAGGCAAAGACTGAAGTTATGCTACAAAAGCTAGGAGAGAATCTCTTCCTAGTGTCTCCAGAGGGAGCAGTCCCTGCTGACACGCCGATCTTGCATCCTGGCTGTCACACATCGAGCCCTGTGAAATAATACACTTCTGTTGTTTAAACCATTCAACCAGTGCTGCTTTGTTACAGCAGCCCCAGCAAACAAATACGCCACCCACCGCAATGTCCTGCGTTCTGCCTTCTACTCCTACCATGCACTGAGGTTCTTGCCACTAAGCAAGGACCTCTTTCCAGGATCAGTCAGCTTATCCTACTTGTAGCTTCTGACCTGCTGATCACTCCTCTTTAAACCTCATTTGCCCATTATTTTCCGGATTATTTTTTTAAACTAATATTTCTGAATATTTCTCATTTCATTCCTTCAATAGTCACTGAGAGTTTGTCATGCAAAAAAGAAAAATTCTGCAATGAGTAAGAGCTTCTGCACTCAAGAAACATAAAGTCAGGTGGGAGAGAGGAGTAAGTGAATGAGTAGATAAGAGTCTTACACTCCAGGCAGCGAAGTCCTGAGCTCTAAGGATACGTAGGAAGTTCTCCAAAGTCCATCATGCAGGTTTAGGCAAAGATCCTTTCAGAAAGTGATATATGACCTAGAATATGAGGAGGGGCTTCCAAGGCAGGGGTGGAAAATGGGACACCTGGGCCAAGGGAAAGAGGGCACTCTAAGCAAAAGGAGTAATAAAGGCTTAGGGACAAGAGAGAACAATGAACCGTGAGAACCGTGTGCAGAATGCCAGGGATGGCCTGACCGGAAAAGAGAGCAGAGGTCAGACCCCGATGGGTCACATGTGTCACGTTACAAAGTTTGGACTTGATTCTAAAAGCATCAGATAGTCATAAACTTTTAAGCAGAAAATCCATATAATCATAGTTACCTTTAAGAAATAAATACACTGAGTGTTGTGTGAGGAATACATTGGTGGCAGGAAGCCACACCGAAAACAGAAAGAACATTTAGTATTTCAGGAGAGAGGTGATGGTGGCTTAGTGTAAGGTAGTACCTGTGTGTGTGGAAAACAGCGGACAGCTTTGGAGAACACTAGAGATGGAACCGATATGACTTGACAATTGAGTGGACACAGGGAATAAGGGAGAGACAAAATTCAAAAGCAGTTACTCCATTTCTGGCTCGTAAAATTTGGGGAAGTCCAATATCATCCACTGACAGAAAAGTCAGGTGATGGAGCAGATCTAGATGTGAAGAGAATGGGCTGAAGGCAGGAAGGCAGTCATGGACACCCTGAGTTTGGAGACCCTGTGTAGACACATCTAGAAAGCAAGCCTGGGTCCAGGGGAGGGATCCAGATGAAGCACTGGTAGATGCAAGGATGCCTGTGGAGGTGTGGGTGAGAATAACACTCAGGCTGGTTGTCCAGGCTGGCTGAACTTCAGAACCATCAGTGGACTTGTTGAAAAATGCACGTGCCTGGGCCCTGCCCCCTAGTCTTTCTGATTCAGCTGGTTCGTGTCGGGAGTGGACTGCTGCTTTTGCCCAGGTTTTGCAGGTGATTTGGCTGCATGGCCACTGTTGAGTAGCTCTGGGATACAGCTGAGGACAAAAGCCAGAAGAACGCTGAGGTTTGGACAGAGGATGAGGCAACCTCAGGGAAGACTGAGAAATCAAGGAGGACAGCTGGGAGTGCACACAGGGAGACTGAGAATAGAAAGGGGTCAAGGCTCTACTAAACGGCATTGAAATGAATCCGAGTAAAATAAAGACTGAGAACATCCATAGGATTGAGCACCAAAAATTTCAGTACCTTTCAAGGGGGAAATGCAAAATTAGGAGTAAGAAAGTAACATCCTCTGGGTGTGAAGGGGAGGAAGGCAGTCAGTAAAGGGGGAAAGAAGGACCAGTGAAAGTTTGTTTTTTCATTGTTTTTGCTTTTGCATTGTTTTGTTTTTTGAAGAGAGTGTTTTGAGCTTGTCTCTTTAAAAATTTTCCAGCTTTACTGAGGTATGAGTGACAAAGAAAAATGGTATGTATTTAAGATGTACAATGTGATATTTTAATATATGTAAATACTGTGAAATGATTAACATAATCAAGCTAATTAACATATCCATCAGTTTACATGCTTACCATTTTCAGGTGTGGTAAGAATATTGCGGTATTCTCAGCAAATTTTGAGTTTACAGTACATTATTAACTACAGTCACCATACTGTAATTAGGTTTCCAGAACTTTCCAGAACTATTTTTACAACTGAAAAAAAATGCACCCTTTAATCAATATCTTCCCCTACCCCCCCACCTCTGCTCTGTTACTATGCTTAATATTTTGTTTGTTTGTTTTTTAGACTCCACATATAAGTGAGATCATGCAGTATTTGTCTTTCTGTGTCTGGCTTATTTCACTTAGCAGGATGTCCTCCAGGTTTATCCATGTTGTCACAAATGCTGGTGTTAAGAACCAATATCCAGAGAAAGCCAGTGATACCAGAGAGTGACCGGTGAAAGAGCAAGGTTACTAAAGAGGCAGAAGGGGGTGGGAGTCAAGGCACAGGGGTGGGGTCCTTCCTATGAAGGGAAGGGGTCTTGTGCAGGAGAAATGGAGACAAGGCAACTAGATAAACAAATGGCAATTTTGGTAGCACTGAGGTTCCCACCAGTTGAGACTAGAGATTATGACTTTGCTGTGGCACCAGTGTACGTACATGATCATCACTTCCTCTGGAAGCACTAGGTGTAACGATGGGGAGATCGCACAGGTAGATGAATCCTGACTTTTAATTTTCCTATTTGGGGACAGCAGAACAACGATGAAGACTTCAACTGGAGAGCAGATGAAAGATCAGACCCCTGAGTCTTTAACGTAATAAGAGGCACTAGGAAGAAAGGAATCTATGCTGAAGTTGTGGGATGTTTGAGTTTAAATTTCAGTGTTGCTTGGAGCAGTTCTGGGTGATTACAAGGTTTGAGAGTGGCCATCGGGGTGAGAGGGCAGAGTAGACCTGAAGTCAAGGTCGATGAATCTGAAAAAGGTGACGGTGTGAGAATAAGGCTGTGGTTCTCCTTCCTGGGTGCACATTAGAATCACTTGGGGAGCTAAACAAACTCTCAGTACACAGGCCTAGGTGAAATTAGGATCTCTGTGGACAGGAGCAAAGAAGGAATATTTTTTGAAAGGTACAAAGATTGAGAACCAGAGAGCTCAGCTGTTGCCTGTTTTGTCTCACTGGATTCCGAAGTCCCTCAAGGTGGTAAATTACAGGGATATTTCTGGTTTTAGAACTCTTACTGAGGAAAACGCTGAGGGAGATGAAGGGGATGGCAAAATAGCCAGCATGGGAAGTAACAAAGAGTTTCAAACCTCTTAGATATGCTGTGGTTTATATTAAAAGATAAACGGAACTAGTACTGTCAGACGTCTTTCTTACGGGAACTTAGAAAAACACTCAAAACCCTCAAAACCCTCATCCCCTCTATTGTTTCCCCTAGACTTGGGGCTCAAACATGTCCCTACTTTCTTTCTTTTTGAAAGGTCAATACTACTCAGCCATAAAAAATAATAAAATAATGCTATTTGCAGCAACATGGACAGACCTGGAGAATGTCATTCTAAGAGAAGTAAGCCAGAAAGAGAAAGAAAAATACCATATGATATCACTTATATGTGGAATAGAAAAAAAAAAAAAAAGAGAGAGACACACACAAACAAACTTATTTACAAAACAGAAACAGACTCACAGACATAGAAATCAAACTTATGGCTACCAAGGGGGAAAGGGGGTGAGAAGTCATAAATTGGGAGTTCGAGATTTGTAGATACTGACTACTATATATAAAACAGATAACAACAAGTTCATACTATATAGCACAGAGAACTATATTCAATATCTTATAGTAAGTTATGGTGAAAAAGAATATGAAAACGAAAGTATGTATGTTCACGTATGACTGACGCATTACGCTGTGCACCAGAAATTGACACAACATCGTAAACTTACTATATACTTCAACAAAAAATACATATACAATAACTGAAAAAAATAAGTTCAATCAGGCAGGTTAGAGCTATAGGCCTATAAAACCCTCCCAGACTCAACTCCTTGCCTTCAGACGGATGTCTTGGATTTAGTTCTTGGATGGGGCCTGCCCTGGTGAGTTTTTCCTGGAGCAAGTACCTTCATCTGAGATGCAAATGAGTAAGAATTCCACCTTGGTGACCTCAGCACCCTGGAAGTAGAGATTTTTTCAGAGAAGTTTGCCCAGATGAAGGCTTTAAATATGATAGGAAAGCAAATCTACTGGGCCCATAAATGATGCTTCAGCTTAGCAAAGCAGCAAAATAATGACGGGGTATTCTGGGCACTGTGGTTAATTCCTGGTAGTTTCTAGCCAGTTAAATCTGAGGGACATTTTTACTCCCTGTTCTCTTTTCTGCAGTGACAGGGCCCCAAGACTTTACCCTGAGAGGTCTAGGGTTGAAAAAGATCATGGTTATAAACAAAAGGACACGTGATATTGTCCCTAGCAAGGCTGCCTTTTAATATATCAAGAGTTCTTGAGACTCAGGTATCTAAACAATTTTACTTGATATTTTTCCTTCTTAATAAATCAGCAAAGAATACACAGTTGTTGCTAAATTAGGCTGTGTAATACTGGAAGCCAAACTTTCAAAATTTCCGTATCCAACAAGTATGCAACACTTGAGAGGCTGACTCCAATAAATAACAACCATGACTTCAAGTGTATCACTTTAGAGTTCAGAATATGTAAATACTGTAGTTTGTGTTTTCATACGTCTTCTTTCATCTGAGTTTCTTTTTACAACAGTTAAGACAACTATTATTACCTCTTTTAAAAGAAGGTGACATATGAATAGGTGAAGCATAGAGGATGTTTAGGGCAGTGAAAATACGATGATATTTTAATGATGGCTATATATCGTCATACTTTTATCCAAATCCGCTGAGGTAAACTATGGACATCAGGCGATTAGAGTGTGTCAATGTAGGCTCGTCCTTGGTGAAGTATGTACCATTCTGGTGAGTGATGTTGATAATGGCGAAGGCTGTGCATGTGTCGGGCCAGGAGGTATGTAGAAAAATCTTTATATCTCCTTCTTAATTTGTTATAAATCTGAAACTGATCTTAAACAGTAATAATAATAATAATAATAATAATAAAGAAAGTGGCTTCAAAAGATAAAACTTGCCTGAAGCTAAATCTGCAATTAAGTAACACACTTGACTCCAAGTTCAAAATCAGATATTTTGACTCAGAGAACAGAATTCCTTCTATGATACTTTTAATATAACTTTATATGTATATACACACACACATATACAAGAATATATGTAAATACACACATGTATGTTTTAAAAGAAAACAAACATTATTCCAGAGGGGAAGTATTAAGGTAGCTGTTGATAACCATGTGAGATAAATTTAAAAGGCTTTAATTGTAATTTACTATAAAAAGCATGCCAGTTATTATAACATCAAAAACAAAACAAGCAGAGAAGAACAAAATGAACAAAAAATTTCAGCTCCCGTCTGAACATGCTTCTCTACCGAGACCAGTACTTCGCAGCTGATCTTCATTCAAATTCAGATCTCAAGTATAAGAAATTGGTACCTTGTTGTCTGGCTGTTTGTATCTTAATTATCACAATGGCTTTTCCTTTGTTTTGGACACATTTCTAGTTCTCTCTTTCTACGAATTTTCTCCATTCAAATGAAGAGGGGTAACTCTTCAAGCCTTCCCTCTCCCATGCCCAATCTTAAGGAAGCCATGCTGGAGTTGTCAAAGCCAGGGTATTGCTCAACACCACCTGGGACAGTACCTTAGAAGGACTGAGGTTATTAGCCTGAGACTCACCATCAACCCAAATCTCAGTCAGCAGAAGGTCTGAGAATCTAGAATCAGAATCTGAGAATCTAGAACCTCAGAAAGTAAACTGTTGCCAATATATCATTACTCCAAAGTTCTGAATGGTACTTCAGGGTTAGTACTTTCTAAATTTAGCTCATTTCCCATGATCACCATTATCTCTCCAGTCTCCCCGTTAAACTCCTGATCCTTTATCTCTGTGATCACCACCCAAGATGAAAATCCCCTGGCTTTGTTCTTGCCCTGGTCCATAGTACCATATCCACTGATCGTGAGATGCATCCTCAATTTGTTCACAGCTTTTCAGGGGAAAAGATAAACCCTGCCTTATTAAAGGAGCACATCAATTGTGTGACTCATCTGAATTTCAGAAATGTTAAAATAATAAAGGAATACTTCAAAATTGTCAAAATACAGAATGTCCTCGGTCGTAACCCCATTCAGCAGGGTTTTCTTCTGCTCCACTATTTTCTGTAAGACTATACTCTCACTTCCACTGTACCTCCAGTATGGCACTCTCCAATAGAATTTTCTACAGTGATAGAAATGATCTAAAATCTCTGCTGTCCAATATGTAGGACTACATGTGTCTATTCAATATTTGCAATGTGGCTAGAGTGACTGAGGAACTGAATATTTTTATTTCAACTTAATGTGTAAATGGCCACATGTGGCTATTGTACTGGCTAGCATAATACCAAAATCCAAGATCTAGCATCCTGAGGCTTGATTAAATGGGCATTACTTAATTTTTTTAAAGGGGAAAGCGTGAATGCAGTCCCCCACTACCACAAATTATGCAGTTGAGTTTCCCACATTTGGGGAAATTGCAGGGGTCAGCACATCCAGAGTGCAATGGACAAGCCTTGCCCTGGGAAAACTACCTTCATAATCATGATGTCTCCCCTGCCAGGTAAATATTGGCCATTATTTCTTTAAAATGAAGTTATTTGTGTCTCTCATGTTACTGCAACTAGAGAAATGATTAACAATCACTGGTTCTCCATTGCCCTTCTAGTCTACCATTCCATCAGCTTGCTTGCCTGCTTGCTTTCTTTTTTCTTTCCTTTCTTTCTTTCTTTCTTTCTTTCTTTCTTTCTTTCTTTCTTTCTTTCTTTCTTTCTTTTTCTTTCTTTCTTATTGAAGTATAGTTGATTTACAAAGTTGTGTTAGTTTCTGGTGTACAGCATATTGATTCAGTCATACACACATACATATTTTCATATTTTTACCATTATAGATTATTACAAGGTACTGAATATAGTTCCATATGCTAAACAGTAGGATCTTGTTGCTTATCTACTGTATATATAGTAGTTAGTATCTGCAAATCCCAAACTTCTAATTTATCTTTCTCCTGCCTTTCCTCCACCGGTAACTGTAAGTTTATTAGCTACGTCTGTGAGTTTGTCTCTGTTTTGTAACTAAGTTCATTTGTGCCATTTTTTTTTAGATTCCACATATAAGTGATATCATACGATAAACTTATCTTTCTGACTTACTTCACTTAGTATGATCATCTCTAGGCCCATCCATGTTGCTGCAAATGGCATTATTTCATTCTTTTTTATGGCTGAGTAATATTCCACTGTGTGTGTATGTGTGTGTGTACACACATATATACCACATCTTCTTTATCCAATTCCATCAGCTTCTTTCACCTAACACTGCCTTCTTTGGAGTTCACACCACCTGCTATTTCCTTATATACAGAATTTCTTCCACCAGTTGCATAAGTCTGTCCTAGTTTGTCCTGTTACCCTTAATACAGCCTTAATCATGGTGACAATTTCTTTATATTCACTTTCACCTCACTTTGGAAAGCCAAAGTCATGGAGACAGTCATCTCTAAATCTGTCTTCTAATACTTTAAGCTCTGCAGTTCCCCCCGCATCTCCAAAACTTAAAACACTGTCATAATTTCCATCTCTAACTAAATCTATTATATGCCTATGTAAACTTCCCAGCTCACCCTGAACTTGATATATACTTTCATGAGAATAGCCAGATCCCCAGAGCTACTATTTCTGACTTTTTATAAACCTTGATGCTCATTGCTTCCTTTGCTTTCTCTGGACCTTCCAGACTGTTGATCATTATTAGAAAAAGGATCAATCAAGTTCACTAGATGCTCCATGAATAATGCTATTTACTTTCACCAGGAGAGGAATCCTATTCAATAGCTATTAAAAATCACTGTATTATTTTTAAGTTCATAACCCTACCACATTCTCTTTTACTGTCAGTAGAAAATAATAACAATAATAAAAATAGCTAACATTTCTGAATATTTTTAATACGGCATGTATTATTCTAAGCATGATATATGTATTATATCATTTAATATTTATAAACATTATTTGGGCTATGTTCTATTGGCCCTACTAATTTCCAACATTTAGAGAAGAGGAGATATATATTAGATGGTCTCATTGCAATGAAAAGATAGAAGCTATTTAGCACGAAACAGCTTAACATCTCTCATCTGAAACCACTACTCATCCTCTTTCCTTTTCCTGTATTTCAGAGAAATAAGGTTTCCCTTTTCCAAAGTAAACCAGCCCACGCATTTTCTTAATTCTGTCTTTTTGGATCTTTCTCTTGGTTCCATCCGCACTCTCATTCTTTGGGGCCTTCTCTTTCTTTTTCTTGGGCACATTCAGTTTTCTCCCTTCTTTTATATGTCCCTGCCCCTCCTCCTAGTGGTTCTTTCCACTCAATCTACAAATTCTCATTAAAAAAAACAATAAACCAAAAATTCCTCCTTCAAATTTGCCTAAGTTTTTCCCAGTCCCCTCCTTTTCCTTTCTTACCCCTTCAAATTTTGTGAAAATGTGAAGGGGCAGTGTGCTGCAGAGCAAAGCACGACCTGAGGCATGGTGAGGTAGGAGGCCGTGGATACACTGTGGCACAAATATAGTAGTGTTCAGCTTGAAAATGCAACAAACTAAAATATCCAAGCAGACTGATGCATAGAGGTATTACATGGCTTCTGCCTCTGGATCCAACCGTCAGGACACTTAGCCTGCATCTTATAGTCAAGAATTACTTCATGTAGCTTTCCAATTACCTGGTCATTTTTCCATTTTACTTGGCAATTCTTCATTTCTCAAATGATAAAACTCTCAGCATTCCTTTAAGCCCTTACAATCTGATTTTTGTCTGTATCAGTTCTGATCCCTATATTCCAATCCCTAAAAGATTATCATCTGACCAAACTTGATAGCTGTATTATTTGTCTTAGCATTTAAATATAAGGTGATGAGTTATCCCAACATTCACTCTATTTTATGTTCTTTACAATGTTTAAATTAACTGAGAGCAATTGTACATCTTGGCTGATACAGAATTCTAAGATGGCCCTTGTTACCATCAGCCCTGGCATTACTCATTAATTATATTAAGTTACATGGAAAAAGGAATTTTTGTAGCTGTAATTAAGGTTACTAATCAGTTAACATTATGATAGAGAAATTTTCTGGTGTGTCTAACTTTGTGAGCTCTTTGAAAGGAGACAGTTTTCTTTGGCTGGAAGCAGTAGAGGAAGTCAGCGAGATTAGAAATGTGTGAAGGATTTGACACGAGGGAGGTTCTCCAATGTGGAGACAGAGATGACCAATGGGGCAAGAATCTGACTGGCCCTTAGGAGGCCAGAGGAATCCCCAGTCAACATTCAGCAAGAAAACAGAGTTTCAGTCCTACAACTGCAAGGAACTGAATTTTTCCAATGACAGGAATGAGTTTAGAAGGTGACCCTGAGGTCCAGATAAGAAACATATAGCCTGAATTCAGCCTTGTGAGACTCTGAACAGACAACCCAGCCTGATCAACCTGTATTTCTGACCTAAGAAATGTAAGATGGAATAAAAAAGAAAGAAAGAAATGGGTATTGTTTTAAGCAGCTAAGTTTGTGGTAATCTGTTATGCATCAATGAAAACCAGTACAGCCAAAAGCATCTGGATAATTTGTTGCTACGTCCTTTGTATCCTTAGATTAGAAGAGGGAATATCTCATAGAAACATTAATTGGTAAATTTTCCTTTAAAATAAAGTTTCACTTCAGTATAAGTTGGAAAACAGGGCTTGTAGTAAGTCTCTAAAAAAGTCGTATTAGTCATAGATCCTTAGAGTATTCCAATATAAGGTAATTTATTTAACTAACTGCTAGTGTCCTTATTTATATTACAGTAATGTTTGCTGAAATCTATAAAATTGTAGTTGGATTCTGAAGTATTCAATGAGGTGAGCTCCCTATAACTAAAACATTCAAATGAACGTCTATTAGAAAGCCAGATGGTCAAAACAAACTGGTAATAGGGCACCATGGATTTTGTTATTTAAAGGCTGTTATGTTACAGAACAAGTGAGTGACTTAACTAACTTCTTAACTTGGAGATTTTGTTATACAAATTTTGGTTAAATGAACTGAAGGTTTGTAGTTTGCAAACACAGAAACAAAGCTTTTTATAAAAAAAAATTTCTAAATAAAAGCACTCTAAAAACATTAATATTTTATTGGTGAAAGGCTGAGCACTATTTTGTTTAGCTTTCATTGGTAAAAACAGATTAAGAACCAAATCATGTCACAAGTCATTTGCAGCATGAGAATAGAGTCAATATTTTGATTAAATAAATTAAAGTAATAACTTTAATGAGCAGTGAACTAAAATACCAAAATGGAGTGATGAATGGAAGCATTTTGAGAGCCTGCGAATGTACCTGCTCCTTTTGCTTTCTGTCCCTAAAACACAAATAAGATCCTTAGTCTACATCTTAAGAATTATTCCTTGTAAGTATTTCCCAACTTTGCTTTTTTAAAGTTCCATAATCCTCAAATGATCAAGCTTCTGCTTCTTGTGAAATACAGTCCAACAGACCTATTTTGAAGTTTTGTATTTTACATTCAATTTCTCACATTTCCCCTATTCAGTTGCTAGAGAATAGTCTGTTCTACAACCACACTTAGGTGATAAAAACTCAGTTATATAAGTAAGAGTCTAGCCCCTCCAGTAGCATTTTCCACTCTTTAGGGTAAATATGGCTGGCTCACTTGAGGCAAGCAATGTTTCTCATGAGTGAATGAATGAATGAAACAGGATGGTGATGAGTTTGGCCAGATCAATGCCATTACAGTAGAGAATACCCTGAGACCACCTATTCTTTTCAGAAAAGTCACTAAGTAGGTGGCGTTGGTATTTTGCTGCTGTTCAAATGAGGATTAAAATGATAAAAATAGAGATTATTAAAAGTTCACAGGATTCTGGGCTTTTGTTTCCAAATAGGATCATATTCTAAGTTCATTGTTTTATGCATTTGATATTTTATCTAGGCACTGAATTTTATATAAACAATATGATTTCTATTACTTTCTAGCTGCATTTTTCATTAATTATGTCCTCCCTTTTCCTCCATCCTTCTATTTAACAGGTAACATTACTGAGTCCATTATTAAGGAGTATGTTCTGGGATTCAGAAATGTATTTGAAGGTGTGCTATTGCCCTGAAGCATCAGACAGATTTTTACAAGAAGCCAAAAGAGTTCTCATAAAAGTTTGTTTGGTCTAGATTGTTATTCACAGCAGGGGCTGAACAAGGGTGGTGAAAATCTGCCTGCTTCCTGGGGTCCAGAGAAGAACTGAGCCCACACACAGACACCTGGTGGCTCTGGGCTACCCACACCTGTACCTGTATCCATTTGCTCGTTAAGCAAGAAATAGCTCAGTTTGGTGTCCTTAAAGATTTTGTTTCTCAAAGAACCATTTGTAAGTTTTGCAAAACAGAGTCTGTAGATTCCTTATCTACACCTACCTCTTACTTATCTGAATAGCAAAGAGGAAAGGAATTAAAATAAAAAATTGCTGCTGCAACATCCACAGCAATTAATGTTAATGTGATTCTCAAGATAATTCTTTTATGGCTTTTTAAAACTTCAAGTTATATTTTTACTTTAGTAACTGAAGAAGAGGATGCTTGCAATATACCTGTCCCATAAGGAAGAGAAACGAGAAGAGGAGCTGTCCAGTGATAGGAGAGAGCTGAGATGCAGGGCAGTGTGCTGGGATTCTACCAGACAGCGCTGGCTCAGTTCTGTACTTTCTCTGGTACCCTCATCTGCACTTCTGTGGTTCTCTCTCCAGGTCCAGCAATGTCCAGTAGGACGTTCTGCAGTAATGGAGATGCTCTATATCTGTCCGGTACAATAGCCATGAGACACAAGTGGCTTTTTAAATTTAAATCTATTAAAACAAAATTTAAAAATTTACTGTCTTTCACATCATGTGGCTAGTGCCTACTGATTTGAATGGAAAATGACATGCTGTTTAAGACAGCTGTAGCACCTATATTGAGCCCTGATCTTAAGCTGGAAAGGTTACCTTTTTTTCCACAAATATTTATTGGGGGACTATTTTGTATCAAGCACATGCTGTGTCCCACTATAGAATGATTTATAAGACAGGTAAGGTCTCAGTCCCATAGGGAGTTGAGGCTTGTGTGTGAGAGAGAAAAAAATTTAAATTAAGTAATTATATGATTTACTTTTATGCAGTTACACATTTTATGTAGGGCAAGGGGCTGGGTATATTGGAAAGGGCTAGAAGTGTCCTTAGGAAAGGTGGTTAAGCAAGATCTCTCTGGAAAAGCAACCTCTGAATAGTGTTATGGGTTGAAATTCAGCTGGTGGAGTCTTGACTCTCCAGCACCTCAGAATGTGACCTTATTTGGAAATAGGGTCATTGCAGATGAAATTAGTTACTGTGAGTTAATACTGGAGTATGGTGGACCTCAATCATGACTGGTGTCTTTATAAAAAGAAACATTTGGACCCAGAATAACGTGCAGAGGAAAGATGACAACACAGGGAGAACACCATCTACCAGCCAAGGAGGGGCCTGGAACCCATCTTCCCTCATTGTCCTAAGAAGGACCCACCCTGCCAGCACCTTGATCTCAGATTTCTAGCTTCCAGAACCATGAGCCAATAAATTTCTGTTGTTTAAATCACGAGTCTGTGGTATTTTGTTACAGCAGTCCTAGCAAACTAATACAGGGAGACTTAAGTGGACAAGCTGTGTGAACTGTGCGTGTCATTTAATCCTCACAGCTATCCTGTGGGTAAGGCCTTGGTGTCTGCATTCATCAGATGAGGATATTGAGATTATAGAGATTAAGTAATTTGCTTGAGGAAATTTTGCTGTTATGTGGCCGAGTCCAGACAGAAATCTGAACTGGCCTGACTCCTGCATCTGAATGTCCTCTTAACATTACTCTCTGTGACTGCTTTGATTTCTCTTTTCCTGACCCCACCCGTATCTGTTTCAATGCAAACTGAAAAATTAATTTTATATGCAAATAAAATCACTTTACATTATAGTGGCCACAATGTGTGTTTCACTTAAAATAAAATTTAAAAATCTAAGCCACCATTCAAAAGTCCACAAATGACAAATGCTGGGAGAGGCTGTGGAGAAAAGGGAACCCTCCTACACTGCTGGTGGGAATGCAGTTTGGGGCAGCCACTGTGGAAAACAGTGTGGGAATTCCTCAAAAGACTAGGAATAGACTTATCATATGACCCAGGAATCCCACTCCTGGGCATATATCCAGAGGGAACCCTACTTCAAAAAGACACCTGCACTCCAATGTTCACAGCAGCACTATTTACAATAGCCAAGACATGGAAACAGCCTAAATGTCCATCAACAGATGACTGGACAAAGAAGATGTGGTATATTTATACAATGGAATACTATTCAGCCATAAAAATGACAACATAATGCCATTTGCAGCAAGATGGATGTCCCTGGAGAATGTCATTCTAAGTGAAGTAAGCCAGAAAGAGAAAGAAAAATACAGTATGAGATCGCTCATATATGGAATCTAAAAAAGAGAAAGAAAAGAAAAAGACAAATGAACATAAATACAAAACAGAAACAGACTCATAGACACAGAATATAAACTTGTGGTTTCCAGGCGGGAGGGGGGTGGGAAGGGACAGACTGGGAGTTTGAAATTTGTACATTCTGACAGGTATATATTGAATAGATAAACAAGATTATTCTGTATAGCACAGGGAATTGTATGCAGGATCTTGTGGTAGCTCATGGTGAAAAAGTGTGCGACAATGAATGTATGTATGTTCATGAATAACTGAAAAATTGCACTCTACACTGGAAATTGACACAACATTGTAAACTGACTATAACTCAATAAAATAAAATTTTTAAAAAAAGAAAGAAAAAGAACAGACAAAAATTAAAAATCTAACAAATGTCCCATTTGGCTTTTTTGTTTAAAACAAATTCTATATTTAATTGTCTCAATAATCTATAAATCTTGGCTTTTGGAAGGTGGATATAGCTGTATCTGTCTATTCATCTATCACATACAGATACATATTATACATATATACACATATTATATATATATGTATATATACACACACACACACATATCATATACATATACATACATAAATATACAGCACCTGTTTAGGCTACTGTAAAGTTCAGGCAAATTTAAAGAGTGTTACGTAAAATCTATAATCCTCTTCTCTTAGTCTTTTCTCCCACTGCCTTCTCTTGTCTTTCATGTGTACACATTGATACTCATATTATCTTGCTTCAGAAGACAACAAATTGTTCAAAGTCACATTTCCATGAGGACAGATAATTCCCTTATTAATGGGTAAGTGTGCACATTCACAGACCCTCCCTTTTGTCAAAGAAGCTTTGACCTTCTCTTCTGGAGCATGTGAAAGTTCACTTCTGAAAACATAAGTTCAACACCAGCCTTCCTGAGAATAGATGGCTGAGAGCTCTTGTGAGAAGACGGTCCATGGATTGGTTTGCTCAGTTGATGAAAAGAAACCATTTCAGGGGCAGAAACATTTATCTAAATGAGAAAAGCTTTTTAGAAATTTTCTAAATATGGCCTGACTTTATCAGGCATAGCCATCTGTTCCATGAGTGGCAAGGTCGCAACTTTTATAGTAGGAATCACATCCAGTGCCAGAAATGAACATACAGAAATACAACCACTGCCGATCCTAAATACGCCTACCTATATTCTAGGAGGTAGGTGTAGACAGATATAGACACAGATACAGATATATCCATTAGCTTCAGTGTGATCTTCAGAAGAAGTACTTTAACCCGCTGTAGAACCTTTGCTAAGTCACTGAACTTTTTGAGACTCATTTATAATTTCTCTGTGTCATGCTGATGGTGAGGATAAAATGAGGTCATCTTTGTGGTGATACATTATAAACTATAAAGTGAAATGCAAGGAAAAGGCAGAACTTTTACTACCTGTAAATGATAGCTCTTAGAAATATTAAAAATGATTTAAAAATATATCTTGAGTACCAAGCACACTCTCAGTACTTTACCTGGCAGTGCCTAATTGAATCTCATAACGACATGATCAATTATGTGTTATTACTATTGTCATTTTGCAGGGGAGGAAACTAGTGCTTAAACAGTTTGGGTGAGTTGCCTAAAGTTATCTAGCTAGTTGAGGTCTAGAAGGCGGGTTTGAGCCCAGACTGATCACACCCCACATTCTATTTTCTTAGTCACAATCCGTCTCACCTCACCACATCACCTAAAAAAAAAAGTTTTTCTTTGTTGCTTGTTTGTTTGTTTTACTATTGAGATATTACTTTTCTTTTGGACAAAAAGATTTTAAGATTCATTGGTAATTTTTACAATCCTAAAGCAAAACTAATAAAGTTTGAGTAATGTAAACATCCATCTATTTGTAACAGAAAAGTCAATACTTATGCTCAAAGCCCTAAAACTATTCATCATGGAGTATTTTAAAACACCACCGTTCTCTACATTTGAAAGATCTATCTTCATATATAGTAAGTCACCGTGGAAATACCAAAAGGGCCAGTGTTGACTATTTAGCTGTCTTTCTCAGAATTCTCCACTAATCTTTGTGTGCAGCTACTTAACACCAGTAACTAGTTGGTATTACTTAACTTAATGTCATTACTCATGCCAATTAATTTCATTATATAAAAGAGAAATGGTGTGTAGGGGGAGGCAGATAGAAAACAATATAGAAAGTGGAGTGATTTAAAATCAGTTTTTTCTTGACAATGATTAAGATATTTGCTATGAGCCAACTGACTATTAAAAACTGAAAACCAAATCCCCAACATTATCGCACTACACAGAACTTAATAACAGCATTTCTGTAAAAATAATGCCTAGACCCACAGGTGTCAAAATGTATGCGAACTGCAAAGCTACTGGGTGTGCATGTGTGCGTACGCGCCCTCACGGTCTCGCAAGCCTTCTGACTGAGCAAGGCTGTAAGTAACACCAGTTAGAAAGACTGCTTGATTATAAATGCCATTTAAGAGACAGTGTTTGAGGATAACCAATTCTTCTCAGGAGCCCTAGTTGAGGGACAGATACAGAACCAAACAAGAAGAGGGCAGGGTGTATCTGACTCTATCTCCCTCCCTCAGTCTTCACAGCATTATTTATTTATTTATTTATTTAGGCCTTCAAAGATATCTATGAACATAGTTATTTTTTAAAGAAACATAAAGAAAAAACCCAGTTATGAATAGACGGCATAAACACAGCAGACTGAGGACAACACATGGTATTTTATATTAGAGATTGTAAAAAGATTTTTCCTGAAAAAGTGGAGCAGATAGGGGAGGTCTGGAAGCCCCTGGTTTTCAAGACTGTTAAGGTATTATTGAATTTGTTGTGTGGCATTGCACATGTTGTCCTGAGTGGTAGGATTTTGGCTGGTCACTCAAATTCTTACCAGAAATACTGCTTTTTAGAAAGAGCCACATAGCAGGGTTTTGTTCAGTTTTAGTTTCATTTTGCTTTTGCCCTTTGGGGTGGTGGGACAAAAAAATTCCTCCTGAATTCTGCCACCAGAAATCTCTCTTTATAGCATAATATATTCTTGAAAAGTTTTATGAACATTTTTCATTAATTTAATTTTTATCATTAACATAAGTGACTTTTCAAATTATTAAAGATATTGCTGTACCACTATTTTAATGCTATTTTATATTCTATTGGTATAACTAATCCCCTCTTTTGGGTTATTTAGGATACTTTCCCTTTTTATTCCTACTATAAACAAAACTGTGGTGAACATATTTTTAATGTATCTTGGCTCATTTATATGAATATACTCTAGGTTTAATCCCTATAGAGGAGAGAAAGTCTTGTGTTTTGGAAAGACAGTTGGTGTTTTAGAATGATAGTTCTTGGTAGTGTTAATTTGAGGGATGAAACAGTTGGAGGAGAGAGGAGACCAAACACTGTGATGCCCATAATCTAATCCTAGTGAGTGGCAACTGAAGCCCAAATGGTGAGAGCAGAAAGGATATTTAGGTGGAATCAGCTGGATGAGGAGACTGATCCATGTGGGGCAGAGGAGAGATTTCAGGAGAGAGAAGAGTCAAGGGTAACCTGACGTCTTCTAGCCTGAACAACTGGGGAGGGGATGAGTTCCAAATGGAACATGCTGAATTAAGGTGACTTCAAGGCATCCTGGTAGAAACAGTCAACAGGCAGAGCACAGGAAGAGCAATGATAGGATCCTAGGACAGAGATCTGCTCACATCTACACATATAAGGCAGATGCAATAAAACCTAGTTTATTTTACAATACTCGCCCTGCTATCGCATCCCCATCTGTTTGCTCCGATTACCTTCTCCTTCTACCCCTCAAATTTTAAAGATAAAGTGAGTGTATGGTTGTAGTGGTGGTGGGGGGGGCATTATACGGCAAAGTTTATTTGGTTGTCGTCCAAATTCACTGAATTTGATGTAACAGGGTTTGGTTTTGTTTGTTGGTTTGTTTTAGCATTAACACCTCAACATTACTGATCAGCTCTGGTCTCACTATAGAGGATACTGAAAGAGGGAGGAAAACTATTGTAGATTTAAAACCAGGGTGCATCTGGAACCAAAAACATTATTGGAAAGTAAGGTTGATAATTATTATAAGAGAATGAAACAGGAGCTTCCTAATCAAATTAGTAAAGAAAAAGAAATAAACTTTTCACTGCCAAATTATGATATTCAGTATTATGAAATAAATTCACTTTCTAATACTAAAAAAAAAAAAAAAAAGAAAGAAAGCAGGGCTGTATTTTGAAAACTACTTACACATGCCATCAAGACATTTGATGTTTACCATAACATTAAAAGGTATCTAAGTTTTATTACAAATTTACAGATTGAAGAAAACTGAGGTTCTGAAGAGCTAAACAATACTTCTGTGTTTCACAGCTGGTAAGTATCAAAGCTGGGACTTGAACCCTGTGCTCCAGACTCCAACACCACTGTCTTTCAACTACATCATTTTTCTTCTTGACTGCCTCTTTCTCTACTTTCTCTTTCTCCTCCTCCTTCTAAGCATGATACTTTGATTTAAGCAGCTAATTCAAAATTTATCTCATTCTTACGGCATGGAAACTTCGAAGTCATTTCATAAAAACTGATAAAATTGCCTTGGTACCGCATAGCCGACGCACGATACTTTCCTTAGATCCCACCTTGAAAATGCAGTCTACTGCCCCACTGGGACAGACAGGAAGCCCTGGTTGGCTTACAGCCCTGCGGATATTACTTGGCACCTTTTCCTAGTAACCTGTTCTTCTGCTACGTTTTCAGTAATCTTCGACTCCATAAATCCTGCCTGAGAAGTATGGGTGCAACTCAAGCTCATATTGCTTTTTGGAACCATTAAATTGTCACTCTCGTACTCAAAGGAAAGATTTTTCAAGTGTGCCTCTTTCTTAAAACTGAAAAATCTCTAAAAATGTACTATAAGGCCATTATCATTCTTTAACTACATGGTTGAGGTTTAAAGCAATCCTGTATCTCTTTCTATCTTATTTTCTCTCCTTCATTCCCAGAGATTTATAGACAATGATTCCTATTCAGTGCTACTCAGAAGTTATAATTATTTTTCAGGTTTTTTTTTAGATTGAGTCCGATTCAGAAGCACTTATTTTACTGGTTTGGTTTTTTTAATCTCGAAGGTGAAAGTGACTTTCCTGGGCTTCCCAATTTATTTTAGAAAGCCACTGTAACTGGGACAGGGGAGATCCAACCACGATAACACAAAAAATGTTCTGCTCAAGTTCAATTCTCATTTTTGGTGGGAAGCTGTTTATTGAATGCTTGGTGTCATTTTTAAAAATTACAGCTTTGTTGAGTCACGACTGAGATAAACTTAGCTACACATATTTAAATTGTACAGTTTGACAAGTTGTGCCTGATACATATACCTGTGACATCACCACAAGCAAGGTAGTGAACACATCCATCACTCCTAAGACTTTCCTCAGGTTCTTTCTGAATCCCTCCACCCCCCTCACCCCTCTACTCCCTCTGCAGAAGGCATACCATATTCAGACAGCAAGCCCTCTCCAATTTCCCTATAATCTCAATTTTATTTAAATAAAAATCATAACAAGAATCCTTAGAAATGTGACAAAATTATTCAAGGGGGAAAAAAAGCCTTTAAGATGAACTTGAGAATACAAAACTAGGCAAAGTCCATAGGCAGAGAATCCCTATTTCTCTCCAAAAGGCCGATAAACAAGTTGAAATCTAACTAATAACAAAGAAATGACAATGAGAATAACACAGGTATTCATTTCTATTTATCTTTTGGGCAAAGATTTAAAAGATTAAAAAAAAATGTTAAGGGTTTAGAGTGGGTTTTTGAAAAGAGACACTAATATACTCCTGAGAAAAAGGTATAGATTTCCAGAGGGTAATTTGGCCAGAACTAGTGTAATATTAAATGGACATTATTTTTGATTTTGCAACTTGTCTACAAATTAATCCTAAGGAAATGAACAAGTGAACAATGTTAACAAATTAGCAGAAAGATAAACGTCTGTTAGCAAATTGGTTAAAAATACCACGGTTCATCCAAAGGATGGCATCTCCGGGGGCTGATTAAACGGTGGAATTTATCTGTATGGATTAAGTTAGAAAGAAAAAGAGAAAAATAAATCTACAGAATGATTTCTTTTCCTTTGTCTGGAAAGATACTTCCAGTGTGTTTGTGTATGCATAGAAACGACTCTGTAAAAAACTATATGACATTTAACAGGTCCCTCCAACGGTGGGAGTAAAAGCACAATTTTCACTTTATATATATATAAAATATACACACACATATGTGTAATTTTAGTATTTTTGCTGAGAACTATTTACTAGTTCTAGGGCTTCAAATATTTTCATTTAAATAGCAGTATTATAATATGTTCTTACTAAATAAATGTTGTTTTTGATATCTCTGTAAACATCTAGCTAAGAAAAAAATTCTAAAAAAATAGGCTACAAAATGTTAACAGCTGTCCTATAATTACAAGTAATCTTTTTATCAGTTTTTGTTCATCTGGATTTTTCTAATTTTCTTTACATGATCTTTTGTAACTTGTATAACTAAATACATCTAATCAACTTCCTCTCTTTCAGTAAAATCAATATAACAAAAATATCACTTAGTATAAAAATAATCAATCTCTAAAATACTCTTCTTTTCAAATGCCAACCATAAGAATCAAATATATATGGTAACTGGGGAGACTTCTGCTTCCTGTCAAAAGGAAGTAAAAGGAACCAGGGTTACACTCCCTCATGAAAGAATTGCAAAACTAGACAAAATATACAAAACAACCATTTTCAGACATTAGGCAACAGGTAGCATAGGAAGGTAAGTAGAGAAAAGGCAAACACATCAGGTGAGCCCTAGGACTGCCCCAGCTTTCTGCCTGGACAGAGAGAGAGTTTCGAGGTCTCCTCACAGAGAGGAGAAACCCAGCAAGAGGCCGACAGTGTCCCTAAATTGAGGAGATGGAGCTGGGAAATTGGGGGGGGGGGTCCAAGGCAGGTAGAGTTTGCTGAGCGGAGTGACAGAGGGGAGAGTGGTACACACGGAGAGCTTGGGGCACCTGCACGGGCTCCCCTCCATCAGCTTGGGGACCGTGGGGTTTCTAGAAAAAGGCAGGAATCAGGTATAACAAAGGGGCAAGAGAAAACTTCTAGGGGTAACGGCTATGTGTATTATCTTGATTTCGGTAATTTTTTTCGCAGGTGTGGATACATATATCAAAATTTGCCAAATTGTATACTTTCAATATATGCAGTATATTGTATACGGTTTTACCTCAATGGAGTTCTTAAAATAATTTTGGAAAGAAAAAATATATGGTTAAAAGTGAGCTGATGGGATAATGGATTGCTAAATTAACTCTTTTTGTATGTGTAACACAACTTAATGTCAGTTTACATTTACAGCCCTTCATGTTATCCAAAGACACTAAGAACACAAGTGAGGATGCTTCCTAAATGTCTATATAATTTGTATCCAGATGTAGAAAATTATTTGGAAAACTCTCAGTGCTTTTCTTTACTGGATCAGTTTTCCTTACATGTGGCTATTTAATCATGACTTACCACTCCAAGAAATCATAATTCAAACTCACTAATGACACACAAAGCCCAGACTAGAGTTTGCCCTCCCCCTTTCCCCATAATAATGATAAAACCTAGCATCTTTAGAAGTTATCTCAATGGTATTAACTCCAAGAGGAAAAGGATTTCATACCAAGATAGATATAATAATGCATGAAGTAGAGTCTAGGGAATTTAGAACAAGCTTTGGTTTCACTGACCATTAAGAGCTACTCTTCAAATAGGACACTTGAAGGAAAACAGGAAAGTCAGGCAACTATATTCCATGTGACTGGCCTGAGCTGTGCCTTCATCGTGTCTGCATGTTGCCTGTTCCCTGAATCAGCAAATTATCAGTGGGACAAAATGACCTATATTGACTACTCTTAATCAAATTATCTGAGGGAAAATAGTATCTTGGTAGTCAACTGCGGGGATTTGGGGTACTGCATTGTCTAAGTAACGTACTATTGACCTACAGTTAAACTGATTTGAAGGTCAAATTTCTAGGATTTCTCTCGGTCTCACTTTCTGAATCAATTACTACCTTTTAGGAATGGCTATATTAGAGGTCCTTGACTCATCTTTAGCCAGAATAACAGGAATAAACCCAGTGTTACAATATGTGGGCTGCAAATGCAACAAAATTAGTGCCTCTATATTTTGCTTTACAGATTGTTCCTGAATTGTGGTCCATAGTCATGCTGCATTATTCACTTGAAGTTCCTATATTGAGAGAGAATTTAAATAACCCACTTGCTTACATTGAAACTTAGTCCAGAGGTTCTCACCCCCATTTATTTCAGGTTTTTCAGATGAATTACCCTGCCTATATATATATATATATATATATATATATATATATATATATATATGTTTGTAGAATTTTTATCTTATGTGCACATTTGTGTGTGCGTGCATGTGTGTGTGTGTTTTAATCAGACAATGGTGAAATAAGAAAATGTGACATCTACGATGTCACATTTAGCAGGTGCTCAATAAATATGCTTTCTTTTTACTGTTCTTCAATATGAAAGAAACAAATAATTTTATCTGGACCTTCCTCCTGACATTCTACCTGTCAGGATGCTAACATTACATAGACAGGAACTGTCACAGGGAGTACTAGAGTCATCAGATACGTGGAACTAACTTTTCCATGAAAAACAATTTTTTAAATTATTTTTTACTGAAGTGTAGTCAGTTTAAGATGTTAGTTTCAGGTGTACAGCAAAGTGATTCAGTTATACATATACGTACATACATATATATATTCAGTTTCTTTTCCATTACAGCTCATGACAAGAAATTGACTACAGTTCCCTGTGCTATACAGTAGGTCCTTGTTGTTTATCTATTTTATACATGTTAGTCTGTGTGTGTTAATCCCAAACTCCTAATCCATCCCTCCCCACATTTTCCCCTGGTAAGCACACTTTGTTTCCTATGTCTGTGAGTCTGTTTCTGGCTTATAAATAAAATTTGTATTTTTTTCTTTAGATTACACATATAAGCAACATCATATGATATTTGTCTTTCTCTGCTTGACTTACTTCACTTAGCAATTGTTGAGTACAATAATAATTCATGTCTTGACATTAAAACAATAGTTAGATTTATAAAAAAAATGATCATTTCTGCTCCTTCCTCATGATAACACACAACCTAGCCCTTTAAAGTATTTTTGGGAAAACACTGGGATTCAGAGAGAGAAAGAAGGAAATGAAGGAATGAAAGCAGCTAGGAATCCATCCACAGGCATTTTCAGCGCTTTCTGGTTCCAAAACATCTCACCATTTGCAGTGGATGCTGTCGTGATAAGCCCTTCAGGAACGAATGTCTCATTTCCTGAGGTTCAGGAAGTCCTCTCAGCTGTCAGCCCTCTTTGTGCACTGCCTCAGTTACAGAGGGCCACCTTGTCCAAACATCTCACATCGAGTTAACAAGAGGGTTTGAAGGCCCAGCTCAGAGTTGCTCAGGGCAGCTCTGAAGGACCACCCCGGCTTCAGGACTCTCTGTGGGGTCCCCTGAGGCCCTGCTCGAGACCGCACTGCAGACCAACCTTTCCTTCTCCCTCTTCTCCAGGTCTGCTTTCTTCCCTCCCCTCCACAGGTGGTGGTCCCCAAAATCTCTTCCTCAGAGTCTTCTTCTCTGTTTTACAGTCTGTGAACCAATCATTTGAGAGCATTTGAGGGTAGCAGCTAGTCCTTGCCTTGGATCACTCATTTTTCACAAGAGTTGACTATTTAACTCTGAAAACCACTGAAAAAAGTGAACTCTAGAACCCTTTTCAGTTTTCCACATTTTCCGTTCTGCACAGCTCTGCTGAAATGCCACGTAAGCACTGACACATCCCAGCCCAGACTCTCTGCTTGCACAAAATGTTTGTGCTGTATGCTCAGGGTATGGAATGATAAGCACACTGAGTACACTGAGAGAGCTCCCTCCCTGCAAAACATATCTTGAAAGTCTTACAGCGAATATTGGTATCCATTTAAAATAGATACCGATGTTAACATAATTACAAGGTATACACTTCACAGTGGCCTTTTAAACTTCCTTATAATTGTGTGCTTGTTTGATAGTAAAGGTCTCAGGACTTTATCATCTACCCATTTTTCTTTCCAGAAGAGTACTCACAAAACCTTGTCCCCTCGACTATTCTTTAAGTTGCAATACTTCCATTAATGAGATCAGGAAACACTCCTTTAAATATATCAATTCAGATCTGATTGTATGTTCATTTTTTTCACAAACTGTATCATAGAAACTCAGAACTATACATGCAGTTAACTTAGGACTGACAAACAAGAGAGGCTGAATTCTCTGATTTGGAAGCCAGTGATTCTCTCCATGCTGAGGAAGCAAACTTAGATAGTGTTGCAAGTACATAAACACCACTTATCTGGCTCTGCTTATTCAAAACAAATTCATGGATATTTAATAATAGCAATTAGAATTGAAGTGTCACATTCCAGAAACATTTCAATGCAGAAAATGACACTTTGTAGAAATATCAGTTTTTATAACTGAAAGATATTATCCTCCATTTCAAAACTGAAGCTATTAAAACACATCCATTGGTTAGGTTCACACAGCTGTATACTGAGCTGACTATTCTTTAACTAAATGTTAAGAGGAAAAAAGGTTTTAAAAAGGTAGTGATTACATGTGAGAATGTAGTAGGAGTACACATTTTATTCCTGAGAGACCATATGGAACCATGGTGAGTTTTTCCTTTTTTCCCACCACTCTGCCCTTTTTAATGATTATACACATCAGTGTATTTGTTTTACATGCTCATCTTCTAAATGGCTGGGCCTGTAGTTCATCCTCATTGTTAGACTTTTGCCTCCTACAAGTGTATCCAACCTACAATAAACTCTTTCTTCTTGAAAAAAAGTAAAAAAAAAAAAAATTGTATGTAGAAGTGGAATGAGGTGGACATGGTAAGACTGTAAAAGCAGAACCCACTACTCTGGGATTGGAGATACAGTTAGAAGTCACAGAAAGAGCAAAGAATGAGGGAATTCATACATGAAAATTCTTCCTGTTAGCAATTAGGCCACAGAGGACTCACTCCAACTCTGCACTTCCCCCAATCTTGTCGAAGAAAATATTTCAAAACCACAGAAGCAAAGAAACCAGTTACTCCAAATGTACAACTATGATTCTAAGTTAATGAATCATAAGAGCAATTTATGGAGGAGGAGAGGAAGGGAGAGGAAGAAGGAAGAGGGAGGGGAGAGAAGAGGAGAGAATGGCCCCTCCCCTAGCATTTCTCAGAGCCTGCTGGTTGCGACTACATTGCTATATGCTAAAAGCCCAGGGAGGCTCCTCTATTTCCGACAGCCGGTCACTCCCCTGGACAAAAGCTTCAGCTTCTGGGCAGCCTTTGTGGTCTGGAATGCTTTGTTAGTATAATCCCTCCTATCCTGTCTGTGTTTGTTGACTTGCATCAAGGAAGGTCATAAGTGGCTCCTCCCAGAACTTTTGGTACAATGAATGCGGAGGGTTCACTTCTTAGGAAAAAATGTTCTATGTTTTTTTTTCAACAGTTTTGTCAAAATAGAATTCAAATACCACATAACTCACCCATTTAGACTGTATAATTCAATGGCTTTTAGTATATTCACGGGGTTATACATCCAATCAAAATTTTAGAACATTTTCATTACCCCCCCAAAAGAAATCTCTCACCCCTTAGTCATTAACCTCCAACCCCTCATGCCACTCCCCAGGCCCAGGTAACAACTAATACACTTTCTGTGTCTAGAGATTTGTCTATTATGGAAATTTCTTTTTTTTAATTTTATTTTTATTGAAGTGTAATTGATTTACAATGTTAGTTTCAGATGTACAGCAAAGTGATTCAGCTATACATATACATACATATATATATATTTTCTTTTCTGATTCTTTTCCATCATATATTAGTATAAGAAATTGAATATAGTTCCCTGTGCTATACAGTAGGTCCTTGTTGTTTATCTATTTTATATATAGTAATGTGTATCTGTCAATCTCAAAGTCCTAATTTATCCCTCCCTTGCCCTTTCCCCTTTGGTAATCATAGTTTGTTTTCTATGTCCATATGGCTGTTTCTGGTTTGTAAACAGAATTTGTATTTTTTTTTTTAGATTCCACATATAAGTGACATCATTTGATATTTGTCTTTCTCTGTCTGACTTATTTCACTTAAATAGATAATCTCTAGGTCCACCCATATTGCTGCAAATGGTATTATTTCATTCTTTTTTATGGCTGAGTAGTATTCCTGTGTGTGTGTGTGTGTGTGTGTGTGTGTGTGTGTGTGTGTGTGTGTATCACATTTTTTTAATTCAGCCATCTGTCAGTGGACATTTAGGTTGTTTCCATGTCTTAGCTATTGTAAATAGTGCTGCTATGAACATCGGGGTGCATGTGCCTTTTCGAATTATAATTTTCTTATGGAAATTTCCTATAAATGGAATCAGGTAATATGCTGTTTTGGCTTCTTTCACTTAGCAGGTTTTCAAGGTTCATCCATGTAACAGCACGTATTAGTACTGAATAACTTTTCATTGTCCAACAATCTTCCATTGTATGGATATACCACATTCATCCATTCATCAGTTAATGGGCTTTTGGATTGTTTCCACTTTTTGGCTTTTATGAATAATGCTGCTACAAATGTTCATTTACAAGTTTTTGTGAGAATGTATGTTTTCAATTCTTTGGAGTCTATACTTAGAAGCAGAACTGCTGGATTGCATAGTAATACTATGCTCACCTATTTGAGGAATGGCTATGTACTATGTCATTTTCATCCATTCCCATGTATCTAAAAAGTAAGTATCTAAAAAAGTCAATGCCAAATTCTTCTAATATGGAAGTGTTTGCTGCAGCACATCTTAGAGCAAAGGTCCTAGTTAAAATAGTCTTTGTTATTCCATGAATTAACACTGTAATGCTAAATATAATAATAATATAATAATCCTAAATATCCCAGACATTCACAAGACATGGGATTATAACAGTATAAGTCTTTCTTCTTTTTGATACAACATGCCATGTATTATCCACAAAAATTAACTTTAAAAATTCCTCAAAGATAGAAGCACATAGTGATAGATTTCTTATTATAATATCCTGCATGCTTATGTTGCCGTTCTGGAATTTCAACATAAAATGGAAAAATAATACCACTACTAATGAAAATAAGCAAAAATTTACATTTATATAGTATTTTACAGTTTATCAGTAACCTCAGCCTAACCACTATTCATTTAACCCTCAGAGCATTTAAGTTACAAGTCCTGCTCTTCCAGAGGTCAGAAAACTAAGATTTAAATATACTAAGTTGCTTTCAAATATTAAATAGCTAGCTATAGAGCTGAGTAGGACTTGACTCCAAGACTCTGAAGTTCAAGTCTACAGCACTTTGAGTTCTAACTATTCTAGTAAAAGGTGAACTCCCAGCTATGTTCCTTTGTCCAGTCTCTACTCTTGCTTTTCCTTTCTGCAACCCCCACCTCCCACACACCACACACAAGAGTTCACCACACGTACTCAACTCACACGCACTCATACACCACACACATACACACCACATATACCACAGACACATATATACACACCTCACACACACTCACCTCACAAACACACAGAACACACGCACACTTGACATACAGCCCCCACATATAAACACGTCACAAACACACAGAATGTAATCATACACACTTTACACATACCACATTCACATAAAAATCTCACACATATGACATTCATATGTATGCACACCATTCTCACCTCACACATACATACAACCACACCTACACACACACACACACACACAAACAAGGGCACAAGGGAAGAAAAGTTTCTGAATGTGATGCATCAGATTACAAGGCACTGGGCCAAGTGCCTTGTCTCCAGGAAAGGGACACAATGTGATAAGGGAACCTGCTGTGCTCTCTCTTAACCTTCCTTTCTCCAGGACTGGCCAGTTAAGTAGAGTCAAGGTTTGCCATCTCTTTTGCTAGGAGGCACCTCTCAAGTCCATGTGTCACGCGGGTGACAGGGAAGCAATCAGAGCCAAAAATGTGGATCTAGGATTTGAGGACAGCAGGCAACCCTGCCTCAAACCTAAACTGTATGTAGGACGAAGCAGGAGAGAGTTCTGACATTTCTAAGTCCTTACTTAGCATAATACCATCATGACTTGTCAGGACTTCAGGAGTTTAGAAGTTTTTAACTTCTAAACCTTAGTGTCTCTTTATTATGATGATAATAGAACCTATCTCCTAGAGCTGTTGTAAGACCTAGGAGCAAATACTCCACATAAAATACTAAGTATGTGGTAAGAATTCCAATAAATGGTATCTCCTGCTACCAGAACAATTATTCTTACCTCACAAAACATACACTTAGAAATATGGTCACAAAGTAGTTTTTTGAAATAGTGGAAGGACAAATTAGAAAGGAAAAAAATTACAAATGGACTATCTGCAAGTAATATCTCTCTAAGACATATGACAACCATTTGTTATGTTATGAATAATGGTCATGAATAATCATAATTCTTTGCTATTATAATTGTTAAAACTGAAGACTGTCTCAGGAAGTGTAACTTATTTTTCACAACTGCTAGCAAAATTGAAATTCTGGGGAATCAAACAATTTCATATAAGACGTGATTTTTTCCTCCACTTTGCCAATGACTGGAGGTTTCATCAACAACAAATTAAGGGTGTGCATGGGTCCTACTCTCTAAATTTTAAAATGAATCTAGACCACTGAACAAATGAAATTTTTAATGGAAACTAATTTCATCATTTACTTTCTAAAAAAATAACTGCAGCCCCATATTTTCCCCTATAAACTTACAGTATTTATACCATCTATATACACCATCTATATATTTATATATATATAATATTTATACACATAATATGTATCATTGAATTATTTTAACTTAATGAGGAGGATTGAGATTTTTGTATACTAATCTACTGGTATTTATATTTATGCAGAATATTACTCAATAAAATCTTCTTTCTTCAAACTAGTGCACACACATCATTAGCTCATTGTAGCAGATTTATGAAATAAATACAAATATATACAAATCATCTTCATGCCAAAAAGAGAGAAATGCTAATACATTTTGTGTGTTACAATAAGGCTTTTTCTGAATTATACTTTCACTGCATAATCACTGTTTAACATCTTGCAATCTGAATTTAATCAGTGTTTTATGTTACTCCTCTTTGCAAATTAATAAACCTTTATCATCACAGATAGGGAAATATGTGAATGTATTACTAAAAAACACATATTGGCTTTAAACCCCTGAAGTATCCTTGTCAGTAGGTTGAGGGGACATTTTATGCTTTACAAGAGAGTGAGAGTCTTCTAACTGCCTATGCCTTGAGGTATATGAAGCTCAAGGACCCACAGCTTGGCCCAGACTTTGCCATGGACACTGGAGCAGGAGGTTGGCCCTTTGATGAATGAGAAAGGGGACATTCAGTTTTGGGCTGAAATATAATAGGCTGAAATATAATACATGTTTGTTGAATTAGGATCAACATATAAAAATAGTAATTATAAAAGCACTATTAAAAATTTTAAAAAACTCTGTTTACTCTATGCCTGGTATAGTGATAATCAATTTTTAAACATATTGTCTTATTTAATCCTTAAAAAATTATGTGAGAAAGATGTCATTACTTTATAGATTAAAAAAAAAAGGAAGAAAGACCTGAAGCTCATGCAAACATTACTCACTAAAGTCTTATACCTAGCCAGTGTTGGTCCTGGGTGCTGGGATCCTCAGATGTGCTGAATACCAACCCCAACTTTTGAGATTCCACCCTATACCACCTACTTCAGAGCCAAAGTGGACAGCTAGATTTTCAAATGGGTCACTTGGTGTCTGATGTTGCCTGAATGAATCCAGTGGCCCATAATTATAAATGACAGTGCCAAAGATTCTCCTTTATTGCATGGTTTGAAAAATATCTTTGTAATTTTTTTTAGAAACTTTTGAGGCAACTTAAATATTTTAAGCCCAAGCCTTCACTGTCTACTCTAAAGTTACAAATTCCTAGGGAGATCTCTATGCCAGCAAGGGGTGTGTTTAGTAGTACATAAAAGCAACTTTTGCAAATTTCAAACAAATGTCCGATGGGAGGAATCGCCTACAGTGAGTCACTTAGAGGGGTGAACTAACATAATGGTTCCTCATTGGCAAACGCAGATAAACTGGGTAAATCTTTCTTTTTAAGAACTAGAAGAGAACTTTGAACAGAAGTGACACGAGGCCCTAAAAAGGATTTCATCACACAGGAAGTGGAAGAAAATGGGCAGGAAAATCTTTCAAATCTAGGTAGCTAGGGACAGTGTTAGTGCAGAAGAACAATGAACTACATTATTGTTTCTTCTACAAACTAGCCAAGTGGGGAAAACTGTGATGAAAACCAAAACCACAACTGAGAAGTGCTTTTCTTTTCAAAGTGTCGCCTCCAGTAATAATGCAATGAGAGAAGAGACTGAGTCTTCACAGGTAAGGAGTCATACAGATGATCTATTGAAAACTATTGTTTTTATTTAGTACTTTGTTCCAGCTGGGCCCTTTCTCTGACACGGGGTTCAGTGACACTATCTGACGTCTACACCAAACTGCATGAAGAGTTTTAACCATATTTGAATGTCACTTATTATAATGTCCTCTTTCTCACCTATCAAAGGATCAGACTTCTCCATTGTATGTGGCATGATCTGAACCACACTGTGCATCCCTGGACTCCATATGCATCAAGACATGGGCAGTTAGAAGACTCCCACTCTCTTGCAAGTGTCTTGTAACCAACTTGATTGTTTTTAAAGAAACATTAAATTATGTCAATGAAATCTTGATAAAAAATTTTAAGAGAAACATCAAATTAATAACTCTTGCAGTTCAACCGTTTGGTTTTTTAAAATATATATATAATGTATATAATATAATGTATTATATTATACATATATTTCCTTTGGAGGGAATAGTATTTTATTCTAATGAAGTCTTTCTGTCCAATGTTTTGTAAGCAGAACACATTCTTACTAATTTGGGCTTCAGACAAAAAGCTTATTTGTTTCAAGTTTTCTTTCCTTTTTATGGAAACTGTATTCAAAACCACTTACTTTCATTTATCTTCTCTCCCTCAAGGACAAATAACCATGAGAATTAATTATTTTGCCCTCCCTTTTCTCTCCAATTTTCTCTCTAAATTTCAAAAGCAATTTATTTTCTAAAACTGAAGAGCCACTAGACCAGAGAGCAGGTGCTGTTTTCGGGTCACTGAAAGTGGTTGTATATTTGCCTTTTTAAAAATTAGCATTTTGACTACATTCAGACAAGGCTTTGTGTTCCAGGGTGTCTACAATCCAAACCTCAGGGATGGAGAACTCTACCCATGGAAAAAAAAAAAAAAAAGATGCTAAATTGGATTATAGAGCTACTTTACAATTTTGATCTGTGGATTTGATTTAATGAAGGGTAGACAATCAGCCAGGCTGAATGAATGAATTATTGAAATATGCCTCAAAGTCACATGAATGGGATAAAAGCTGCTGAAAACAGTGCTCAAAACAAGTTATCACAAATTCTAGGTCTTGTAACGAAATTCACCACAAGAATAGCTATTTTAAAAGATACTGTCATTATTTCTTCAAGTTCTAATTCACCACTCTGAGATCATATGCACAGATTAACCCCTACTGGCCAGTCTACTCTATAGCTAATGCTAAAAGGATCCAGGAGAAAGGATGGTTTTGCTGATGCAGTTATAACCACTGTCATTTCACAGCAATCTTGCCATCTTTTTTGGCCATCTACCTCCTGCAATGATCCTCCTGAAGATCTTGGCATGTTTTACTTTTACAAAGTTTTAATAAAGATAATAGCACTTTAAAATTTCTGGCAATGTAAATAATACATTGTTTGTTAAAAATAAAAGACAAAATTTGCTCAAATTAAAAGGCTTTTCCTTAGTATTATGTTCTGAAGAGGTAAAACTATCAAATGATGATTGAAAACTTCATTAGCTGCTCCAAGTTAAGGGGCCAGAGAGGACAGGGAGGGAACACAGTGAAGGCGTGCCATTAGGATGCTAATTTATGTGACAAAAATGAATGACAGGTAACGTAAGCAAGCTGTTGACATGTCCAGCCCACATGCAGCCCACATTTTGTCCACTTACAAAGTGACAGGTATAGATCCTGGACTTTCGCATAAGCAACACTCAGATGTCCCTCTTAACTGCATGTTTAAGTGGCCAATCATTGGCTTATACTGTCTGAGCTAAAACAAGGTGAATAAACTTGTGCATAGGAGTCTACCATGCACAAGACTATTAATATTCCATAATAGGAGATCCAGGAATGAAGCAGAACCTGGTCAGAGTCTAGAATGAATCACACAGCTAGCAATATTCTCACTTCTTCCTGGGCCCACTGCATCTCTCTTGCCTTCTTTATGGGTCTGTAAAAATCAGGTTAAAATCAACTGAGTGGTTCATTTCAGACAGGAGAAGAGATGCCAAGCAGCCCTGTAATGCAGGAGAAAGCTGTGGCTTGGGGGTAGGGATTTTGTCCGTACAGTCTGCTTGTGGTTGCTATATTTATGAACAACATGTACTGTGGTGGGTTGCATTATCACTCCCAATGACTTTCTTTTTTTTCTATAAGAAGATTTGCCAAGTGAATTTCTAGGCCTTCTTGTAGGGGGAATATATGGCTTTGCCCCATTGTCTACTTGGTCATAAACTCACCCAGGTCAATGGAAAGTGAGTGAAAGTGACAGTAGGTGGTTTCAGAGCAAAAATTCTAACAAGCCTCTGTGCTTCCACCAGCCTCTTGTTCTTTTCTCTCTACCATCCCATGTAGGGGTCATTCCTTCAGCCTGAACCCAGAATGAGAAGACACACATTGCAGAGCTGCAGACTAGCAGCACCTATGTATAACCAAGCAAGAAACACACGTTTGGAATTTTAAGACCCTGAGATTGGAGCTGCTTGTCACCACAGCAAAGCTGACTGCTATGTAATTATTTATCTATTAGAAAGAAAAAGAATAAAATAGCGCCAGCATTAGGGGCCTGCTTTTCCCCCCTAAATCTAATTTCCTTTGAGCATCAGGTTGAGTCGATCAGGGCTGGCCTGACAGCCTAGTGACACCAACGGCAGCAATTCAATGGTCCTAGACCCAACCAGTTGTACCCTGTGGAAGGTTTCACTGAACCCTCCCCTCCACTTTCTTCTAACGGATCTAATGGCTCAATCTATTGAACTGACAGGAAAATCAGAAAATACATTGGATGGAGAGGAACTCTTTTACAAGATCTCAGGGAAAAGCCTGAGCAATTCAGCTTTCTCTTTGTAAATCTTATTTGCAAATGGCCAAGGTACAGGAGAAGGAAAAGGTACACTGCAACAGCTGGGCCTCATTTTTGCCAAAAACGGAGCAGATGGAGTGATTATCTGTAGCCTTACTTGCACTGACCCTGAATATCTGTTGTTTGTCACAACAGTTTAAACACTTTAATTTCAGTTTCCCATGCATATGATCACACTACTCAAAGAGTTTACTTTTAAAAAAGGTTTGAAATGAAAAATCATGAGAACTAAACACCACTGGGGCACTGAGTTTGCTACTCCTAAAATGATTCTATAAACTCAAAAGAAAGAAAAGCACTCTTTTAAAGAAACCGCATGTACCATCTCCTTTTAATTGCGTCTAAGAAACCAGACAAATTGCCCTCAATGAAAAGAACTTAAACAATTAGATACTCATTGTTTTATATTTTAATTTTACAGTATTTCATATGTCGAACAATGGAAAATGGGCAGAGGAAAGTGAGACTCCTAGATTCCAGAAAGATAACTTTTAATTCTATTTGTCATTAATTGTTTTTCTTTCAAAAACTGCAGACATTTCTAATTCTACCCAAATACATTTATGAATAAGGTAATGTATGTACCAACAGACACAGAGGATTTTTTAAATAAATGATTAGATTTTAAGTTGGAAAATGTTAACCATAGTTTAATACGGCCTAGGTTTAAATAAAGTATTTATTGAGTCACTGTTTCATTTTAAGCTTTGCTGTTTGTCTCTCTGGTATTCCTAGAACAAAGTGATTTATTTCCTAATTGCTTACTTAGAAAATAAGATTTAGAAATTACCTATTAGCTTATTTCCACTGATTTTTTCAAATATAAAATCAATTTAATGTCTTTTCTTTGCCATATGAAAGAAAAATTGAATAATCATTTAATCTGTCTGATGCTTGCTTTGTTTTATTTTGATATTTCTAACTATTTATATTTTTCTAAGCAATGAATGATTCCACCATATGTTCCATCTCCCACAATATCTCATATAATTTCTTAAATAATGGCTTCTATGAAACAGGAGGATCTATTTATAAATTAGTTGCATTTTCTGTGTCATTTCTGGCAACGTATTCCTGGCCAACTGCTATGGAGACAGAAAGTATCAAAATATACGGCAGAAATTTGAACCGCATCAAGGCAGGAGGGCCTGACAAAGCTTAATAGGATAACATAACATTCAGCTCTGCTCTTTTTACTAAGCTCATCTCATTTCAACACATTGGTAGGAAATGTCTCCTTTTTCCTCCCTCCTTCATATTCTAAAGAGGATGTAGAGATTTGTTTTAAAATTGAAGCCAAAGTAAACAATATTTGCCTGTTTTTTAAAAGCATTTCCTTCATTCTGATGTACTACAGAAACAGGATGTTGACAAGAAATTTGTAGATTCAATGAAGTGATGCCAATACCAACTTTTTACTCCTTTTTGTTCACTCACTAAGTTCCCAAGGACTGATATATATATAAAGGCTATAGAACCCTACATATGCATTTTATCCCCCAATACCCTCCAGAAAGTTAATAATCTTTGTTTAGTGTTGTTATTAAATAATTATTTGTTTATTCTTGTGTTGAGAGTCATGTAGATGGCTCATACCACAAAGTCTGGCTGTAACATTGGCCCAGTCGTATTATTTTATTTTAGTTTTGAGAAGTAGTCAACAGTTGGTTCATAAATAGTCTTGTCTTCTGCATTAAGACTTTAGATTTTATCCACTATTCCTTGAGATCCACTGAAAGACTTTAAGCACACAGTTCTATTTCAGAAAAATTCCCTGTCAGGCATAGAGAAATAGTCTCCAAAATGGGGTATGTACATTCTAGAGAGTAGTCAAGCCATCCATAGGATATGGGAAGAAATATAAAAGTGTGTTTGTGTGTGTGAAAAATCCTATTTAATTTTGATATTTGTTTTAACTTCACACATTAGCATATAACATTTAAATTCAAACCTACCTAAACAAACATATTGGGAGTTCATGTTCAATTTTTTTTTCCTTTTCTTACGACATACGAGATCAAAAAGTTTAGATACTAGTAACAAATGAATCAGAGGCAGAAAATCAGTGAGGGGCCAGGAAAATCATCCCATAAGAAAAAAAATGGGGGCCTGAATTAAAACATCAGGAATAGAGAAGAGGAGAGAGATGCAAGCATATTCTTGTGATAAGGAAAGGACAATAACTGACTAAATAGGAAGAGAGAGAGAGACAAGAGAAAGTGAGTCTAGGGTACAGGTTACATGGTTTAATGGAGCTCAAACTCAAGGAGAAACTTATTGAATGGGTACCACAGACTTGGGAATTAGAAACGAAGATCTTTTGGTAAAACGTGTGTGTCAAACTACAGCAGAGAGGACAAAGATGGGAAGAGCAAGAAGATGGGAAGAGAAAGATGAATAGTGAATCTCCAGACCCATCCCTGCCCTAACCCAACCATTATGGCTCAATTTTACCTATTTTCTACACTGGAGTTTGGTATAAAGGGTTCAGTACCCAATTCTGAGAAATCAATACTTAAGGGCAGGGAAAACCATGTAAAATATAAATAATATCTGTTTGTTTGTTTGTTTGCTTAAAGGGGGAAGTGATTAGGTTTATTTATTTATGTTTAGAAGGGTTACTGGGGATTGAACCCAGGACCTTGTGTATGCTAATCACGCACTCTACCACTGATATCTGTAAAGTTACATTTACCCTTTGTTTTAAAATTGAAGTCAAAGCAACCAAGGCTTGCCTATTTTAAAAAGTATTTCCTTCATTCTGATGTATTTTAGTAACAGCCGTAATGGTGACAAGAAATTTGCAGTTGATGAAAGTTCTGGGTTTTTCATTTGTTTGTTTTTTGGTTGGGGAGGTAGTTAGGCTTATTTATTTATTTAATGGAGGTACTAGGGATTGAACCCAGGACCTCATGCATGCTAGGCATGCGCTCTACCACTGAACTACACCCTCCCCACTGAGTTGATGAAAGTTCTGATGCCAATAACCACACTATTCTTGGTCAAAGTTAACCTATTTACACTTAAGAGAAACCAATTTTTTAAATGGCAAAGAAAGTTCTGTCCATCAGACTGAGATGAACATACTCCCCTCATTACCCTTTAGAGAATAGCAACTTTCTGTGGACAGAATTTTTTGGAATGCCAGCTTATCTCCAAAAAGGATGTTACTAATGCCTAGGAAAACACACATTTGTGGAGTCATACACCTAACCACCAATATAAAGTAAGTATTTTCACTATTATCATCTCTTGCTTCTCTACAGCTACGTGTCCCCCCAAAATTGGACCTAATGCTCCATACAAATAAATGGACAAATGTATATGGACCAAAATACTCCATACAAATAAAGCTGAAATGTCACCAAAGGAATATCAGTCAACTGGTTGTCTTTCCAGAGCCTTCTGAGGGTGATAAGAGTAAATTTCCAGAGGTAGAAACTCAAGTTTGTACCTTGAGCTTCCTCCACGTATCCTTGCAAGCAAAGTAACCACTGCTAATGGACAGACTTCTTTGTTTTATGTTAAGGCACTTGCTGGAATAATGTTACAATGCTTCCAGGACTGTCTTTGGTGCTAACATTCTAAAGAGAACTCCAAGTTGATGGAGTAAGTATCTTACTTTCTTGTGAATATACTTTTTCTGCCTCAAGTCACTAAATCTCTTACTTTTCCCAACATAAAATTCCTATCCAAAAAGAAATATAACACAACTAAGGAAAAAGCCTATAACAACAGTACAGTCAAAAGAATTCCTCCTCAGACCCTCTTGCAAAATCCTATGATTGGATAGTTCACATACTGCCAAAGTACAGAAGCACACAATTATTGCAGCAAAATTTAATGTGCAGATTATCTGAAATGACCTAACTTATTATGATTGTCAAAAGACTAATTCTCCCAATTTTTGCTGGGTTCTTTAATGGGCTTCTCACCCCCAAATAACAGTAACAGCATCAAAATCTCCAAAAACATTATTTTAGAAAAGACTATAGGAATCCTTTAGGAATCCTATATAGTTACTTGCAATTTACTAAACATAGACTGAAATCTTTTGGAATTTTCAACAAGCAATAAAGGGTCTCTGCCTAAACAGATCTAAAAAAAATATTCCAAGGAGGAACCAAACAGCTCAGTCACTGTATTTGGATGCAGCTACTGTGCATTTTATTCATAGGAATGCACAGCACGGCTTGCTGTTACCGAAAAAGACTGCTGGATGGCAGATTTTTAGAAAGAGTAAGCAACTGAATTGTAAAACGTCCTAGCAATGATAAGATTTCACAATCCCGTAAGAATCTGCCCCCTCAACTCTCCTGATTTTGGGATTCCAAGAAGAATGAGAGTGATGTCTTATAATTAGCCTGTCTGTGTTAGCAGTAGGACAGATATTATTGGCCAGTCCTGAGGTCAGAGTGAAATCTCTACATTTTTTGTTAGTATTCCAACTCTTTTCTGCAAGATCGACTGTAGTACCCTCTTCCCGACTGCAGACTCTTGATTTCACTGCATGTCTTAAGGATGCAAGTCTAGGTGTAGGTAGGTCCTAGATGCTGTGCAGAAGAATAATGTGTACAGGTCAGATTACAGCTTAGAAAATGCCAAAATGAACAACAAAACAGGATAATTCCATGAAATGCACTATATAAGTGACATTATTATTATAGCCCAACACAGCTTCCTGTCCAACTCAAAAATTTGATTTATCAACTGTCGCCTGTTTAGCAAACCACACACATTACCAGTTAGCCTGAGAAGCTTCACCAGGCTTGCCCAGCCTCCCTGCCAGAAATCTTTATCATGGTTCAGAAGAAAAGCTTTCTTTCATCCAGCCTTTTTGTGCGGGGTTCTTTACCTGGAGGCTTTGGCAACTTCACAATGACAAGAACAAAGTTAAAATGTAAACTTTACACTTTTTATCAGTGGACATGCCTTTGGCTTCAAGTTATAGAAAACTATGACTCTGCTGGTTTTACAAATGAGGAAATACCAAACTTCAGCCACCAAAAAGTCCAGAGACAGGTGACCACAGGGTTGGTTAAGTGGCATGATGGTAATATCCAGGAAGAACATCCTTTCCATCTTTCTGCACCACATCCTCTATGTGCCAAGATTCCTCTAGTGGTCACAAGATGATACTTTAGCACTGAGATCTACTGCAGACAAGGCAAAGCCCAGAATAAATGCTTCTCCTGAGCATCTGTGTTAAGAAGCCCTCCAGCAAACTGACTTCACTTCTCATGCTCCAGAACTGTGTCACCTGCCCATTACTAGGACAGTCACTTTTAGGGAACTAGAGATGATCCTACGAACGTAGACTATCCGGCTTACCCCTGAACTGGAAATAGGCTGCCTTCCCTGAGAAGAGTGACATCTGAAGAAAGAATTGGTATCTTTGGCAAGAGAAGAGAGGAAATAGGTTGTGGAGGGTCAACCACTGGTGTCTGCGACCTTCAGATAATACATATGTTGTACTGAATGTAATTTGAAATCGAGTCCCCATCTGTGTGTGTTTAATTAAAATTAAAAGACAAAAGATAATTAAAATTAAAAGATAAGTGTTGGAGAAGATGCAGTCACTAAAATCATCCCTCTTCTCTCACAGAATTCAAAACAGTGCCACGATTGATCCATCAGGTCAGCTTTAAAGACTGTGTAATTATTGCTTCTCCTCTCTTTTGTGAAATCCTCCTGGAGTTTCCAGGACAGCGTCCTAGTCTGGTTCTCCTACTGCCTTATCTGCTCAGGTTCGTCTCTCTTCATCGGCTTTGCATTGACTTCCTGCTCCCAATTTGAAGATTTAGCCACAGCCCTCTTTTTCTTTCCAAAGTTTCTTTCAATCACTTCAATGGCTTGAAATAGCCCCGTTACATGAATGTTTTTCGACTTCAGACCTCCACTCTGACCTCGCCTCCAGGTTAGGCATAACTACTTGCATCGCCCATTAACACTCAAAGGCAACAAAGCTCTCCCACAATCTTCTCCCAGTTCAGGATCTTCTCCTGATTTCTCGATTTCTGTTCCCGCCTCATCATTTGCCCAATTATTCGGGCCTGAACTGGAGAATCACCTTGGGTGTCTCACTCTTTCTCAACTACCATATTAATTTGTGAAATATGTTATGATAATTTTGAAATATCTCTCATATCTATCCCTGAGTCTCTCCATTGTCACCAATTTAACTCCATCTTACCTCTTGCCACATTTAAGCCACCAGTCTTCATGTTTCCTAGACCACACACCCCGGCTATACTCCCCGGAAACCACTCCAGACAGTCCTTCAATGGCATCCCATCAACATCCGCCTGCTAATTCTCTTCACCCTGTACTTGAGCTCCCTGGCCCACTGGTTCCCTCCCAAAATTGCACCATGCTTCCTGTTTCTGTATCTCTGTTCAGTGTTCTTTCCTCTGTCGGTAATTATGCTGTTCCTACTTTTGCAGAAATCCTACCCATCTCTAAACCTTAAGAAGTTGAGAATAAATGTATCCCTAAGACTAGATGATGACAACAGTAGTTTAGGTCTCTGGCATTTCTTAACTGATATTGAGCAAATATTTTAATTCTATGAGATTCAGGTACTCCTCTGTAGAATAGGGGAGGGGATAATTCTTTCTCTGCCTCTATCATAGGATAATGATATTTATAAAAATTTTAAGTGAGATGAATGTGCAAAAGCAAGAATAAAGGTTAACATGTATAATGGGAAGTGTTTTACCAACACCCTCTCTAACACTACATATTCACAATGTGCTTACGAGACATCCTTCCGGGGTTCTACTCATGTTTATCACTTTTACGGTCAAAGTTGACAGCATCTCTCTTAGAATTAGTTCAGCCACTTAAAAACAGGCTACTGAGGGTCACTGACTCTTTTGGAATACAGATGAAATTCCAAGGACATAACAGAATCAGAAACTGCTTGAAATCATTAGGGTATGAAAGAAAGAAAAGACATAGTTGTAATATTATAATCATATGGGTAATTCCCTTAATTTGAATGTAAATAATTATTTAAATACTCATATAAATGCATCATTTGCAATAAATATTTATATAAATGTTGATTGATGAATTGTTCTTTGACTTATGCTGAAGTCACCTGGCTATCCCTCAAAAGGCTGGTTTCACACTAAGGTACCCCATGAAAAGGTTAAATTTCAACCATTTCTGGATGGTTGCTGTGACATGTCAGGAGCAGTAGGATGCCATGGTGTGCCGAGGGTCCTGGTCTAGGACACTGCTTTTCAGCACTTAACATACTACATGGGAAATTTCTAAAACCATGGTTTTTATTCCATATTTTGAGGTCACAATAGGGATCACACAGATTTTTTTCTCTTTCTTTTTTCTTTCTTTTCTAAATATCTCACAAGCTTAAAGACCCCTCCCACAGTCTCAGAATTTTCTACCCATTTTCGTCATCTTTCAGTTGATAATGTGAAACAATAATTTTAAGTCTGTAATTTACCAGTCAGTGCCACCATTTAAAACAGAATTCTGGGGATCATCTAGCTAAACCCCTTAAGTTAATTTTATTTTATTTTTTAATTTTTTTCAACCTCTTAACTTGAGAGGTATAGATCCACAGCACTGCGCATTGTCCATTCCCTAAGTGTTCCCCAAGTTTCACTTTCACATTCTGCAGAACCATAAGTGCTCTGTTTCGTCAGGTCTATAGCACTGCACTCTCACCAGCAAGCGCAGGAAAAGGCAGCAGCAGCTTGATGAGAACCAGCACAGCATTACGGTAAAGACACAGGTCAGACTACCTACTTCTCCACTTTCTGATCTAAAAGCATGGAAAGACAATCATGCATCTAACTCAAGTGTTTGTGAAGATTAGCCGGGTTAATATACATAAAATGCGGAACAAGTGCCTGGCACGTAAATGCCCTGTAAGTGTCAGCTGTTACTAGTCTTGCTATTTTTGTTACTATTATTACTACAGGATTCCATTATTATGATGTATGCAGTGAGACTACATCAGTTCTCAATTTTGAAGAGAAACATAATAAAGAAAACGGGAGCAGACCCTTCTATATCAAGTATTAATGTAAATGTTTTGTTCGATTTTAATCATTGCAATGATCAGCATAGATCTTTTAGTTACCATTCCAATGAGAATTTTATAAAGTAAATCCACACAACATATACCCACGCACTTTCTACGCACATTTTCATGTGCAAACTGTTTCTGAAGATAGAACGGAATGAATTATGAGCTCTGGCTATTTGTCTGGCAACCGTAGCAGAGTTAATTTAAATACCATCAGTGATCCTGTCCTGGGTCACGTGACCTCCTCAGATTATCAACCTACGAGTCAGGTCCCCACCCTGGTTAAAGCTAACAGCATGGCTTTGACCCGCCCCCCTCCTTTGAGTTGGGAAATCAAAGGAAGAAATGATTGAAGATCCAAACAGCAATCAGGCAGACAGATCACCCTGTGAAAGAATAATAACTGCTCTATCTCCAGGAAGGATAACTCCTGTTCAGCTAGCATGATTCTTTTCCAGTTACAAAAACAGACTTGGGGTGAATGGTAGGCGATGAAAATACAAAATGGTATACAGACATTGACAAAGACAAGAACCATAACAATTAGTTATCTTTCCAAATAATAAAGAGAAACTAAGTTTTGTTATTATTTCCTTGTTAAAAAAAAATACCTTTCATAGGAAAAGCACTACCTATGGACTATTCAGCGAATGCTGGAATTTCTTGTCCCCAGATACTTTTTTATATGACTGAAAACTCTCAATGCTAAGAAAACTTGTATTTAAGTATATTATTCCCAAACTCAGGAGCTTTAAAAGATCTGAGTTGCTTGGTAACTCTATAGCATACTTTTGGAGATAAAATGGTTCACATATTCATGGACCCTCCGTAAATCTTGAAAGTCTTCAGGCAGAAAGGCAAAGTGGGAGCCCAAGCTGAGGCAGAGCCTCACTTCTGCCAACAACCTCATGCCTGGCCAGGCCTGGAGGGTTTGCCAAGACCACACAGACAGACTAGATGGTAAATTGGATTGAGAATTCTTTTTGCAACTGGAAGCCATTCTGAACTCCTGCCTAAAGTTGGAGAAAATGAAGAGGGGCCAAAACCCGAAACCATTAAGGCTCAGAGATAATTATTATGGAAAACCAACAAGCATTTACCTAATGATGCCCTAGAGCCACTCCTAAAAGAAGGAATGAAAAGGAAAACTTGAACACAATGATTCAATGTAGTCAATGAACCAAAGAAGGAAAATCCAGTTCTGAAATTTGATAATAACCCAACATTACTTCCTTCAAATTTCTGAGTAGTAAGCTATGTTATAATAATGAAGCCAAATATATAATTGGTTTTATGCATTTATCCTTAAAATACCAACACCAAATTAAAATCACCACCCTAAGAAACATTGTCATCAGTAATTCTTTTTGCAAATCTATTTTAATTTTTATTACTGCAGATTTTTTTTGTCTCTAAGTCCACAAAGGGAATTGCTCAACATGATGTGATACAAAAAGTCCAGGATGCATCATAATCTCTCTAGGATGTAATTACTACAAATAAAATGACAGGCATACATGTGATATTTTAAAAATGTAAAAAATCCTTCTAGCTCTAAAGTTCCATGGAATAGATATTTTTTTTAAGTGCCAGAAGAGAAAGGGAAAGTTTTTTTTTTTTTAATGTTTTGAGCTGGCAATATCTCAACTTCCCAAACTCTACCATTGAGCCTATATATTTACTGACAAATAATTTGGAAATCATAACGTGAAAATGTGCCACAAATGTATCATGGTTTGGTCTACGAATATCTTAGGTACGTGAAATAGCTACATATTTTCTCCATTTCTATAATAAGGGCATTGAAAAGACATCCACTGGATCCTTTTACCTAAATTTTCTAAGACTCTACAATCTTACAAACAAGAATAGTACTTTCTACAGAGGAGTCTCCTACTCCATCTTAACAAGTGTAAACCTTTGCTCAGGAAGGTTAAATGGACACTTTAGATAGATTCCTGTGCCTGAGGGATCTGGCAAGGCCTCTGTGGGTGGGATGGTAAATAGCCCATGACTGTTTGCCTATGACTGTGCAGAATGCAATTTATCTTTTGCTTGGTTTGCAGAAAACAACTGTGTAAATTTTACAACATTCGCCAGTATGTCTATTCTTTAATACATGGCTCACTGATTAGGACCCAGTTTTCCAAGCAAGTACAAAATGAGAATCCTTGCTTCTGATGAGATTTTGGAAAGTAAAACAGACCTTCTTCTGAATTACCTCCTGAAACATACTTCACGTTTTTCCTAAGTTGTGTTTCCTTGATACTCTTTACAAACCCAATCATTACTCCACTTTTGAATGCAAAGTAACACACGCTGTTTGTTGCTTTGATGACTTTAATAAATTAAAACCCTATGGAAAGTACAACTGTCTCATCCTCTTCTAGGCTTCTATATGGACAGTACTTGGAAATTCCTGAGCCGCTTCATTCTATGGGGAAGCAGGTGCCATCTAGTGGTCAGATAGGAAATCACATCGGTGCATTTTCGCTCTGAACTAGTTATTACAGTGAGGAAGGAATTGGACTACAGATCAGAATTGAAAGGAGAGAAATATAATAGAAATCCTTGAGCAGGAACTATACCTGGTTCTTTGCTATCTATACTATTCTACATAGTCATTACTTTAAAAATACGAGTTATAACAATATTGACACGTCATTCCCAGTCTTTTTTTAGGGTCACTTTTTAACTTCAACCTACAATTGTTACAGTCATACAGATTCCAAAATAAATGTCTTTATGTGGAACATTTAATCAATGGACCATGTATTTGGCTCATCAGAAGTTAAAGAAACTTCTGAAACATAATTTCAAACATTGCACTGTAAAATATATTTACCTAAAAATGCCTCATTTTATTGGCTTTAAGAGATGCTTAAATTGTTAGGATGCTACTAACATTAGGATACCACTAAATTGTTGAATATTTAAAAACACAGAGGAAAAAGTTTGATGAAATTAATGGCATACTATTCAAAGAATAAAACATTCCTAAACATGGAACCAAGAATGTTCCTTACTGTCAGGAAAAAGCACCTGACTGTATTTCTAGTTTAATCCTGCTGTGCTGCAGATACCATCTGTGTAAGGTACACTTGCTGGGGTCAGGTTAGATGCCCATACTGTCCTGGAAGATTTTGCCCAGTTTATTCCCCCTCTGGAAAGTTCTAGAGAGACGAGAAACACGTCTGATACATCTTTTCATCTCCACAGGAAACTTCCTTAATCATCCTCCTACTGTCCAGTGACTTTCAGGCAAATCACGGCATATATGTGGCAACGTCAACTATATAATATGTACACCTGCACTCAGACCAGCTGCGACTAGGTTTTCACTATGGGGTACCAAGAATTTCAGTGAGAGTCCCCCTTTACCAAATAACGATTCCAAAAACACTTAATTTCTTTGTAGATTTTTATTTCTCTAGTTGCAGAGTTGGAATTTCAAAACAGTAATTGTTCCATAATCTACAGTAAACACCCCATGGCACTACCACTCTCAAAGAACGAAGACTGGCACAGGATGGAAAGGAATGCTTTTTGGTTTTTAAGCCAGCACTTTCAGGGGCACCTACAGCTCAGCCACACAATGCCCACTCATAAAGTCGCAGCTGTTTGTTGCTAAGGTAATTAAACGTGTCTGCTGGCGACAGCCTCCCAACTTATATGTGTTTAAGGACACGGAAGACAACGGACATATAGACTCTCATGCTATTCTGGGGAACAAATCAATCGGTGTTTGTAATGGAAACTGAAAGGGCTTCGGAGTCTTCAGACCTCGATTCAAGCCTGACCTGAGCAGTCACTGAACCTCTCTGAGGCAGAGTTCGCTCTTGTGCATGCGGAGATGTTCTCTGCTAATCTCGATGACCCAGGGCTCTAATTGTGGCACGTACTGAACTTTCAAGAGGGCCACCATTTTCAAGGTAATTTTGAAATGTCTGTTAAGAAACATACTTATGACAAAATGAATTTTAAGAAATCAAAGTGTGACCTACAAAGATTTCACGTTTAGAGTGGGCTCCTTTGCTAACGGAGATAAGGGATCAGGGTGTACACTTAATGACACAAGCACACACTTCTGTTTTGTGAAACAGAAGGTAGGATTTCTAAGCAACCACAGTAGAAACTGCACTTGTTTTGAAATAAGGAAAATAACAGCAGCTAAAAGAGGTTTTTAATGACTACTTTTAATAAGTCAATCCGTATGGTTGTATGCTTGCAAGAGTTTTCTTAGGAATTCACTTTATGTTTAACACTGACCTTGAGATAGCTGATATTTTTAGACACTTTTCATATATTTTGAAAGACTAAACACATTTATTTATTTATATCTTCACAGAGGCAACTGATATTTATTAAAGGCTTTCTCTGTGACAAGCACAGGTTTGAAAATGGTCTACTTGCATTTTATGATACAGATTAAACCTAGATATGGGATTATATTCATGATAAACTAACAAGCCAGCAGAGAGCTACTAAAAGCTGAAGGATTTTATAATTTTTTTAGAGTGCAAAGAATAATTTTATCTACTTCTAAGTCTCAAACTACTCTGTGTTTCATAAGGAAATTAGCCAAAGTCTATATAAAATACATACACTGAAATATGTACATATTTGATTGTGTGAGAAACTGGCAGGAAACAAAATGTGGATGGCTTTAAAAGGGAAAAGAAAAAAAAAAAAAGAATAGCTGTAATTCCAAATTCCCCAATCTTATGAATTGAAAGAAAATATATACATATAGCAACTGATGTATATATGCATATCTATGTGTACATATATGTACATATATGTATATATGCCCACAAAGTGATAGCTATATGTAATAGGCACATAGCTTATGTTATAACTTATGTTATATGAATATAGCTATATGTACATCCGGCCACAAAGCACTAGCTAAAACAGGCACTATTATTCTCTCATATATGTGCAGAAAGGCAAACTCTGGATGAAACATATAAAAATGTTTCTTTACTGTTTAGCAGTCTTATACCAGTGATTTAACTTACATGCTCTCTGTATTTCAGTGATCTGTCTTCTCTCTTCATCCCCCTGATACACTCCTTAGCACTTATCTAGGCTTTTCTAAGTAGAAGCTTACAGTTTTCTGAAGTAATCATCTTACTGACTCTTAATCACACTAAGAGAGTGACAGTCAGCCCGAACCATCTGAGTCAGATGAGCAAGGGAGGTGCGCAGAAAGTCACGTTACGCTGGCAACATTTTCTCCTGTTGTTCTTTCCCATTGTTCTTTTTCAGATGATCAATGGGAGTTGTGGATTTCTCAAATCTATAGACTATAAAGTTCAGCCAAGTTGCTTTTTCGTACACATAGACAGAACTGATGTTTGGAACAGCAGTTCGACGTTCCTGTGAGACTCTGACCAAGACTAACTTAATAACTGCAGAATGTGCACTGATGTTTTTATAATGGTGTTTAATAGAAAAATTAGAAATGGAAGGTTTTTCTGAATTAGTCTTGAGCTAACCAAACCATTCACAAACTACTCTACCCTACTCCTCCGCAATCTGTCCCCTCTGATCCCTCCTGGGTGTGACTCTTCAAGAAAAGTCATCTGTGACCAACCAGGCTCCTGAACCACATTGTTCATGCTCTAGCACAGCCTAATATGGATTTTTCTATGTTTACAATAATCTTTCCACTAAACTTTTAGTTCCTGGGGGTCAAAACCCTCACTTATCTTTATATTTTCAAGTTTTAGTAAGCATATAATAAGTGCTCAATAAATGATAAATTAAGTAAACAATGATCTCATTACTGCTTAAAACTGAGGTGCATGCATAAACAACTAAGGCAGTAAAATGATGAGTCAGTCCCCTAAGACTTGTTCAAATACCTTAAACTCATCCCCAAAAGAATGGAAAAAAAAAGGTCTTGGTTTGCTTTCCAGAAATGTGTGATGTTAAAGAACATTCTTGCTAGATTATTTGTATTATAACAGCCTGTTATAATTCTTTGTTATATAATTAATAACATTATTTCAAACTCTATTTAAACTGTAACTATAAATACAAGGAAATTATATATATATAATTCTATTAGATACAAGTGGTGTCATATTTTAGTATAAGTACTTAAAAATGTATAAAGAATTACATTTATGTACAGTTTTGTAACAAATTTTAATGTTATTTTCTCTATCATTTTTTGGTAAATATATGGGAGCACTTTAATTCTAAATAGTTAGCTATTAATGTATACTCACCCCAAATACTTGACTGTTATCAACAACTCATTAATGAGCATCTTCATGTAATACACTAGGTATTACTAATCTTTCCAATATTTGCAGTCTGTTTCTAGTAAAATTTCAAATTAATCTCAACAAAGACTCAGAGACAAGCTTATTCTCTCAATTTTTTTTCCCCTATTTTGGCAAAAGACAACAATAGAAGAATTCAACATTTACTTTTTAACCCATGATACATATTACACGATCTATCTCGCTGATAATGATACATTCTGAAATACAGCTATAGGATAGAGAAAGGGTAATAAAGTGTAATTCCAAAGTTGCTAAACCTAGAGACATTTTCTAGAGTTCTTAAGCATCACAGGAACAATGGCTTAAAGGAAGGATGTTTTACATACCAACTGAAATATAACTGATAACCCTGATACAGTGATTACTTTTCCAACATAGAAAGGAAAAAATAAAACCTAACAATTTGCAGTTTATTTTATTTTACTGCTTTTGACTACATCAGAAACAGTAAGAAATTCCACTGTAAGTGCTCCAAATAGGTAATCAGATACATCTGTGGTTATCTTGCTTCCCTAAACATTTCCTGGTGATTTTGCTAACTATAATCCTGTAATAGAAACCCTGTAGATCTTACTCCAAAAGAAATCTCAGATTATTCACATGCCAGACAAAGGGCTAAATGTCGGTTGACAGCCATCTAGCTTCTGTAATCAAGTTTCTGCCAAGTGAAGTTGAGTCAAGTGATGCATAAACAAAGATAATCCAATGGCAAGGCTGAAGAGCCACTCTGATATGTATGCTGAATTGTTTCCCAATATTAAGTCATCAGACCTGCAATCACTTAAATCCTTACATAAGACAATGTTTTACCAGCTAAATTTGTTTTGAGGCTAAGTACACGAACACTTACATTTACCCACAATGAATGTTGTGCTATTATGTAACTCATATAAAATTGTTGTTAAAGACAGTGTTGCTCTGCTTTGAACAAAGATACTAATGAAAATATCTTAGAATTAATCACAGGATGAAAGTTTTCCTGCTAAAGACATAAATATTATCAGGTTTCCCTATTACTATATCTTTGAGGAAGCACAGATCTAAATTTAACTTTAAACACAAAATATACTTTAACATTTGTGTTTCTGACTTAGCTTTACATAGTCCTTTTACACATTAAAAAATAATTAGGATAGCTTTAAATCCTTTCTCTAAAAGAAGCATAAAATACATAAGTAAATAATAAGATTGCTTTTATATCCTAATCTTAATCAACTACACTAATTAAAATAGGTAGAAAAATGAGGTACAAAGATATCAAAACCCAGAAATACATTTGGAATTTACTTAGAAACACATTTGAAAACACCTGTGCACCAATATCTGTCCCCATATTTTCCCAGATAATCCTGAAGTTTAGTCATAGACAAAGTTCAGCAAATCCTCTAACTTAAGTCATAGCTATCTAATCCAGGAAAAAATAATAACCTACTTCAGTTGGCTATTTAATGGTGCGAGGCAATTCTTACTATTGTGGAAATGGGACTATTAACACCATATTTTAAATACAGAAGTAGAAAATGCCAAACCCCATATTGCTTGATTCAGCCCTAGGTGAAAACAAACTTATAAGCTGAAACAAATAACTGAACCATACTTCAAATGAGTAACACAACTGCACTGGAGCAGGATGAGGACAGAGGTGAGGGGAAAACTAACCAAGCGACATCTGAATACAGGATAAGGCATACAAGACAAAAAAAAATGCCAAAAACCTAATTAAAAGGTTTACTTTTTTGTTGTTGTTTATTTTCTTTATTTTTTCCACAGAGGCAAGGGTTAGCAATTTTGAAACTACTTTGTAAAACTACATTCTAGGATTAGGCAAATATGTAATATATTGTGAATAAAGGAAGCCAGGTTTCTTACTGTTGTAAAGGAGTTACACAGACAAAAATGGAGCAGGATAGAACAAACACTATGGGATTGGACTGGAATTGGAAGTTATCAGTGCGAAATCATAGATTTAACGTATAGAGATACTTGGATATACACATGGATACAGATATGCATGGGAATGTATATTTATGCATACATATATGTATATAAGTATGTGTATACATATACATATCCCCCAGATCTATCTGCTGAGAGAGCCTAGAAGCAAAAACTCCTCAGAAGCAATGAGCACACTTCCTCCCCAAAGTTTGACTTCTAAGTATCTTTTTCTATTAAAAGGAACCAGGGATCCTTAAAAAAAAAAAAAAAAGCAGCTGATCCCAAAGCTGGGGCAGGAGAAAATACCAGAATCTTGGGTATCTTGTGCCAAAAAGTGAGAAAGTCCTGAAGGATGATAGGGACATGTCAAAATGGCAATGAAGCCAAGTAGAAGGTGCTCAAACTGACCAAAGAGACAGGATGAGCATCAAAATAAATAATGACATTAACTAACAATATTAAAGGATTATATTCTGCTAAATAAGAAACCCATGAGTCTATACAGAAACAAACAAATAAATGGGAAAGGAAGGCTCTTCCACATAATAAGATGCCAACTACTAAATAGAGAAAAGATGGTTTCCTTTAGCAACCATCATAATAATAAATGATTCAGGCAGGAATCATTAATAAATTCTAACTATTGGATAAAACTTTGTGAAATTCCAGGTTATTTCCATTTACTCAAAGTATCACTCTACAAGTTACTTTTTTATTAAAAGGGGGGGGGGGAACGGTAACTTTATAGTGGAGAAACATGGCAGACATCACTTTAACCAAATGATCAAGTTAAAATTGTAGCAATGGAACTAAACAGCTAAACAACAGCACATGACTCCAAACACAAGAACTTAGCATCACTACTGTGGTACTCCTGCTGAAACTGTCTGACTTGAATCTCATCACAAGGAAACATAAGACTCAAATAGAAGGATCATCTACAAAACAACTGGCCTGTATTTTTCAAAAAAAAATCAATGACATGAAATACAAAGAAAGCCTCAGAAACTCTTTCAATTTAAAGGATATTAAAAAGACATCAAAACAAACTGAAAAGCATTATTGTGTATTTTCCTTTGCTATAAAGAACACTATTGAAACAACTATTGAAATCTGAAATAAGGTCTGTAGATTTGATAATAGCATTGTATCAGTGTTAATTTGCTAATTTTAATCACTGAACTGTACCTATGTTTAAGCTAATTTCATGTTATAAAATATTTGAGTATTTAGAAGTAAAAGGGTAACACATCTATGACTTAAACAGTTCAGAAGAAAAAAATATAAAAATAAACGTGTGTGTGTATGGACAGATGATAGTTCGATGGACAGACAGATACATACACACATACACAGATAAGAGAAGAGAGATGACAGAAAATGAGAATGATGGAGGACTCTTGGTGAAGGGTATCCAGGAATCTTTTGTGCTATTCCTGAAACTTTACAGTAAATCTGAAATTATGTCCAATTAAAAGTTAAAATAAATTCCTTTGCTAGTGAGAATGTACTTAGACTCTTCGGCTGTTGTTTTTCAGGTCTGACTATAATAAATGGCTCTAATAGATTCATTTCTGAATAACAATACAAATGTATATGTTTTCTTCACATAAGCTTTTTCAAACTGTGAGCTGCAATCTATTAGTAGGTTATGAAATCTATTTAGCGGGATATGACCAGCATTTTTTAATGAGCTGGAATAAAAGAATATTAGAATGTATCACACCTTGTAGAGCTAAGTATTTGTTTCTGATATTTGAATTACAGTTACATACAATTGTATGTATATGTTTGTGTGGCTGGGTCTTAACTTAAAATATTTTTCTTATTGTAGTTCACTCTCAAAAAAAAAAAAAAAAGAGAGACTAAAAACACTGTACTCTTCCTTTTTACCCTAGAGGTTTAACTTTACTTGTATGCATACACACTTCAACTTCTAATTTATCTAATTTCTTCAATAATCACTTATTGAGCATCTGTTTTTTCCAAGAACTATACTGATGACAGCTACTATTACAAAATTTATGATCTCCTCTAGTCCCCTACTCCTCCTCCCCTTCCTCTTAGAGAAAATCTTACCTCCTTCCAAAACCTAGTACATTTTAAAAGCACTCAACAGATGTGAATCCATACTGCAAATTAAAGAATATTCATCTTTTTTGAAAAGATACATACAGTTCTATAACATTTATCCTGGTAATACAGTTTTCTCATTTTTTGAGTTATTCATCCAAAAACTGTGCTTAAAAATACTTAATGCCTTCTATAACTTGACTCTTTTTTCTGACTTATTTTTTGTTGTCATTAATGGAGGTACTGGGGATTGAACTCAGGACCTTGTGCAGGCTAAGCATGTGCTCTACTACTAAGCTATACCCTACCCCCTTACCTTGACTCTTAACATGTGCTAGAAAAGGTTCAAAAAATTTTTGTTTGGCATGGCATAATGGAATTGTATACATCAATGTTTTTGTAATTCTGCCAAGCCTAAATGAATTTCAGATGTTCTAAGTTAGATTAAGCCTCATAGGATAAAGTCCAAACCACTTACCAAGATTAGAAGCCTCTGATAGTTCAGCATCAGGTGAATTTTGCAGACTCTGCTTCCACCATAATCCCCAAATGCACTATGTCATGTAAGATTCACCGAACTATCAACCTTCTTTATGATGGTTCATACCACTACGCCTTTGAACTTGGTGCCCACTCAACCAACAACCCCTAGCTACCTCGTCATCCTTCAAGACAAATTTCTTTTCTTTCTTTTTTTTTCTTAAATGGAGGTACTGGGGATCGAACCTAGGACCTCATGCATGCTAAGCACATGCTCTACCACTGAGCTATACCCTCCCCCAGCAAGGCAAATTTCAACGTCACTTCTTTCATGAAAATTTTCCTCCCTCCCTCAGCACTACCTTCCCTTCTCCCCCAAATGTAATTCTTCCTTTTTGATTCCTCATATCTCTTTCCCCATACTTCTACCTCTTTTACACTGTGCTTTAATTAATGTATTTTATAGGATTGTCTCTTCCACCAGGTTGCAATGAGTTTTTCAAAATGTTATTCAGCCATTAATTTTTCTGACCCTCCAGAGAACAGGATGTCTAGCACAAGCATAGCGCTCGTTAATTATTTTTGAACAAGTGGATAACAAAAGGCAACAAATACCATAGGAAAATACATAGAATTAAAAAATTCAAAAACAAGAGTGGTAATCACCAGCCACTGCTTGCTCAGATCATGAAGGAAATGGTAACTGATCTGGGCATGAAGAACGAGTAGGATGTGAGTCAAAGGCAATGGTGAGAGAGGAATTTTAATGGAGAACAAGAAATGAAAGAACCAAGACCTAAGAGCCTAAGTGTGGTGTCCACAGGAATGCCCGCAGACCTCCCACTATAGGGACCATAACTGACCAAGGGCCCCCAGCTGCTGCCTCTGAAATCCACTGAAGAATTCGAGCTATGACCATGCCTCCATGGCCTGCTCCCAGACAATGACTGATCAAGTGGAGAACATAGAGATATTGAGGTAGACCCATTCTCAGGAAACAAAGGACTCCTCTGATGGCCAATGTTGGATTAAGGACTCCATATGTAAGCCTTAAGTTAACCAATCTAGGATGCTTCCACCCAGCCTCTCTCTCTCCCTTTTTCACTTCGGGTCAAATTTGTATCATAATCTGAGGTTTCCCTCAACCTTATCTGACTCTCCCTCTATTTCCTCTTACATGAGCATTTCCTAAAATCCTTGTATTTTCAGTCCCACTTTAGCATTGGCTTCTTAGAAGAATAAGACTAACATACAGAGAACAGGGTATAGATGGAGTAAGTAGTAGAAATTAAAGCTTGGAGGAGCAAATTGGGACTTTATCACCAAGGACAACTAGTCAACTCAATACTTTGCCTCAAAACAGGATAAATCTTACTTTCCTAATGCAAATAAAACTGTTTACATAGTTTTTAAAGTTCGCCAATGCAGAAATTTTGTAACTTCCTTTTGCGAGTTGTTTCACAGCTTAATTACCTTTCACATCCAACTTACATCTATACTAAATCCCGTTTCAAGGTCTTTTTTTCCTACTTCAGTTTCTATGGGAGTGGATCACAGACAACGATAAACACTAAATTAACTACATGAATTCCCACTCATAGCAAGAATTCCCTCTACAATGTTCTGTACAAATGATCTTATAGGAACATTAGCCACATTTTCTATTTGCTACAAAATTGTATCTTATTAATATAGTCTAATCATGGGATACCTGCTTTTTATGTGATTTTAAAAAGATTCATCATTTGCAAGGAAAAAAACAAAGGTTTGTATGTTTTACCTTAGAAATTTTTACAATTTCTCATAGAAGGAAGACTTTTTTTTTCTATTCTAAAATCTTTCAAATACTCTGCCTTCTACTGACAGAGTAAAAAAACTCAATCTTCAATTACTTAGATTAAACATAACACGTCATCCAATTTAAAATAATGAATGTATTTTTTTCTGCCAAAAATTTGAAACAGAGATGGAATATGTGTGGGAAATGCTGTTATCTTTCCAAATCTCTGCTTGAATAAAATAAAAGCATTTGTCTGACCATGATAAGCACATTGTCTGGTCGAGATACTCCAAGTATGCAAATCAACATGAAACACTCCAACAGCAAGACTTACCCATCTGCATAAAGCTTCAAAAATGGTGATGTACTTACCTAAAATAAAAGGAGAGACGACATTAATGACATTCATTACAGTTTAAACATATAGTGAAAAACAAATTCTAGCAGGCATTCAAAGCATCTGTTCCCCTCATTACCGCCAGACTCAATTTTAGGGCTTTTGTTTATAACACAACAGGCCAGATGGTGGTGTCTCTCTGACTGCTCAAGTTTATTTTGAGTACACTTCATAGGTATCTCCTCAATAAATGTTAAGAAAGATTATAACAATCAAGTAGCCAAGCACTATGATTAATAACAACAGCAAATAACACCTCTGGAGTGCTCTCTTGTCTGCCAAGTCCAGTGCAATATACTATATGTGCACATTCTCATTCACTCTTCAGAAAATGAAGACGAGTAAATACTATTATTATCCCCATTGTAAAGATGAAGTAAGTGAGGCTTAGAGAAGTTCCTTTTCTTGCCCAAAGTCACACAGCTAAAAAGTGTTGGAGCTGGGATTTTCACAGGTTCTCTGAATCTAGAGCCCAATCTCATAATCTTCATGCTATACATCCAAAACCCAGTTGGAAAGAAAGATGGATCCCAGTATTAGTACTTTGTTAAGTAATAGATTATAAAAATAGAACTGCTTATAATTTTAAAACTTGAAAGAATGAACAATGCCTGGTGCATAACAGCTACTCTGTAGTATTTGTTGAATGAATAAGTAATAAGCAAATGAACAAAACTGATATCTAATAGATGTACTCAGGTTGTATCTCAACACAAGAAATATTTGCACAACAAGTCACTCACTCTAAGTACAGGTTACTTCTTTCTTCCTACAGATGGCCCTGCACCAGTTCTTTATTCTACCGATTGTTTAGGGATGAGAACTAAATGCTCTCCAGTGGGAGAGGTAAGGGGTAGATCTTAAACAAATGACCAGGGAGCTACAAGAAAAGAATGGAGTTGCCAAAATCCTGAGACGGCATGTCAGTCTAAAGGTAAAATCCGTCAGTCATTCAAGAAGCAGTTAACACCATTTAACAGTGCAGTTTTCTTCAGGTTTGTGGTCATTCTCACAGAGATTCTGATTAGCAACAAAATGTTAAAGAAAGAAGCATCTGAGGGAGGAACATAATCAAGGGGATCAATTACTTGAAAGAATATGGTAAATTGAGAAACACACATGAAGACTGCTTGCTTCTGCCAGAAAACTCCAGTTCCTTGTATAGAACGAGCTGTTAGCACAGCCAAAATGGTGGAGTAGAAGGACCTTGAGCTCACCTTCTCTCATGAGCATACCAAAATCACGACTAACTGCAGAATAATCATCAGTGAAAGAGACTGGAACCTACCAGAAAAGATCTTCTACAACTAAACACATAAAGAAAGAACCACTACGAAATGGGTGGGAGGGGCAGACTTGTGATACAATCAAATCTCGTAAGTCCAGGGTGCATGACCCCCAAACTGGAGAATATTTATATTGCAGAGGTTCCCCCACAGGGGTGAACCCCATGTCAGGCTCCCCAGGTTGGGGTCCAGCACTGAGAAGAGGAAACCTCAGAGCATTTGACTCTTAGGGTCAGCAGGGCTTAACTGGAGAAGCACTACAGGACTCAGGGAAATGAAGACTTCACTCTCACAGGATACACACAAAATCTCACATGCACCAGGACCAAGGGCAAAAGCAATCATTTCACAGGAGCCTGGGCCAGACCTACTTGCTGGTCTGGGAGGGTCTCCTGGGGAGGTGGGGGCGGTTGTGGCTCACCCTGGGGACACAGACATTGCTGGCAGACACATCAGGGAGTATTCATCTGTGTAAACTTACCTGGAGGCTAACATCTTGGGTCATTAGCACTAAGACCTGGCCCCACCCAACAGCCTGTACACTCCAGTGCTGGGAGGCTTCAGGCCAAACATCTATCTGGGTGGGGACACAGCCCCATTCATCACCAGACAGGCAGCCTAAAGACTTCCTGAGCCCACAGCTGCCTCTAGATACACCCTTAGACATGGCACTGCCCACCAAAGGACCAAGACCCAGGTCTATCCACCAGTAGTCAGTCACCAGGCCCTCCCACCAGGAAGCCTGCACAAGTTCTACACCAGGTTCACCCACCAGGGGGCACCAAAAGCAAGAAAACTGGTCTCACAGCCTGCTGAATGAGTCCGCAAACATAGGCCAGACGCTACCCTGTGACCAGCTAGCCCCTGTCCTTGGGTGACAAGTGGGGAGTGCACTGCTGAGATGCACAAGGCTTCTCGTACAAAGGCCACTTTTCCAAGGTCGAGAAACATAGTTTATCTACCATATATATAAATACAAGCAGCAATTTAGACATAATGAGGTGACAAAGGAATATGTTCCAGATGAAGGAACAAGATAAAACCCCAGAAGGGGAAGGCGGCCAAGATGGCGGAGTGGAAGGCCACGTAGCTCGCCCTCTCACACAAATACACCAAGACTGACATCCACAGACCCACCCATCCACTCAGAACACCTGCTGAACTTTGACGGAACATCACCTTCTTCAAAAGACAAAATACACCACAGATCTGGTAGGAGAAAAGGGAAAAAAAAAGCAAAAGGAAATTAGTGTGAAACCGGTCCTGTGGGGAGGGAGTGCAAAGGAGGAACAGAGCTCCAACGGAGTGGTCAGAGAGGCTGAGGGGGAACCTCTGAGGCTCGGATCTGCATGGAATAGCCCTTGACTGACAGAACTAAGTGAAGCAGGCACAAAGGGTCCAGGGGAGCCCCAGCCCTAGACGCAAACCGGCAGGTGGGGGACGGGACAGGCTGCCAGGGCCAAGCCGGGCGGAGGACAGGGGCCGCTGTACAGAGGCAAACCTTGGGGGACTGCAGGGTGCCGTGCGCCGTGGCTGGGAGGGTATACAGAGCAGAACAGCCTGGGTCTCCCAGAAAATACGAAAAGGAAAAAACAAAAAAGAACCAAAGCACCACTGCTGGTGTGCCCTGGGGAGAGGGGCACCATAGCCTTTGTCTCCTCAGACCCGCAGCACAAGGCGGAGGTGGGTGGAAACCTGAATACATACCTAGGGGCGCCACAACCTCTTAGGCGGGACTGCTGTTTGTTTACAGCCCCAGGCAGAGGGGACCGTTCTGCTCTGTGGTGCCTCTGTGAACTCCTGCCTCCAAAACAAGTGAACAAGGACAGTCTGTCGCACACTGGCTGAGAGGGTCGGTGAGGCCGTTTCCTGCCAGCCCGCCTACCTAGCGTGGACCCGACGTGGCGTGGGGAGGGGCGCTCAACAGGGGAGCGACCCGCCCACCTACCAGACGCAGCGTGGGGAGGGGGCGTGAACCGCCTGCCTACAGGCGCTGGGAGCAGCACAGACCAGTGGACCGACCGGCAGGCCTCTGGAGGCAGCGAGCAGAGTTGACGAAGCAGGGCGAGGGCAGGAGCAGCAACAACCACAGTACAGGCTCTGGCCGCCACAACACCAGCCAAACCCCCAACCAAAGGGATAACAGACAAAAGGCATGGAAGGAAGACATGGCAACCACCCATACTTAAAAAGGACTTCTTGACAAAATTATTTGGAGTGCACAGTCTACAAAGGAACACATGCTTTTTTTTTTTTTTTCCTTTTTGTTCTTTTTCTTTTTTAATTTTTATTTTCTTTTTTATTCTTATTTTTTAATCCTTTTAAAAATTTTCTTTTCTTTAAGAAATTTTTAATTACTTATTTGTCTTAATTTGATCTATATTTCTCTTTTGCTTTGTTCTTCTGTTACTGATTATACTGTTTTCAAAGCTTTTTTCTTCTTTTAATTTTTTTTTAACTTTAATTTCTGCACCCGTGTTAAATAAATAAACAAACCTGTTGAGGACCACAGTAGATAACTTATACTCCACAATCCATAGAGGCAGAGACATATAAGTAAAATGAAGAAGCAGAAGAATCACTCCCAATTCAAAGAACAAGAGAAATCCCCTGAAAGAACGCTCAATGAAATAGACCTTGATAGTCTACTAGATCATGATTTCAAAAAAGGAGTGATCAAAGTACTGAAGGAACTTAAAGAGATTGTGAATAGAGACAATACATCAAAAAGGAAACTGAAACTATAAAGAGGAGCCAATTAAAAATGGAAAACTCATTTGCTGAGATAAGAGCTGAACTAAAGGCTATAAAAAAGCAGGCTACATAATGCAGAGGAATGAATAAGTGACTTAGAAGCAGGATAACAGAAGACACCCAATCAGAACAGCTTAAAGAAAAACAAATAAAAACCAGTGAAAACAATATAAGGGACCTAGGGGAGACCATAAAGCATACCAACCTACACATAATAGGGGTCCCAGAAGGAGAAGAAACAGCAAAGGGGATTGAAAAGGTATTTGAAGAAATCATGACTGAAAACCTCCCAAACCTAAAGGAATCAGATATACAAATACAGGAAGCACAGAGGATTCCAAACAAGAAGAACCCAAATAGCCCCACACCAAGACATGATACCACATATAGAAAACCCTACAATCTCCACACAAAAACTACCAGAGCAAATAAAAGAATTCGGCAAGGAAGCAGGATACAAGATTAATGTAAAAACAATCAGTTGCATTTCTTTATACTAACAAAAGAAAAATAAAGTAAAGAAACAATCCTTTCTAAAATTGCACTGAAAGTAATAAAATACCTAGGAATAAATCTAACCAAGGAGGTGAAAGATTTATACATGGAGAACTACAAAACATTGATTAAGGAAATTAAAGACTTAAAGAAATGGAAAGATATCCCATGCTCTTGGATTGGAAGCATCAATATTGTTAAAGTGGCCATCCTGCCCAAGGCAATATACAGATTTTATGTAATCCCTATTAAATTACCCAGGACATTTTTCACAGAACTAGAACAAATCATATTAAAATTTATATGGAATTGCCCAAAAGACCCAGAATTGCCAAAGCATTACTGAAGAAAAAGAATGAAGCTGGAGGAATAACACTCCCAGACTTCAGACAACACTACAGAGCTACAGCAATCATAACAGTATGGTATTGGTACAGAAACAGACATTGGGGTCAATGGAACAGAATAGAGCCCAGAAATAAACCCACAGACCTATGGTCAATTAATCTTTGACAAAGGAAGCAAGGATGTACAGTGGAGAAAAGACAGTCTCTTCAGCATGTGGTGTTGGGAAAACAAGATAGCAGCATGTAAATCAATGAAATTAGAACACTCCCTCACACCATACACAAAAATAAAATGGCTTAAATACTTAAACATAAGGCAAGACACAGTAAATCTCCTAGAAGAAAACAGGCAAAACATTATCTCACATACATCTCAGCAATGTTCTCCTAGGGCAGTCTACCCAGGCAACAGAAATAAAAGCAAAAATAAACAAATGGGACCTAATGAAACTTATGAGCTTTTGCACAGAAAGGGAAACCATAAGCAAAACAAAATGACAACCTACAGAATGGGGGAAAATATTTGCAAAAGATGAGACTGACAAGAGCTTGATTTCCAGAATATATAAACAGCTCATAAACTTATAAAGAAAAAAACAAACTGCCCAATCAAAAAATGGGCAGAAGACCTAAACAAGCAATTCTCCAATGAAGACATACAAATGACCAATAGGCACATGAAAAAAAATGCTCAATATCGCTAATTACCAGAGAAATGCAAATCAAAATGACAATGAGGTATCACCTCACACCAATCAGAATGGCCATCATTCAAAAGTCCACAAACAACAAATGCTGGAGAGGGCGGGGAGAAAGGAGAACCTTCCCACACTGTTGGTGGAAATGTAGTTTGGTGCAACCATTATGGAAAATAGTATGGAGATTCCTCAAAAGACTAAAAATAGACTTACCATATGATCCAACAATTCCACTCCTGGGCATATATCCAGAGGGAACCTTAATTCAAAAAGATACATGCACCCCAATGTTCATAGCAGCACTATTTACAATAGCCAAGACATGGAAATGACCTCAATGTCCATCGACAGATGACTGGATAAAGAAGTTGTGGTGTATTTATACAATGGAATACTACTCAGCTTTAAAAAATGACAACATAATGCCATTTGCAGCAACATGGATGTCCCTGGAAAATGTCATTCTAAGTAAGCCAGAAAGAGAAAGAAAAATACCATATGATATCACTCATATGTGGAATCTAAAAGAAAAAGACAAATGAATTTATATATAGAACAGAAACAGACTCACAGACACAGAAAATAAACTTATGGTTACCAGAGGGGAAGGAGGGTGGGAAGAGATAAATTGGGAGTTTGAGATTTGCAGATACTGACTGGTATATATAAAATAGATAAACAAGTTTATACTGTATAGCAAAGGGAACTATATTTGATATCTTGTAGTGGCTTAAGGTGAAAAAGAATATGAAAATGAATATTTGTATATTCATGTATGACTGAAGCAATGTGTGGTACACCAGAAATTGATACAACATTGTAAACTGACTATACTTCAATAACAAACAAATAAAAAACTCTATGAAAAAAAAAAATCCCAGAAGTAGGTGATGTGGAGATAGGCAATCTACTTGAGAAAGAATTCAGAGTAATGATTGTAAAGATGATCAGAGAATTCAGGAGAAGAACAGATTCACAGGGTAAGAAGTTATAAGTTTTAACAAAGAGTTAGAAAACATAAAGAACAACCAAACGGGGTTGAAGAATATAATAACTGGAATGAAAAATACACTGGACAAAATCAACAGTAGACAAAATGGGACAGAAGAACAGATAAGTGAGCTGGAAGACAGTAGTGGAAATCACTCCTGCAGAACAGAAAAAAAGGAAAAAGAATAAAAAGAAATGAGGATAGTTTAAGAGACCTCTGGAACAAAAGCAAGCACACTAATATTTACATTATAGGGGTTCCAGAATGAGAAGAGCGAGAGAAAGGACTTGAGAAAATATTGGAAGAGATAACAGTTGAAAAATTCCCTAACTTGGGAAAAGAAACTGTCACCCAAGTCCAGGAAGCATGGAGTCCCATACAGGGTTATCCCAAAGAGGAACACACCAACACACATAATAATCAAAATGACAAAACATAAAGATAGAGAATATTAAGAACAACAAGGGAAAAGCAACAAATAACATACAAGGGAACTCCCACAAGGTTATCAGCTGATTTTTTAGCAGAAACTCTGCAGGCCAGAAGCGTGTGGCATCATATATTTAAAGTGATGAAAGGGAGAAACCTACAACCAAGAATACTCTTGCCAGAAAGGCTCATTGAGATTTGATGGAAAAATCAAGTGATTTACACACAAGCAAAAGCTAAAAGAATTCATCACCATCAAATCAGCTTAAGACAAATGAAAAAGGTACTTCTCTAGGTGGAAAAAAAAAAAAAAAAAAAAAGGCCACAACAAGAGACAAGAAAATTATAAACTGGAAACTCACTGGTAAAGGCAAGCATTCAGTAAAGGTAGGGAATCGTCCACACATAAACTAGCAGGGAGGTTAACAGACAAAAGTGGTAAAATTATCTATATCCACAATAAGCAATTAAGGGATATACAAAACAATTAGATGTAAAATATGATATAAAAAACAGTAATCGTGAGGGGAGAAGAGTACAAATACAAAATATTTAAAATGCACTTGAAATTAAGAGATCAGCAACTTAAAGAAGTCATATACGCATATAGACTGCCATACCAAAACATCATGGTAACCACAAACCAAAAATCTGTAACAGACATATACACAAAAAAGAAAAAGGTATCCAAACATAACACTAAAGATAGTCATGAAATCACAAGAGAAGAGAATAAAAGAAGAAAGGGGGAGGGGAAATACCCACAAAAATAAATCCAAAACAGTTAACAAAATGCCAATAAAAACATCCATATTGACAATTACCTTAAATGTAAAAGGACTAAATGCTCCAACCAAAAGGCATAGACTGATTGAATGGACCTGTATACATGCTGCCTACAAAAGACTCACTTCAGATCCAGAGACACATACAGACTGAAAGTGAGGGGAAGGGAAAAGCATTCCATGCAAATAGAAATCAAAAGAAAGGTGGAGCAGCAATATTTAGATAAAATACACTTTAAAATAAAGACTGTTACAAGAGACAAAGAAGGACACTACATAATGATCAAGGATCAATTCAAAAAGAAGATATAACAATTGTGAATATATATGCACCCAACATAGGAGCACCTCAATATATAAGGTAAATGTTAACAGTCATAGAAGGAGAAGTTGGCAATAATACAATAATAGTGGGGGACATTAACATCCACTTACATCAATGGATAGATCATCCAGACAGAAAATCAATAAGGGAACACAGACCTTGAATGTCACATTAGAGCAGATGGACTTAATTATTTGTAGAGTATTTCATCCCAAAGCAGCAGAGTACACATTCTTTTCAAGTGCACGTGGAGCATTCTCCAGTATAGACCATATGCCACAAAGCAAGTCTCAGTAAATTTAAGAAAATTAACATCATATCAAGCATCTTTTCAGACCACAACGATATGAGATTAGAAATCAACTACAATGGAATAAACTGCAAAAAAACACGAACACATGGAGGCTAAACAATATGCCGCCAAACAACCAATGGATCACTGGAGAAATCAAAGGGGAAATTACAAATACCTAGAGATAAATGAAAACAAAAACACAATGATCCAAAACCCATAGGATGCAGCGAGAGCAGTTCTAAGAGGGAAGTTTACAGTGATACAAGCTTACCTCAGGCAACAAGAAAAATCTCAAACAACCTAGTCTTACACCTACAGCAACTAGAGAAAGAAGGACAAACAAAACCCAAAGTTAGTAGAAGGAACGAAATAATAAAAGTCAAAGCAGAAATAAATGAAATAGAGACTATAAAAACCATAGCAAAGATCAATAAAAAACTAAAAGCTGGTTCTGTGAAAGCATAAACAAAATGCTTTACCTCACTCATCAAGAAAAAAAGGGAGAGGGCCCAAATCAATAAAATAGGAAATGAAAAAGGAGCAGTTACAACCGACACCACGGAAATACAAAGGATCATAAGAGACTGCTACAAGCAACTAAACACCAATAAAATGGACAACCTAGAAGAAATGAACAAATTCTTAGAAAGGTACAAACTCCCAAAACTGAACCAGGAAGAAAGAGAAAATGTGGACAGACCAACTACCAGTACTGATATTGAATTAGTAATTTAAAAACTCCCCAAAATGAAAGTCCAGGACCAGATGGCTTCACAGGTGAATTCTACCAAACATTTGGGGAAGAGTTAACGCCTATCCTCTGAAACAATTCCATAATACTGCAGAGGAAGTAACATTTCCAGATTCATCCTATGAGGCCACCATCACCCTGATACCAAAACAAGACAAAGATATCACCCTAAGTTGTGGCGCAGTTCTTTACCTCTGCAAACAAACCCAATCTCTGTTTCTAAATCTATTTTGCATTCAGCAGTTTCTTTTAAAAAACAAACAAACAAACAAACAAAAAAACCCAAAACGAAATTTCATTATCTTATTGAAAATCTGGTTACTTCATTCACAAACTCCCATTAATTCAGGATACTTATTCTGATATAAAGTAGGCACAAGTCAGAAGGATGAGTTACATGCCAGACTGGTCTTCTGTGCTGGGAAAATGGTTAAGTAAATTTGAGGTGAAGTCAGTATTCGTGGTTTACTCCATGTTTACACCTGGTACTGTGTAGTGAGCCCTGGTTCTAAAAGGAATTTTTAAAAAATCTTCTTAGGAAGGCAAGACATTTATACTTGAAACCACCATTAAACGATGCAAAACAACTTATAATTAAATGTAAATTACATGGTAGAGACATCAAATGCTACAGAAATCTAAAGAAATGAGAAAAAGATGTTTCAGCTGCTGTGTGGGATTACAGCAATATGCCATAACTGGGTGGGAAACCATGAAGAGAGCCTTTGGCCTTCTGCTTTGAATGTACATCCAGTCTATGCTCTTCTTGACAGTCTGGAGTAGAAGATCGTGCAGACATCTCAGGATTAGTATGGAGCCTGCCTCAGAACCAGGTCAAAGGCTTGGAAGGGACCATGCATTGACAGTAATTTTTGAAAAGCAGTTCCAGAGAATACTCTAAATCCCCATGATCATTTGCTCCTACAAGTCACAGACTGGTCATTGACTGTCTAACAGTTAACCCAGTTAACTTTTAAAGTTAACTTAGTCTACTTTTAAAAGACCTCTATCAAATATTTCTATTAGTGGATTTGGCTGAAGGATGTTCACTTATGCAGTGAATAAGAACTTGGAGATATTCAGCTCATGGAGGCTCACAGAGATAGCCCCAAGTCCCAGTAATTTCAAATTGCAATAAAGTCAGGCCCCCAGTTATGCACATCTGAGTTATATTAGTCTTTGTCTAATGCAATGTCAGCCACCTGAAAATCACCTAAGTCCCTAACCTTCTAGGATCATCTTTTCCTTCAGAATGCAACGAACAGCTCAAATCCCTATCTCATATTTTTGGTAGAACCCAAATATCCAGGCTCCATGATGTCTGCATAACTTTGAAAAAAAATAAAAATTAAAAAAACCCAAAACTACACATGCCAAAGGATCAAGAATCATCTCTTCTAATGAGTCTTCTACTGGTTACTGCCCTACACATCCCCCCCCCCCCCACTGTCAGGTGCCCTCTCTACTCACAGCTCTATATGGTGTACCACAATTGTTTCCTCAAGGCAAGAACTGTATCTTTTGTTGTTGCTAAAGTATTACCAAATGTTGTCATTGTGTGTAACACATGGTGGGTATGTGATATGTCTGTCGAAAGCACTAAATTGTTTCATTAGCTACCCCCAGATCAACTGCTCAGGCCAATGTCCATCCCACTCTAGTTTGTGCTCCAGTGACTCTTTACATAATACACATTGGACCTTGAAGTCCTTTCAGATTAACTACATAGACTGGGGTCATATTTGAGAGTGGTATAGATTTGATTTTATTCTCGTTAAACTGGTTTCAACTCACACTGTTGGAATTTCTCTAAGTCATTCAACTCAAAGTATAGAATTATTATGATGGGAACCATTTTGTATTAACACTTTTACTGCTACTTTTTTTTAAAAACTAGTAAAATCAAGTATGGTTTGTGTGTACCTAGCATAGAAGAGTGATTTAATTTTACAAACAGCCAATCTTCATATTTAGCATGGGCTTAGAGCTTTACATGCATAATGCATTTTATCCTCCCAACAAGCCCAGGAGGTAGTGGAGGGTGGCAGAATATGCCACCCTCAAATATGCCATGTTGACGTACAGATTATTTTGAGCTAAAGGCACCTGAAAAACAGCAGGTGCAAGAAGCACTCTTACTCCCCTGTTTCTTCCAGAAAACAGAAGATAAAACTCACATGTGAAGGATGCTCTCCCTGTACCAGAAGGAAAGAAACATTCTCCACAGGAGACAAGATATCGAGGCCAAGAGACTTCTTTAGAAACAGACCTTGTTAAAATAATTCTTATCTTCCACTAGCCTCTCTATACATTTTAGTTACTTTTCCACAATTGCCTATCTTTGCTCAGACTTAAATAAAAGCATTTAGGTTTTGCCACTTCTTTGGGTCTTCATTTCCTTATGAGGGCTCCTGTGTCACGTAAAACTTGTATTAAATAAATTTGTGTGTTTTTCCCCTATTAATCTATTTTATATCAATTTAATTATCAGGCCCAGTGAGAGACCCTAGAAGGGTAGAGGTAAACTTTTGGCCCTTCTACAGTACGTGTAGCTGGGAAATGAGAGGCTTGAAGTAAATCATCTGAGATCATACAGTGGAAAGTGGTAGAGTCAGGCCACTTGTCCAGTCTCAGTGCATAACTGCTATTCCTTACTTCATTTAATAAATTCATTCAACAAATATCCATTGAATGCTGACTACATGTCAGGGGCTCATTGTAGGTTTACATCAGTGACTAACAGATCCTGACCCACATGATCCTCACATTCTACAGTAGGGAGACAGACAGCGAACAACAGCCTAATACACAAGAACATTACATAGTATTTAAGAAGGTGATGAGTGCTATGGGATGAATTGAGTAGGGGAACAGAGGAAGAGAATGGTTCTAGGGTAGGGAAATACATTGCAATAGGAAATAGCAAATAGAGCAAATAGGGTGGTCAGGGTAGGCATCACTGAAAAAGTACATCTGAGCAATGACTTGAAGGAGTTCTACTTTGGCACAATTATTTGGTGAGAAACCAGTAAAAATTGAGGATGCAGTAGAGAATAACAACTGGGGAAAGTACTAGAGTTCTTGGTTTGTATCTTCTTAAAGGTATGTGTCCCGTAGTCTTAATAGTTTAGCTAAGTTTGCACATGCATTATCTCGTCTGTTACTGTGTAAGTTCCTTGACTGAGATAACTGTACTCCACACATCTCTGCATCCCCCCACAGTGCTTGAAGGAGTGGCTGTCACAGCAAAGATCTAATGAAGGAATAAATATCTAAGAGAACAAATTAAATATATGAGAATTAAGAAATCAGAAAAAAATGTGTGATCTAATCAATAATTACAATCATCAATAAGCTAATCCAGAAAGATCCAGTCTGGAAAAGAAATTCATGAAAGATTCTTTGTGATGATGGCAAATGCAATACAGATAATACATTCTGACATAGACTTAGAGTAGTTTTGTTCATCTTAGGGCTGAGGGAGTTAAGTGAGAAAGCCTGCCTAAACTGGGGGTAATTTGGGGTGAATCTAACTTGGAAGTCATACTTAGCAAGATGAGTGATGTCTGTTCATCCATTCAATCAGTATTGGGGGTAGGAAAGTGGGGACTTTGTTCTAGGTACTACATTTATTCATTCAATGAATGTTCATCAGTTGTTACTATATTCCTATATTATGTGCACTCAACACATACCATCCCATTTAATCTTCACAACAAACCTGTGAGTAAGATTTTATCATGCTCTTTTAACAGATGAGAAAACTAAAGCTGACAGAGATAAAATACTGCTCTTTATAAGCACAGCAAAGGAAACCATAAGGAATATAAAATGACAACGTATGGGATGGGAGAAAATATTTGCAAATGAGGCGACTGATAAAGGCTTCATTTCCAGAATATATAAACAGTTCATACAACTTAATAACAAAAAAAACAAACAACCCAATCCAAAAAAGGGTAGAAGACCTAAACAAGCAATTCCCAATGAAGACATACAAATGGCCAATAGGCACATGAAAAAATGCTCAATATCGCTAATTAACAGAGAAATGCAAATCAAAACTACAATGAGGTATCACCTCACACCAGTCAGAATGGCCATCATTCAAAAGTCCACAAACAACAATTGCTGAAGAGGGTATGGAGAAAAGGGAATCCTCCTACACTGCTGGTGGGAATGTAGTTTGGTGCAGCCATTATGGAAAACAGAATGGAGATTTCTCAAAAGACTAAAAATAGAATTATCACATGATCCAGCAATCCCACTCCTGGGTATATATCTGGAGGGAACTCTAATTTGAAAAGATACATGCACCCCAATGTTCATAGCAGCACTATTTCCAATAGCCAAGACATGAAAGCAATCTAAATGTCCATAGATAGACAACTAGATAAAGAAGTTGTGGTATATTTATACAATGGAATACTACTCAGTCATAAAAAAGAATAAAATAATGCCATTTGCAGCAACATGGATGGACCTAGAGATCATCATTCTAAGTGAAGTAAGCCAGAAAGAGAAAGAAAAATACCATATGATATCACTCATATGTGGAATCTAAAAAAAAAAAAAAAAAAAAAAAAAAAGACACTATGAACTCACCTACAAAACAGAAATAGACTGTCAGATATAGTAAACAACCTTATGGTTACTGGTGAAAGGGAGTGGGAATGGATAAATTTGGGAGTTTGAGATTTGCAAATGTTAGCCACAATACACAAAAATAGATTAAAAGAAACAAGGGAACTGTATTCAATATATTCAATATACCACAGGGAACTATATTCAATATTTTGTAATAACCTTTAATGAAAAAGAATATGAAAACGAATATATGTATTTATATGCATGACTGGGACATTGTGCTATATACCAGAAATTGATACATTGTAACTAACTGTACTTCAATAAAAAAAAAAATATTGCCCAAGATCATACAGGTTGTGGGACAGGATTCCAATGCAGACCTGTTTAAGATTTTCCCATATCAGTAGGTGTCAAGCAACCTGTTATCAAGATCTCTGCTATTATGATGAGTTGGGATTATATATTTACTGAAAATCAACCGCCTGGGTAGTGGCTCAGCTCTGACTACTAAGTGAGGCAGGACAGGTTGATCTGGGCCAAAATGGCCAACGATTAACCCAGCTGAATTGGCCCAGTGGGATCTAGCCCTTGGTCCCATTTGCCATGACAAACTTTCCTGTCCTTATTTACTTACTTTTTTTTTTATACTGAAGTCTTTAGATAGGTATCAGTTTCAGTGCTCAAGCTCAGCCTGTTGAGGATTCAGACCCACAAACAGATCAGTGGAGTCTAATAAGGCAAGTGCTATGCTAATGCTACAAAACAGTTTCAGAAAAAAGTGGGGCCCAGTGAGAGGCCCCTAATCTTGCCTGAAGGCGTTTGAGAGGAACTGGTCCTTGACCTAGGGACTGGAAAGGAGCAGCAGGATGCTAGGGAAAGGAAGGAGGAAGATCAGCATTTAGAGACCAGAGAAAACCTGCCATGTTTTCCAAACTGGGAGTGGTTGGCTGAGGTGTGTCTGGGTATGAGTTAGAGCAGAGAGAAACAGCCCTGTCCCCTCTTAGGCAGATAACACGGTAATAACCTTGGCCCCTGACTTCCTACATTGTATGGATATTTGAAAGGTTGACTGTGTTTTGGTTTGATCTCCCATAGGTCCCTTTAAAACCATTACCAACATGAAGGGTCAGGTAGGACTGAGACTGGAAGCATCACATACATGTGTACTCAAATCCTATCACAAGGAAACTCACCTGTAAACTGACCTGTTGTTTGAAAATGTTATGACACTAAATGTAAAATGAATGTTAGCCCATATATGGTGCTTAGAGACACTTCGGATTTTTTGGTCTTTTTCTTTTCTTTTTGAGGTTGGGAGACAGCAAAAACATAAAGTAATGGGATGAGCGTTACAGTCCAAAAGCAAATCTATTTAGAGTGAAACCACAATTACACACGCAGCTCTTGTAATAGGGATGGCGGCACCAAATCAACATTCTACTTCTGAAGAACCACATCAACAAGCATTTGATTCAAAGAATCACCTTCATTAGTGCAGATTATCACTGGCTCATCCAGATTTAGATAAGGCTAATGAACCCAATGTCTGCATTGGTTGCCTAATTTCCCTGAGAGGAGAGGTTTCACTTAGCATTTGGGCCTGAGAGAGGCCTCAAAGTGGGCAATTAGCTTGTTGGGTAGGAGATGCGCTCTGTACCTCTCCATTACCACATCCTCCATCACAGGACACACAACAAAGAGCTTTCAATGTCAATGGCTTTTACCATTTGAGATCTTGAAGCAGAATTTCTTAACGCATTCATTTCTACTGATAGCTGGAGAAATGAATGACTCTCATGCATTTGTAAGAAATTACAGTTTCGTGGAACAGACAGAAGGAGGCATGATTAACAAATACTTTTTTTTTAAAGGGAGAAGGGAGGAATAAGAACCGGAAATGTCTGTCACAATTTAATAAACTAAATGTGGCAATAAATGTTACACTACATAGCTGGTCGTTAGAAATATCTCAAATTAAAAAAAATAATTCAAAAGGTTAACTCTTCTGGCATCATCTTCCAAAATTATATAAAATAGCACCAATAGAAACGGAACTTACTGGATCTCAAATCCATTTTAAAAGCACAACACCAACATCTTCCCCACCACGGGAGGTCTCTGGGCTACTAGAAAAGAGGTTTGGAGTAGAAATTAAGAACATGGGCTTTGGACCCAGAATGTGCCTGGTTCAAACACAGGCAAACCTAAGCACCTATGAAGTGAGCTATCTGTGATGATGATGATGTGATGATAGTAACAATGGTGGTGGTGGTGACTGCGGTGACTGCAACCAAAAATGAAGAAGATGGGGAGGATGATTTGGCGAACAAAGGTCAGCGAGCCTTGTCTATCGACTGACTTGTGCTACTTTCCTGACAAATATTTAAGAACCAATAATACAGAACAAGGGAAATTTAACATCTTTATCCCTTCAAAGCTGAGTCAAAAGGCATATTCTTTCAGACTCCTCCCAGGTCTAGGTTGATGCCAAGTAAGTGTCAATATATCCCTCATTTAAATCACCATCCACTAATACTAGTTAGATCCAATTTCAACAGTCTCCCTTCTGAGAACATCTTAATAGCTTCTTCTGCACAAGGCCTATGGAGTATTGATCAGACGGCCTTGGACAGGATCCCTTGAGCTTCTGTAGGTAGATTTAATCTAACAGTGGACTGAAATTCCAACAGCAGCTCTACAGGGATCCCTGGCCACAAATTTCAATACCCTGCAGGAGGAAGCTGCCCAAGCATTACTGAACTGTTTCCAGTCGCCAATTGAGACTATCCAGACAACACCAAAAGGGAGAACAGAAAATGAAGCTGGAAATAAGCAAAGACTAATTCCTGGGGACCATGTGTTCCAGGTTAAGGACTTTGATTTTGTCCTGGAACCATGGACAAAACCGCAGGGCTGAATGGTGACAGTCTCTGTGGGTCCTGGCCCAAAGTGAAATCATCAATTAATTGTAAATACAACTAATATAATTTTTCAGCAGTTGGCTAACTAGAAAATCACTTTGTGATACTATATTACTTTACCAACATCCCAAGTTTGGGCAATTTTATGTTTGACATTTTTATTTTCCTTCTATAAATCATACCACTTGGGTTAAAAAAAAAACAACTTAGGCATTTTATTGTCAATCAAAATAGGATAAGAATGCAACATCGCAGAAATTACATAGAAATGGTTGTCTTTTCATGATTCATATTATTGCTTAGCAAAAATTATATGGGAAGAAAAAATTACTAGATGTCACAGTTGTATTTATACCCAATAAATGGACAAAGAAAGAGAATCAATTTAGACATGTGTTATATAAATACATACATGAGGTGTCTGTATACTTATTTATACTTATTTGCCCACTAGATGACCCATCCTTCTGTTCAATAGAATTTCAGTCCCCTTACTACCTCCAAAACTCACTCCACCTGCCCCTAAACCTCACCTTCTTCTGTGTCTTATTTATCAGTGACAAATAACTACTCATTAAATGACCTGCCCTCTCCTCCCAATTTCACTCATACAACACGACAATTATATCTACTAAATATTTATGGAATCTATGCCCTTCTCTTACTTTCTAGAACTACCAGCCTGTCTTATGCCCCTGTAATGTCTTGCCTGAGCCACAGCAGTGGCCACCTACAACACTCTTGATCTCCAATTTTGTGCCTGCATTTTTATTCTCCATTCAGCCTCCAGGATCTGACCTTGCCCCACCACTGCTTGGAATACTTCATGGTTCCAGGACAAAATCAAAGTCCTTAACCTGGTACACACAGTCCCCAGGAACCAGTCTTAGTTCATGTCCAGCTTCAGATAGTGTCAGTGACCATTTTTCATACATACCAAGTGATTCTGGCCTCAGCATCTCTGCTTCTGCTAGGCCCCTCCTCCTGGAACCTCTACCCCAACCGCACACTTATTCCGTAAGATTCACCCTAGAGCACACCTTTCCACTCCAGGTGAGGTCCACTCCCATAAAGCCCTGCGCATATTGCTAATCACGGCATTCACCACATATTTTCCCTCTTATCTATTTAAATCTCTGCCCACCCCCCAACTCCCAATGTGAACTCTACAATTTGAACTCCTTGGGAGATATACTTTATTTATGTTTATTTATGTTAGTATCTCCAGTATCTAGAACATAGCACATACATGGAAGAGGTCTGTTAAGTGAAGGACTGACTGAGCGAGTGAATGCCTTTATCTAGAACAATTAATACTGAAAAGCAAATGTAAATAAGGTGGGGAATTGGCATTCCTCAGAATTCAGGGATGGGAGTAGAGGTTGGGGCCCTGTAACACATCCCCAGGGAGTTCCACAATTAGGGCAGGTCTCCTGGTAAGATTAGAAGTGCTGATTTTGGAAAGCAAAGACTCCAAGGGGACCCCTTCGGTGAGGAGATGGGACCAGCCAGACAACTGAAGTCTGCGTGATGCATGGACAACATGAGGCTTCCTCACAACACTTCAAGGTTTTAGTAAAACAGTCAAATTCACCCAGGTTCTTGGATTTCTCATGAAAAGCAGCTCAATTCCTGTGCAGGTCTGAATCCAAGTTTGAGGCCCCACAGGGGAAAGAACACCTACAGTGGACACAGAGGTCTGAAAGCAGAAAAAGAAGCATAAAGATGTTAAATGTAGTCCTGGCAGAAGGGTCATGGCAAAAGTTAACCAAATCTCCAAGGAGCGAGAGCACCCTAGTCAACAGCAACATGACAAGAGAGAATGAGGTGGGAAGCTAGACAACAGACATATTTATACTTCAACAGCAATCTCATCCAGAAACAGTTTTTGGTTTGCTATGCACTTATTAATTATAGTCTAAATTTAAAAAAGAAAAGATTTGAGGGTGCTAAGGAAAAGTAAGAAAACAAAGTTATTGTTCAAAATGCATCCCACAGTTACCATAGTGAAAGTGAGCTTCTTAGCAGCCAATGTGAAAAGAGAACATAATCATTTATAGTGTGAAGCTATTTAGAAAACATGAAGCTGCTCTTGATACTGAAGCATCAGGCAGAAATAGCCCCTGGGTGATCACAGAGAAAACATTCTGAAACAATGAGCAATAGCTTTACTGTAATATTTTGTGAATATGGTATGATATCGAATAAAAAATTTATTTTGAAGAAAATAAAAAATAAATTTATTTTCAAAACAAACTTTAGAATAATAACCTAAAAGCCTCCTGCTCTTGACCATAAATGCACACGAATATAGTCACTCATATAAACGACACATGATTGTCTACTTCACAGCAGATTTTGTATCTCACGTTGCATATCTCACTTCAGCCTTGAGGGACAGCTATCAATAAAAGAAACATGTCTTATTTTTCAAAACGTTTTATTGTTCATATCCTTGGTTATTTTCAGACAATAGTTAACACATGGTTTGTATCGCTCACTATGGAAGCAGTACCTTACACTTCAAATAAGCCTCACCCAAAGAACAGACAATACATGTAGACTTACACAGCGTCATACATTAATAATTCAAAGAGGCACCAAGTAGTTTCTACTTGAGAAGGAATTTTCCCTTTGCATACTGAAGGGGGATCTGGTGGTGTTTCCTTTGTCCCCAGCCGACTTCTCAATGACATGGTTCCACTTTGCACCCTTTGGGTTCAGTTGTTCAACAGGTTACAATTAGTGAGATTAGTAACTGGTTGAACAACTGTAACCAAAGAGTACAGATTGACGTGTTGAGGTCTACTAGAGAGAGGTTTCCTAGAGGAGGTCAACAAAGCTCTGTTTGTCCTCTTCAATGTTTGCATGAATGACTTGAAGCAAGATACACACATTCAGAAGAAATTCATTTAACATTGATTCAAGAGTCTAGTATTTGCCTGCTTTTTTGACAGGGACCGGGGGTACTGAGAACATTTCAGTTCCAAGTCCCTGATGCCAAGCTGGGGAGGGAAAGAGAGAGACAGAGGCTATGTTACAGAACAGGAAATTTAACACTTGGCCTCTAGCTAGAAAAATTTGAATGAAGAGAAAGATTTCAAGGAGTGTGAGGGAGGTAACCCTCATAATTTACAAGGTTCTCATTAGAGTGAAAATTCAGTCATTGTCAACACTACAGAACACTTGTGGGACTTCACCTTTAATTAGTAAAACTCACACAATAGTATGTTGGTGACAAGTTAACATGTCTTATTTTACAATACAAATAAGAAAATAAACAAACCCTCCCCCCTCAAAGGCTTGCTATATTATTCTGAAAGCAGAAGATTCTCACTTCCCTAAGGCTTAGGCCATTCCTTGATATTAATATGGATACTTTGCAAAACCAATTCTTTGAAGCACCAAATTTTCATTTATTGTAATTAATGCACCATGCTTAATGGGATCTTGGCTCTCCGTTGTAGTTATTCCATCTCCCTAATCACCCAATATTTCTGCCATGGACAGAATTCTGTATCAGAGTTTATCCAGCTAATTCTATCATCCGAATTTTGTGGATTGTTTGTCAGTTGTTCAGCACTGACTGAGCCCTTCAAGAATTCCCAGCATTCTGCTTGGAAGTGAATAGGAACTGGGGGGAACACAGTTAAGTTCCTATTCTCAGAAAATCCACAGAACCATTGGGTTGCTTGAGTACAGCCCAGTGAGATGAACTGGTAGGTAAGAAACATCTGTTTCTTACTGTTCTGTTGCTGAAGAAAATAATTTTTTTCCCACTGTAGTATGGCGGCAATGAACATTTACACAAAGACAATGTAGTGTCTGTGAACAAGGCTTTCAGTGGGGTCCAACTCTGTACTTAAATCTCTCTCAGGTTTTAGACTAAATGACAACTTAGACATAAAAGAAACCCAATCCAGTTTACATGTAGGATGGAAAAAAAATGGAACTATGGGGCCAGGACACTTCAAAATATTTTCTTTGAAAGATATATGTCTTTCCATCAGATTTATTTTAATTTTCTAGAACTCTGTAGAACTTAATATTTCAATTACAGGCATTAGTCAAGGCTGTTTAAAACCAGGCTTCCCTTATTTACAAAAGGCAGTTTTTACAAGACAACTATCAAGGATAAACACAAAAAGAAATGGAAACTTTTCCATTTCTAGCCATTTGCTGGAGTGAACTAGCTGTGTATGGAACACAGCTGTTTCTGTGACAGGCTTCTATTCCTTTTTTTGGAATGTAATATTGACTGTGCTCCTGTGGCATGAATACAGTAAATGAAAGATTGTTCTGGCTCAACAAGAGAGCCCAGAAACAACTGCTCCCCCAGGGCTTCCCCTGACTTGGTAACCAAACCCTTATCTGGGGCCTCTTAGGTAAGAGTCCATCATTTGTCACGTCAATTACATGCAAACAAAACATTCTAGGACTCTTCTTGCCCCCTTCTTCAAAACGAAGAAGACACAGACCCAACCGGGAGGCAGTTATGAAGATAAAGTTGACAGCGAGAAGGCAAGCCTCAAATGTAAACACAGGAGAGTCTCTCATTCCCTGCACTTCTCGCTTTTCTACCACTGAAAGCTGCTTCTCAACCACTGAAAGCTGCTTCTCACAGAATTCAGTTCTTTGAAAAGAGAAACCAAGACAGTTTTTCCAGGCTAAGGTATAGGTATCTTGTGCACACATGAGTTTTTTTGTTTGTTTGTTGTTGTTAATAACAATACTAATAATTAGATGATTTTAATACCTTACTTAATAGGGTTAAAAAGGCTCTTCCTGCTAATTTACCCAGATCCTATCTGAGTTACTAATAGGAATGGCTACATCTTACCCAGAGCTTAACTTTGTGCCAGGAATAGCCCATGGCACTCCACACACATTACAGTATGTATTCTTCCCAACAGTCTGACAGGATAATGCTTGGCCTAGCAATCCAGGGATCCCTACTTTTCCTTTTGTGAGATCAGCTATTCTGAGTGATGAATTATAGCATAATGTTAAAAGTCAGTGCTCTGGAGTTAGATGGTCTGTATCTGAATCCTAGCTGCAAGAAGTTGGGCAAGTAGCAAAATAAAGATCATAGGACCACTAATCTCATAGTATAATTGTGGAAATTAAATCTGACATTTTTGCTTGTTCCATCTATAGACCTGTACCTTGACCTCTGGTACCCTTCCAAAGTTATCTAGTGTTTTTAAATCTGAACAAATGAAATATAGACTCTGATATCCCCAAAGAAACCAGTGACTTGAAGGCTATCCTGGTGAATCGTCAGGTTCTATCTGTTTGGTTATGAATAACGTTCTTTACTCAAGCTAATCCCTTTACAAAAGTTCATTTCTGTTCTTTATCCTGAAGCTTCCCGCTGAGCCGGGGGAAGGTGTGGCCAGTAAGGATTTCATGCTTATTTGTGGCCCAGTGTTTTGGCTGCTTTACATCAGGAAGTAACTGGGTTGGGTACAGGGGCCAATGAAAATCCTTTCAGCCCATAGCCTAAGGCCAACTAACCTGGCCACCCCCACCTTCCTGAGAAAGACTGGGAATTCAAATATTTAAAGACTGGGATATCCAAAACAGTCTGATTGAACCGAAGGGTCAAAGTAATGGAAGCCTGACATTCTGGGCTCAAGTTAGAAGGCTATCAGGTATGAGAACTAGAAATACCTCTCCTATGGTTCAGAGTGTGAACACAGCTCTACCTGACTTAGGTTTTTCTTTCAACATGGTTTACAAAGGTTTCAGGGAGTTTTCCGTCTTGTTTATGGATGGTGCTTTAGGAAGAAAAGAATTCAAGAAGGCACATTTGCTTATAAGACGTGACTCACATTTATACAGATATTTTCAGTGTGGTAGAGCTAGGGGGAGGAGGAGGAAGAGCACAAAGTTGTACCATAGTGAGACATAGGTCCTTTCTCCAACTCTCTCTCCTTAAACACATGCATATACATATGTGATGAAATAAACGATGGCTCAATAAATATTTCAGAGTAGTTTTCTCAAACCCTAAAGAAGAAAGTATGCATATCAGTGATGCTCAATTGCTTTTGGTTAAGAACAACAAAAACAAATTGGATCAATCATAATGAGAAACTTCAAATGAAACCAGTAATAGAAACACAGAATCTAGCAGAAAAGTTTTCTAGCAGGGTATCCGCCAAGACAGCAGGAACTTGCAGCGTGAAGTAAGTGCCTCTGCTTTGTTAGAGAATGCCTTTTCTATTTCTTGGTGAAGTTGTTTTGTTACGATTTTTTTGTTGTTATGATTTGTAAAATGATATTTTAAAAAGCTGTGCATCTCCTTAGCTCTATACGTGAGGGATAACCAGAGATTATGATACACATATCTTCAGCTAAAAACAACAAAAAGCTCATGTTCAGAGACAGTAAATGGTAAAACATGGGTTGATTCTATACCTTTTCTGTGAATTAATTTTTTAATTCAAAAAACATTTGTTGAGTCACTGTTCACCTAGGGACTGGGGGGAATTGGAGATGAAAAGATACAGACCTTGCCTTTAAGGAGCTCCCAGTCTTATGGAAATTCATCCACAAGTTGGCCACTTCCAGATGCTGGTCTTAGTTATAGGGCTCAGCAAACTGGCCCTCAGGCCAAACCAAGCCCCTAGCCTGGTTTGGAAATAAGATTTTATTGTAACACAGCCATGCTCATAAATTTACATATTGCCATGGGCTGCTTTGTGCTAAGAAGACAGATTTTGAGTGGTTGTAACAGAATCTTTACGGCTCTCAAAGCCTAAAATATTTACTAACTTGGCTCTTTATTAAAAAAAAAAAAAGCTTGCTAACCTATGGTCTCACGAATAACAGAATTTATCAGTTTAAGTTAGATCTAATATTTTCGAACTGGGAGTAATCACATGATTATGATCACTTGGTCTGAGACTAGTGAAAAATACAAATTGCTGGACATGTGGCCATGGACTGTTTTATAAACGATAAATATAAATTAATTTATACACTTTAAAATATATTCAAACAATACATTGAAAACTAGAGCTGTGTTATATATGCTGCTATAAAAATATCTAAGAGAATTTATATGTTAAAAATGTATAACATGTTCTTATTTATTTAAAAAAAGGAGGGGAGTTATCTACACATACATATTTTTATATTTATTATTTCTAGAAAGTTACATAAAATTGGTATAGTCTTGTACCTAAGCAGAGACATGTCTCTTGGTAGTACTAGAAAATTTTGTCATGTTGTTATGTAGCCTGAAATAATGTATCTTGAAGTATTTCAACTTAAGTAGTGTAGTGTATGTGTGTGAGAGAAAAAGAGACAGAGAGAGTGTGTTTTCCTTCATTTTAGGGGTATTTTTTTGACATCTAAAGAATCTTAACATGGAGTCTGCATTCCAAACACGGCCATTCAGTGAGCGTCAACTATTGCCATCTTGAGCTATAACTAAAAGATTTGTTAATCCACGTTCATTCTCATAGACGAATTGAGTGGAATTCAAGAAATGTGGTTTGATTAAAAAATTGTACCTTTGTCACTGATGAACAGGGATATATAGGAATCTAAACGGTATCCTCCTCTCCTCTGCCTGGGGCTCCAACTGGGTCTTGAGTCCTGTTGCCTTAAGTGGAATCTGCCATCAAATTCTGACTAGAGTGGGAGCTAATCCTGTCTCAAGAACGTTGTCCCACCAACCCTGCATGAATCTTCCATGTAACACACTTATCAGAATGTCTAAAGGACAGATTGCAGAGTGTCTATGGAGCTCATGAAAACAGGCTGGATGACAGTTTGTACCCTCCTTGACAGTAGCAGCTGGTGAGTAAATCACAATTCAATCTGAAATTTGCTTTTGTTATTATGTTATACCTGATAGTCTGGTTTTGGAGAGGAGACCTAGGTATCATATTCTCTTGTAATTAATGCAGGCTATTTGCCAAAAAGAACCTGATAACTATAAAGAATCAAATTGGTTATGTCAATTCACAATGACTAATTTAAAAGTAAGTGATTAATCTTGATAAAAGAGGGATTACCTAAGCCTCCATTAATTCCACTTACTTCCTTCAGTTTAGGACATGAAA